>NC_134019.1:30533872-31733872 GCF_040712315.1 Castanea sativa | reverse complement strand
GGGGATCTCATCATTCTTACTCTTGTTTGAACTTTGTAGGGAAAAATTAAATAAAAAGGAAATAGAAATAATAAGGGGTGTTTGGTTCGTCGTGATGTTATATTATGTTGTAATATTATGTTATTATAATTTTACATTAGTGTAATCTCAATACAAAAATACAACATTAAATTGTTTTAGGAAGGTGATGAGATTAAGATAATGTGATACATTTTATAATTTTAAATTATAGTAATGATAAAAAAATAAAAAAAATAAAAAATTTTAATGTCAAATCATCATAATATGTAGGGGTGGCAATTCGAGTTCGCGTGTCGGGTTCGTGTCGTGTCAAGTCATGAGTATTCAACTACATAGGTCAACACTAACCCGACATGTTTATTAAACGGGTCAAGATTCCTCAACTCTAACACGACCCATTTATTAAACGGGTCAGTCGTGTCGACCTGTTTATCAGCTTTTATCAAAATGAAAAATAATAATTAATGAAAAAACAAACAAATAAATATTTTTAATATAAAATTTAGAACTAACGAGTAACTGCATCACAAAGAATCATTCAAAATTAAAACATATCACAATATCACAAATAATTAATCACAATATGTCAAAGAAAATAAATCACAACAACTAATAAGTTTATATACCAAGAGTTTGAAGGGTATATTGGCAAAATATCATTTAATTAAACGGGTCAGACGGGTCAAACGGATTCTATGTGTTCAACACTAACCCAACCCATTTATTAAACGGATTAGCCGTGTCAACCTGAATATGACACGAACCCGTTAAGTCTCAACCCATGACCTGCTAATTTCGTATCGTGTCGTGTCGAATTCACGGATCGTGTCAAATTTTGCCACCCTAATAATATGTATCATATTAAGAGCACGTCATAGCAAATAACTTATACAGATTGTTGAAGATTACTTCGTGAAGAAGGTTTAGGTCCACTTTGTTTGGCCCATGGGTCATGGCTGTTGACCCCACTTGAATATTTAGACGATCCTCCGAGCCTTGGGATGGGCTTTTCTTTGTTGGGCTTTTCTTCCAAGTGTAGTACAACACTATCTTCATTCTTACAAATTACAAGGGCCAAATCGGCCCAATACCACCATTTTTAAAAATATTTAGGCAGAAAACACTGTTTCGAAACTAATTGGGGATGTAGCACTTTTTCAAGTACTCGAGTTTAGAGAACTCGAGTACTGGATTTTACACCTCCACTGTGGCATACCAGCGTGGAATATCTATTTTTTTAAAAATTCACCAAGTACTCGAGTTTTTCAAACTCGAGTACTGGCAAATCTGGTACCCGAGTTTTTCAAACGCGAGTACTAATCTGGATTCCCATGGAACATGTCCAGATTGGTACTCGAGTTTTAAGAACTCGGGTACTTTTCATGGTACTCGATTATTTTAGGCTCGAGTATAAATCTGGATATGGAATTTTGTGTATATGCCCATTACTCGAGTTTCATGGGCTCAGGTATTATTTAAGGTACTCGCTTATGTCAAACTCGAGTATGGTGAACTAAAACCAGTCTTCCCTCATCTCTCATTTCTCACTCAGTTGCACACTCTCACTCTCCAAACCGAAAACCCATTTCATCGCCGGTGAAACTCGGACTCCCAAACCCGTTTCATCACCGGCGCCGCCGTAGAAACCCCAAACCCCTTTCATCGCCGGAAACGTCGGACTCCCAAACCCGTTTAATCACCGGCGCCGCCGTAGAAACTCCAAACCCCTTTCATCGCCGGCGTTTTCGCAAGATATCCACCCATTTTATCGCCGGCGACGTCGCACTCAAAGGTTAGCAATGTTTGGGGTTTTTTTTTGTTCTTTCCATGAGTTTTTAACTAATTGTGGTAATTTTTGTCTTGTAACTGTGACTGAGTTTCTTTGCTTCTGTACTGGTACATAGTTTGATTGGGATAGCACCTAGAACATGTTAAAAGTGAGTTAGATATTTATTGGCCATTCAATTTGTGCTTCCTTGAAAATTGTATGCATTGGTGGACTGCACGGTTTAACTGTTTCAATTGGTAGGTGCTACAGTACTTTCATGCTATTGATTTTGTGGATATGAGTAATAAAATGTTTGTGTTGCATTTCCACTATTGTGTAGAACATAAAGTTCACACCGGGAAAAATAAAAAAAGAACGATAATATATTGTTCAGTGCATGCTTAGATTGAAGAAAGTCATAGATGTGTGAAGAGGGAAAGTTATTTGACTATTCTTTGTGAAATCAAGTTGATACACTGGTTAATTGAGAACTAGAAGTATATTGGTAGTATTGCCATAACTGGATTTTCTTATGGATATGAACTGGAGAAATTCATATCATGTTTAAATTCCAACTCCAAAATGTTACATTGCCCACATAGGAAAGAAGCGTCTTGAGGAATTCTTTTGAGTATTATCAAAATAAGACTTATATACTATTATACAGCACAGATTTGAGCTGTTACTATGTAAACGTTCTTAAATAGCTATCCTTGCAAGTGAATGACCAAAGCTGCCATGATATGTCATTAAAACAAATCTTAATTTGGTAAGAAAATAAGCATAGTTTTTTTTTTTTTTGGGGTTATGATGTGAAGAGAGAGGACACAATGATGGCAAAGGACTAGAAGGTTTTAGGATGAAGTCAATTGTGGTTATTTTGAATAGTTCCTAATTTGCTCCCTGAACTTGGGTCATGTCACTGTTTCTTACCGGTGCATTAATCGCTCTCCTTTGAAAATGACCAAACCATCTCAAGTGACTCTCTCTTATCTCAAGTAGGTGGTTGAACTTGATTCAACCATTATCTACTTTTGTTGGTTATCAATGTTGACTGAATCCATTAAGTTGTGGTTTGTGAAAATCCACCATCTTATACATTTAGAGTGTGAGGTGTACATTTCATGTGTTAGGCCTTAGAATCTAGCTTAAACATTTCTGCATGTGGAACATAAACTTAAAAGTTGAAATGTCTCATCTTTCTTTTTCTTTTGCTTTCTTAATAAAAGCATGATCTTTTTATGTATATCTAATTGTACAAGTTCTTATAATTATTCCAAAACATATTTAGTTTGTGATTTGGTAGTTGTGGAAATATTCCCTATAGAATTATATTAGTTTGTGATTGTGCTATGTTGAATCTTGTGCTATGCTAATGGGCCATTAATCACCTTTAATTTATGCCAGGTATGGACCCACATCGAGCAGGACCCTCTATAGGGACTGTCTTGACGAGGCAACCTATGCATCGTTCAAGTTTGCTTTGGGATGCTCCTTTGGCAGGCGAGGTATGCACTTGTGTCATTGTAATCAATATATGTAGTAGAAAGATTTTGGGCATTATGTTTGAAGTGTAATTATTACGTGGTTAGTGAATGTTATTATTAATACTAAGCTGCTTTGTTTGCAGGAAGTGCCAGGTGTTTTGACTTGTCGTCACCGAGATAAAGGTCTGTTTGATGGTGGGTTAGATCCACGGATTGCCACTTACATCACAGATGCGGGGTTAGATGGGCTACTTCGAGTCCCACATATGGACCTTGACCATGCACTGATCACGGCCTTAGTGGAGAGATGGCGGCCAGAGACGCAATCATTCCACTTGCCACACGGTGAGATGACCATCACGCTACAAGACATAGAGGTCATCCTGGGGGTACCTGTACATGGCTTGCCGGTGGTAGGATTTACCCATATGGACCACTGGCGTGACTTTTGCATAGATTTGCTAGGCTTCCGTCCACCGGACAGACCAGTTGGTACAAAAAAGAACACTGCAGTGTTGGAAGGGCCGAGGATAAAAGCCAAATGGTTGGAGGAGCAGTTTCGCAACCCTCTTCCTGCTGACGCCACTGAGGTGCGTGTGCAACAGTATGCTCGGTATTACATACTCCAAATGTTGGGTAGTATATTGTTTATGGACAAATCTGGCGAACGGCTCTCAATCATGTATCTACAATTTTTCAATCCAATCAGCAATGGAAAGAATTATAGTTGGGGTAGTGCAACACTAAGTTGGCTATATAGACACCTCTGTAAGGCATCAGAGAAGACAGCCAAGCAAATTGGTGGTGCACTGCTATTAGAGCAGTTGTGGGTGTGGGCGAGGTTTTCACAAATATGTCCTGTAATGAGGCATCCACACCAGGCACTGCCCCTAGGTCCACTTGCATCGTGTATGTAGGATCTTCAACTTAGTTATCCTTTTACATTTCCGCATTAATTTCTTTCGCATGAGAATTATGTAAGTAATTAATATGAAGGTTATGGCTGTGTTGTTTGATAGATGGAAAGGGGCTAAGATAACAACTGACCATCCAATGCATGTCCTACGCGCCTATCGTGTGTCGCTTGCTTCGCTCCGGCCAAATCAGGTATCGTGCCTTACAAGTGGGAACCAACCACTTTATGGTTGTTTGTATGGTTGTTTGTAAGATATCGTTACACATATATTGTTAATATGGTTGTTTGCATTTGTTGGATCATTGTAGATTGTCTGGGAGCCATATAGAGATTATTTGGGTTCCCTGCCCGCATATTGTACGGCAGGCCAACACATATGGAGGTCCATCGTGTCGCTCATACATTTTTGGGTGATTGAAGACCATCACCCCGAACGTGTTCTTCGACAGTTTGGGATGAAGCAAGGCGTACCAGACAATGTCGATACTTCGATTGAACTTCACAAGATAACGCTCCAAGGCAAGCAGGAAAAAAATTGGGTTCAAGAACATGCCACTCATATTGCTAGATGGGCTGCGCATGCCACAATTGCTGAAGCACCGCCCTTTCATGGGGTAATGAGCTACAATAACGAGTATATGGTGTGGTATCGTTCCATCACTGTTCGGCATATTACAAAAGAGACCTCATACTGGGACACTTTGGTAAGTTTACAAAGATTGTTCTATTATAAATGTACCTTGCTTTGCATAGTTTAGTTCCAAATCCTAACACTACTCTTGTATACTTGTGACAGGTTGAATCACAGTTGAGGATTATGGCGAAGTTCGAACCAGGGTCTGAGATCTACACGAACCAGGTTGAATCACAGTTGAGGATCGTCGCAATAAGAGCATAGAGCAGTTGAATTCAGGGAAAAAATGGTGTAAATATGCCTTGGATATCTTCATGAGAAATAAGGAGAAGGCGGAGCATCACAGGGTGACAAGATTGAGTGCGCAACAACAGTCATATCAAGTAGATACACCGCATAATCCAGGGACTGCTGGACATGGGGATCACACACATGGAGTTAATTTGTTGCAAAGAACTTGCACATGTCAGAAATGGAAATTGTATAAGATACCATGTTCACATGTCATTACAGTTTGTATTAGGTATCGACATGATGCAGAGCAGTACATTGACTTATGCTATAGCGTGGACGCATTGTTCTGGAGCTATGCTCCTATTTTACCTGTCTTGAAAGATAGATTATTATGGTCAGATCCTAAAGAAACTCGAAGAGTCCTCCCTAACCCCCAATTGATCCAAGAGAAAGGTTGCCTGTCTCAACACGAATTAGGAATGAGATGGACGAGGGCAGGAAACGGCCTAGAACCACACCATGGAAGAAGAGGGGGAAGAAGGTGCAATGCGGGTTGTGTGACCAAGAGGGGCATAACAGAAGAACATGCCCTAAGCGGAACGAGGCCTCGGCGAGTGGTGGTCTCGCAGACTAGGTACGCTAAGTTTGAACTGTGGCATCCTTCTATATTATGTCATTAAGCGATAGCATTATAACCATGTTGTGAAGGTTTCAAGGAAGGGAATATTGCATGTTGTGGAATTG
The DNA here is from genome assembly GCF_040712315.1 of Castanea sativa. Classification (NCBI taxonomy): domain Eukaryota; kingdom Viridiplantae; phylum Streptophyta; class Magnoliopsida; order Fagales; family Fagaceae; genus Castanea; species Castanea sativa. The sequence goes on along the minus strand of NC_134019.1, from coordinate 31,728,068 downwards.
GTCCATACAAAGGAATAAATAGTTGTGGAGGGAAGAGATCAGTTAAAGAGTATGAATTATGTGAGAATGCTAGTGAATATTTGTTAGTTGACACTGGTCATCTTTCCGGAAAGGCCTACCAGCAATTCGCAGAGCAAATGTGGAGTGGAACTCTCAATGTCACAGGACCTTACAATCTTAAAGAATTGTTTGAATGTTGTGTAAGAGTGGTTACTTATTTTGAGTGTTGTGTAATTATGTTATTGTTTGAATGGGCTCATTCCTTTTGTAATGTAATTGCCGTGAAATTTCTCTCTTTTGTTTGGACATGGCATTCAAATGCCTGCACTTGTTGAGAAGTTTAAATTTTAGTTTTTTCATTTGTGATAGATATCAAATCGGTTGTTCATAGTTACATTCCTTACTGGTGCCAAAAGCAGAAAATGCCAGGTGCAAATAATGAGAATATAAAGGAGCAGGAGCTTACTGGGCAAATCTGGGAAAATCCAAATTAGTACTCGAGTTTCAAGAACTCGGGTACTCTTCAAGTTACTCGAGTTTAATAAACTCGAGTACCAGTCTGGATATGCAATTTTGAACCAGTCTGGATTGTGTGGGAATCCAAATTAGTACTCGCGTTTAAAAAACTCGGGCACCATTCAAAGTACTCGAGTCTATTGAGCTCGAGTATCAGTCTGGATTATCCCATCCCATGGCGGTGTACAATCCAGATTGGTACCCGAGTTCTCTAAACTCGGGTAACATATCGTACAGTACTCGAGTCTCTTGAACTCGAGTACTAGGTGAATTTTTTTTTTAAAAAAAAAATAGATATTCCACGCTGGCATGCCACGGTGGAGGTGTAACATCCAGTACTCGAGTTCTCCAAACTCGAGTACTTGAAAAAGTGGTACATTCCCAATTAGTTCCGAAACAGTGTTTTCTGCCTAAATATTTTTAAAAATGATGGTATTGGGCCGATTTGGCCAATTACAAGTACTTCCAACCTACAATTACAATTTATATGTACACTCAAATCTCGTTTTTGTGTTTTGTGTCTGTTTTCAAGTTTCGCATTTTAATCTCTGCCACATGTGGGATATATTTCTAAAAATAATGAAATTATAAATAATTTGTTAAGGGTAAATAACATTCGTATTAGTTCGGGTAAAATTTTTGTCTATTTTAATATAACAACTTATTTTTCTATTTTGTATAACCATTTTATAAAAACATTTATATCACAACATCTATTATACACTACATTTTATTAAAATAATATTTTTACCTATATGATTTTTTTAAAGCAATATTAAAAAATAGATTTGCATGTAAATTGTAATGTGACAATCTAAATCTATACAAGTTTACATAGATTGATACAAATGATTTTTAATGTTAGATGTGCAAAAACATACCTCTTATACAATTTATACATCAAGTCATGTGACTGCTATGATGCAAGTGCTTTAAGTGGAGGTGATATTATGGATCCGTTTGATAACAGCTTATTTATTTGAGATTGAAAACTTTTTACCGAAAGTACTGTAAAAAGAGCTAAAAGCTAGCTAAAGAGTTTAATAAGAGTCATAAATAATACAAAAAATACAATAAAACTCATAAATAATAAATAAAATAAAATAAAAACGATAATAAACGGTAAATTTCATCACTTTCCAAACACCTCTTCATATATATACATATATATATATATATCTACCCACACTCGTTGGACCTATCCATAAGAGAGAGACAAAGACACGATAGATTTTCTACAAGTGAAGTGGACGCACAAAACCAATAAAAATCTATAAAAAAATGTTTGTGAAACTTGTTGTGAACGTACATTATTCTCAACAAATTGTGTAGAAGTTGGCCATCAATGATTATGAGAAAAATTCTTATACCACTTAAAGTGGCACAACATTCGCCACAACTTATCCATGTGACAAGTTGTGGTTGGTGGAGAGGTGTGATGAGTTCATATGGAGGACATCTCTCTACCAACCACAACTCGCCACATTGGCGAGTTGTGGCCAATGTTATGCCACCTTAATATGGCACAAGAATTACTCATGATCATGCACTAGATTCTTTCACCTTGCTGGTCTTTGATGCCATGATCGATTCGCTTGTGGACGTCACAGCTAGGATTTGTAACGCATGACATCACATGAATCCTACAAATTCATGCTTCTCAATTCTCATGTACTTCGCCCCCACAAAAAAGAAAGAGCAAAAGCAAAAACAAAAAGACATGCTTTTCATGTAATATACAGAAAAAAGAACCACTGTAGCTATGCATAAGAGTTAAGACCACTTTTCCTAACAACTCACAGCTCAGAATACAATAATGGAATTTATTGTTAGCCACGCCTATTTATTCATTACTTGACTACTACTTTTCTTACCAAACTCTCACTTTTAAGTTTCTGCACTCTTCTTCTTCATCATCATCTTCTTCTTTTGCCTTTTCAAATGGAGTCGACCAACAATGAAATAGCCCATGAATTCCGCTTCTTCCGGGTCTACAAAGATGGCCGGGTTGAAAAATTTGAATGGACTCAAAACCAAAAGATCCCACCTTCCGATGATCCAATCACTGGGGTCCAATCCAAAGACGTATAGTTATTTCAACTGAACCCTCCATCTCAGCCCGAATTTTCTTACCCAAGATCCTTGACCCGACCCAGAAACTCCCTTTACTCTTCTACATCCATGGTGGTGGCTTTTGCTTCGAGTCTGCCTTCTCTCCACTTTACCATAACCACCTCATCTCACTGGCTTCTAAAGCCAATGCCATAGCAGTCTCAATTGAATATGGGCTTTTTCCGGAGCGACCCATACCCGCTTGTTACGAGGACTCATGGGCGGGGCTCCAATGGGTTGCATCTCATGTTAATGGAAATGGGACAGAGTCATGGTTGAACGAGTACGCAGATTTTAACCGGGTCTTCATTGGTGGGGACAGTGGTGGAGGGAATGTTTCTCATACTTTGGCAGTTCGGGTCGGGTCAATTGGGTTACCGGGTATTAAGGTTGTTGGGTTGATTTTGGTACATCCATTTTTTGGTGGAATGGAGGATGATCAAATGTGGTTGTACATGTGTCCAACAAATGGTGGGTTGGAGGATCCTAGGCTGAAGCCTCCACAGGAGGATTTGGCCAAGCTTGGGTGTGAGAGGGTTTTGATAATTTTTGCTGAGGACCATTTAAGAGGTGTGGGTGAGTGTTACTATAAGGAGTTAAAGAAGAGTGGGTGGATTGGAACTGTGGAGGTTGTGGAGCATGAAGGAGAGGATCATGTTTTCCATTTGATTAAGCCAGATTGTGAGAAGGCTGTTGATTTGGTCAACAAGTTTGCTTCCTTTATCAACCAGCAAGAGTGATTTAGTACTTTTCCATGTGGGAATTATGTACTTTGGATTTGTTGTGTGTATGGGATATTAGGAATTTCCATTTTGTAATTGGGTTATTACTTATTAGTGGTTCGGTGTTTCATTGTGAAAGTATAGCAAGTCATGATTAGTGATTTTGTAGCAAAAACTCACAAGTATATATTGTTGCATGCTATCTTCTGCTATAGTGGCCTGAATACATTTTAGAAGATTCGTTAATCTAGTACACAAATATTTTGTTGCTACTGAAGCTTCCATATTTTGTTCATTAAATGTGACAGCTTAAAATTACAATGGAAAACCAACAACTTTTTCTTTTACTTCAATTCAACCCTCCAACACATGCCTTCACTGGGTGATCTAAAAAGGTCTTAATTCTTAAACTAAATATATATATAAACTTTAGAAGAACAAGGTAAGAAGAAGATAACAGGTGTTTGTCGTTTGGGGGATTTCAACAACCTTTCTTTGTCATTTAAGAAGAGAACAAAGAGGTCTTTTCATTAAAAAATTGCAATATCATTAATTTATGGTTGTTGGAAGGGAAATGGGAAATTAAAAAGAAACAGAAATATAGAAAGGTTGTTGAACATTAACTTAAAAAAGGGAAAGAAAAGAAGAAGAAAAAAAAAAGTGTGTTATGTATATTATAACTTGCTTCATTCTCCCTTATAAATTATCATGGCTTGTTTAATGGAGTTTGTAGTGTACTTTTGTGGTAGAAGTTAGAACCTCATTTCCTTTCTCTTGTATGTGGGTGTATTTTTGTATCTTAAAAAAAAAAAAAAAGATGGAGGGGGATTTTACATTGGGGGATTGCAACATTATTGCGATATTTTGAAGGGAAAAAGCAATAGAATTTTAATCAAAACTAGTTTTTAAGAAAGTTATGTAATTTGTCATATGGTTAATACAATGAGTATTCACATGTAATCCATATATATAATAATAGGTAAACCAGAGAAAAAGTCCAATTAAATTTCAAATTGGAGTTCAATTAGAGTCTAATTTTGTGCCATGTGTCACATCTAATCTAAATTTTAAAATTTTGTGCCAAGTGAATCAATTTAGTGTAAAATAGAATTTCAACTAGAGTTTAATTTTACGCCATTTAAATTTAAAATTTTTGTGCCAAATTAGTTAATTTAGTGTAGAAAACGATGAGTCCAATATAATAAACCATAAAAAACATAATCTTTCTTCAAACTGTACATCAGGAGGAGTAGGCTTAGAATACCAATTTTTTGTAAAAGTTGTGGGATTGGGTTTTCCAACAAATCTTTTAATTTCTGGTAACAACTTATCATGAACATGAATGCAATAATGATCCCCCATGGGATCCCTCTCTAGGGGACCCTTATACTGGTTACCCGTCTGATGCAGCTTCTACCTAGAATCATAGTGATCCTAGTTCAAGACTTTCTTATTGGTCTAGCCAGATGATGCTACAATATTCACTAGTTACTATTTGCCGAAGATGCTTTCCTGATAATAATGATTTCTTCTTATCTATAAGACAAACCATTCTGGCACCATCACTACGTACTAACTTTCCTCCATGGTTGACTTTCCAAGATGAAGACTTCTCCAAAAGATAAAGCTATTTACTTGCTATTTTGCTGATATTTTGGGCACAACATGCCAAACTACTTTTGGTCTCAAAAGCTGATCTGATTCCTTCCGAATATTGCTCCTAACGCCCCTCACGGGTCCTGATGTGAATAGTAAAATGTCACTATTTGCTTTGTACTATTTACTGCTTTATTCACTTATATAAGGAGAGTTGTCCCTTATTGTTAAACTCAGAATCTTTTTTAGGATTTCCCTTAGAACTCTCTCTAGGACTTCCTTAGATCAAGATATCTCACTAATTACACAAAGCTTGTAACTAGGAACCAGGACTAGCTTTCAAGCCTTGTACTGTTTACCCAACCTGTTGATCACTGTAATCTTGTTACTACTACTACTACTGTAAGTATTTTGATGTATATTCAATAAACACTGCTGTTTTCAATGTTTTGAATTATTTTGATATAACAACTGTTTGGCTGGTTCTACCGCCTTACTTTCAATTATCATTTACTTTGAATTATTCCATATATCTGCTATCTGTTGTGCTTTCGTCTTCTACGCTATCGTCATTCCCCCTTTATGGTATCAGAGCCATTCTTTCCTTGGCCGATAGTGTTGTTGTGTCTTTCATATTCTGTCCGTGTCTGCCTGACCTTGTGATACTTCATTGTTGTGTTGATCTTGCCGTCGTTGGCGCCACCGCCATTGTAAAAAGTCCCAGATCCTAACAGTAAGGCCCGTGAAGCCAGGAGAGCGTGAGGGCGTGAAAGGAAAAGGGTTGATGACCGGTATGTGTTACGAAATGCAACAGCTATGAGAAAAACATGATAATTGAGTGTTATAACTAAGATAGATATTGATAGGATGTGGAGATCCGACTCCTCTGTTAGCTCTAGGACTGGTTGTCCTCCTGATATTGTGAATGAAGAAGACCTCACTGTTGGAGAAAGTGAGTACCCAGATTTTAGAAAATGGAATATTCCTAAAGTTTCTACTAAATCTGTTTATAATCTTAACCCAATGATTTTTATGCTAAAAACAAATCTGCTTTTCGAAAACATGATAAACAGAGATCAGGTAAAGGAAAGTGTTTTAACTGTGGCAAATTTGGCCATTTCAGTAAAGACTGTAACCAAAAGCCTGATAAGTTGAAAAACAAGTTGAACATGTTAAACATTAATAATAATGATCAAAATGAGTTATTTCAAATTCTTGAATCTGCTGCTTCAACTGATTCCTTTGAAGATTCTAAGCCTCCTCCTCCTGATGTACAGTTTGAAGAAAGATCTTCTCAAACTCAATTTTCTGTTTCTGCTGAAAAACTTTATGAACGGAATATTGATGGTTTGTCTGAACAAGAATTTATTAACAAAATGGCTCACATGTCTATGGTTGGTATTGCATACATAAATAACCATGACAATCTTGATCATCCTGATATTGTTGATTTGCTTGCATCTGATTTAATATATATATATATATATATATATATATATATATATATATATATTAATAGGTAAATTTTAGAGAAAATTGAATTAGAATTTGAAATTATAATCCAATTTTGTGCCATGTGTCTACTTAAGTTTTTAATCTTTGTGTCAAGTGAGTTAATGAGTGCAAATACTAAGAATCTAATATTAATGAACTATAAAATTTAAAAAAAAAAAATCACATATACTCAATAAAAATCACCACATGTTTCTCAAAAATAAATAAAATAAAAATCACCACATAACAATAATCACCACACGTTCTAAAAATTAGAATTAAAAAAATGATCCTAAGTTTAATAACTTAGGTAAGAATTTTAATATGTGACTAATTACGTTTATTTAAAAATAATAATTTGACTAATTATCTATATTTTATGATAGAAATTGTGTTTAATTTTAAATGTATCTATATGTATGCATGAATGCATGTGTTACACGCTTTAAAAAAAAATTAATTTGACTAATTATTTATATTTTTATAATAAAAATTTTGTTTAATTTTAAATGCATTAATGTGTTTGCATGAAGTTACATTATTTATATTTATATGACCTGCTTGATTTTGTCATATTTGACTTGGTTTAAATAAGTTAATTATTCACGTAAATGGTTTTATTAGTCGATAATAATAGAGAACCCTCCAACCTTATTAAGAGAAACTTAGACTGAAAAATGATGACTAACATTGCACAACACTATATACCGCACTACTCAAATCCTCCAAATAGCAATGTACCTATGCCTGCCACCAACAATAAATAAATAAAAACTCATACCATTGGCAATACCTACATGCATCAAAACTCACTTGAGTGATCAGAAAATTACAGTAAGTTCTGCAAAATTCAATAGAAAAACGAGTAAAAATAAAGGATTTTCAGTCCCTAATAACTAGTAACGAGCAAAGAAATGTTTTATGATATTACTAGCTGTTACTTTCAGGGAAAATATATATGGCCTCCCTATTCCCTAAAGAGCAATGCACCAAGAGCCCCTCCGCACAAATAATGAAAAGGTATGGAAATAGGGTGTCTCCTTGGTGTAACCTTCTAGATAGATGAATATACCCAGTCACTTCTGTTGTATATATAGGTATATACAATGATATGTGTAATAATGATGGCTGAGTTTGGAGAATATGATTTCATAAAGTGAAAATTCAAGTTCTGAAATTTTCTAAGGAAAAATTTGAAAATCTGAATTTTTTGGAATTTTCTAGAACTTTCTGCAGAATTTCTGGTGACTATTCAGAAATGTTGAAGAGATTTCAATCTTTATTAACCATTTTATGGAAAAAAAAAAAAAAAAAAAAAACTCACCATACATGCCTTTTTATGAAACATAACCCTATGAGTATAAATAGAGGCTTATGTTCACAAGATAAAACACAAAAGAAACACAAGAAATCCTGTGGTCATTCTCTAGAATTGCTATCTGTAGAATCCAACATCTTGGTTCTATCCTAGAGACAAATTTGCGATATCTATTTAGCAACAAAAGTGTGGAGGGCAAATATTGTCTAAGAAAAACGATATAATGTCTCCAAGTTATCTATTTTCTGTTTGTCTTTTATTTTAATCTTGTTCTTTCATTATTACTTTGTGTAATATTCCCAACAATCTTAGACAATATTTGACTACAAGACAAGGAGTAAATGGTGGTACAACTTTGAAGATGTTGAACGATGGTTTGGTGAAATTAGATTGCTTTGATGGAACCAATTTTACATAGTAGAAAGAGCAATTGGCTTGGATTTGAAGAGTTCTTCAAATGATGAATCGATCATAAAGAAGATTCAATGGAATAAGGCTTAAAAAAACAAGTTTCTTTGTTGGAAAGACATGTGATGATTCTTTCATATTGTGAACGCATTAAAAGCCATGTTCATTGTTTGAACATTGAAGGCACGAATTTCTTGTTCATGGACAATTTGAATTTCAAATTGATTGATGAGTTTCTTTGTTAGAATTTTGCATGCGTTTCGAATTTATTTGAATTGAGATATAAGAATGAAATTTTAACATGTTTAAATGTTATAAAGTGAAGTAGAAGATCTAAAGGATGAGAATTTAAACTCTTAAAGTGATAGAATATATGAATATTTTCCTAAGTGATTTTCTAAACTATGTGAAGACATTAAGGAACATGTCAGAAGATCTCACTTTAGATCAATTCAGACCACATCACTAAATTGAAGAGGAAAGTCCATTTAGAGGTGTATCTAACACCAATTCTAAAGTGAATGTGAACAATGTTAAAATTGGAAGTTCTAGAAAGAACAATAAACACTTGAATGTAAATAAGAGTGTGAATGGTTTTAGAAGAACAACTCTAAGAATCCCAACAATGACAAGTAGAATGTCATGTTTCCTTTGTGGAAAGAAAGACCATTAGATTTGAGAATATAAGTTCTTAAAGGATAAAAAGGATGAAGATGGAAATGCCAATGAAGCACTTTTTATTAAGGACATTATTGGTATTGTGAGTGATGTATATAATAAAGATCACTATATTTCATATGGCTGTAATTACAAATCTTTCTGATTGGTGTTTTGATTCAGGTGCAATGTTGCATGTGTGCAACTACAAGGCACAATTCAAGACTTACGAGGAGTCTTCCATAGAACTAGAGGTGCTTGTGGACATCCACAGTAGGGCAAAAGTTCATGGAAAATGCATTGTTGCAGTGAATTTGAGTTTTGGCATGAAGTTCTCTTGATCAATGCTATATTTTCATGTACCTAATATCAAGAAAAGCCAATTTGTTATTTAAGAATGGTCTTGTCCAAGAATGTGATAGTAGTAGGCAATGGATATGCTACTATTTGAGTGTTATTTATCAATATGTTTTGGTTGTATTTATATTGTTGATTCTTTATTTGTGGCATGCTAGATTGAGACTTTTAAATTTCAAATTCTTGAAATTTATGTCGAAGCATGATATAATTTATATAAGCATGATGATTTGAGTTGAATGGTATATTAACTAGAAATGATGAATATTTCTAAATGTATATTTATTTTTGTGAGGAACATGTCATAATACACCAAAGTGTAGTATCTTACATACCCTAATAAAATGGTTTGGTCAAAAGAGAGAACTCGATTTGATATAGTGAATGCCATAAACTTGAGTGCAATCAACTAAGTTCTTATATGATCAATGGAAAGAAGCTTTGCTTAGTATATACTATGTGCATAATAGAGTTCCATCTCAAAGGTATTTCATATGTGTTATGAAATAGGAATGTGACCAAATGCTTATCATTTTAAACTGTGAGGGTGTTTAACCTTTTATAAATGATAGACTAAAAAGGACTAATTAGTCAAAGAGCTATATAAAGTGTATATGTAGGTTTTGAGTAAATTCGAGGACATATATTTTATTTGACTTAATGTCTAACATAAGATTGAAATCCATGGATATTGAATTTATTGAGTTTAAATTCAAAGATGATTTCAAGGATACCTCAATACCTACTTAAACACGAGTAATTGACTCTAATGTTAAATATCACATTAAGTGATATTAAAGATTTAAATGTGGTTCACTAAGTGAAGAAAGGTGGAGTCAAAGCTTAAAAAATAAAAAGGATTTTAATCCAAATTTTTATTTCATGTGAAGCTCTTGTTTACCTTGTTAAAGGTAATAAAAGTGTAGTCCTAATTAAATAACCATGGTATTCTTTGAGAAAAGTGATCCTAAAGTTTGAGAAAGTTTTGTGCTTCTAAAAAGATGTAGCTTTCTATTGTAAAAGCTATTAATGATGAGATAGACTTGATATTATTTAATAATAATTGGCTCTTAATGGATCCTAGTTTTAAAACCAATTGGTTGTGAGTGGGTATTAGAATAAGATATAAAATCTTTTGGTCTAAGGTTAATAGTAAAGGTTTGAAACAAAGGGAAAAAGATAGATTTTTGATATCTATACACTAGTAACTATTTGTGTTATTAGTTTGATATCTTTAAAATCATTCATATAATTTTAAAGAAATTCACTATATTCTATTATTACATTTTGATATATGTAATTATAGTGTGTGTATATATGTGAATGTTGGAATGGTTTAGAAACTCAAATTTTGGAATTATGATATCCAAGAAAGTGTGGGGGAATAACCCTTAAACGAGTCATGGACTCATAAGAATGCTAATGTGCATCAAAGATGTGCTTGATAAAGGTATTGGGAATTAACATAGAAGGATGTTAAATTCATTATGATTAAATTCTACCATGTGTGGTAGATGTCTCGAGTTTAAACAAGCACATATTGTGATCCTGTTTTGAAAGTACCTCTTTGTGAAATAAAAAGAGTACAAGTGAGTTTATTAATTTAACATTCAAGGATCAATAATGAAATATTGGATTGTGTCTCCACATATAATTTGAGTATGCATCATATAGATGTGAAGTGACTTTCTTAAAAAATGATCTTGGTAAGGAAGTCTGCTTGAAAGACCTGTGGGTTTGTATTTCCTTACTTAATTAAATGAAAGTCTTTTATGAATGAGAATCAAGTAAAGAAATATAGTGGAGATGTGCACTATATTAATCTCATTTTGAGATTTATGTTATCTCATTTTGTTGAGATTTGAGTAATCTCATTATGTTGAGATTAGTCTTGAGAACTTGCTTCTTAGATTTTAATATCTTTTAAAGAAGCAAAGACACTTTGATTCCAATATTAAATAAAGAGATTACTGGAAAGTCGAATGCACAGCTCAAGTTTGCTAGTGTATTAAGTACATATTGCATATCATGTATGGAACTAAACTAGACATTGCCTTCACAGTATGTAGACTTTCAAAGTTTCTAAAACTTGAGGTTGATCACTAGAAAGTACTTAATTGTAATGAATATCTATTATATATAATATTCAAGTTTAATTATATTATTGATGTGAGTGATAATATCTATGTCTAGTTAGATAATCACTACATGTGGGGATGCTATGTGTAAGCATTAAAGAAATATGGTGTATTTCTTACTCTACTGTAGAATTAAATTGAGAGCATTGATTATAATGGTAACAGGCAAGGAAATAAAATGGCTAAGGTTTTGATAAAATGTCGTGGCCACGACTATAGTGAGCCATTCCTTGTGTAGAAATTGTGAAACCACAATGCATATGGTATACATGAGTTGTATACAATGTGAACTTAGACTTAAAAGTCTAAGACAAGAATATGTAAGGCAAGTCAAGTGTGGTTAGACTAGTCCATTGCCTACATAATTTTATTTATGATATAGGTCCTTTACTGAAGTGTATCTCGAAACTTGGTAAGGATAACATCCATTGGAATAAAACTAAAACCCTTCTTTTAAGAGAATCACCAATAGTGGGAACCCAACCTCGAATTGATTTAATTTAAAGAGGTTTAAAGGGTAACAACAAGCTATTGATACGTGGTTAGTAAGAGCACTAATTTTATGTCTCATTCAGGATGGATTAGTGCAGACTGTTACGATGTAATTAAGGATGAGTTTTACACTCTTAATGAAGTTTATAAATTATAAATGTCTGTGTAACAGGGACATAAGAAGGAACTTCACCTTTGTGGACATTGGAACGGTGCCGCTTCTAGCAAGAGTAAAAAGGTTTTCTCTTGTACATGTTTACTAAACTGGGAAGAGCACAATGCCGTAATAGTGCTAACAACAGTGATTTTCTAAATATGTTGGGGTTGTTCTCATGTGTGTGTTGTCTCCGATTTCAACACAAGAGTTTTGGTTTAAGCACCAAGCCACCATTAACTCTATTGATTTCTTGAGCAATTACACTAAAGAGAGGTTTAAGTTAAAATACACTTTCCATTATGCACGATAGAATATCAATCAAGTGAGACATATATTATTATAACCTAGTAGGGGATTGTTGTATATATAGGTATATACAAGATAGGTTGTAATAGCGATGGTTGAATTTAGAGAATATGGTTTCATAAAGTGAAAATTCAAGTTCTGGAATTTTCTAAGTGAAAATTTGAAAATCTGAATTTTCTGGAATTTTCTAGAATTTTCTGGTGACTATTTAGAAATGTTGAAGATGTTTCAATTTTTATTAACCGTTTTATGAAGAAAAAAAATAACTAACTTTCCATTAGTGCTTTTTCATAAAACATACGTGCCTTTTCATGAATAGAGGCTTATGTTATTTGAAAAATAACTAACTCTCCATACGTACCTTTTCATGAAATATAACTCTATGGGTATAAATAGAGGCTTATGTTCACAAGGTAAAACACAAGAGAAACGCAAGAAATCCTGTGGTCATTCTCCAAAATTGCTAACTGTAGAACCAACATCTTGATTGTATCTTAGAGACAAATTTGCGATAACCTTTTAGCAACAAAAGTGTGGGGGCAAATATTGTCTAAGGAAAATAATATAGTGCCTCCAAGTTATCTATTTTCTGTTTGTCTTTTAGGTTAATCTTGTTCTTGTTTCCCAAAAAAAAAAAATGTTTCTCAAAAAAAAAAAATCTCGTTCTTCTATTATTACTTTGTGTAATATCCTAACAACATCACCATTGGTAAGAACTGAATATGTAGGGATACTCACGCAAGTCATTATCAGAGTTATCTATTACGGTGAAACCCCAAATTTTCCCAATTTTTTCGTCATTCTTACCATGTGTTTCCATTTGCCCCTTGAAAAAGGAAAAGAAAAAGAAAAAAGAAGAAGACATTGCTCATGTCTAGCTTCACTACCAGAGATTCCACTTTCCCCTTCATTTTTCATTTATCATTGAGTGGAGTAGTTCAAGTTTAAGATCTATCGTCACTGATCGCCTTAGCGAGGACTTTTCAACTTGCTCAATTATTTTAGATATGAGCTTATACAGTACTGTTAGTTCAAGCCAATCAAACTATAGTGCATTACAGCCTTACAACTTTGGGCATCAATTAAGTAAATATCTTTTTTTTTTTTTTTTGCTAAACATGTTCATTAAGTAAATATCTAAACCATAGGAAGGAGAGAACCACATCTGTTGCCTCCAATGATGTGCCAATAATTTTATATGGAAAAACCTGGAAAAAAGCCATTTGGGCTTAATGCTTTGGGTGGGTGCATCTATTTGGTGCTTGCTTCCCTTTTTCCGATTTGAAAGGTTCTATCAGTTGTTTCAAAGTCATCTTAAGTGATGATTTTACTTTATTTAAATCAAATAAATGTTTCACAATCTCATAATAATATAGAATTCTCTACGGCTCTTTATGGGAACTTAACATAAAAAATAGTTACTTTTTAAAATAATGGGGAGAAACAAGTATGAACTTTTTTTTTTGAGGGACAAACCAGTTTGAACTTGATCCTGCTATAATTAGAGAATGTTTAAGGATATGGTAAAATCTCACAAAACTTTTACAATACTCTTGTTTTGAATTGTGATGAATTTGAGTAAATTCTTATTTTATTTTATTTTGACTTATAATGAGTTGACACCTGAACTTGTTCTCCATAGAAGAACTCCTATAATTATGAAAGATTGCATTGTTTGTCTCCATTTTATTATGGTCATATTGACACAAAGCACATATTCACCTAATAATATATATATATATATATATATATATATATATATATATATATATATATATATGTAAGTTATATATTTCGAATAAATAGATATATCTCTACCTCAAAAAGTTGGGTTGAGTGACTGGATATGACAAGGGTCCCAAGCTGCAAGGACATAGGGTAAGCAATTTGCATATCTGATTACACGAGAGGATAAGCATAAATTTGAATGAGCATGGACTGATGCGTGAGTTATACGTGAGTTATATGTATCATATATGAATATCAAACTTCTTGTTTTATGCATACCATGTGCATCTTTAATTACATAACTGTTAACACAATCCAATCAAAATAAGTTTTGGTATATTTATTTAGGGTATTCACATCAACTCGTTTAAAATAACATAAATACTAAAATTTAGCCAATACAATTCAAAAAATACCCACGTCAGTTAATTAACTAGTGAGGCAAAATGAGATTTTGCTATAGTTCTAGTCCAAATTTAAGAGGCACTAGCTCAGGAAAATCAATATTTTAACGTATCTTTTTTTCCCCACCACGATCTGCTCTCTCTCTCTCTCTCTTCTTGCTACACCAATCAACCAAAAAGGATGGGTCCAATACCACCGGTTCTGCCAGCAACAACAAAACATTTTCAATCTAGTGGCCAGATTTGGTTAAGCTCAAGGATCAAAACACGTGGTGTTGCAAGAAGAACAGGCAGTGGCTTCACCAGCTAGTATTGCCACCTGCTCGTGCTCAAGCTCAAGCCATGAAGATGGAGGACTGAGGAGGTTAGGGATTGGTAGAGAGAGAGAGAGAGAGAGAGAGAGAGAGAGAGAGAGAGAGAAGATTTGGGAGAAATAATAAAATTTTGTGTAAAAAAAAAAAATTTCAATGAAATAGAGTATAAAATAGATAATTAGATGTGGGTGTTTTGAAAAATGATTAGCTAAAATAGACAAAAAATTATGCATAAGTTGATGTGAATGCTCTTATGGATATTGTTGACGATTTTTTTTTAACAATAATTGTTTGATTATGTTTAACAAATGTTGTCAAATTATTTTTAACAAATGTTGTCAAATTACGTTTAACAAGTGCTGTCAAATTATGTTTAACAAAATTGTCAAATTATGTATAACAAGAATTGTTAAATTATGTCTAATTCGTCGAACATAATTTCACCCATAGGCCTTTTGGCATATGAGTTTTATTGATGTGAGTAGTGCCCATTCAAGATAATATATCGCTTAATTACAATTCATTGTTTCAAGGGAAGACCCTTTGATTTCAACTATGTCGTCTTTGTACATAAGTTTATCTATTTTTATGTTTGAGGGGTATGTGTTTTTATTTATTTGTGGCTGCACCTAATAATTTGTTTAGATTGCCTACGTACCCTTGGCGGGGATCAAGCCACTTCGTAGTTCTTAATTTGAGATCTTAGATTTAAAGTCTCAAATATGGTTTTGATCAATTTTTAAATGATGGATCTTTAAGTCAATACTTGGTGTTTAATTAAGTATTGACATAATTTTGAATTTGGGTGAGATAATTGATTTTAATCTCAAGGATAAGTTATAGACTATGTTTTTATGGAAATTGAACCGAGGATTCTATCTTTGAGAAGTTAAATGTCCAAGCAATTTTTCCTTTCTTTCATGTGCTTCTTTGTAGGAATTTTAATGACATTTTGATTGAAATTCCCAAATTTAATTAAGGGAAAGAAAACCGCTTTGAAGTAATTTAATCATTGTGAATATATTTGGAATTGAAAAATTTCCCCAACCCAATTTTATGGTCATTTTATTAACTTTTATCTTGATTAAAGAATTAATAATCCCAAAGAATTTGTCACAATTAATTTGGTAGAGTTAATGCCTCCATTAATTTGATGGTGGAGTCAAGGATTCCATTAAAAAAGTGGTGGAGTCAAAGACTCCATTGATGGGGTAGAGTCAAGGACTCCATTAATTTAGTAGAGTCAAGGACTCCATTATTTTTGTATAATCAAGGACTCCATTGATGGGGTAGAATCAAGAACTCTATTAATTTGCTAGAGTCGTGGATTCCATTAATTTGTTAGAGTCAAGGACTCCATTGAAATTTGGTAGAGTGAAGGACTCCATTGATAGGATTGAGTCAAGGACTCCATTAATGGGGTAAAGTCAAAGACTCTAATTAATTTGATAGAGTCAAAGAATTCATTAGTTTAGTAGAGTCAAGGACTCCATTAATGGGATAGAGTCAAGGATTCCAATTAATTTGGTAGAGTTAAAGACTCCATTAATTGGGTAGAGTCAAGGACTTCATTAATTTAGTAGAGTCAAGGACTCCATTATTTTTAGAGAGTCAACGACTCGATTATTTTGTTAGAGTCAAGGAACTCTATTGATGGGGTAGAGTCAAGAACTCTATTAATTTGTTAGAGTCGTGGACTCTATTAATTTGTTAGAGTCAAAGACTCCATTGAAATTTGGTATAGTCAAGTACTCCATTGATGGGGTAGAGTCAAAAACTCCATTAGTTTAGTAGAGTCAAGGACTCTATTAATGGGTAGAGTTAAAGACTCCAATTAATTTGGTAGAGTCAAAGACTTCATTAGTTTAGTAGAGTCAATGACTCCATTAATGAGGTAGAGTCAAGGACTCCAATTAATTTGGTAAAGTTAAGGACTCCATTGATGGGGTAGAGTCAAGGACTCTATTAAAGTGGTAGAGTCAAGTACTCCAAATAATTGGGTAGAGTCAAAGACTCCATTGATGGGGTAGAGTCAAGGACTCCATTTAAAAAGAATATTACATCACAAATTGGGAGAATTTGTATTTGGTAATATACAAATAGGAGTTACGAGTCAAAAACTCATTTTAAAGCTTCATGCGTGGAGTTAGGAATGTTAGCTTTTAAGGCTTTAGGGTCTAAATGTTTTAGAACTTCAATATGTATATGTTGGCAAACCATGATCAAAATGTTTAGTCTAGATTTAGGTTGCTCAAAGTATGTTTAATGTAAAGTTGGAATCGAGTAATTGCAGAAAATTACTATTCAATTTCTGCAAGGCTCGATCGATCGAAGCTCGTGCAGATTGTTTTTTTGCAAAATTTTCCAACTCAGCCCAAGCCCGTTTGACGTATAGGGTTGTATGTTTTGCCTTAAGTATAAAAGGAAAAACCCTAGCCACTTTTTGAAGTGTTGTTGTTTATGCTGTGTGTGTGAATCTCTTGTGAGATCTAGAGGTGTTTGCCTTACATACTTAGGGTTATTAAGATCAAGATTAATGTCGAAAGCTTGATGATTGTTTCCGTTGCTGCATAAAGAACTTCAAGAAATACAAGTGGTATACTTGTGGATGCTGTGGATCTGATAAAGAAGTTGTCCATGGACTCAGAGCTGTCACGTGGTCGTGGTAGTAAGTTTTCTACTCGAGGTAGCAATAGAATGTTAGTAGTCTAAGTCGCTATTGTAAAATTTTAATTCTTTCATAGTGGATTTGTTTTACCTTGATGATAGCTAGGTTAAATCCTCCCCAGGTTTTTTACCAGTTTGGTTTTCCTAGGTTATCATATCGTGTGTTATTTATTTTTCCGCACTACTTTGCATGATATGATTTACTTGTGTTAACCTAAATTTGAATAATTTACCTAAGTTAATCACTTGGCTAAATAACTAGATTAAACAACTTGTGTTTTAAAGGGTCTAAAAACGTACAAGGAACTCCTCATAAAACCCAATCTTATTTGCATTACTAAGCAAAAATTCAGATTTGAGAGATTTAGAGAAGAAAAGGACTGATGAAATCCCATATACAAACCTATGTTACGTATTCCTCATTTGCTTGATGTTACTCTTTCTGTCCGTGCCTCTCTTTTTTTCTTCCCTCTATGTCTTTGCTCTGTGTGTGTACTTGCTCTTTTTTTTTTTTTTTTTTTTTTTTTTCGCTGAAGGCCCCTTTAATTTATAGAGAACTGGGAAACTGCTTTCCCCTATTTTTTTCTATTAACTGATCCAATCATGGCCAAACTGCAAGGGAAGTGTAGTACTTTTTTTTTTTCGGGCCTTTAACTTCTTTCACATTCATGCCATCACCCACTTTCAGCTTTTTAATTTTTTAATATTTTATTTGCTCCTGCCATGACCATCTTTTCACTTTTTATCTCCCTTTTTTTTATGAACAATGGTCAGTAGACTTGCTTTTTGATAATGCTATGCCCCTTTTCTTTAGCCTTTATTTTTTTTCACTTTATTCATTTCTGATAGGTAATGGCAGACTAGCTTATAGGTAGTTTGTTTTACTAGTTTTTTTTTTTACTCACATGATTATTATTATTTTTTAATGTGTCAACCCTTATTTTCGGTTGAGGTACATTTGTTTTAATGTGTTTTTTTTTTCAACAAATATAAAATCTATTATATCAAGGTTCGTCCTCACCGATACAAATAGAATCCAAGTAAATCATATAAATCCTTTTTAGCTTATTCTAGTTGTTAAAAAATTTCATCTTTTTCTTCCTTAATTGAAAATGTATATTATCTATTGTGGGGAGTGAAAGAACCTAAGTGGGTATTTGGGCCTTGGGCTTTATCAATGGGCGCTAGTTCGTTCTTGACTAAAGGCTTTTAGGGCTGCGAGTTGGCTTACAAGCCGAGGGCTTGAGGATTCATCTGAGGAAGAGTCTCTCCTCGGACAGACCTGTGATTACTTGGAAGTTCACTAGAAAGATCAAGGCAGAGTTCTGGAAAGACCGTAGGTTAAAGAGGGGATCCAAATACCCTCTAGACATGGTAGTGTAAGAGAAATATCTCAGAAAAAGGCTGCTGCCTCCACATTAAAGACCTTGCACCTACCTCCCTGGCCACATTAATGGGGAAGTGACCCCTGAATAGTAGAATTCAGCCTTCTAGCTAGTATTTAAAGATTTCAAGAAGGTGGTGGAAGGAGATTTTGGGTGACACGTGGATAAAAGGAGAAGGAAAGGAAGTATTTAAGAAGAGAAGGGGGTAGAAGAGAGGGAAGAGGCCTTTTTGTAAAGAAAAAAGAACTAGAGAAAGACTAAGGATTGTAACCTTTAAAAGGAAAAAGAGAAATAATATACAAATTGTCCTCGGCCTACGCCCGAGGAGGTTCATTTTGCCCTATTTATCCATTGTTTGTAAGTACTGTAACATTCTAGCCTGTTCATCAAGCTTCGAGCACCACTAAACTAGGTTGCGAACCCACACTCTACAAATTTAATTGTCTAAGGCTCATTGGGCCTGAGCTCATGTGTGTTTTTGGGTCCAGGTGCAATTGTGCACTTACAATTGGCGCCGTCTGTGGGAATCTAGCATTGGAAGAACTCGAACATCATGGCAGGCTTAGGCTCACACCATGCAGAATCTCAGGGATCGCAACCTGAGGATCTTTTCGAGCGTCTTGAGCACCGGAGGGATCGAGAGGGTAGCCCTCGCACCGAGTATCCTAGAACGAGTCATACTCACAGTGGAGGAGACAGCATCACCCATGAAGATGGTGCTAAAGCCATATAGAGGGAGATTGATCACCTTAAGAAGAAGCTGTGTCGCATCAGGCGGAGGCGTGCTTCACCCTCATCCAATACCTCTCCGGGAGAATCCCGAGGAAGTAGTTACAGTTCGAGGTCATGGTCGCCCCCCAGCAAAACATCCTCTTGCGAAGAGGATGGCCTACCAGGTCATAGGAACAGGAAGCTCCCTTCTAAGGGCTTAGGGAACGATGCCATGAGCCGGGCATTGCACCAACTCTCCAAATCGCCATTCTCACGCAAGATTGAGAATGAGAGGCTCCCCAAGAGGTTCATCCAGCCCACTTTCACCATTTATAACGGCCAGACCGACCCGGTGGAACATGTGAGCCACTTTAACCAGAGAATGGCTGTTCATTCTCACAATGAGACCCTGATGTGCAAAGTCTTCCCTTCTAGATTGGGACCTGTTGCTATAAGGTGGTTCAACGGTCTTAAATCAGGGTCTGTAGGTTCGTTCGGGGAACTGACCAGAGCATTCGCTTCACGGTTCATTACGTGTAGCAGAGTTCCTCAACCATTGGACTCATTATTGTCTATGGCTATGAAAGAGGGCGAGACGTTGAAAGCATACTCCGACAGGTATTAGGAGATGTTTAACGAGATAAATGGTGATTTTGATGAGGTGGCGATCAATACTTTTAAAGTGGGCCTTCCCACTGATCATGACTTGAGGAAGTCCTTGACCAAAAAACCCGTACGGAGTGTACGTCGCCTCATGGATCGTATCGACGAATACAAGAGGGTTGAGGAAGACCAACAGCAGGGGAAGGGTAAGGCGAAGGTTATCCCACAGGAGAGAAGGGATTTCAGGTCGGACAGATATCACAACAACAGGCCAAGAAGAGATAATTCCGGGTAGTCTGGATCGGCGGCAACTTAGACTGTTAATACTGTATTCCGAGAATCAGTGCACCAGCTACTGGAGAAAGCCCGTAAGGAACCCTACTTCAGATGGCCCAGTAAGATGGCGGGGGATCCTGCCAAGAGGAATCAGAATCTCTTTTGTCAGTACCATCAAGACGTGGGTCATACTACCGAGAACTGTCGAACCCTCTAGAACCACTTGGAGCAGCTGGTCAGCAAAGGAAAGTTAAAGCAGCACCTGTACTAACCTAGCGGGCAGGGCAGTAAGTCTGGCTCGAATAATCAGAGGAATAACTCATCTCGCCCTCCTTTGGGAACGATCAACGTTATCTTCGCTGCTCCTGGCAGAACTGGCTCATATCCCACTAGGGTGATGGTAGTTTCGCACTCCCAAGCCGAGGAGGGGGGCTCCAAGCCGAAGAGATTGAAGCTGAATGTGCCTGTCTTGGGATTTTCAGAGGAAGATAAGGTTGGGACTATCCAACCCCATGACGACGCCCTAGTAGTTACTCTTAGGATAGGGAATTATGATGTAAGAAGGGTAATGATTGATCAAGGCAGTGGCGCGGATATCATGTACCCTGACTTATTTAAAGGGCTGAAGTTGTAGTTGGAGGACCTCACCCCTTACGACTTGCCGTTGATAAGTTTTGAGGGGAAGGCCGTTATATCGAAGGGACAGATCCGGTTGCCTATGCAATTTGGCTCGGAGACGGTCGAGGTGGATTTTATTGTGGTCGATGCATATTCCCCATACACAGTCATCCTTGCCCGGCTCTGGCTGCACGCTTTGGGGGCTGTTTCCTCCACCTTGCATGTCAAGGTTAAGTTCCCTTCAGGGGAGTACATTGAAGAGATTCTCGGCAACCAACTGGTGGCCAGACAATGCATAGCGGCAGCAGTTCTGCATCAGACCGAAGCACAATCCTTGCTCTCGGCTGTGAAAGACTCATAGCAATTAATGACTCTGGATGCGCCCGATGTGGTGGCAGCAGAGGAAGCCATATGCAAAGACTTGGAGAAGTTTCTGATATCAGATGATCCCAAAAGGTTCTTTCAGGTTGGGGTATGTTTGCCACACCAAGAGAAGATGGAATTGGTGGAGTTTCTAAAGAACAACGTCGATGTTTTTGCCTGGGACCCCTATGAGGCTCCGGGGGTGGACCCAAGCTTTATTTGTCATCATTTGAACGTCGATCCCGCTATTCCTCCTAGAAGACAGCCCCCTCGGCGTTTTTCCAAGGAGCATTCCGAAGCCGTTAAGGAAGAGGTGCTCAAGCTTAAGAGGGCTGGGGCTATCAAGGAAGTTTTCTATCCGGAGTGGTTGGCGCACATGGTTGTAGTCAAAAAGGAAAATAGAAAATGGCGGGTATGTGTGGACTTCACAGATTTAAACAAAGCCTGCCCAAAGGACTCGTTCCCGATGCCGCGC
This sequence comes from Castanea sativa, assembly GCF_040712315.1. Classification (NCBI taxonomy): domain Eukaryota; kingdom Viridiplantae; phylum Streptophyta; class Magnoliopsida; order Fagales; family Fagaceae; genus Castanea; species Castanea sativa. Next base: position 31,706,251 of record NC_134019.1, on the reverse strand, counting down.
ATCGAACTAGTGGACGCCACCGTCGGACATCCTCGGATGAGTTTTTTGGATGCCTTCCAGGGTTATCACCAAATTCCACTGGCGGCAGAAGATCAGGAGAAAACTGCCTTTATTACTCCAACAGGGAATTATCACTATAAAGTGATGCCATTCGGATTGAAGAATGCTGGGGCTACTTACCAGAGGATGATGACTAGAATGTTTGAGTTAAAGCTTGGAAAGACCATTGAGATATACGTGGATGACATGAGAGTGAAGAGTAGGATGATATATGCACACGTGAAAGATTTGGACAACACTTTTCAGGTACTTAGAAAGTACAAGTTGCGTCTTAATGCCTCGAAGTGTTCATTTGGTGTGAGTTCTGGGAAGTTCTTGGGTTATATGGTTACTCATAGAGGGATAGAAGTGAATCTAGCGCAAGTCAGAGCTATTCAAACCCTACAGCCACCTCGGAATTCGAAAGAAGTTCAAAAATTGACTGGAATGATCGCTGCTCTTAGCAGGTTCATCTCTCGGTCAGCTGATCGATGCAAGCCTTTCTTCCAAATTTTGAATAAGTGGAGGGGGTTCCAATGGTCCGAGGAGTGCGTTGTAGCCTTCCAAAAACTTAAGGAATATCTTTTCCGGCCACCCATTATGTCTCGGCTTGAAGTGGATGAGGTCCTGTTTACGTATCTGGCAGTGGCCGTCCATGCAGTCAGCCTGGTCCTCATAAGGGACGATGGTGGGGTGCAAAGACCGGTCTACTATGTTAGTAAAACTCTGAATGACGCCGAGGTGCGTTACTTACTTTTGGAGAAAGCACTCTTAGCCATAGTTCATGTCACGCGGAGGCTTCCTCATTATTTCCAGTCCCACACCGTTGTAGTTTTGACCCAACTGCCTCTCAAGTTAGTTTTACGTAGCGCTGACTACTCTGGAAAGGTGGCTAAATAGGGAACTATTTTAGGAGCTTTTGACATCAAATACATGACGCGGACCTCAATAAAGGGCTAGGTTCTTGCAGATTTGATGGTGGAGTTCGCAAAACCATTATTGGAAGAAGCTGTAAAGGAATCACACATGGATGAAAAATCAGTGGGCGTGATCACGGGCATAGGAACCCCGACTTGGGAGGTGTATGTTGATGAGGCCGTTAACCAGAAAGGGTCTGGTATCGGACTTGTCCTGGTATCCCCCGAGGGAATTATCTTTGAAAAATCTCTAAGGTTGGCGTTCTCGGCTACCAATAATGAGGCTGAGTACGAAGTAGTCCTGGTCGGCATGAACATGGTGTATAAGATGGGCGGAAAGGGAGTTCATATGCGCTCGGATTCTCAATTAGTGGTCGGCCAGGTAACGGGGACCATGGAGGCTAGGGACCCAAGAATGCAAGAATACTTGGCCCAGGTCAAATGTTTACAATCTAGTTTCGATTCCTTCATCCTATCTCACGTTTCTAGAAGTGGAAATACACATGCAGACTCTTTGGCTACCTTAGCGACATCCTCGGTTCAGAGTTTGCCTAGGACTATCCTTGTTGAAGATTTGCTAGAGCCAGCTCTTACTACTGTTTCTACAGCTCGGATCCACTTAATAAGGCCTGGACCTAGTTGGATTGACCTTATGGTATCTTTTCTGAAAAATGACATTCTACCCGACGACAAGTCTGAAGCAGACAAGATCCGTCGAAAGGCAATGTGTTTCTAGTTGTCCGAGGATCAGAAGCTGTATAAACGTTCGTTCTCCGGACCATATCTGTTATGCGTGCACCCCGAGTCAACGGAGGCACTTTTGGAAGAACTGCATGAGGGGATTTGTGGAAGCCACACTGGAGGAAGGTCCCTAGCCCATAGGGCCCTGACTCAAGGATATTGGTGGCCCAATATGCAGAGGGAAGCTCAGGATTATGCAAGAAAGTGTGATCAATGCCAGAGGTTTGCTCCTAACATCCATCAGCCTGGAGGAGCCCTTAACCCTCTCTCCAGTCCGTGGCCTTTCGCTCAATAGGGATTGGACATAGTAGGACCATTTTCGAGGGCTGTAGGAAACAAAAGGTGGTTGCTTGTGGGGACCGACTACTTCACCAAATGGGTAGAGGCTGAGCCCTTGGCAAATATTAGGGACGTCGATTCCAAGAAGTTCATCTAGAAAAACATCGTCACTAGATTTGGGGTACCACATACACTCATTTCAGACAATGGGGTTCAATTTGACAGTAGATCTTTTAGGAAATATTGTAGTGACATGGGCATCATAAATAGATACTCCACTCCAGCTTATCCTTAGGGAAACGGGCAAGCCGAGGCCGTAAACAAGGTTATAGTTGGTGGACTCAAGAAAAGGCTAGACGATGCGAAGGGCAGATGGGTAGAAGAACTACCGCATGTCCTATGGACGTATCGAACTATGCCGCGTAGATCCACAGGAGAAACACCATTCTTTATGACTTATGGGGCCGAGGCAGTGATTCCTTTAAAGTCTAGTTTTCCCACACTAAGGACGAGTACTTTTAGCCCAGAAAATAACAACGGCCTCCTGGAGAAGAGCCTAGATCTAGTGGAGGAACGGCGAGAGACAGCTATGGTCCAAATGGCTTATTATCAGCAGAAGCTTAAACGAGAGTATGATGCCCATGTGAAGCTCAGGCCACTAGCGCCTGGGGATCTAGTTCTGGGAAAAGTCGTGGGTACTGCAAGAAACCCAGCTTGGGGAAAATTAGGACCAAACTAGGAAGGACCATATCAGATTATTTTTGTAGCAGGCATAAGGTCATATCGACTAGCTGATTTAGATGAAAAAGTTGTACAACATCCATAGAATGTAAACAACCTTCGAAGGTATTATTATTAATAAAAGACACTTTTGTCATTCGTGGTTTAACTTATAAATGTATATGGACTTATCAATTACAACTCTTGTAATATCAAACAGAAACTTGGTTATGCGTGGTCCTCGGACTACATACCTAGTGGAAATTGATATCTTATTATTTGTTAAACAGAACCTTAGTTATGCCGGGTTCTCGGACCTTCTACTTTGGGGAAATTAACATCTTAAGTTACTATTACTAAGTATCAACCAGAAACTTGGTTATGCGCGGTCCTCGGACTACATACCTAGTGGAAATTGATATCTTATTATTTGTTAAACAGAACCTTAGTTATGTCGGGTCCTCAGACCTTCTACTTTGGGGAAATTAACATCTTAAGTTACTATTACTAAGTATCAAACAGAAACTTGGTTATGCACGGTCCTCGGACTACATACCTGGTGGAAATTGATATCTTATTATTTGTTAAACAGAACTTTAGTTATGCCGGGTCCTCGGACCTTCTACTTTGGGGAAATTAACATCTTAAGTTACTATTACTAAGTATGAAACAGAAACTTGGTTATGCACGGTCCTCGGACTACATACCTAGTGGAAATTGATATCTTATTATTTGTTAAACAGAGCCTTAGTTATGTTGAGTCCTCGGACCTTCTACTTTGGGGAAATTAACATCTTAAGTTACTATTACTAAGTATCAAATAGAAACTTGGTTATGCACGGTCCTCGTATTTCATACCTAGTGAAAATTGATATCTTATTATTTGTTAAACAGAACCTTAGTTATGTCGGGTCCTCGGACCTTCTACTTTGGGGAAATTAACTTCTTAAGTTACTGTTTTGAAGCATCAAACAGAAACTTGGTATTGCGTGATCCTCGGACCACATACCTTGTGGAAATTGATATATAATACTAAGTGTCAAATAGAAACTAGGTTTTGTAAGGTCCTCGGACCACATACCTTGTTAAGATTGATATTTGATTTTTTGTCGAACAGAACCGTGGTCAAATTGAGTCTTAAGTTATATATCTTTAAGTATCAGGCAGAAATTTGATAAGGTAGGGTCCTCGGACCCCACACTTTACTTCACAAGGCAAGTATGTGTATTGCTGTTTAAAGTTTTAATTGTTCAAACTACTGAAAGTGGACTTATTTATCTCATTCTTTCTTTTCGCTGTGTGCTAATGAGAACTTTTATGGTAAGCATAAAGATGAAAAGATGAAATAAACACAACTCAGATGAAAATCAAATAAAATTGTCTTTCATTAATTATGTCAATATACATCATTACATGAAAATTTTCAAGTACAGAGAAAAAGAAGCCCTAAGCTCGGCCCTAAGCTCGGCCCTAAGCTTTTGGAGGGGGGTCTTGCTGAGAAGTACTACTAGCCTCGGTACTTTTTAATTCCAATTCAAAGGCAGACATGACTTTTTTTCCTTTGTCTGTTATAGTGGTTGGAGGAACGGTAGGCTCCGCACTTTGGCTTAGGCCCTTCTCGGCACCCCCGCTCCCTTCCTTCTCTTTATTAGAACCTGAAGGTTCTGTAGGATCTGGAATGAGCTCTAGGATAACAGGAGGAAGAGCAGGAGGAGCAGCCTCAGGGGCAGGAGCAACAGCAGGAGCCTCTTCTATCTCTTGTATGTCTAGGAGAAGCCAAATATTCTCGGACTTCCTCAGCTCGAAAGCTGAAGGAACCCCTGCCACGTTTAGGGCTTCCCTCTAGACCTGCTGACAGTATTCTCGGCACAAGGCCGCGAAAGCCTCTGTCAACTATTCTTCCGTTGCAGCTACCCCTTCCTTGTAACTTGCTTGCTTCGCGTCCTCTAGAGAATGCTTGAAGGTGCGAGCTTCCTCCTTCATTCGCGCAAGCTCCTTCTCCAAGTCCGAGCGTTCCTTATGGGTTTGGGAGAGCTTATCATCTTTCTGATGAAGAAGCTTGCGCTGCTCTTCCACTTGAGTCCTCATTGTTCTCAGATTGGCCTCGGCGCTGTCTCTTTCTCTTTTTAAATTGGCCAACTGAGAGGAGAGTCTCTCGTTTTCTGCTAGGGCCTGGCCTAGGGACTTCTCAGTCTCCTGTCGAATCTCCTGCTCCATTCCGACCTTCTTCCGAGTATCTTCCACAAATTTATCGGCAACAAAGACCTCTTGAATGGCCTGTGACAAAGTATCAGGGAGTTAGATGCATAAAAATACTTACTAATAATCTGATATTACGAAAATAAAATATTCATAGGTGAAACTTACCAGGGCCAATTCCCTTTTCAAAGAAAGGAATAGCTGAGACTGGCTCATTTTTTCCAAGGCATCCATATCCTTGGGCAGTAGAAGGGGACGTTCCAACGCCTCGGCCAGGTGGTGGGTGTGGCCTTGTTGGAATGCCCTAATGCTGGACTGGCAAGAGATTGGTGCGCCATCCAATCTCAAGTCAAGAGACTAGGTAGCCGGTGCTCGGCGCACTTCGGCCATATCCCTAATCTCCCCACTTTCAACTGAACGAGCACGTCCCTTGCCCTTGTCCAGTTTCTACTACTAAGCTTGTTGTGGTTGCTGCCTTGGCTTTTTCTGCTTCTCGCCACCAGCCTCCTCGGCCTCCCCCTTCCTTTTTTTCTTGGGCTCCACGACTGGGGGTTTAGGATCGACTGGAGGAGGGGGTGGTGGCAAAGACGGAGGAACTTGGGACCCTCCCGCTCTTCTCTAGGTGACTCTCTCGCCTCTCTTGGTCATAAGGCCTTGAAGTGCGTCCATTTCTTCCTCCTCGGAATTGTCTTCAGGATGGGCAACTACTAGCCCTGCAACTCCGGAGGCCTCGGCGGGCTCTTCTTCCTTGTTAGAAAGCACGACGAACTGGTTTCCTCGGGGTCTTTCAACGTCCTCGAGCTGAAACTTGTCTATCTCGTCGTCCAACGTGTGCGAAGAGGACACTTGCTCCTCCGGGACAGCAGTTGCTTGAGAATGCGTCGAGAGAGGGGTTGCCGCAATGGGACGCGTGTACAGAATGGTGTTGAGGTCGTCAGGGATGTCGTAGTCAACAAGAAAGTTTGGTCTTGCTACGTTTATTCTCTTGTGCCTCCTATCTCCCGCGATAATTGTGTTCTCTATCTCCTGGAAGTCCGAGGATATTAGGTTGTACCCTAGTATTAGGTGAGCCGCTCTAAGCTGCAAGTCTTCACTCACGAAAACTTCTGAGCGCAGCACGCGGTTCAGGTCAGCGACGTTGCAATGGCTCAGGTATGGGCGCACGAGTTGTTTGTCTGTGGAAAAAGACACCCAAAAAGGCAAATGTGGTCAGATTAGTAACGCATATAACAAATCAGAGTTAGATAGTTTGTGAAAATAAATAAGCATTTAAGGATTTTTAGATGGAATTACGGGGTTGGGAAATTAGATCCTAAGGAGTCACACCTGGATCTCCCCATAAGACTGGGTAGTGTGGGCCGTCGTGCCAGTTGCCTGAGGCGATGAGGTAGTCGTCCTTCATGCCTTTATTGGACTTGGGCAAACAAGAAATTAACCTAACTACACTAGACCGGGATTTAATGTAATAGCCTACGTTCCTAAGTTTGTGGCATTTGTACATGAAGACAACGTCATGCCAAGTGAGGTTCAAGCCCATCTGCTCATTTAGGGCATCGACACTTCCTAAGACCCTAAATACATTGGGTGCGCATTGGTCAGGGCACAACCGGTGGTTGCGAAGATATTCCCTAGTTACGCTTCTCATAGGGAGGGTCATCCCACCTTCTATGAAGGCAATCATAGGGATGATGACCTCTCCCGTCTTCCTAGAACCACCTACGGCTTCCGCCGGACAGTATTTCAAGCCTACGTCGTTGAGAATCTGGTATTTGGCCCTAAAACCTTTCATCCCAGCGGCGGTGTCAACTAAACACTTAAACCTACCCATCTATGAGAAAGGAAATGACAAGTTTTAAGAAGGAAAGTGATTAAGAAGGGAGCCGAGGATAGAATCCGAGGAGAAAGGCGTAAAAGAAAAGGTAGGAACTTACGAGTTTGTAGTTATGCGAGTTTCCAAGGATTTCTTGAGAGAAAAGGCAATGATTGATGTTTTGATATGATTAAGTTCTGAAGAAATAAATGATGGCGCATATTTCCAAAGCGTTATGACGTGCGAGAAGCAGACTCGAAATTGGATTCATCCCGCCAAATTTTCAGAGGGCAATACGGACCGTTGGATGTTCATCTCACCGTTGAACGTGGGAAACAAAGTGTAACTTGCGGTCATAAATACGCGCGTTTTGAAATTCGAAGCGCCAGACGGCATTTTCTGGGAAACGAAATGATTTCCACACACGTGGTGAGGTACAAAACATGTGGGGGAAGTTTTGGTCGGATCAAAACTCCATTTTTCTCCTCGGATAGGGAAAAATAAAGTTTTGAGGGGCTATTGTGGGGAGTGAAAGAACCTAAGTGGGTATTTGGGCCTTGGGGTTTATCAATGGGCGCTAGTTCGTTCTTGACTAAAGGCTTTTAGGGCTGCGAATTGGCTTACAAGCCGAGGGCCCAAGGATTCATTCGAGGAAGAGTCTCTCCTCGGACAGACCCATGATTACTTGGAAGTTCACTAGAAAGATCAAGATAGAGTTCTGGAAAGACCGTAGGTTAAAGAGGGGATCCAAATACCCTCTAGACATGGCGATGTAAGAGAAATATCTCAGAAAATGGCTGCTGCCTCCATATTAAAGACCCTACACCTACCTCCCTGGCCGCATTAATGGGGAAGTGACCCTTGAACAGTAGAATTCAGCCTTCTAGCTAGTATTTAAAGATTTCAAGAAGGTGGTGGAAGGAGATTTTGGTTGACACGTGGATAAAAGGAGAAGTAAAGGAAGTATTTAAGAAGAGAAGGGGGTAGAAGAGAGGGAAGAGGCCTTTTTGTAAAGAAAAAAGAACTAGAGAAAGACTAAGGATTGTAACCTTTAAAAGGAAAAAGAGAAATAATATACAAATTGTCCTCGGCCTACGCCCGAGGAGGTTCATTTTGCCCTATTTATCCATTGTTTGTAAGTACTGTAACATTCTAGCCTGTTCATCAAGTTTCGAGCACCACTAAACTAGGTTGCGAACTCACACTCTACAAATTTAATTGTCTAAGGCTTATTGGGCCTGAGCCCACGTGTATTTTTGGGTCTAGGTGTAATTGTGCACTTACATCTATAATATATGACATATGGTAAAATTGAAATTGTTTGACTTTATTTAGGTAGATCTTTTTTACTGTTTGTCTGAGAATAACATGTCTATTTTTTTCTTAAATTAAATAAAATTAACTAATTTATTTTTTTGCTAAAAATACTATAGCAAAAGGACCTTGACTTTTTAAACAAAAATCATAATAAGACCCACAAGCAGTTAATTAGATTTTACTTTTTCACCAAACCATAAAAATGGGGACCTGCTTGGGATCAAGCTACTCAGCTACTTATGCTAAAATAAAAAAATAAAAAAAAAGCTTCTTTTTGTGGGATGCGTGCAAGAATATATATATATATATATATATATATATATATATATATATATATATATATATTAAAAGTAAAAAGCCGCATAAGAGTTGAGCCAATTTTAACCTTATTTCAAAAGCAAAACTTAAGTCTCCGTTATTTAACATTGTTTGTATTTTTCGAAATTATGTGTAGGTGAAAAAGTGTGTGAAAATACATGTAATGTTGTTTAAAAACTGAAAAATGTTGCTTAAAATGTCATACCCAACTGCCCCTTAGTTTCTTTCTTTCAATTTTCCAAAATAAATAATAAAAAAAAGTTTTCATCTTTCCTTGTAATTTTTTTTCTTTAACCTTTTTTTCTTTTTTTTTTTCTTTTTTTTTTTATCTCTCATAAGTTTAGCCCATGTCAAGGAAAAAAAGAGAGAGAAAGATATAAGATTGAGTGACGCCCCACTAAGAGCATTCACAATAAAGTAATCAAAATAACTAATAATTTAGTTTAGCACCAACACACTAAAAATACCCCCAAATTGTTGTCCTTTTTTCTCTTTATAGTTTTTTGTAGTGTTTATTTTGTAGGATATATTATTTTATTGTTTTTTTTAATATTATTTTAATGTATTGGATGCTAAAATAGAACATTTAATGTTGAGTGTATTGTAAAGTGAGTTGTTAAAATAGATTAAATGACATTTTAAGTTGTTAAAAACTATATTTTTTAGAAGTTTTGTTGTGAATGTTCTAAAGAAAGAAAGAAATAAACTTTTTTTTTCTTAAAATTTATTTCTTTGGCTTTTGTTTTTGTTTTTACTTATAATTTTGGTTTTAGGGTTTAGAATAATTTTAACTTCTTAAGGACATTGCACATTCAGTTTCACAGTATGTTTCAATGATAAAAAATTACACATTAATTTGTGTGATTGTGAGTAATAGACACTTTTTGTCAAGTACTAATTATATAGACTTATAACTTTTTTTTAATCATTTACAATCGCACAAGTAAGCATATTGAACAATTGGTGGTTCTGTAATTTGGAAAATAATGAATGGGATCGTTCATGTTCATGGGGTAAAACTGGAATGATGTCGTTCTGAATAAGTGGTTTACTCTAATACCCTTACCCTAGCTACATCATGAGTGACGCCCCCACTAAAAATGACACGTTGTTGACAATTACCTTTTTTAAGTTAAAATTAGGTTCCTACCACATAGTTGTCAGTATCGTACGATACACAATATGTATCGTATCGTATGAAAAAAGTGTTGTATCGTTGATACATATCGTAGGTGCTTATGAATCAGACGATACAGTTGTATGTATCATATACGTATTGTGTGTATCGGACAATACATGAACAATTGGCTTAATAGGCTTTTTTAACCAAAATTTCAGCCCAAACGTTTTCAAGTTTAGCCTAAAGCATTTTTTCCATTTTTTTTTTTTTTTATAAAAGCAAGTTGGGCTATTTTGGTGGTTTGGCCCAATAGAAAAGCCTTCTTAAATTATTTTATTTATTTATTTTCTTTAGCCCTAAAAAATTTGAACCACAATTAAATTGATTTACCCACACCACACAGCCACACCAGTCACCCACACGTTTTTTATTCTGATATTTTCCTCTGTATCTCAAGTTCTCAACTTTCCCAAAACCCTTTGGCTTCCTCTCTCCTTGTTTTCATCCTTTTCGCGTTTTGATCATTAAATTTGAAGAGATCTCTCATCAAGGGACCACAAGCTCCACAAGGACCACAACCTTGTCTTTTTCTTCCATTCCTTTTCCTAACCCAAAATTCTCACACTCCCACATGCTACAAGAGCAAGACAACAACAACAAGTGCTGCCTCACGTCCAGTCCACTGTGTGTGTAAGGTTAGTTTTTCTTTTTTCTTAATAAATTTTTTTGATTAATTCTTTATACTAAAAAATTATTGTAATTATTTATTGTTATTAACCTATTATATTAGTTAATTTAGTTTAATATAACCAAGTGGCTTATAAAAAATTAGTTTAGTATAACTGAATATGTATCAATGTATGTATATGAGTGTTTATGTATAAATATTTTATATTTATATATGTATTTTGTAATGTTAATATTGATACTGTGAATCTGTGATAGTGTGGCTGTGATGCTTAATTTGTGTACATAAAAGTTGTTGATTGACTATAAATTCATGTGTTCATATTTGTTTTTTGGTATATAAAAAAAATGGGTGATAGGAGGACAAGAAATAAGGAGAAAGATCCCACTTGGGATTATTGTGTATGTATTAATGATGATAAGACAAGTAGGCTTAAGCTTAAATGTAATTATTGCTCAAATGGATATTAGGGTGGAGTTATAAGAATGAAAAACCATTTGGCACATACACATAAGGATGTTAAACCGTGCTTGAAGGTGCCCGAAGATGTTAAAAATTATTTTGCCAAGCATTTGGAAAACATTAAAAAAAAAAAGAGCAACTTGATGATGAGTTTGATGTTGAATGTCTTCAAGAAGATGAATTACAAAAGATTGGTGGTGATAATACAAAAGAAGGAACCATGGATGCATACTTAAAAGGAAGATCAAATTCTAAACAAGTGACTTTACCTTCCTTGGTGAAAGATCGTACTGTAACTTGTTTGGCTATTTGTAGATTTTTTTTATGCTCATGCTATACCTTTTCATTTAGCTAAGAGCCATTTGTTTAAAAAAATGATGGATTCAGTTGCTAATTATGGCAAGGGATTGAAACTCCCTACTTATCATGAAACAATGGTGACTTTCTTGAAAAAAGAGGTAGAAAATATGCACTTCACATTAAATAAGTATAAAAATGAGTGGAAAAAAATGGTTGCACTTTGATGTCAGATGGATGGACGGATAATAGAGAGAGGTCTATCTTGTCAATAGTTCAAAAGGAACAGTTTTTCTTAAATCTATTGACACCTCCTATATTTCCAAGAATGCTGAAAATTTATTTCAATTGCTTGATTCTTTGGTGCAAGAAATTGGAGAGGAGAATGTGGTACAAGTAATGACAGATAATGCCTTGGCTTATGTTTTAGCTAGTGAAAAATTAATGGAAAAAAAAAGTAAGATCTTTTGGAATCCTTGTGCTGTCTACTGTATTGATTTGATGCTTCATGACATTGGTGATTTACCTGTGCATGCAAATACTATATAACAAAAGCAAAGAAGATCATTGTTTTTATTTACTGTCATATTTGGGTGCTTGATTTGATGAGAAAATATACAAAAGGGAGGGAATTGGCAAGACAAGGTGTCACAAGTTTTGCCACTGCCTACTTAACTTTGAAGAGTATATATCAACAAAAAATTGGATTAAGGTCTATGTTTGTACTTGAGGAATGGGCTAAGAGTCCCTATGCAAAGAAAAGTGATGTCATTAATGTCGAATTAATTATCTTGAGTGATCCAAAGTTTTGGCCTACTATTAAATTTTGCTTGAAATGTGTGATCCCTTTAGTAAAAGTTTTAAGGCTTGCAGATGGTGATGCAAAACCAGCAATGGGCTACATATATGAAGCTATGGATAGAGCAAAAGAGTAAATTTGGAAAAATTTTAATAATGTGCAAAGGAGATATAGACCTATATTGAGAATTATTAAAACAAGATGGGAGCTTCAACTTAATAGGCCTCTACATGCAGCAGCTTATTTTCTTAATCCTAATTAAGTTTGTTATTTGAATTGTTATATATTTTAATTTTAATCTTTATATTTTGTATGCATATTTATTTATAAGATACAAAATTGTGATAGGTTTCATTATGATCCCAACTTTGTTGCAAGTGAAGAAGTGAGAGTTAGACTTTATGAAGTGATTGAAAGGACGTGTCCTACAACTTTGGAGAGATGTAGGATTGATCTACAATTGGAGAAATTTGATAAAGCTGAGGGTTTGTTTGGAATAGAAATGGCTATACTTACAAGAACAAAGAAGCAGCCAGGTAAGTGCTATTTATTATCATTATTATTGATTATCATCATTATCTTAATGTAGCTTTTTATTTGTTGTTATCGTAATTATATTGTAACCCTTTACAATTTCTTTTGTTGGCAATATAGTATTGTGGTGGGAAAGTTATGGAGTACATTGCAAAGATCTTCAAAACTTAGTTATATGTGTCTTAAGTCTAACTTGTAGTACAATGGGATGTGAAAGAAATTAGAGTACTTTTGATCATGTACACACCAAAAAAAGAAATCGTCTTGAGCAACAAAGAGTGAATGCTTTGGTATTTGTAAACTATAATATTAATTTGGAGTTGAGACATGATGATGCGAAGAAAATCAGTAGATTGGATGCTTTCGACTTCAAAGGGCTAGTGATTTTCTTCGCATCATTAGTTGGTGTCGTCTATGGGAATGAGGGTTGTCCATCTGGAAAGCTCCTGGACGACCACCCCGACACTTTGGAAACTCCCAAATGTGGATTTGCCTATGAAAGATGGCGATGGAACCACATGCCATTTTTCTAAGGCATGAGGAAGATCTAAGCTCATTTCTACAACTCATTAAATACTTAACTTCCAATGACAGTTATACAAAAAGACATAACTCCCATGGCGGTTGTGAAAGTTATTCTTGAACCCCCGAACCTCCTAAAATATAGGGAAAGTTACAAATTCAATAACCGTTTCTAGGGCGCACTATATAAACACCCTTTTAAACCAGACAAAGGGAGCTTTTTTACAATTCCAAAAAAGTTGGAACTCCGAAACTTGAGAGAGAAACTAATTTTGGCATTGAAGGGTTCTTGGCTGGTCCACCTCGATCACCTTTGATCACTTGTTCTTTCTTTTTCAGGCCCTTAAAACAATCATTAGTCCTTTGAAGTCCGAAACATCCAGTCTACTGATTTTCTTCGCATCATCAGTTGGCTCTGTCTGTGGGGAAAAGAAGTCTCAATTCGATTACTGATGTTAACAATTGTCTTTCCCCGAAAAAAAATGTTGTATGGTTCAGACAAGATCAAAGGCTACCAGCCTAGACCATAAGGAGAGTAGGGATGCTTTTAGCAATCCCCACCGTGATCATTAGTCAGCACCTGTCATGTAACCGCCTTCCATTCAATATATACAGTCCATTGCTGCCGCCATGGCGGAACTAACCCATCAGAACCAAGAGTTGAATAGGGAGATTAATCTAAGAAGGCAGCACCATGAAAGACACGTGGAAGGGCAAGTCCAGAGTCAAGAAGGTAGAGGAGAAAACACTAAGCTTGAGAATCAGTCAAGGGGTACTACTTCAAGAAGAGTACCACACTTGGAGAGGAAGATGGACCAGATGAGAAAAGCTATGGACGAAATGAGGGAAAACATGAGAAGAGCAAACCCCATGGATGACTTAGTTCACCGAACGGACTCACCTTTCACGGCTTCCATCAATAGTCATCCCTTACCCCCAAAGTTCAAGATGCCTTCCTTGGACTCATACGATGGAACTCGTGACCAGTGTGATCATATCACCACCTTCAAGACTACCATGCACCTTCAAGGGGTTCTGAACAAGATTATGTGCAGGGCATTCCCCACCACTCTCAAAGGACCAATGTGAGTGTGGTTTAGCAAGATACCCCCAAACATTGTGGGCTCATTTGAGGAGTTGAGTAAGTTGTTTATCAACAATTTTATTGGAGGATAACATCACAAGCGTTCCTCTTCTTGTTTGCTAACTATATAACTGGGGGAAAATGAGAGTTTGTGGTCCTTCATTACCCGGTTCAATAAAGAAGCCTTGACGGTGGACGAGATGGACGACAAGTTGCTGTTGGCCGCCTTCCATAATGGGGTCAACTTTGATTTGTTCATTCATAAGCTTTACAAGTAAGAGCCACAAACCATGGCTAAACTAGTCCATTCAACCCAAAAATTTCATGAATGCGGAGGATACAATCATAGCCAAGAAAAGGAAGAGAGCAGAGCATATGGAAACAGATCTCCCGCGTCATCCTGAGCAAGGTCCTCATCCAAAGAAGGCTCAGGTTGGAGAGAAAAAAGATAGGGATAGCAAGAAGGCAAGCTCTTCAGCAAGGAATCAGCACTACACTCCCTTGAATACGCCACTTGAGCAAGTGCTTATGCAAATCAAGGATGACCCGTCTTTGAAATAGCCAGAAAAAATGAAAGGAGATCCCAACAAGCACAATAGGAACAAGTATTGCCGCTTTCACAATGACCATGGGCATGACATGGACGAGTGTTTTGATTTGAAATAGCAGATAGAGAATCTCATCAAGCAAGGAAAGTTGAGGAACTTTCTTGAACGAGACCACAAGGACGAGAAGTTGAAAGCAAAAGTGGAGGAATCGTCACGACCCCCACTTGGTGAAATAAGAGTTATTATAGGGGGGAACCTCAACAGCTCAGTCATTGGGAGGTTGACTTTAAATAGCTGGAAGGCGGTGACTTCTACCTACCATTTGTCTGTCAAGTTCCCGACTGAGTATGGAGTGGGCCAAGTACAAGGAGATCAATTAGCCGCTAGAGAATGCTATTTGGCCATGCTAGAGATGGACGAGCATGTGTAGACGATGAATATAGACAAGAGAAGAATTACTGCAGAGCCCACCGAAGTACTAGAATTACTGTAAAGCCCACTGTAGACATTCCTTTGGATGAGAATCATCCCGAAAAGTTTACTAGAATCGGGGCGAGTATGAAAAAGAAGATAAAGCAGACATTGATCTAGTTTTTGAAGAAAAGTCTTAACGTGTTCGCATGGAGTCACGAGGACATGCCAAGTGTCAACCCAAGCGTCATTACCCATCGTCTAAACGTGTATCCTTCCTCCAAGACTGTACGACCAAAGAAAAGAGGTTTTGCTCCTGAACGAGATGAGGCCATCAAAGAAGAAGTTCAAAAGTTGCTCATGGCAAAATTTATTCGGGAAGTCTATTATCCAGACTGGTTGGCTAATGTGGTTATGGTCAAGATGGCCAATGGCAAGTGGAGGATGTGTGTGAACGTTACTGATTTAATCAAGGATTGCCCCAAAGATAGTTATCCACTGCCATGCATTGACTAATTGGTGGATTCGACAGCGGGTCATAAGTTGCTGAGTTTTATGGATGCCTTTTTAGGCTATAACCAAATAAGGATGGACGAGGTGGATCAAGAGAAGACTTCCTTCATTACTAGCCAAGGATTATTCTACTACAAGGTAATGCCTTTTGGTTTAAAGAACGCAGGGGCAACTTACCAAAAACTTGTTAACCACATGTTCCATCCACAAATCGAAAGAAATGTGGAGGTTTACGTAGATAACATGCTGGTAAAGAGTTTGGACGAGGAGAAGCATTTGGACGACCTTCAAGAAACCTTTGATACACTTAGGTGGTATAACATGAAGTTGAATCCAAGCAAGTGTGCTTTCGAAGTTTTGTTGGGGAAGTTTCTAGGGTTCACGGTTTCACATAGAGGAATTGAGGTGAATCTCGACAAAATCCAAGCGATACTGAATATGGAGCCACCGAAGAATGTCAAAGAAGTCCAATCTCTCACTGGATGAGTCACCGCCCTTAACAGGTTCGTCTTGAAAGCTACTGACAAATGTTTGTCATTTTTTAAGATTCTTTGAAAAGTATTCAAGTGGACGGACGAGTGTCAGAAGGCCTTCCAAGACCTCAAGGCTTACCTCACATGGCACCTCTACTAAGTCCGTCCGTACATGGTGAAGAGTAATATTTGTACTTGGTGGTGTCCCCACATGCAGTAAGCTTGGCACTAATTAGAGAAGAAAGGTGGTTCAGAAGCTAGTTTATTATATGAGTAGGGCGCTGAGAGGAACGGAAGGATGATATCCAATGATAGAGAAGCTAGCATTTGCTTTGATCACAGCTTCTAGGAAACTAAGACATTATTTTCAAGCTCATGTTAACAACGTCCTAATAGATCATCCCCTAAAAAAGGCAATGAACAAGTTGGAAGCCATAGGACAATTAATTCAATGGGCTGTAGAGCTTAGTGAGTTCGATGTCAGGTACCAACCAAGGAGCACGATAAAAGCATAAGCATTGGTAAACTTCATTGCGGAGTTCACTCTCGGTCAGGACGAGCTAGACGTACAGACTTAAAGGTAGGTTATTAGTGTAGATGGCTCATCCACGTTATACGCAGGGGGGATTGGAGTCATACTAAAGTCCCCAGAGGGTGACAAGTTGGAATACGCAGCCCATCTACAATACCAAACTACCAACAACGAAGCTGAATATGAAGCACTCCTCAAAGGACTGGAATTGGCTAAGTCTTTAGGGGCGGAGTCAATAATAGTCAAGGGAGACTCTCAACTAGTTATTAATCAAGTGAATGAGATGTGTGAAGCTAAGGAAGATCGAATGAAGAAATACCTCAACAAAGTGAAGCGGTTTGTCCAAAAGTTTAAAGACGCCAGATTTGTTCAACTCCCGAGGGAGGAAAACATGGAAGCAGATGCCTTGGTGCGAGCAGCTTTGGTAGGAGGAATTATGGATGAGTATGACACAATCAAATACATGCCGAGCATAGACCTTTCAGAGATACAGCAGATAGGGGGGGAGAAAATTGGATGAGTCCAATAATAACCTATCTCAAGGATGGAAGGCTTCCAAAAGACAAGGAGGAGGCTAGGAAGTTGAGGGTCAAGGCTGCCAAATACGTCCTCATTGACGAAGTATTATACAAACAAGGTTTTTCTCAACCTTACTTAAAGTGCCTAACTCCAGATGAGTCAAACTATGTACTGAGGGAAGTCTATGAAGGAGCATGTGGAAATCACTCGGGAGTAAGGTCACTAGTCCATAAGGTCGTCCGGGTAGGCTACTACTGGCCAACTATTCAAGCAGATGCTAAAGCTTATGTCAAAGTGTGTGACCAGTGTCAGCGCTTCCGCAACATTCCTAAACGACCTTTGAAATACTAGACCCCAATGATGGCCCCATAGCCCTTTGCGCAAAGGGGACTGGATATTCTAGGTCCCTTCCCACTAGGAACCAGATAGAAGAAATTTCTAGTAGTAGAGATCGACTACTTTACCAAGTAGATGAAGGCCGAACCTCTCGCAAAAATACCTCAGCAAAATGTTAAAAACTTTGTTTGGAAGAACATTGTATGTAGGTTTAGGGTAACTAGAGTAGTAGTATCTGATAATGGACGACAGTTTGACAACACACCTTTCAGAAACTTTTGTGAGCAATTTGGAATCAAGAATCACTATTCCTCACCCTCTCACCCACAAGCAAACGGACATGCAGAAGTAGCAAACCGATCCTTGTTGAAAATCATCAAGACTCGGCTCGAGGAGGCAAAGGAGGTATTACTGGACGAGTTACTAGGTATTCTTTGGGCCTACAAGACGACTATGAGGACCTCGACAGGAGAAACCCCTTTTAAGCTAGCCTATGGAAGTGAAGCAGTTATACCTGCGGAAGTTCATATGGCTAATCATAGAGTAATGAAGTACCAGGAGAAAGAAAATGAAGAACAACTTCGTCTTGACCTCAATCTCATTAATGAGGTAAGGATGGATGTAGAGCAAAGGACAACAAGATACAAAAATCTTATGGCTAGGCAATATGATGCCGTGGTAAAACCTAGGCGTTTCAACATTCGGGACCTCGTCCTTAAAAGGGTGTCCTTGACAACCAAGAACCCAGCTCATGGAAAATTAGGACCCAATTGGGAAAAGGTAGGGGTCGTACTACTTGGAAGCTCTAGATGGACGAAAGCTAGAACATCCTTGGAACGTAGAGCATCTAAGGAGGTACTATCAATAAAGGGTGAGCTTGGATGAGAGTTATGGACGAGGTTACAACTATGGTCTACATGTTTACTCATGTTTACTATTATTACGTGTTTTTACTACTACGATTACGTATTTTAAAAATAAAAATGCACTAGTTCCTAAACTTTTGCACCGTCTACAGGCAAATTTGTGAAAGACGAGGTTGTGTACTTGTATAAGTATTTTAATTTCTTAACGCGCTAACTTCTAAGCGTGTGCCATATTTGTGGACGATATTAATGTAATAAATATGGTTTGGATTTTTAATGTGTTTAGTGCATGAATCTAATTTCCATAATTTCTCCCACAAGAAGGCTAAGGCCTATGATGAACGAAAATCTCTGGACGCGGGGATGTAACGTTTATAAGTTTTCCTCAAAGTAAGGATAAAACAATGTTTATAAGCTTTCCTCAAAGTAAGGATAAAGCAAGAAAAAATATGCTAAGGCATGCTCGTCTAATTCATGGACGAGAAAGTTTATACTCGTCTAAAAGATGAAATTAAACCTAACCTCAAGCATGAACGCCCAGGAAATGGATGAAGGAAGGCATCCATATAAAAATATAAATATTCAAACCCATGGATGGACGTACCTAGACAAGGCTATCCAACATCCTGGACGAGTTGAATGCTGGAGACGTCTCGTCTAAAGACGGAGGTAAACCGTCCAACCTATGGACGAGAGAAAGAACTAGAAAACCAGTCATTTATAGGACGAGCTACACTTGAAAAATTAAAGAATAACAAGTATGTTGAACGTAAAAAGAAATGAGTGAACTCATCCATGCAATAACAGTCAATAATGGATAAAAATAGGCATTCAGTAAACAAAGTTCAAAAAGGGTAGACGACCACTGTCCAAAAGCCCTTACAAAGTAAAAGCAGTTTAAAAAAGGTAGACGACCACCTTCCAAAAAACCTTACAAAGTAAAAGTCTCAAAAGGCAATTGTTTGGAAACTCATCCAAAGTACTCTGGACGAGTGAAATATACTCAAATAAATCTTAAAATGGTTCTAAAACAATGGACCTCATAAAAAAAGAAGAAGAGAAAAGTAGTAAACTGGTCAAATTTTCATGCTTTTGCTGATGAATCTTCTCCGGTCTTAGACTCGTCCTGGGCTGGCTTGGTTGTGGCGTCGTCTTCAATGTTGACATCTTCAGAACTCGTCTGAAGGAAAGAGCTAGCAGCGCCGCCAAGTTGAAGTTTAATGGAGCTGAAGTCAACGTCAGGAAACTTCTCCTTAGCATCCATACGAAAATCTTCAAACCCAACTGCATAATTGGCGTCTAGCAAGTCAGTCAGTTGCTTAGAAGTTTTGAACTCCTCCACTGCACCTTCTTTGGCTTTTTCAAGAAAACTGCTCAGCTCGTCAGTTTTTTTCTGGAGGTGATCAAGATAAGTGTCCTTTTCTACAATATTAGCTTTCAGCTCTTCGACGAGGTTTCGTAGCCCCTTAGTCTCGTCCTTAGCCTTGGCTGCTATTTCAACCCAACCCTTGCAGTCGTCCTTAACTTCCTTGATCATTTTTTCTAGTAAGATTCTTGTTTTGTCCAGCTTCGTAGTCTGTCTGGATGCGGCGATGAACTTCGACATAGCCTGCATGAGTAATAAGAAATTTTTGTTAAAACAAATAAGTAAAGCGTATGATGCTGTGACAACACAGATGAGATAAAAAAGGAGAAGACGTTTTTTTTTTTAATTACCTTAAAAAGATCATGAACACTTGAGTGGTCAAATTCTCTCAAGGACATGTCATAGCATGTAGCCACGTCCTTGCCAATCACGGCCTTCTCAAATCTCTCCCAAGCCAAATCCTCATTTTCGACGATGTTCGTAGGGACCTTCTAGGGAGGCTAGGACAAGGTAGGCGCAGTGATTTTGGACGATGGGGTGTGAGCAGGCTCAAATGAATCTACATCCTGGATTTGAATGGACGGCGGCTGAGATGGAGGGGGAATAGGAAGACCAGGTGTAACAACCCCAGCCCTGGACAACCTGTGTTTTGCCCTCTTTTCCTTACGACGACTGGGGAGATTCTCCAAGTTGATAGCTTTTGATAGATTTCTCTTATCACCAACAGTTGGACGAGGCTGATTTTCAACCTCCTGCTTGCTTGCCTTGTCCACAACTTCCTTGCTTTTGATCTCTTTCATGGTTGCCATCCCTTAAGGAAAAGACTTAGTCATCCAAGAGGTGATAAAAGTATGAACCTTTTTTTTTTTTTTTTTAAAAAGGGATAAAAAACTTACTCCTGCGAATAGTGAGTTCGTGAGATAAAGCTTCTTTGGATGGCTCAGGACCAAATCCCCAAATGGTAAGACGTTGAAGACTGACTAAAGAATGGAAAGCCCTGTCAGTATATAGACGAGCCTTATGGACGCGGTCAAGGTAAAACTTGTTCAAAGATGGACATTTAACACCTAAAAAAAAGAAAGAAAAGAAAAGAATGAAAAATTGTTAGACGACTGCAGGAACGAAATAAGAAAATATTGATGATAAAATAAACATAAAAGGCATACCTTCAAGATGAAGGTTCCCTAACTCTACAATATAAGGGGCAAAAGGATTCCTGTCAACCTCGACAGGATGTCCAGCCCAAAAATCAGAGGCGAAGAAAAACTCCGTCTTCCAGTTCCTATCTGAGGTGACCAAGGGTTTAATTAACCTACAATCTCTCCTTTTTGGCTGTGAATTGGTAAAATAAAGGGATTGGTTAATTTCCGAGGGCTTGTAACAGTAAAGGAACTCATCCACAATAAGAGGACGGTTCCCTTCAGACACTTCCCTCCACAATATTTGCATAGAGACGACGAGTCTCCACGCATTAGGGTTAAATTGTCAAACTCCTAAAACTAACCTAGTAAGTAATTCTCTAGCGTAGGCATTCAAAGGTAACCTAAGACCTCCTAGAAGATAGGCCTTATAAATGTCAATCCCAAAACAAGGCTGGTAGCACCATTCCCCATGGACGGCTAACCTAGGGTTAAGCTCATCAGGGATTTGGTACCAGCTCCTAAGGGTAGTTAATCTCTTATCTTCCGTCTTGGAAAGGATACCTACAACACAACTATATATGGTCTCTACCTCTTCTACAGGATCGAACGGAGGAACACTTGTTGAACTGCCAGCTAGAGACCCAGAGGTTGCCCTTGTCCTAAGGTGTTCTTGAAAGACCTCTAAAGGAATCCCAGGGACCCCAGACGTGTATTCCTCGGTATCCCCACTACTACTACTGTTGCTATCGCTACTAGAACCACTATAACTGGAGTCACGATACTCGTCTATAGCTTTCTCTACGCTATCGCTAGACGAGAAAACAACAACCTCAGACATGCCGAAATTTGAAGGAGAACCTAAAAAAGGGGATGAGGAGATTACCTGGCTCTAGACGAAGGAATACTAAGGACGCTGGAATACTTTTAGATGAGGCGATGGACGAGGGATGTCAAAGAAGAAAATTTGAGAAATGCAAAGGGTACGAGAGGAATTCCACTATTTATAGGTGTTGAAAAATGGTATCTGAAATGACTTGACCAACCAAGAAGCGCCACGTGGCATTTTCCTTGAAAACTCAAATTGACGTGAAAAATCGCCAATGAAATTATGACGCGTGGCACAATCTGAGACAATAAGATTCAACCATTGAGATTGTGACACATGGAATAACATATGATTACTAACATGGAGACACGCGTCCAAAGAACAACTGTAGATCCTCCAATGCTCTGGACGACCTTTGGACAAGGGGGCAAGTGATGGTGAACTAAAAATCTAACTCCAACTCGTCCTTAAGGTGTCCAGAGCGGAAGGAATGTGCCTCATATGGGGGTCATCCATAACAGGACGACCGTCCGTGGGAATGAGGGTTGTCCATCTGGAAAGCTCCTAGATGACCCCTCAACACTTTGGAAACTCCTGGATTTTCCTACGAAAGCTGGTGATGGAACCACATGCCATTTTTCCAAGGCATGAGGAAGATCCAAGCTCATTTCTACAACTCATTAAATACTTAACTTCCAATGACAGTTATACAAAAAGACATAACTCCCATGGCAGTTGTGGAAGTTATTCTTGAATCCTCGAACCTCCTAAAATATAGGGGAAGTTACAAATTCAATAACTGTTTCTAGGGCGCACTATATAAACACCCCTTTAGACCAGATAAAGGGAGGTTTTTTACAATTTCAAAAAAGTTAGAACTCTAGAACTTGAGAGAGAAACTAACTTTGGCATTGGAGGGTTCTTGGCCAGTCCATCCTGGTCATCTTTGGTCACTTGTTTTTTCTTTTTCAGGCCCTCAATACAATCACTAACCTTTTGAAGCTCGAAGCATCTAGTCTACTGATTTTCTTCGCATCATCAAGACAAATAAAGAGAGAAGAGAATGGTGACTCATATGATCCAATTTGTCTATTGGATATGGAATCTGATGATGAATGGATTACTAAAAGGAAGAATCTTGCTTGCCAGAAGATACTTCATGGATGGACATTCATGAATGTTTTGAAGTTAATAAGAAAGGATGTAGTAGAAAAAGAAAGAAAGGTATAGATTTATATTAAATTGAAATTTTCTTTTCTATATTATGAATAAAATGCTAATTTTGACAATATATATTTTTTGTTATTATTTTTATAGGTCCACGAAATTTGAATGCCAAAAAGAAAAGTAAAGAAAAAGTTATTGAAGTTGAAGAACCAGAAGAGATAGTGGATGTTGGAGATGATGAAGAAGATGTACAAGAAGATGTCAATGAAGAAATGATTTTGCAAGATAATGAAGATGATAACTTCATTGACTTGGACTATGGAGATGATTTTGATTAGGCAATGACGAATATGATTAGGAAAAAAAGTATTTTGACTAATACAATATGTAGTGACTTTGAACTCTAATGAATTTGGATATGGATATTTTTATCTTTTGGATATGGATGTTAAAAATATATTTTCATTTGGTTTATTTGGTTAGCTTGGTGAAATATTATAACATAAGTGATAATTAAAGTAGTCATTATTTGCATATGTTTCAATTTTATAATAAATATATGTACATGTATAATGTTGCATAAATTTTATAAAGTGTTTGTGTATCTTACGATACACGATACGATATGATACACAATACATAAAAATGAAAAAACGATTCACGATACGATTCACGATTTGACAATTATGTCGGTACTTCCTATTGAAAGCTTCCATTAAAAGTTTTTTTTTGAACATTCAATGACAGGTTTGTTTAGTTAACAAATATTAACAACTTAGCAAACCACGCCCATATGTCATGACTAATGTGTTATGTGCATCTTTACATAAGTGGTAACAATATCTAATCAAAACAAGCTTTGATAAATTTACTTACGGATATAAAATCTACTGTATAAAAGTTTATGATCCTCGCCAACATGGATAAAATCCAAGTGAATCATATAATTCATTTTTAGCTTATTGTAGCTACTTAAAAAAAAAAAATTATCATTCTCTTCCTTAGTTGAAAAAGATATCTTACCTATAATCTATAATATATATATATATATATATATATATATATATATATATATATATATATATATATATATAAACCATAGCTTAGTATAAATAAATAAATAAATTTGTATCTGCTTCACTTTTAGTTGACGTATTGTGCCGTATAATCTTTTGAAAACCTACAATTATACACATTATTTTATATATATATATGTAAGTGCACAATTTGTACCCAGACCCAATCAAGTGATGGGTTCAGGCCCAAAAAGCCTTATACAATGAAATTTGTAGAGTATGGGCTTGAAACCTAGGTTTGATGGATGTTAGACAACAAATAGGTGAGCTAGATCGCCACTATCTACGCAATCAATGGATAAAAATAACAGAAATTCTCCTCGGACGTAAGCCGATGATCACTTGTATTGCCTTTCTTTCCTCAAACAAAAGATTACAATTGAAGCTCCTGTGTACAATGCTTTTTTCCTTCTTTTTCTGTTCGATCCATTCTCTAATGCCTTTTTCATTCTTTTATATCATTCTTCTTCTTCTTCTCTGCATCTTCCATGTGTAGCACAAATCACCAATTTGGATACTTGTCCCATCTGCCACCCTCTTGAAGTCTTTAAACAATTGCTGTAAGGCTGATCACTACTGTTCAGAGGTCATTTCCCCATTAATGCGGCCAAAGAGGTAGGTGCAGAGTCTTTAATGCGGTGGTAGCAGTTTTCCTCAAGATATTTCCTATCCATTCTCCCTCTCTGCTTTCTCGTAGAACACATCATCATACACCAGACCTCCTAGAATCTCCTTTTAAACATCCTAGCATATCATCCGATCTGTACCTGACCTAGCTGAGGAGATGCCCCTCCTCAAACAAGCCCTTCTAACCTTTTTACAAATAACCCGCTCGTGGGCTTTAAGGCTTTGCTCGGACTGACTAGTACCTCGAACCCGGCCCAAGGCCCATGAACATATTTTAAACAATCTGAATCATGACCTAGCTAGCTGAACCATGGCGGTCTCTCGCTGTTCCTTAACTAGATCCAGGCTTTTCTCCAGTAGACCATCATTATTATGTGGGCTGAAAGAACTCGTTCTTAACATCGAAAATCCCGTTTCCAGAGGGATCATAACCTCGGCTCCATAAGTCATGGAGAAGGGCGTTTCTCCGGTGGACCTTCGTGGTGTGGTTCGATATGTCCACAAAACGTGTGGCAATTCTTCCACCCATCTTTCCTTTGCATCATCTAGCCTCTTCTTGAGTCCACTTACTATAACCTTATTAACTGCCTCTACCTGCCCATTCCCCTACGGATAAGCTAGGGTGGGGTACCTATTCGTGATGCCTAGATCACAACAGTATTTTCTAAAAGCCTTACTATCAAACTGTAAGCCATTATCTGAAATAAGAGTATGAGGTATTCCAAACCTAGTGACAATGTTCTTCCAAACAAACTTCTTTGCGTCCACATCTCTAATGTTTGACAAAGGCTCAGCTTCAACCTACTTGGTAAAGTAATCGGTTCCCACGAGCAACCACCTTTTATTTCTCACAGCCTTTGGGAAAGGCCCTACTATATCCAATCCCTATTGAGCGAACGACCAAGGACTAGATAAAGGGTTAAGTACACCACCGGGCTGATGGATGTTAGGAGCAAACCTCTGGCATTGATCGCATTTTTTCGCATACTCCTGGGCCTCTCTGTGCATGTTGGGCCACCAATACCCCTGGGTCAAAGCTCTATGAGCTAAAGACCTTCCTGTCATATGACTTCCACAAATCCTTTCATGCAATTCCTCTAATAGTGACCCCGTTGCTTCAGGGTGTATACACAGCAAGTATGACCCAGAAAAGGAGCGTTTATACAGCTTCTGATCCTCGGACAACCAGAATCGGGGCGCCTTTCTGCGAACTTTATTTGCCTCAGATCTCTCCTCGGGCAAGACATCACCCTTAAGAAAGGATATTATGGGGTCCATCCAACTAGGTCCGAATCTAACTTGGTGAATGTGGACAACATCAACAACTATCCAAGCAGGTTTCAACAAATCTTCAACGAGAATGACTCGGGGCAAACCTTGAGCCGAAGATGTTGCAAGTGTGGCTAATGAATCAGCATGTGTGTTCCCACTCCTAGATATATGCATCAAGGTAAAAGAGTCAAGTTTGGACTGTAAACACCTGATCTGGGTCAAATATTCTTCCATTCTTGGATCTCTTGCCTCTAATGTTCCCACCACTTGGCCCATGACTAACTGAGAATTCAAGAACATTTGGACTGATTTTCCCCCCATTTTCTGTACCATATCCATCCCAACCAATACAACTTCGTACTCAGCCTCATTATTAGTAGCTGAGAACCTCAATCTCAACGATTTCTCAAAAGTAATTCCATCAGGGGATACCAAAACTAGTCCCCCACCTGATCCTCTTTGGTTCACCGCCCCATCAACATACACTTTCCAAATCGGAAGTTCCTTGCAAGAAATCATGCCAACTAATTTTCCATTCATGTGCAACCCCTTTGCACTTTCTTCTAATGAAGGTTCAGCGAATTCTGCCACCAAATCTACAAAGACCTGGCCCTTGATAGAGGTGCGAGGCATATATTTAATATCAAAAGCCCCCAAGATAGTTCCCCACTTAGCTATCCTCCCCGAGTAATCAGCACTTCGCAATACCGACTTAAGAGGGAGCTGAGTAAAAACAAAAACTGTATGAGATTGAAAATAGTGAGGAAGCTTACGCGTAGCATGCACTACGGCCGGAATAGCTTTCTTTAACGGCAAATAACGCACTTCAGCTTCATGCAGAGATTTGCTCACATAGTAAACTGGTCTCTGTATGCCACTATCGTCCCATATTAAAACCAAGCTGACGGCGTGAATGACCACCTCTATATACGCAAACAGGATTTCATCCACCTCTGGCCAAAACGTGATGGGTGGTCGAGAAAGATACTCTTTAAGTTGTTGAAAAGCTAAGGCACACTCCTCGGTCCATTCGAATCCCTTCCACTTATTCAGCAACTGGAAGAAAGATCTACACCTATTAGCGGATCGAGAAATAAACCTGTTGAGAGCAGCAGTCATCCCTGTTAGCTTCTGAACTTCCTTTGGATTCCGAGGAGGTTGCAAGCTGTTAATTGCCCTGACTTGTGCCGGATTTACTTCTATTACTCTATGAGTCACCATGTAGCCTAGAAATTTACCAGAGCCTACGCCAAAAGAGCATTTAGAGGCGTTAAGGCGCAACCTGTACTTCCTCAGAGTCTGAAAAGTGTCATTCAAATCTTTCACATGCATGGGCACGACCTTGCTTTTCACCACCATGTCATCCACATACACTTCAATAGTCTTTCCCAGCTGCGACTTGAACATCCTGGTCATCATCCTTTGATAGGTAACCCCTGCATTTTTTCAAACCAAACGACATCACCTTGTAATGATAATTCCCCGTAGGAGTAATGAAAGTTGTTTTCTCCTTATCATCTAGTGCCAAAGGTATTTGGTTATAGCCTTGGAAAGCATCCAAAAAACTCATCCGAGGATGTCCAACTGTAGCATCCACCAACTGATCTATGCGAGGCATTGGAAACGAATCCTTAGGATAAGCCTTGTTCAAGTCTGTAAAGTCTACACACATTCTCCACTCTCCGTTCTTCTTCTTCACCACTACTGTGTGCACCAACCATTCCAGATAGAAAACTTATTTAATTGCCCCAACCCTTTTAAGCTTGAGCGCTTCTTTCTTGACAGCCTTGGCATGTTCTTTAGAAGAACGTCGAGGTGGTTGCCTTTGCGGGACAACGGTAGGATTAACGTTCAAATGATTGCCAATGAAGCTTGGATCAACCCCAGGGGCCTCATAGGGATCCCAGGCAAATACGTCGATATTGTTTTTCAAAAACATAACCAATTCTATCTTCTCTTGATGTGGTAGCTGAACACCAACCTGAAAGAACTTTTCAGGATCATCACCTATATGAAATTTTTCTAACTCTTCACATGTTCCCTCCTTTACTGTCACCGCACTTGGCGCATCCAGAGATGTTAATTGTTATAAGTCCTCCGTAGCCAAGACCGAGGACTCTGGTTTAGCTTGATGCAGTATTGCAGCCGATATACATTGTCTTGCTACTAATTGACTCCCGAGGATTTCTTCGATCTGTTCCCCCGACGGGAACTTCACTTTGACATGTAAAGTTGAGGAAACAGCACCCAGAGCATGCAGCCAAGACCTTGCAACGATGGCCGTGTATGGGGAATAAGTGTCAACCACAATGAAATCCACATCAACTATTTTCAGACCTGACTACACAGGAAAACGAATTTGTCCCTTTGGTAAGACAACTTTTCCTTCAAAACTTATTAGTGGTGAATCATAAGCTATAAGATCTTCAAGCTTTAAATTAAGCCCCTTAAACAAACCAGGGTACATAATATCCGTATCACTACCCTGATCAACCATCACTCTTTTCACATCATAGCCCCTATCCTCAGCGTAACCACCAGAGCATCGTCATAGGGTTGAATGGTCCCAACCTTATCTTCATCCGAGAAGCCCAAAATAGGCAAAATACTTCCTTTAATTCTCTTCGGCTTCGAGCCAGATTCATGGGAAGAACGTGTGACACAGATATCACCCTAGTAGGACAGGAGCCAATCCTACCAAGAGCAGTAAAAATGACATTAATCGTTCCCAAGGGCGACTGAGATGAGTTCCTCTGATTGATCGAACCTGAATGGCTTCCTTGTCCATTGGGATGATACAAAAATTGCTTCAATTTTTCTTCACTAACCAATTGCTCTAAATGGTTTCAAAGTTTCCGACAATTCTCGATGGTATGACCTACGTCTTGATGATATTGGCAAATGAGATTCTGGTTCCGCTTCGTAGGATCCCCAGCCATCTTATTGGGCCATTTGAAGTATGGTTCCTTTTGAATGCTCTCTAGCAACTGATGTACCGGTTCTCAGAATACGATGTTGACTGCTTGAGGAGTGGCTGAACCAGATTGCCTAGCAAAATCTCTCATTGGCTTGTTGTTATTGTATCTATTCGACCTGAAATCCCTCCTCTCTTGAGGGATAACCTTTTCCTTTCCCTTACTTTGCTGCTGATCTTCCTCGACCCATTTGTACTCATCAATATGATCCATGAGCTGACGTACACTCCGTACAGGCTTTTTGGTTAGAGATTTCCTTAAGTCGTGATCAGTTGGGAGGCCCACCTTGAAAGTGTTAATCGCCACCTCATCGAAATCGCCGTCAATTTCATTAAATATCTCCCAGTATCTATCAGAATACGTTTTCAAGGTCTCTCCTTCCCTCATGGCCATGGACAATAATGAGTCCAAAGACCGAGGAACTCTATTGCATGTAATGAATTGAGACCCAAATGCCCTAGTGAGCACCATGAAGGAATTAATAGAACCCGCCTTCAGGCCGTTAAACCATCTCATAGCAACAGGTCCCAAGCTAAAGGGGAAGACTTTGCACATTAAGGTTTCATTCTTAGAGTATACAGCCATCCTCTGATTGAAATGGCTCATGTGCTCCACTAGGTCTGTTCTGCCATTATAGATGGTGAACGTGGGCTGCGTGAATCGTCATGGAAGCTTTCCCTTTTCGATCTTGCGTGAGAAAGGTGACTTGGAGATCTGGTGCAACGCCCTGCTCATAGCATGGTTTCCCAAGCCCATAAAGGAAGAATTCTTATCCCTACGACCAGGAAGATCGTCTTTCTCGTACGAGAAAGTTTCACTAGGAGGAGTCCTAGACCTTTGCCTGTAACTACTAGCTTGGGAGCATTTCGAAGAAGGATCAGAAAGAGATGGTGTCCACCTCCGTCTCGCACGGCGCAACTTCTTCTTAAGGTGATCAATCTCCTTCTGCATGGCCTTCGCATCATCCTCATGGGGGACTCTGCTTCCACCCCGCGAACGACTCCCACCGGGGTGCACCGTATGTACACTACCCGCTCGATCCCTCTCACGTTCAAGACGTTGGAAATGATCCTCATGCTGGGACCCCTGAGACTCTGCATGATGTGGATCTGAGCCTGCCATATTGTTCCAATTCCTTAAACACAAGATTCCCCATAGACGGCGCCAATTGTAAGTGCACAATTTGTACCCGGACCCAACCAAGTGATGGGTTCAGGCCCAAAAAGCCTTATACAATGAAATTTGTAGAGCGTGGGCTTGAAACCTAAGTTTGATGGATGTTGGACAACAGGTAGGTGGGCTAGATCGCCACTATCTACGCAATCAATGGATAAAAATAACAGAAATTCTCCTCGGACGTAAGCCGAGGATCACTTGTATTGTTTTTCTTTCCTCAAACAAAAGATTACAATTGAAGCTCCTGTGTACAGTGCTTTTTTCCTTCTTTTTCTGTTCGATCCCTTCTCTAATGCCTTTTTGATTCTTTTATATCATTCTTCTTCTTCTCTGCATCTTCCATGTGTAGCACAAATCACCAATTTGGATACTTGTCCTATCCGCCACCCTCTTGAAATCTTCAAACAATTGCTGTAAGGCTGGTCACTACTGTTCAGAGGTCATTTCCTCATTAATGCGGCCAGAGAGGTAAGTGCAGAGTCTTTAATGCGGTGGTAGCAGCTTTCCTCAAGATATTTCCTATCCATTCTCCCTTTCTGCTCTCTCGTAAAACATATCATCATACACCAGACCTCCTAGAATCTCCTTTTAAACATCCTAGCATATCATCCGATCTGTACCTGACCTAACCGAGGAGATGCCCCTCCTCGGACAAGCCCTTCTAACCTTTTTACAAATAACCCGCTCGTGGGTTTAAGGCTTTGCTCGGACTGACTAGTACCCCGAACCCGGCCCAAGACCCATGAACATATTTTAAACAATCTGACCCCACAATATATATCGGTATATATTAAGAGGATTCGAAAAGTTAGTTATTGTTTTTTTTTTTATTGTAAAAATGCCTCTAATCTGTATATATTAAGAGAATTAGAAAAGTTAGTTATTGTCTTTTTTATTGTAAAAAATACCCAAAATTTAATTAACTTATCATTATTCCATGAGGTTAAAATAGTAAATTGAAAAAAATTAAAAATATTCCTATAAAATAAAAACTACCCATCTCTCTCTCTCTCTCTCTCTCTCTCTCTCTCTCTCTCTCTCTATATATATATATATATATATATATATATATAAATTCCTATTAAAAAGTTCCTGCCTACTTAGCTTCCACTTCCCCACATTCTTATAACTTAAATTTTTTTTTTTTTTTTTTTTTATAAAAAACTACCCACAATTCCTATCAAAAACAAAAACTACCCATTCCCACATTATATCAAAAAAAACTTCCACTACCCACATCACTTTAAAAAAAAAGCCTCATTACACGCACGAAGCGTGTGTGATGAGGCTAGTGCGTGCACGCGCGCGTGTGTGTGTATATATATATATATATATGTAAAATTAAATTTGAACTTTATTCTATACTTAAACCTTCCATTAGAATTTTGGTACATCACATTTTCTTTTATAAAATAATATGTTACATATACAAACACAATCATGATAATAAAGGTTTTCTTAATAATAACCATTATCATTAAATGTCAGATTTTCACAAAAAAAAGAGATTAAAAAATTATATATATATTTTTTTTTCTTAGAGATATTTTAACTTATGAAGTCTACTTCTGGTGATTGCTCTTTATCATTAGACAAAAACTTGATATTTGGTATAGGCATCCATATAGTATGGGAAAAAAATTATAAATACTCAAAATTGTTGTTTCTAAATACATTAAGATGCAATCATTTACCAACCAAAACAAAAACAAAAACAAAATAATTTTTTTTTAATACTAAGTTGGCTAGGATTTTTTATTATTATTGAAGTTAGAACATTCACAGTGGTGGTATTAAACATTTTAGCTTTTAGTACCTTAAAAATATATTTTATCTATTTTACCATCTCACTTTACAATACACCCAATACCAATTGTTCTATTTTTAATCACTTCTTTTAAAATAATATAAACAACTCATTAAAATTATATAGGAAGAAAGAGAATATGAGTTTTTTTAATTGAAAGAAGATATATAATCTTAATAAAATATTTTATTTTATTTTTAACAACTTACAATCAACTAGTATTTATACCAATTTACTGTAGTTGCAAAAAAAATTAGCTTTAACTTATCCAATAACATATGATTTTTTTGGTTCTTTGGTAGTAAAATAGTCTTTTGATTTTTGCCAAACTGCAATCACTATTGTGAATGCTTTTATTGTTTTTGTTAAATTTTTGGATTGGATAGTTGCTATTTGGTTGAGGCTAGTTAAGCTTATCGAAGAGAAGATGGGTCTAAGGTTTTGAAAGGTGAGCCCAACTATAAAACGAAATATTCAATAACTAAAAAAAATAAAGAAATAAATGAAAATTTGGACCCAATGGGGGCTTGGTGCCCTGGCCCCCCTTGGGCTCCCACCTGGGTTCATCCCTAAGTGAAGATCAAATCTCAAACCTCTTATTTGACTATAAGATACTTTATTAATTAAATTAATTGAAACTCACGAAATAATTATTCCATAACTCTACATGTAAGTGACATCACAAAATTAACACTTGCCTCTCTCAAAAATAATAATAAAACAAATTAACACTTGCCACTTGGCAACAAAAGCAAAAGAAAGGGGAAAAAACCCAGTAAAGATAGCTACAAAAAAATCCAGAGACACATACATACAAAAAGCTGAAAGATACTTATCATTATAATTTTTGTCAATTGTGAAACTGACTGGTAGTTCTAAAGGAAGGGGCCTATAATAATATAATATATCATGTAATAGAATTTTTTTTTTTTTGGAGAAGAATGTAATAGAATAGTTGAGTTTAGATTAAAAAAAAAAAGTGATTATGCAGGTGATTATTTGCTCTTTACAAAGATACACTATCGTTAATTATTAAATTAATTTATATTTATATCTTATCTTTATAATAATAATTAATTATTAGGATATATTTCTCTAATCAAAAGATAAAATTTAAGAATAGATTAACTTATAATACTTTATCATCGAAAGTTTCAAGAAATACTAACTAAAAATCTATTACGAATAATTTCTTAAATTACATATCCACTCTTTATAATGCTAAAAACAAGTCTTATCAATTTATCATTGAACATTTGAAGGCTAAAATATGAACCATCCAATCACCTTATCTATCTCTCACCATAACTCTCTCTCGGCAAATTTTTAATCCCTCGTTTGCCTGCTGTGCTGCACCCACACACTGTCGCACAATTTTCTCCCCTATATAAAAAACTTTCCCTTTTGTCTTCCATAAATCATAGAAAGCCCACTCTACAAATTGTAGCTGCTTCTTCTTCTCCTTCTTCTCTAGCTATGGATTCAAGCAACAGTACTGAATTAGCCCATGACTACCCTCCTTTTTTTAAGATCTACAAAGATGGTCGAATAGAGCGAATTGCAGGCACGGAGATCGTACCCCCATCTCTGGATTCCAAAACCGGTGTTGAATCCAAAGACGTGGTTATCTCACCCGAAACAGGCGTATCTGCTAGGCTTTACATTCCAAAAACCACAAAGGAATCACAAAAAAAGCTTCCTCTCCTTGTTTACTTTCATGGTGGAGCGTTTTGCATCGAAACCGCTTTCTCTCCACAGTACCACAACTACTTGAACTCGTTTGTGGCTGAAGCCAATGTTGTTGCGGTCTCTGTTGAATATAGGAGAGCCCCAGAACACCCTGTTCCTATTGCTTACGATGATTCATGGGCTGCGCTTAAATGGGTTGCGTCTCATACTGATGGAAAAGGTCCTGATGAATGGTTGAAAAACCATGCAGATTTTGAAAGTGTGTTTTTTGCTGGGGACAGTGCTGGGGCTAATATTGCTCATCACATGGGGTTGAGGGTTGGATTAGAAGGTCTTGCTGGTGTTAAGCTCGATGGGATTGTTTTAGTGCATTCCTATTTTTGGGGCAAAGAACCAATTGGTGGGGAAGATACTGACGCTGAGAAGAGGGGAAAGGTTGAAGCTTTGTGGCGATTTACATGTCCAGCAACGAGTGGCATTGATGACCCGTATATAAACCCAAGTACGGATCCAAAACTAGGGAGTTTGGGGTGTAAGAGAGTGCTAATTTGTATTGCAGAGAAGGACATGTTCAAGGATAGGGGTTGGTATTACAGTGAGTTATTGGGTAAAAGTGGATACAGAGGGGTTGTGGAGGTCATGGAAGCACAAGGAGAGGACCATGTGTTCCATTTGACGAACTCAACTTGTGAAAATAGTGTTGCCTTGCTCAAAAGGATTGTTTCTTTCATCAATCAGGGTCAGGCTTGAAATGGTTCTATTCTATATCTGTCTCTCTTTCAATAGTCTCATTAGGGGTATTTCAATTGAAACATAATTAGTTTCTATTTGGTTATGGCTACTCTGATTGAGGTTTGTTCAACAAAAGAAAGAGATAGATAATTCAGAAAGTGGTGAACAAATCTATTAAAGAGGTCGTTGTTTGATTTGATCAATGAAGATAAGATCTCTATTTAGCATGATTGAATGAGCTTTGTAGATCTATTACAGCCTTTTGTTGTTAAATCAAAATGCTTTTATATAAACAATTTCATGACTTTGGACGTAACAAATACCAAATCCACTGTGCTGATTTCCAGTTAAATTCATCGTTTTTACTATGAGGTTGTATTAATTAATTGCTTATTGCAACCATTATGAAAATTGTTGATAGCAAATATACATGCAGAAGTTGCGGTTTCAAGAACTCCCATCCTTTCTGGTTTGGGGTATAATACTAAGGTGCTGTTTCTTAAGTTATTTTTTTAAGATTCAGTTATGTGACTATACTAAACTAAAAATACACTTCCATCTCATGAGAAAAAAGCCATATGGCTAAATCTTAAAAGGAGATCCTGAGAAATAGCACCTAAGTATTATACCTAAAATGTGTCCTTCTGGTTAATTGTGCTTTGCATGATCTTCAAATTTAATGTGTTATTAAGTATACCTAGAAATTTAAAAAAAAAAAAAAAAAGAGATTAGCCACGAATTGGCGAAGTTGCCCTAGAATAGCACCACAAATAGCTTGTAGAATTTCACATATATATTTTCTAATTTAATGGTAATGTTTTTATGATTATATCCTGGGAGTATTTGGTATGAGAGAATTCACGTTACCCTCGACATCCATTTTGGTGTATATGATGCCTATAAAAATATCACTAACAACTCTCTCAAAAATGTTCATTAAAAAAAAAACTCTTAAACATTCATGGTCTAGCATACATAGCTTCATACACTTTAATCTTGTGAGGAATTTGTAATGTCATATTGCCTTGTGTTAGGACATATGTGTTTCACTTGTTTAGAACATATGTCGTTCTTTATGTTATTGGCTAATCCTTTGACAAAACGCACTTTACTTGTAATTCAGTAGAATTAGGATGAGTTTTATACTTCAAAAAATTGTGTTTCAAGATCAAGTGTTGAAGTCATCAAGTTTGTCCAAGAAACAAGCTAAAAAGTGCAAGATCATTAAAGCTCGACAGCTAGCATGTGTCGAGGTTTAAAGAGCTGTTCCAGCCCCGTGGCTCGACAACTGCTCGACAGCATCTTGATACCTCTATCTGTCGAGGTTTAAGAAAAACAGATTCTGAGTTCTATTTTGATTCCAATCCGTAAATGTGTCTTTGAGCCTTCTTTTTTCCTAACCCTAGACATATAAAAAGATTATTTTAAGGGCCGTCAAAAGTATGCAAGTTGCACAAGTATTGAGAAATCCTTGTGAAGGAAAAATTCTAGTTTTGCATCTCATGCAAAACCCACAGCGGAAGCAACAAACAAGGATCTATTTCATTCATGATTGATAACATGCACTATGTAAATTTCAGAATTTAAGAACAAGATAGCGTACCTTGGTGTGGAGAAATTCAAAACAAATATTAGAAGCACTTGGGAACACTTTTAATCTTCACTCCAATTCCACTTTATGCCCAAGATGTGTGGTCTCTCAATCAGTTTTTCAAGGGGAGAATGAAAGTGTGTCTCACACTCTCTCACACACCGTTTCTTTTTCTTTTCTAATTTCATCTAATAAAAATTCTGTATGTTTCTCCATTTATAACTAACTGATTATCTAATTGGGCTGGCCTATTAGGCCTTTCCAATTGGGCTTTAGTGTGTGGCTTGGAGTGGGACCAAAAGGGACCAATAAGACACTAGCTCCAATGGGCCTTGGGTTTTTTTCGTCAACTCTTGACAAGCCCAAAGTTACCATTAATTATATTTAATACCACTATATAAATATAATTGCACTCTAGGCCTTATTAATAAATTATATCCCAAGACTTTATTATGCATGCAACCCCTTCATTAAAATATTCGTAGTAATCCAAAATCATGAATATAGACTGCCACTTTGAAGATTACTACATCTTAATCCTTGAGTACCCGGTTTAATCCTTTATGTTATTCGTCATATATTTATGAAATCCAATTTCATAAATATATACTTTAGTAACTCCTTACTAAAGTGGTTGGGCCCAACACTCTGAATAACTAAACCCATTAAACTTATCTCAAGGGAATATTTTGTATCTCCATTAAGAGACTATGAATTCCATCTTGAGAATATATGTTCCATCAACACTAAATGCGGATGCCCAACATACTGAGGTTTTGACCGTAACTAATAGATCTCACTCCTGATATATCAAAGCAACAACATCTCATGATCAGGTCCATTATTCTCTCAGGATTTAGAGTTGATGTAAATAGAAGTCGTGAGATTTATTATTCATTTGACAGTCGTTAGGAGAATAATAAATCTCACAGCGGTCCAGTTCAATAAGTCTTAACTCTTAAAACATATCAACATACCAACTAGAAGTCTCCACTTCTATGATCAAGAAAAATCATCTTAGTTGATATGTTATAATCTTCGCAGATGAAACGCCCAATTTCATCACCGACTACGAACTAAACTTCTGAGTTTACAAAGAACTTGTGATTTATATCTTCTGTGACTTTTCACATAAATCACATACAATGCATCTCATGGACTATGATAATGTCTTAGTTCATTTATAGATAGTCTCATATAATTAAACAATTTAATTATTAAATACATGCCAATAAATTGGGTTTTAGGGCATAAACCCCAACAATCTCCCACTTGCCCTCAAAGACAATTTATCATATATCTGACACTTATTTCCCTTTAGAGTAATTCATAATCACTCTAAGCCAAGGCGTGGAAACAAGTTATAGCCAAATTTATTGCATAAATTATCTTTTCTACTACTACTATTTCTCATGTACTCATATCTCTCTAATGAGAAGATATCATTTACACTTAATGTGTATCTTCACCACCTAGAGTTAACACATATCTTGAAGTCCAACTTCATGAATCACAATCAAACTACAAATCAGTATTTGCACATCCAGTAATGATCAAAATTTCACTTCTGTGGACAAGCATATAACACCTTATTCCCATAAGATATTTGAGTATATGCTTTACTCCCACTAAATTAAATGATCTTTGATTCAATTGATATTTGCTTACTATGCCCACCGTAAAATAGATATTTAGCCTAGCATGTAGCATAGCATAAAGACTTCCTATCTTTTTGGTATAAGGAACCGTCTTAATATGCTCTTCCTTTTATATGTCTTAGGACCACAATCCCATATAAAGGAACTTCAAACTTAAAAAGAAAGAATCCTTTCTTGAAGTATTATATGCTTTACTTGGCTAGAATCTAATCTATTTAAGCAGTTTGAGATAGACCCAACATCCTAATTTCTGAATTATAACAAAGTTTAATTCTTAGGATGTGACCAGTCTTTCCCAAGTACTTTATATCAAACTGGACTAGACAACCAAAAACACATTGATGACAATAAATCAACATCATTCTAAATGATTAGAATGTCATCAACATACATTAAGAAATTTATTATTCTATATAGCTATACACACATAAGGCCTTTTAATATTTGATCAAGATCAAACAATTTGATTTCTTGATCAAAGATAATATTTTATGATTTAGATGCTTGCTTTAATCCTTAAATGGAATTTAAGGAACTTGCAATCTAAATACTACCGTTTCTTTGCTATGTACAAGTCCAGTTACATCATATAGATGTCTTCCTCAAGATTGCTACTAAAAGAAGCTTTCTTGATATCCATTGCCATATTTCATTCAAATGAAATATAATGGATAAGAGAATCTAGATAAAGTCAAACTTGACTAATGGTGAAAAAATCTTTTCATAGTCGAACCATTTCGTTCTGAATAAATATTTTCACCATTAGTCTTGACTTTGAAGGTTTGCACCTTCAAATCTATCAATCTCAATTTTTCTTGTAGACCTATTTAAGAACAATAGACTTAATGCCATTAGGCTCCTCTACAAGTTCTAGACTTTAAATAGAATCTAATTCTATTTACATAACCTTGATCCAGTAATCCATATTTATATCATCTATTGCCTCAACGTAGGACCGAGGATCAAATTCATATCCTTGTGGAATGACTTCAAAAGTTTATTCCAAAAGTATGAATTTATTTGATAATTGGTAATCCTCCCACTACGATATTGTATCGGTGTATTAGCTATATATCTAGAATAATTCCTTGTGCTGTATCTAATACAACCATCTCATTTCTAAATGTATTTCATAGTTGTCTTACAACAAATTCTGACATTTTTCTTCTAGAACGATTCTATGTATAGCTTTAAGATTATTCACATAGTCATCTTCTTTATGAATACCAAAACAATCTTTTGAAATTCCTTTTGGATACCCAACATAAACAACACACATTTTTCTACCTTTTGATTTCATTTTGTTAGACTTCCTTTCTAGCACAAGTGCTGGACATCCCCAAAAGTGGAAGTATCATATACTAGGTTTTTACCTAATCCACAATTTGACAAATGTCTTAGGAACAAACTTTTGAAATCAATTTTAGAAAATGTATAGTAATACATAGAGTGTATCTCCAAAAGAAATAAGGAAATTGAAATACTTATCATGTACTTTACTATTTCTAAAAGAGTCTTATTCCTCCTTTATGTATGCATTGACTTAAAGAAGTCATTGAAACTATATTCCTTTACAATAAAGGAACCCTAGATCATATTATCATCTAAATAGAATTCATAGACTGGGAATTTAACAAGATAATGGTTCTAAAAGCCCATCTTTCACCAATCTTGAATATCATTTAGATTAATAAGATCTAGACATAAGTGCCAAAAACATACAATACCAAAGGATGAAAACTTTCTCTTTAAAAAGTAAAACATGTAAATCTCCATCTAGAAAACAATCATGGACAAAACTTAGCTTTACCAAAACGGAAACATGTTCCTTTTGGTCATACTTTTGAGTATAATTTCCTTTTGGCAACTACTAGGGCAAATAGCTTGTCCAACTGTTTGGTATTTTAATTCCTCTTCTTACCACCTTTTCTTTTCGGTCTAGGCTAAGAATTTGAATTAAATCATATTGATCCTAGCCTTAGCTTTTAGGATGTCTTCTGTTGTGTAGAACTCACTCATCAATTCAGATAATATAAAAGAAATTTATTTTCAAAACAATTTGAATTGGTCAAATGATTCTAACATGGACTTATGGATCATATCCATATGAGATTAACATTTAATCTCTACATCTAAGAATTCCAATTCATTTTAAAATGAAAATATTTTCATAAAATGATATAGAATTGGAACTACTTAAGCTTTTCTTGGCACCCAATATGATTTATATTAAATATCGTCTAGTAGCACGATATTTCATACCAAACATCTCATTTAGACTTAATACAAAGTCTAAGTCTAGTACTAACTCTTGCATCTCATGCTGTAGCACATTTGAGATAAAAGCCAATGTAACATATTAGCATTTCAATGGAGATTATGATCATATCATAAGCCATCTTCCATCAATGCATCATGCATAGGCAATTATGATAATGCTGAATTGAAACATATATATATGTACTTCAGCTCCTTAAGCACCATGTCCAAAAATTATATCTTAGTTAATGTAATTCAATAAAAAAATAGTTAGAGAACAAAAATTTATGGCAACTTCAATTCGAGACTATGAACATAATTACAAGGACATTATATTTTGCATCCATAACCATATAGTATAAAACCCGAAAAACATACTATACTAGGTGCAACGACAACCTAATCTCGCAATTAATATTCCTCAGCATAGAGTGAATACCAACCACTACGATCAGGTGAGAATTACTCTCATTATTAATGCTATCATGGTAACTCTTACCAAACAAAATAATTTGCCGCTATTTCTTTGGCCTCTAAGTGATAATAGCAAGAACTCAGCATAGAGGATACTATTAAACTTAGTCTAGTGTACACCATTGCCTAGAATCATGTGTAGCCACATTTCATCCCTTTAAACAGGCTTATTATGTTGTGTCATGATACAAAACACCCTCCGCATGGAATGCAAAGCTCGAGGCTAAGACAAGGTGTTTGATCAAACTACTATAAACCAAGAAATTCAATCCTGTAGTACCATGAAATAAATACTCTCCGCATGGAATGCTAAGCTCGAAGCAAAGACAAAATATATATTTCACACTACTATGAACCAACAATGGAGGCCGTGAGATCCAACCCTTGTATCTCTCTCCCACTAGAAATTTTAAAACAAGTGGATTGTCCTAAAAAACATTGTGATCTAATCACAAATTTAACCCTACACATCAAATGTGTTTAATTGTTTAAATTCGATGTGATGTTACTAAGTCACGTCACTTTAGTGTAACGAACATTCGCTTAATCACAAAGAAGTTTAACCTTGTAATCCGTGAAGTAAATACCCTCCGCATGGAATGCAAGACTCGAAGTCAAGACAAGGTATCTATTCACGTTACAATAAACTTAACAAAAAGGGTCATTTCAACACTCCCACTCGTTATTTGGGTTTTTCTTAAATAATTGTAATCCCATCACAACTAATAACCTTGCACTTGTTGAAGACTCTAATCTCATTAGAATCACTAACTAAAATGGAAGTCCTAAACTATTTAAGATTCCTTAAACCCTAATGGATCAAAAATTAGTTATAAAGAACTCTATCCTTAATTTATTAGATAAAGTATTCTAATCACATTAGATACTATATAACTTTTAATTAGAATTTTAATCTAATTAAAAACCTCTAATTAAAATAAATTAAGGACTTCTAATCATAAAACAATTTAAGATTAAGAGTTCTATTTAACTAATATTTTTGATCTCATTAGATCTTTTAGTTAGATAATGATTAATAAATATCCTTAACTTTTAAGGACTATAAAATTAATCATATAGCCTTGCTTTTATTAAAGTTTTAACACTTAGTCAAAAACAAGTGAAAATTCAAAAATTCAGTGTCTTTGATCAGTCGAAAGGAATTCTCGATCGATCGAGACTTGCAAAACTAATTTTTACCAGAATTTTTAGGTAACCGTTTTTGACATCTTTATTGGTCTGCCATCAAAAACACTTTTTAATTTTATCAACGAAGATTTACAGATCAAGAACCATAATAATGCTAGACACGTGAAAAAATATAATCCTAACCTCATTAGGAATAAATTTCATTAAACTAGTATTAACGTATATAAATATATATAACGTAATAAAAACCTTTATTATATATAAAAATTTATATTATATTATAAATAATATAATATACAAATTAATATATATAATATATAATTATTACTTTATATATATATATATATATACACACACATAACCTACGGATTGTAAGAATCCATGAATATATATATATATATATATATATATATATATATATATATATATATACACACACATAACCTACGGATTGTAAGAATCCATGAATATATATATATATATATATATATATATATATATACACACACACATAACCTACGGATTGTAAGAATCCTTTATTCATGGATTCAACTTTTCCATGACTATTATTGATGCAAGACAAAAGAGTACTTGAAAAGCCAAGCCATGCAACATAAGAATAGACCAAATGGTAGTTATATCATGAAACAAAGTCTAGCCATGCATGAAAACACCAATACGTATAACACATAAAGTTATATTATGTAACTTCCATTGACCAAGTCAAACAGTGCAAGGGAAATCAAGTGCAAAAGGTAGTTATATCCAAGTGCAAAAGGTAGTTATATCCATATATTACGGTCAGGAGAATAACTGCCCATCTCAATAACTATTAAGACATGGCCTTACGGATTGTCAAAAAGTAAGAATCCTTACAGATTCACTTTTCCAAAGAA
The DNA here is from genome assembly GCF_040712315.1 of Castanea sativa. Lineage (NCBI taxonomy): Eukaryota > Viridiplantae > Streptophyta > Magnoliopsida > Fagales > Fagaceae > Castanea > Castanea sativa. Next base: position 31,664,325 of record NC_134019.1, on the reverse strand, counting down.
AAAAAATGGCCAATCCGTGCACTTGCATAACAATATATTACATATATTTATTAATGCACACAAAATTTATGGAATAATATTTTTATGTATAAATTTGAAAACACAAAGATATCGGTTTTCTTAAATTCTGAAATACAATCACACGCTATACAATCATGATATGAAAATCCTTCCGATACCAATTGAAGGAAAAATTCTAGTTTTGCATCTCATGCAAAACCCACAATGAAGCAATAAACAAGGATCTATTTCATTCATGATTGATAACATGCACTATGTAAATTTCAGAATTTAAGAACAAGATAGCGTACCTTGGTGTGGAGAAATTCAAAACAAATATTAGAAGCACTTGGGAACACTTTTAATCTTCACTCCAATTCCACTTTATGCCCAAGATGTGTGGTCTCTCAATCAGTTTTTCAAGGGGAGAATGAAAGTGTGTCTCACACTCTCTCACACACCGTTTCTTTTTCTTTTCTAATTTCATCTAATAAAAATTATGTATGTTTCTCCATTTATAACTAACTGATTATCTAATTGGGCTGGCCTATTAGGCCTTTCCAATTGGGCTTTAGTGTGTGGCTTGGAGTGGGACCAAAAGGGACCAATAAGACACTAGCTCCAATGGGCCTTGGGTTTTTTTCGTCAACTCTTGACAAGCCCAAAGTTACCATTAATTATATTTAATACCACTATATAAATATAATTGCACTCTAGGCCTTATTAATAAATTATATCCCAAGACTTTATTATGCATGCAACCCCTTCATTAAAATATTCGTAGTAATCCAAAATCATGAATATAGACTGCCACTTTGAAGATTACTACATCTTAATCCTTGAGTACCCGGTTTAATCCTTTATGTTATTCGTCATATATTTATGAAATCCAATTTCATAAATATATACTTTAGTAACTCCTTACTAAAGTGGTTGGGCCCAACACTCTGAATAACTAAACCTATTAAACTTATCTCAAGGGAATATTTTGTATCTCCATTAAGAGACTATGAATTCCATCTTGAGAATATATGTTCCATCAACACTAAATGCGGATGCCCAACATACTGAGGTTTTGACCGTAACTAATAGATCTCACTCCTGATATATCAAAGCAACAACATCTCATGATCAGGTCCATTATTCTCTCAGGATTTAGAGTTGATGTAAATAGAAGTCGTGAGATTTATTATTCATTTGACAGTCGTTAGGAGAATAATAAATCTCACAGCGGTCCAGTTCAATAAGTCTTAACTCTTAAAACATATCAACATACCAACTAGAAGTCTCCACTTCTATGATCAAGAAAAATCATCTTAGTTGATATGTTATAATCTTCGCAGATGAAACGCCCAATTTCATCACCGACTACGAACTAAACTTCTGAGTTTACAAAGAACTTGTGATTTATATCTTCTGTGACTTTTCACATAAATCACATACAATGCATCTCATGGACTATGATAATGTCTTAGTTCATTTATAGATAGTCTCATATAATTAAACAATTTAATTATTAAATACATGCCAATAAATTGGGTTTTAGGGCATAAACCCCAACACCTTGTTCATGCAAATTGTGACTTGAGACAAAGTTCTTGCCCTAGTTCATCTCTTTTTTGAAGAAGTTAATGTGTCTTTGTACCATAGGGTTTTGTAATCAAGCATCTTCTTGATCTTTCTTCTCTAGTTGGTGATTGAAGTCGCGTATTGGAATCTACGCAATTGGTTAGTCACGTACTTGGGAACCGTGCATTAAAAGGAGAAATTGTCACTACAGAATAAGTCCAATTGGGCTTTGGGGTAAGAGTTCAACTGTAGGTTGGTAAGGTACATAGGATTCCTTTACTTGTAATCGATTGTTGTGATAATAGTGGAATTTTAGGAGTGGTGACCTAAAAATCATCCCGTGGGGTTTGCCGTGTAGGTTTTCCCCATTTGTAAATAAATCACCGTGTCATTTATTTTCCGCTGTATACTTAGTCTAATTGGTGATTTGTTTGTGTTACCACGCATTTGCATGTTAACTTGATTAATTAATAACTTGACTAATTAATCAACTTAATCTATCACAAGGGGTCAATTCGTTTTTGGCCTATCACCTTGTACTCATATCGCATGGAACACGCACTAAATTTTCAACTAAAAAACATGCATTTCTGTTTTCTCATAATCAAGCCAAGATTGGTTTACTTTCTTGTGTGCTTGAGCTATTCTCAAACACAAAATTGTTAGGTTTTCTGTTCTTTTTTTCCTTTTCGTTGTCTGTTTTGTCCTTGAATTGTTTTGTTGGGTAGAGGGAAATTAGAGGGAAGGAAAATTATGAACATCTAGATCAATGAAAACGACACAATGTATTTTATTATTGATTGAAATATGCTTTAGAGAGACTTTAAAAATCTTTCTTTTCCCATTAGCAAAGAACCACTCAAGTAGAAACAGTCCAAACATTATTGTCAAAGAAATATCACGTGGGAGGACATTCATGGCATTTTTCTTTGCTAGAGTTTAAACTAGTGCAGATATTTTTGAAAATTTGTACATCTTTATTTAAAAAATAATGTATTAAAATATTTTATCGAAACGTTTGAATTTTCTAAATAAGATAGCATCTTGTGGTTGGGTGGAGAAGTGTATTACAATGACTTTAAGTCACCATATAAGACTTTAAAAAAAAAAAAAAAAACAAAAAACCATTTATCATTCGGCCCTATCATAATTGAGTCCGCACACTTTTAATTACTATTGGAGAGCAAAAATTGTATAGGCCTAAGATAGGTAGGCCCAAGGATTGGTCAAAGGGGCTTGGTCCAAGTAAGCCTCGCCTTATTTACAAACTCACATAATTCAATATATTCAAGTCTATATAATTATATATTTATACATTTATACATATAATTGTATAATTTGATATATACTTAAATTGAACCTTATGTTTACCCATGTGTTTACAAACATATTTTTATATTTAAACTTGATTCATTTAATAATTGAACCTAAGCATGAACTTGAATTTTTTTTTTTTTTTTTTAAATAATTACAACATGCTGCTAATCCCACAGCTTCAACCATTTCCCTCTAGACCCTCAGACACTTTGTACATGGAGAGGTGTCAATTCAGTTACAAAGACTTTGACAACATAAACTTGAACTTGGCTCACTTACTAAATAAACGAATATAAACAAATTCTTCTCAAACTTAAACTATAGTGCTCATTAACGGTTTGGTTCATTAATTTATAATCCTACTTACTTAAGAGTAGTTGCTATACTTTTTTCTTTTCTTTGCTACATTAAGTTTAAAAGAGCTAAGGGGTCAAATTCCTATTAAGAACATCTAATCAAAGGTCACAATTTTTAAAAGTAGTATTAATAAATAGTAATGTTAAGAGTGTTATAACTTAGTTGATACCTCCTTGTATTTTTAATAGAGATGTGCATGCGATTCAAATTTTGTTCCCCATTGTAACTATCAAATAATAATAATAATAATAATATAATAATAAAACTGATCAAAGGTCACTAGCAAGTCATTGTTATACTTTTGTTTTTACAAAAACACACACATATACAAGAGAGAAGAAAAATGGTTCTAAGACAATCATACCAAAATTTCATTGTTATTTTTTATCAATGAAAATGACACAATGTATTTTATTATTGATTGGAATATACTTTAGAGATACTTTAAAAATCTTTCTTTTTCAATTAGCAAAGAACCGCTCAAGCAGACACAGACGTTCATGGCATTTTTCTAAGTGGGACCAATATTGGTTAGAGGACTTCTGCGTTGCGTGTAACTCTTACTCATGTTAGGCGCAATGATATTTTTTTTGAGAAACAGATGCAACACACTTTAGACTTTAGAGTGTGTGTATCAAATAAAAAGATATTTAGTGTTGTTGAGTAGTTTCACATCAGTAATGTGTGATATTGATAAAGAGATTTATTATTTATTTTGCGACACTAACTGTCATATGCAGTTTTGTTATTAGCGTGTGAGTATATTCTCTTCATCTGCATATGTGTTCATTTATCCACAAAAAAAAAAATCCATTTATAGAAAACCCTAAAATCCGAATTCATAAAAATTTAATGCTCCCTCACAGGGACCGACCTAGTAGGGGGCCCAAGGGAACCTGGGCCCCATGGCCCAAAAGAAAATTTTCATTATGTTTTTTTAATAGCTGATCCCTCTCTTCCAAAGCGTTAACCCCATTAGCCAGCCCCCTCTAGCCAGCCCAGAGCCTAACTCAATCCAAAAAAATAAATAACTAAAAACCCATTAAATCCACAGTTACATAGAAATCAAATTCAGGAAAATTAAAATTTGAGAAAGTCAAGAGAGAGCTAGAGACTGAAAGATAAAGGCCGGAGAGAGCAGAGTTTGAATTGTGAAACCAAGGATGTGAAAAGAAAAAGTAATGAAGAAAATGAAGCTAGACAAAAAGGCACGGTGAAAAGAAACATACAAAACGAAAGAAGAAGATGATGGGAGTGTTAGGTGAGATAAGAAATGAATATAAAAGAAAAGAGGAGTAGAGTCACGTGGGTAGGAGTGAGAAGGTAAGTTTGGAAACTTCTTGGAAAGTATCTACTTTACAAATACCCTAAAGGTCAACGCTGATTTACAAAAATACCAAATTATATATATATATATATATATATATATATATATATATATATATAAAATATTTTATAAACAATCTATTTCATTTTATGAAAATTTGAATAAATAAATAAATAAATAAAAACCTATATATATCTTGTGCTTATCTTGAAATAGTGTATTGATATACACAAGTACCAAAATATTTTATGGAATGATCTCCGAAATGAAATTTAAAACCTTACAATAAAGCTATAATATATAGAGAGAAAAGAGTATAGAGAAAATATAATATTTTTTGGTGTTTTACATTTTGATTGTTTGGTTTTTGAATAAAATATATAAAAACCTATATATATATATATATCATGTGCATTATTTCGAAGCAGTGTACCAATATACACTAGTACCAAAATATTTCGTGGAATGATCTCCAAAATAAAATTCAAAACCTTAGAATAAAACTATAATATAAAGAGAGAGGAGTCCTTAGAGAAAATATAATATGTTTGGTAACTGACACTTTGACTGTTTGTAGATAGTGGGGCAACAGTAAGGAATAGGCGACAAATAGAGATGCAAAAAAAAAAAAAAAGGTCTTTTGTTTTTGTTGATAGATAATTGCATCTTAATATATTAAGAAACAATAATTTTGTATATTTGTCTTGGTTTATAGTTTATTAATACCATATAGATGTTTATTTGAAGTTTTTAGTTTTTTTTTTTCGCTTATAGTCAGGCCCCACAACATGATATCCTGGGTCGATCCCTGCTCCCTCAATTCCAAATTATTAGTTCTCTATTTTATTTTGGGATATCCCAAATATATTACTCTTTAAAAAATTAATAAATAAATTCTGTTACTTACTATTTTCTATTTTATATTATAAGTCAATATTCTTCTTTTTGCTAGAGTTTTAAACTAATGCAGATATTTTTGAAATTTTGTATATTTTTATTTAAAAAATAATGTATCAAAATATTTTATCGAAAAGTTTGAATTTTCTAAACAGGATAGCATCTTGTAGTTGGGTGGAGAAGTGCATTACAATGACTTCTGATGTGGGATGAAAACGCTCAGACCGTCCCTGGACGGTCATCACCTCGGCAGCCGTCCAGGAGTTATCCTCAGGACGAGGGCAACGGACAAGGCCGTCTAGAGGATGATAGCGAAGCTACATCCTTCGTCCAGGGGATGCACGCGGCCTGCCCCGAGAGGACTCGTCCACATAAAGCTTCGTGGACGAGTATGCTACACTTGGAATTATCAGGCACACTCGACGAGGGAATTCCAGGACGAGGAGATCATACTTAGAAGAATCTCCGAATATAATGTGACAATCCCTTATCCCACGCATAACTGTCATGTATCCGTTGTGAAGTAGAATTGTAACTCCTAAACGGTTATGGCAGTTACGTTTAATCCTCCTTGAATCCAGGAGAGGTCCCAATTTCAATAACCGTTCATGAAGGCACTATATAAAGACTGATTCAGACAAGGCAAAGGTATGTGAATTTTACTCCAAAAAAGTTGGAACTCCAAAAACATGGTGAGAAAAACTAACTTTACCATCGGAGGGTTTTTGGCCGGCAGCCCCAGTCGCCTTTGATTGGCTTTTCTTTTTTCTTCAGGCCGTAGAGAGAGCGAGTGGTCCTATTAAGTCCGAAGCATCCAGCCTACTGATCTTCTTAGCATCATCAGTTGGCGCCGTCTGTGGGGAATTCTAGTGTTCTTTTCGTTCGGTTGTTTGTTCTGTTTTCAACGATTAGTCTTTCCCAGACAAAGGGCTGAATGGTTCGAACAAGATCAAGGGCTACAAGCCCAGGCCACCAGGAGAGTAGGGATGCTTCTAGCAACCCCCTTTGCGATCGCAGATCAGCGCCTGTCGTGCAACCACCCTCCATGCAGCATATACAATCCATGGCCGCCGCAATGGCGGAACTGACACGTCAAAACTAGGAGTTGAATAGGGAGATCAACCTCAGGAGGCAACGCCAAGATAGGCGTGCAGATAGACGGGTACCGAGTCAGAAAGGTGAAGGAGAAAATGTCGAGTCCGAAGATCAAACAAGAGGTACCGCTTCAAGAAGGGTGCCACACTTGGAAAAAGAGATGGACCAGATGCGAAAAGTCATGGATGAAATGAGGGAAAACATGAGGCGAGCGAACCCAGTGGATGATATGGTTCACCGAATGGACTCCCCCTTCACGGCTTCCATCAGCAGTCACCCCCTACCTCCGAAGTTCAAAATGTCTTCTCTGGACTCGTATGATGGAAGTCGCGACCCTTGCGATCATATTGCAACTTTCAAGACGACCATGCACCTACAAGGAGTCCCAGACGAGATTATGTGTAGAGCTTTTCCCACCACACTTAAAGGACCAGCGCGAGTGTGGTTCGGTAAGATACCCCCAAACTCGGTAGGATCCTTTGAAGAGTTGAATAAGGTGTTTGTCAACAATTTCATTGGAGGACAGCGTCACAAGCGTTCCTCCTCCAGCCTGCTGACCATAGAGCAAGGGGAAAATGAGAGTTTACGATCCTTCATCACCCGTTTTAATAGGGAGGCCCTGACGGTGGACGAGATGGATGACAAGCTATTACTGGCCGCTTTCCACAATGAGGTCAATTCTGACTTGTTCATTCATAAGCTCTACGAGCAGGAGCCGCAAACCATGGCCGATCTTGTCCATTCGGCCCAGAATTTTATGAACGCTGAGGACGCTATCATAGCCAAGAAAAGAAAAAGGGCAAAACGTTCGGAAGCGGGTCACCACCGTTATTCGGATCAAGGACCTCGTCCAAAGAAAGCTCGGGTAGACGAGAGGAAAGATAAGGATGGTAAGAAGGCCAGTTCCTCCGCGAGGAATCAGCAATACACGCCCCTGACTATGCCACTAGAGCAGGTTCTTATGCAGATCAAGGATGATCCGTCCTTGAAGTGGCCAGGCAAAATGAAGGGAGACCCCAACAAGCGTAATAGGAGCAAGTACTGCCATTTTCACAGGGACCATGGGCATGATACAGACGAGTGTTTTGACTTGAAGCAGCAGATAGAAAATCTCATTAGACAGGGAAAATTGAGGAACTTCCTTGGACGAGACCAGAGAGATGAGAAAATGAAGGCCAAGGTAGAAGAATCATCACGCCCCCCACTAGGAGAGATAAGGGTCATTGTAGGAGGAAACTCTACGGCGCAGTCGTCCAAGTCAAGGAAGACATACTTGAAGGTGGTGCATAACATCCAACTGTCTGGACGACCTCCTAGGACGAGGGAAGTAGACCAACAGGCTGTTATGTTCACGGACGAGGAGGCAGGACGACTTCACCACCCACACAATGACGCGATAGTCATCACCCTACTCATCTCTGACAACATGACCAGGAGGGTATTGATAGACAATGGCAGCTCTGCAGACATTCTCTACTACCCCACATTTCAACAAATGAGGCTAGGACAAGATCAGCTTCGACCAGTGAACTCGCCGTTGGTAGGATTCGGTGGAATGAAGGTGCAACCTGTGGGCACCATCACGTTGCCAGTGGTCGTCGGAACGTATCCGCAGCAGATAGCCAAGGAGGTAAATTTCCTTGTTGTTGATTGTGCATCGTCATATAATGCAATTATTGGAAGGCCAACTTTGAATAGCTGGAAAGAGGTAACCTCTACCTACCACCTGTCCATCAAATTCCCAACCGAACACGGAGTAGGCCAGGTACAAGGAGACCAGCTGGTTGCCAGAGAATGTTACTTAGCTATGCTGGCCATGGACGAGCACATGCAAGTGATGAGTATAGACGGAAGAAGGGTCGTGGCTGAGCCCACCGAAGCATTAGAGGACGTCCCTTTGGACGATAACCAGCCCGAGAAGTCTACTAGAGTTGGGGCGAGCATGGAAGAGGGAGCAAAGCACGCTTTGATTTGGTTTCTGAAGAAAAACCTCGATGTCTTTGCATGGAGTCATGAGGACATGCCCAGCATTGATCCGAGCGTCATTGCCCATAGCCTGAACGTGTGTCCCTATTCGAAACCAGTGCGTCAGAAGAGAAGAGTTTTTGCTCCCGAGCGAGACAATGCCATTAAGGAAGAGGTGCAGAAGTTGGTCGCCGCGAAATTCATCCGAGAAGTTCATTACCCAGACTGGTTGGCAAACGTAGTCATGGTCAAGAAAGCCAATGGCAAGTGGCGGATGTGCGTGGACTTCACTGATCTAAACAAAGCTTGCCCCAAGGATAGCTACCCATTGCCGCGCATTGACCAGTTAGTGGACTCAACGGTGGGTCACAGGCTACTTAGCTTCATGGACGCTTTCTCAGGGTATAACCAGATTCAGATGAATGAAGCGGATCAGGAGAAGACCTCATTCATCACGAGCCAAGGTTTGTATTGCTACAAGGTAATGCCCTTCGGTTTGAAGATCGCGGGGGCAACCTACCAAAGGCTGGTTAACCATATGTTCCGTCCTCAAATCGAGCGAAATGTGGAGGTTTATGTGGACGACATGCTGGTGAAGAGCCAGGACGAGGATAAATATCTGGACGACCTTCAAGAGACTTTTGATACGTTGCGACAGTACAACATGAAATTAAATCCGAGCAAGTGTGCTTTCGGGGTTTCATCCGGGAAATTCTTGGGGTTTATGGTGTCGCACAGGAGAATTGAGGCGAATCCGGATAAAATCCAGGCAATACTGAACATGGAGCCACCGAAAAATATTAAGGAAGTCCAGTCTCTTATTGGACGAGTCGCTGCCCTCAACAGGTTTGTATCGAAAGCTACTGACAAATGCTTACCATTCTTTAAAGTCCTTAGGAAGGCTTTTGAATGGACGGACGAGTGCCAATAGGCCTTCCAAGACCTGAAGACGTATCTCATGACGGCGCCACTGTTGAGTCCGTCTGTACCTGGGGAAGAGTTGTACTTGTACTTGGCAGTGTCCCCACACACAGTAAGCTCAGCGTTAATCAGAGAAGAGGGGAGAATCCAGAAACCGGTCTATTACACAAGCCACGCGATGAGAGGGGCAGAAGGACGATACCCGATGATGGAGAAACTAGCCTTTGCATTAATCACGGCTTCCAGGAAGCTGAGACATTATTTTCAGGCACACGTCATCAACGTCCTAACGGACCATCCCATAAAAAAGGCGATGAGCAAGTTGGAAGCTGCTGGACGGCTAGTACAGTGGGCCGTTGAGCTCGACGAATTTGACGTCAGATACATCCCAAGGAGTACGATAAAGGCGCAGGCGTTGGTAGATTTCATTGCGGAATTCACCCCCAGCCAGGACGACCTGAACAAGAGCGAAGGAAATGAAATGTGGGTGATTAATGTAGACAGATCGTCCACACTGTATGCAGGAGGGATTGGAATTGTACTGAAGTCCCCTGAGGGTGACAGGCTGGAGTATGCGGCCCGTCTGCAGTATCAAACTACCAATAATGAGGCTGAATACGAGGCTCTACTCAAGGGATTGGAATTAGCCAAGTCCTTAGGGGCAGAGTCGTTAACAATCATAGGAGACTCTCAACTGGTCATTAACCAAGTGAATGGGATGTGTGATGCTAAGGAAGATCGAATGAAGAAATACCTCAGTAAAGTGAAACGCCTTGCATGAAAATTTTCAGCCATAAGTTTTATTCAACTTCCCAGGAAGGAAAATGCGGAAGCAGACGCCTTGGCAAAAGCCGCTTCGGCAGGGGTCATAGACGAGTGCGACGACATCCAATATATGCCGAGCATAGACATTCCTGACATACAGCAAATAGGAGGAGGGGAGAATTGGATGAGTCCCATAATGATTTATCTCAAAGATGGAAAGCTTCCAGAAGACAAGGATGAAGCGAGAAAGTTAAGGGTCAGGTCAGCCAAGTATGTCCTCATAAATGAAGTGTTGTACAAGCGAGGTTTTTCCCAACCTTACTTAAGATGTTTGGCTCCCGACGAGTCAAATTATGTCCTAAGGGAAGTTCATGAAGGATCGTGTGGAAATCATTCAGGAGCAAGGTCGCTAGTCCATAAAATCGTCCGTGCCGGCTACTATTGGCCTACAATGCAGGCGGACGCTAAAGCTTATGTCAAGGTATATGACCAATGCCAGCGCTACAACAACGTGCCTAGACAGCCGTTAAAATACCAAACCCCAATAACGGCCCCATGGCCCTTCGCACAGTGGGGACTGGATATCCTAGGCCCTTTTCCCGTGGGAATCTGGTAAATGAAGTTTTTGGTGGTAGGAATCGATTACTTTACCAAGTGGGTAGAAACTGAGCCTCTTGCAGATATCACTCAGCAGAATGTGAAAAATTTTGTGTGGAAGAATATTCTATGTAGGTTTGGGGTACCCAGGGTGTTAGTATCCGACAACGGACGCCAATTTGATAACGCACCCTTCAGGGATTTTTGCAATCATTTCGGGATCAAGAATCACTATTCCTCACCCTTCCATCCATAGGCAAATGGACAAGCAGAAATAGCGAACCGATCCCTGCTGAAAATCATCAAGACTCGGCTCGCGGGGACAAAAGGGATATGGCCAGACTAGCTACCAGGTGTTCTTTGGGCCTATAGGACGACTGCACGAACTCCGACAGGAGAAACCCCTTTTAAACTAGCCTATGGAAGTGAAGCTGTCATACCAGCGGAGGTTCATATGGCAAGTCATCGAGTGATGGAGTATCGGGAGAAAGATAATGGGGAACAACTTCGTCTTGACCTCGATCTTGTTGACGAGGTAAGAATGAATGCGGAGCAAAGAACGGCAAGGTACAAAAATCTTATGGCCAGACAGCATGATGCCATGGTAAAACCCAGACGGTTTGGTGTGGGGGACCTTGTTCTCAAAAGGGTCTCCCTGGCGACTAGGAATCCAGCTCATGGAAAACTAGGACCCAATTGGGAAGGACCCTACAGGGTAATCAATTGCAAGAGGCAAGGGTCTTACTACCTGGAAGCCCTGGATGGGCGGAAGTTATAGCATCCCTGGAACGTAGAACATCTGAGGAGGTACTATCAGTGATAAGCAGGGACGAGGGAAGTCAGTTGCAAAGTTACAGCCATGATTTGTGTGTTTGCTTATATTTATAGCTGTGTTTTTACTACTATTATGGTGTGTTACGAATAAAAGTGCATTAGTTCTTAAACTTTGGCACTACTTACAGACTAGCTTACAAAAGACGAGGCTATGTACTTAAGTATCTTAATAAGGCACTAGCTTATAGACATGTGCCACGTTTGTGAACAATATTCATGTAATAATATGGTTTGAATTTCTTATGTATTTGATGCATAGATTTAGTTTCCATAAATACCCACAGAAGGGACAAAAGCCTAAGACGAATTGAAAACCTCGAACGCAGAAATACTCGTCCAAAGCTTTCCTTTAAATAAGGATAAAGCAAAGAGAAATAAGCTAAGGCACACTTGTCCAAAGCTTTCCTTTAAATAAGGATAAAGCAAAGAGAAATAAGTTAAGGCACACTCATCCAAAGCATTCCTTAAAAAAAAAAAAAAAAAAAAAAAGCTCATCTAAGACTTTCCTTCAAATAAGTATAAAGTAAAAGGAAAAAGGCCAAGTCCCACTCGTCTAAGAAGGAAGAGTAAGCATTAAGGTATAGCATTCCAAAGACGATCACTCGTCAAGACGAGAAAACATAAACATTATGAACTTCTTGCGAGAAGTCGAGTAATAATGGCCTAAAGGACAAGCAAAAGTAATGCAGTCATCATCATCATCATCATCGTCCATAAAAAGATAGACGATCATCCAACACTTAGAGCGTTTTTTGAAAGACAATTGCATAAATAATAACATATAAGCTCGTCCACACAATATATAACAAATAAAGAAGACATTCTTTGGCCTAAAGAGGGTAGACGGCAACCGTCCAAAAACCCTTATAAAATAAATATTAAAAGTCATTGTGCATAAATTCGTCCAGAACACTCTAGACGAGGTAATTGTACTTGAATACATTTCAAATTCTTAAATACATCTTAGATAAAAAAATAAAATAAAAAAAAAAAGAGAAAGGAGAAAAGAAGAAAGCTAAACAACAATAACAATTTCTTCAAGAGGAAGGGGCATCAACGTTGGGGTCGTCCTGAGCTGGTTTGGTGGAAGCGTCATCCTCGATGTTGACATCGTCTGAGCCTGTGTGGACGAGGGAACTTGTAGCAGCAGCAAGGTTGAGTTTAATGGTGCTAAAGCCAACTTCAGGAAAGTTGTCCATAGCGTCCATTCTAAAGTCCTCAAACCCTACTGCGTAGTTTGTATCCATCAGGTCAGTGAACTCTTTGGACGCTTTGAATTCCTCCACTGCCTCGTCTTTAGCCTTCTTCAGAAGTAGACTCAGCTCGTCGTTTTCCTTTTGAAGAAGTTCAAGACGCTCGTCCTTCTTGGCAGTGTCGGACTTCAGCTCCCCCACCAAAGCCTTGAACTCCTCAACCTCGTCCTTGGCCTTGTTCGCCACCTCTGCCCACGTCCTACAGTCGTTTTTGATCTCTTCTATTCTTTTCTCTAGAAGGATCCTCGTCCTGTCCATCTCTGTAGCCTACCTGGACGCAGCTATGAACTTGGACATTGCCTACATAGAAGAATAGGAAGTTCAGATGATAGAAATAATATTGGGCAAACATGGACAAATCAAGACGAGGCAAAGATGGTCACCTTGAAGAGATCGTGGACGCTAGAGTGCTCGAACTCTTTCAAGGACATGTTGTAGCATGCAGCTACGTCCTCGCCTTTCACAGCCTCTTGGAATCGCTCCTAAGCCAGATCCTTGTTCTCCAATAAGTTAGTAGAAATCCCTTGAGGATGTTGGGACGAGTCAGGAGCAGGAGACTTGGACAGAGTGGCACTAAGGGGCGTGGATGAGTCAACATCAACGACCAGGACGGGCGGCTGGGAAGGAAGTTTAGGCCTAGCAGTTTCAGGCCTGGACGACCCAGACTTAGCCTTCTTCCCCCGATGACTTGGCAAGCTAGCCAAGTCCACATGCTTGGACAAGCTTTTCCTTTTTTCTCCAGAGGCAGGACGAGGCTGGGGCTGAGGTTCAGATCTCGCTGCCTCGTCGATCACTTCCTTCCCCTTGTTTCCCTTCATGGTTGCCATTCCTGGAAAAAAAAATGAATGAAAAAGTGCGAACACATACATACAAATAAATAATAATAATAAAACAAAAATGGAAAAGACATATCTTAAAGAGGAACACTCACGTCTACGGGTAGTTAGCTCGTGTGCTAAGGCGTCAATGGACGGTTCAGGGCCGAGTCCCCACTTGTGTAGACGCTTAAGGGTCACTAACGAGTGAAAGTCTCGTTCAGAATGTAGACGGGCCCTGTGGACACGATCACGGTGGAACTTGCTCAAAGAAGGTTGTCCAACGGCTGGAAAGGGAAGAAGGAAGTTAAGGTTAGACCATCGTCCAAAGAAAAAGTACAATAAAAAAGAAACAAAAAAGAAGAGCATAACATACCTTCTGGACGAAGGTTAACTATGTCTCCAATATAAGGAGCAAACGAGTCTCTACCAATCTCAACAGGATGCCCCGCCCAGAAACCAGAGACGAAGAAAAATTTCGTCTTCCAGTTTCTGTCAGACGAGGGCAAAGACTTAATCAGTCTACAGTCATTGCTCTTGGCTGTGAACTGATGGAAGCCTCGAGATTGATTTATCTCGGAGGGTTTATAGCAGTACAGGAACTCATCCACGGTGATAGGACGGTCCCCGTCAAACACCTCCATCCATAAGACTTGCATGGAGACAATTAGTCTCCATGCGTTGGGGTTAAGCTGACACACTCCCAAGCCCAGCCTAGTGAGCAATTCCCTAGCAAAGGCATTCAAGGGAAGTCTAAGCCCCCCTAACAGATAAGCTTCATAGACACCTATCCCAAAACGAGGCTGGCAACACCATTCGCCTCGGACAGCTAACCTAGGGTTTAGATCATTAGGAATTTGAAACCAACTCCTAAGGGAATCTAACCTTCTCTCGCCCATCCTGGAAGGAACCTCTAGAGCACAACTATATACGGTTTCCCGTTCGTCCAAAGGGGAGGACGGCGGGGAGCTCGTCGAGGTGTCAGCCCCAGAGGCTGTCCTCGTCCTAATACACTCCTGAAAGGTTTCTGCAGGAATCCCAGGAACACCAGATGTGTATTCCTCAGTTGTGTGACCGCTACTACTACTACTGGCATTACTGGAAGTATCACAACTAGAGTCGTCGTGATACTCGTCTATGGCCTTGACCACACTGTCGCTAGACGAGCAGGAGGCCATTGACAACGTCCTAACACTTAAAACGGAAAGCTAGAATAAGTGTAGAGAGATTACCTGGCTCTAGACGAGGGACACTAAGGACGCTGAGGATATTCTTAGACGAAGCGACGGACGAGAGTGTCAAAGCAGAAAATTTGAAAAAGTGAAAGGGGCATGGGAGGGAAACCACTATTTATAGGCAGAAAAATCTTGATAACCGCAACGACGGAACCAATTGGAAGGTGACACGTGGCGCATGCCTCGAAGAAGTAAACTAGTTGACTAACCCCCTATGGATGTGCGACACGTAGCGCATTTTGAAATCTGTCGATGCGTTGCATAACTCCTGGACGAGGGGCAACTGATGTGGGATGAAAACGCTCAGACCGTCCCTGGATGGTCATCACCTCGGCAGCCGTCCAGGAGTTATCCTCAAGACGAGGGTAATGTTGGGGTTTATGCCCTAAAACCCAATTTATTGGCATGTATTTAATAATTAAATTGTTTAATTATATGAGACTATCTATAAATGAACTAAGACATTATCATAGTCCATGAGATGCATTGTATGTGATTTATGTGAAAAGTCACAGAAGATATAAATCACAAGTTCTTTGTAAACTCAGAAGTTTAGTTCGTAGTCGGTGATGAAATTGGGCGTTTCATCTGCGAAGATTATAACATATCAACTAAGATGATTTGTCTTGATCATGGAAGTGGAGACTTCTAGTTGGTATGTTGATATGTTTTAAGAGTTAAGACTTATTGAACTGGACCGCTGTGAGATTTATTAT
This sequence comes from Castanea sativa, assembly GCF_040712315.1. Taxonomy (NCBI): domain Eukaryota; kingdom Viridiplantae; phylum Streptophyta; class Magnoliopsida; order Fagales; family Fagaceae; genus Castanea; species Castanea sativa. The sequence goes on along the minus strand of NC_134019.1, from coordinate 31,648,662 downwards.
TCTCCTAACGACTGTCAAATGAATAATAAATCTCACGACTTCTATTTACATCAACTCTAAATCCCTGAGAGAATAATGGACACGATCATGAGATGTTGTTGCTTTGATATATCGGGAGTGAGATCTATTAGTTACGGTCAAAACCTCGGTATGTTGGGCATCCGCATTTAGTGTTGATGGAACATATATTCTCAAGATGGAATTCATAGTCTCTTAATGGAGATACAAAATATTCCCTTGAAATAAGTTTAATGGGTTTAGTTATTCGAGTGTTGGGCCCAACCACTTTAGTAAGGAGTTACAAAAGTATATAATTAAGAAATAGGATTTCATTAAAATATGACGAATAACATAAAGGATTAAACCGGGTACTCAAGCATAAAGCTGTAGTAATCTTCAAAGTGGCGATCTATATTCATGATTTTGGATTACTACGAATATTTTAATGAAGGGGTTGCATGCATAATAAAGTCTTGGGATATAATTTATTAATAAGGCCTAGAGTGCAATTATATTTATATAGTGGTATTAAATATAATTAATGGTAACTTTGGGCTTGTCAAGAGTTGACGAAAAAAACCCAAGGCCCATTGGAGCTAGTGTCTTATTGGTCCCTTTTGGTCCCACTCCAAGCCACACACTAAAGCCCAATTGGAAAGGCCTAATAGGCCAGCCCAATTAGATAATCAGTTAGTTATAAATGGAGAAACATACAGAATTTTTATTAGATGAAATTAGAAGAGAAAAAGAAACGGTGTGTGAGAGAGTGTGAGACACACTTTCATTCTCCCCTTGAAAAACTGATTGAGAGACCACACATCTTGGGCATAAAGTGGAATTGGAGTGAAGATTAAAAGTGTTCCCAAGTGCTTCTAATATTTGTTTTGAATTTCTCCACACCAAGGTACGCTATCTTGTTCTTAAATTCTGAAATTTACATAGTGCATGTTATCAATCATGAATGAAATAGATCCTTGTTTGTTGCTTCCGCTGTGGGTTTTGCATGAGATGCAAAACCAGAATTTTTCCTTCAATTGGTATCAGAGCCAGGTTTTCATATCATGATTGTATAGCGTGTGATTGAATTTTAGAATTTAAGAAAACCGTTATCTTTGTGTTTTCAAATTTCTACATAAAGATATTGTTCAATAAATTTTGTGTGCATTAATAAATATATGTAATATATTGTTATGCAAGTGCACGGATTGGCCATTTTTTTTTCTTTGGAAAAGTGAATCCGTAAGGATTCTTACTTTTTGACAATCCGTAAGGCCATGTCTTAATAGTTATTGAGATGGGCAGTTATTCTCCTGACCGTAATATATGGATATAACTACCTTTTGCACTTGGATATAACTACCTTTTGCACTTGATTTCCCTTGCACCGTTTGACTTGGTCAATGGAAGTTACATAATATAACTTTATGTGTTATACGTAAATGGTGTTTTCATGCATGGCTAGACTTTGTTTCATGATATAACTACCATTTGGTCTATTCTTATGTTGCATGGCTTGGCTTTTCAAGTACTCTTTTGTCTTGCATCAATAATAGCCATGGAAAAGTTGAATCCATGAATAAAGGATTCTTACAATCCGTAGGTTATGTGGGTGTATATATATATATATATATATATATAAAGGAATAATTATATATTATATATATTAATTTGTATATTATATTATTTATAATATAATATAAATTTTTATATATAATAAAGGTTTTTATTACGTTATACATATTTATATACGTTAATGCTAGTTTAATAAAATTTATTCCTAATGAGATTAGGATTATATTTTTTCACGTGTCTAGCATTATTATGGTTTTTCTGTAAATCTTCGTTGATAAAATCAAAAAGTGTTTTTGATGGCAGAACAGTAAAGATGTCAAAAACGGTTACCTAAAAATTCTGAAAAAAATCAGTTTTGCGAGTCTCGATCGATCGAGAATTCCTTTCGACTGATCAAAGACACTGAATTTTTTGAATTTTCACTTGTTTTTGACTAAGTGTTAAAAATTTAATAAAAGCAAGGCTATATGATTAATTTTATAGTCCTTAAAAGTTAAGGATATTTATTAATCATTATCTAACTAAAAGACCTACTGAGATCAAAGATGTTAGTTAAATAGAACTCTTAGTCCTAAATTTTTTTATGATTAAAAGTCCTTAATTTATTTTAATTAGAGGGTTTTAATGAGATTAAAATTCTAATTAAAAAGTTATATAGTTTCTAATGAGATTAGAATCTTTTATTTAGTAAATTAAGGAGAGAGTTCTATATAGCTAATTTTTTATTCTTTAATGTTTAAGGAATCCTAAATAGTTTAGGACTTCCATTTTAGTTAGTGATTCTAATGAGATTAAAGTCTTGAACAAGTGCAAGGTTATTAGTTGTGATGGGATCACAATTATTTAAGAAAAACCCAAATAACGAGTGGGAGTGCTTAAATAACCATTTTGTTAAGTTTATTGTAATGTGAATAAATACCTTGTCTTGACTTCGAGTCTTGCATTCCATGCGGAGGGTATTTACTTCACGGATTACAAGGTTAAACTTCTTTGTGATTAAGCGAATGTTCGTTACACTAAAGTGACGTGACTTAGTAACATCACATCGAATTTAAACAATTAAACACATTTGATGTGTAGGGTTAAATTTGTGATTAGATCACAATGTTTTTAGAACAATCCACTTATTTTAAAATTTCTAGTGGGAGAGAGATACAAGGGTTGGATCTCATGGCCTCCATTGTTGGTTCATAGTAGTGTGAAATATATACTTTGTCTTTGCTTCGAGCTTAGCATTCCATGCGGAGAGTATTTATTTCATGGTACTACAGGATTGAATTTCTTGGTTTATAGTAGTTTGATCAAACACCTTGTCTTAGTCTCGAGCTTTGCATTCCATGCGGAGGGTGTTTTGTATCATGGCACTACATAATAAACCTGTTTAAGGGGATGAAATGTGGCTACACATGATTCTAGGCAATGGTGTACACTAGACTAAGTTTGATAGTATCCTCTATGCTGAGTTCTTGCTATTATCACTTAGAGGCCAAAGAAATAGCGGCAAATTATTTTGTTTGGTAAGAGTTACCATGATAGCATTAATAATAAGAGTAATTCTCACCTAATCATAGTGGTTGGTATTCACTCTATGCTGAGGAATATTAATTGCAGGATTAGGTTGTCGTTGCACCTAGTATAGTATGTTTTTCGGGTTTTATACTATATGGTTATGGATGCAAAATATAATGTCCCTGTAATTATGTTCATAGTCTCGAATTGAAGTTGCCATAAATTTTTGTTCTCTAACTATTTTTTTTATTGAATCACATTAACTAAGATATAATTTTGGACTTGATGCTTAAGGAGTTGAAGTACATATATATGTTTCAATTCAGCATTATCATAATTTCCTATGCATGATGCATTGATGGAAGATGGCTTATGATATGATCATAATCTCCATTGAAATGCTAATATGTTACATTGGCTTTTATCTCAAATGTGCTAAAGCATGAGATGCAAGAGTTAGTACTAGACTTAGACTTTGTATTAAGACTAAATAAGATGTTTGGTATGAAATATCGTGCTACTAGACGATATTTAATATAAGTCATATTGAGTGCCAAGAAAAGCTTAAGTAGTTCCAATTCTATATCATTTTATGAAAATATTTTCATTTTAAAATGAATTGGAATTCTTGGATGTAGAGATTAAATGTTAATCTCATATGGATATGATCCATAAGTCCATGTTAGAATCATTTGACCAATTCAGATTGTTTTGAAAATAAATTTCTTTTATATTATCTGAATTGATGAGTGAGTTCTACACAACGGAAGACATCCTAAAAGCTAAGGCTAGGATCAATATGATTTAATCAAATTCTTAGCCTAGACCAAAAGGAAAAGGTGGTAAGAAGAGGAATTAAAATACCAAACAGTTGGGCAAGCTATTTGCCCTAGTAGTTGCCAAAAGGAAATTAGACTCAAAAGTATGACCAAAAGGAAAGTGTTTCCGTTTTGGTAAAGCTAAGTTTTGTCCATGATTGTTTTCTAGATGGAGATTTACATGTTTTACTTTTTAAAGAGAAAGTTTTCATCATTTGGTATTGTATGTTTTTGGCACTTACGTCTAGATCTTATTAATCTAAATGATATTCAAGATTGGTGAAAGATGGGCTTTTAGAACCATTATTTGTTAAATTTTCAAGCTATGAATTCTATTTAGAGGATAATATGATCTAGGGTTCCTTTATTGTAAAGGAATATAATATCGATGACTTCTTTAAGTCAGTGCATACATAAAGGAGGAATAAGACTCTTTTAGAAATAGTAAAGTACATGATAAGTATTTCAATTTCCTTATTTCTTTTGGAGATATACTCTATGTATTACTATACATTTTCTAAAATTGATTTCAAAAGTTTGTTCCTAAGACATTTGTCAAATTGTGGATTAGGTAAAAACCTAGTATATGATACTTCCACTTTTGGGGATGTCCAGCACTTGTGCTAGAAAGGAAGTCTAACAAAATGAAATCAAAAAGTAGAAAAATGTGTGTTTATGTTGGGTATCCAAAAGGAATTTCAAAAGATTGTTTTGGTAGTCATAAAGAAGATAAGATGTTTGTAAAGTACAAATACAAAGTTCTTGATGATGACTATGTGAATAATCTTAAAGCTATACATAGAATCGTTCTAGAAGAAAAATGTCAGAATTTGTTGTAAGACAACTATGAAATACATTTAGAAATGAGATGGTTGTATTAGATACATCACAAGGAATTGTTCTAGATATATAGCTAATACACCAATACAATATCGTAGTGGGAGGATTATCAATTATCAAATAAATTCATACTTTTGGAATAAACTTTTGAAGTTATTCCACAAGGATATGAATTTGATCCTCGGTCCTACGTTGAGGCAATAGATGATATAAATATGGATTACTGGATCAAGGTTATGTAAATAGAATTAGATTCTATTTAAAGTTTAGAACTTGTAGAGGAGCCTAATGGCATTAAGCCTATTGTTCTCAAATAGGTCTACAAGAAAAATTGAGATTGATAGATTTGAAGGTGCAAACCTTCAAAGTCAAGACTAATGGTGAAAATATTTATTCAGAACGAAATGGTTCGACTATGAAAAGATTTTTTTTTCACCAATAGTCAAGTTTGACTTTATCTAGATTCTCTTATCCATTATATTTCATTTGGATGAAATATGGCAATGGATATCAAGAAAGCTTCTTTTAGTAGCAATCTTGAGGAAAACATCTATATGATGTAACTAGACTTGTACATAGCAAAGAAACGGTAGTATTTAGATTGCAAGTTCCTTAAATTCCATTTAAGGATTAAAGCAAGCATCTAAATCATAAAATATTATCCTTGATCAAGAAATCAAATTGTTTGATTTTGATCAAATATTAAAAGGCCTTATGTGTGTATAGCTATATAGAATAATAAATTTCTTAATGTATGTTGATGACATTCTAATCATTTAGAATGATGTTGATTTATTGTCATCAATGTGTTTTTGGTTGTCTAGTCCTGTTTGATATAAAGTACTTAGGAAAGACTAGTCACATCCTAAGAATTAAACTTTGTTATAATTCAGAAATTAGGATGTTGAGTCTATCTCAAACTGCTTAAATAGATTAGATTCTAGCCAAGTATAGCATATAATACTTCAAGAAAGGATTCTTTCCTTTTAAGTTTGAAGTTCATTTATATAGGATTGTGGTCCTAAGACATATAAAAGGAAGAGCATATTAAGACGGTCCCTTATATCAAATAGATAGGAAGTCTTTATACTATGCTACATGCTAGGCTAAATATCTATTTTACGGTGGGTATAGTAAGCAAATATCAAATTGAATCAAAGATCATTTAATTTAGTGGGAGTAAAGCATATACTCAAATATCTTATGGGAATAAGGTGTTATATGCTTGTCCACAGAAGTGAAATTTTGATCATTACTGGATGTGCAAATACTGATTTGTAGTTTGATTGTGATTCATGAAGTTGGACTTCAAGATATGTGTTCACTCTAGGTGGTGAAGATACACATTAAGTGTAAATGATATCTTCTCATTAGAGAGATATGAGTACATGAGAAATAGTAGTAGTAGAAAAGATAATTTATGCAATAAATTTGGCTGTAACTTGTTTCCAAGCCTTGGCTAGAGTGATTACGAATTACTCTAAAGGGAAATAAGTGTCAGATATATGATAAATTGTCTTTGAGGGCAAGTGGGAGATTGTTGGGGTTTATGCCCTAAAACCCAATTTATTGGCATGTATTTAATAATTAAATTGTTTAATTATATGAGACTATCTATAAATGAACTAAGACATTATCATAGTCCATGAGATGCATTGTATGTGATTTATGTGAAAAGTCACAGAAGATATAAATCACAAGTTCTTTGTAAACTCAGAAGTTTAGTTCGTAGTCGGTGATGAAATTGGGCGTTTCATCTGCGAAGATTATAACATATCAACTAAGATGATTTGTCTTGATCATGGAAGTGGAGACTTCTAGTTGGTATGTTGATATGTTTTAAGAGTTAAGACTTATTGAACTGGACCGCTGTGAGATTTATTATTCTCCTAACGACTGTCAAATGAATAATAAATCTCACGACTTCTATTTACATCAACTCTAAATCCTGAGAGAATAATGGACCTGATCATGAGATGTTGTTGCTTTGATATATCAGGAGTGAGATCTATTAGTTACGGTCAAAACCTCAGTATGTTGGGCATCCGCATTTAGTGTTGATGGAACATATATTCTCAAGATGGAATTCATAGTCTCTTAATGGAGATACAAAATATTCCCTTGAGATAAGTTTAATGGGTTTAGTTATTCAGAGTGTTGGGCCCAACCACTTTAGTAAGGAGTTACTAAAGTATATATTTATGAAATTGGATTTCATAAATATATGACGAATAACATAAAGGATTAAACCGGGTACTCAAGGATTAAGATGTAGTAATCTTCAAAGTGGCAGTCTATATTCATGATTTTGGATTACTACGAATATTTTAATGAAGGGGTTGCATGCATAATAAAGTCTTGGGATATAATTTATTAATAAGGCCTAGAGTGCAATTATATTTATATAGTGGTATTAAATATAATTAATGGTAACTTTGGGCTTGTCAAGAGTTGACGAAAAAAACCCAAGGCCCATTGGAGCTAGTGTCTTATTGGTCCCTTTTGGTCCCACTCCAAGCCACACACTAAAGCCCAATTGGAAAGGCCTAATAGGCCAGCCCAATTAGATAATCAGTTAGTTATAAATGGAGAAACATACAGAATTTTTATTAGATGAAATTAGAAGAGAAAAAGAAACGGTGTGTGAGAGAGTGTGAGACACACTTTCATTCTCCCCTTGAAAAACTGATTGAGAGACCACACATCTTGGGCATAAAGTGGAATTGGAGTGAAGATTAAAAGTGTTCCCAAGTGCTTCTAATATTTGTTTTGAATTTCTCCACACCAAGGTACGCTATCTTGTTCTTAAATTCTGAAATTTACATAGTGCATGTTATCAATCATGAATGAAATAGATCCTTGTTTGTTGCTTCCGCTGTGGGTTTTGCATGAGATGCAAAACTAGAATTTTTCCTTCAGGTAACGGACAAGGCCGTCTAGAGGATGATAGCGAAGCTACATCCTTCGTCCAGGGGATGCACGCGGCCTGCCCCGAGAGGACTCGTCCACATAAAGCTTCGTGGACGAGTATGCTACACTTGGAATTATCAGGCACACTCGACGAGGGAATTCCAGGACGAGGAGATCATACTTAGAAGAATCTCCGAATATAATGTGACAATCCCTTATCCCACGCATAACTGTCATGTATCCGTTGTGAAGTAGAATTGTAACTCCTAAACGGTTATGGCAGTTACGTTTAATCCTCCTTGAATCCAGGAGAGGTCCCAATTTCAATAACCGTTCATGAAGGCACTATATAAAGACTGATTCAAACAAGGCAAAGGTATGTGAATTTTACTCCAAAAAAGTTGGAACTCCAAAAACATAGTGAGAAAAACTAACTTTACCATCGGAGGGTTTTTGGTCGGCAGCCCCGGTCGCCTTTGATTGGCTTTTCTTTTTTCTTCAGGCCGCAAAGAGAGCGAGTGGTCCTATCAAGTCTGAAGCATCTAGCCTACTGATCTTCTTAGCATCATCAACTTCTACTTGCGAGAGTATAGAAAGTTTAATGCATATCTAAAGTCACCATATAAGACTTTAAAAGCAAAAAAAAAAAAAAACTATTTATCATTCCGCCCTATCATAATTGAGTCCACACACTTTCAATTACCATTGGAGGGGAAAAATTGTATAGGCCTAAGATAGGTAGGCCTAAGGATTGGTCAAAGGGGTTCGGTCCAAGTAAGCCTAGCCTTGCTTGACCCAACCTTTTTGATCAAGTCCTAATAGAGAGATTCTAGACTACAACTATCAACTTGCCAATGGGGCATTTTATTGATCAGTGTCTTTCATTCAAATAGTTCATACCAAACTTGTGTGTAATTACACACAAAGTACAAACCACTAAACAACCAATTCCCCGTTACATCAAGCCATATTGGAAAAATCTGTTGGAAGTATGTAATTAAATGAATAAATCTACTATATCTTAATAGTTTAAGTTTTTGGAACAATTAGTAATTTAACATGATATCAAAGACAAAAATCAAGAATGACTCTCGTCTGCTTTAAAAGAAGTGTTTAGAAAGGATATCCACCTTCACATCATGCATTTATTATGAAAATAAGGCAAAGGCGAAGAGAAGAAGAAAGATACATTTTTTGGGACTATATATACACTCTGCTAGCTTAAACAACAGTATTTTATTATTCTAGCCATGATGGTACTCTTGCACCCTACTACTTGAACATAAATACTTAGTAGAAAACATCAAAACACATTAATGGTGTCATCAAACTCTACATACTTCTCATTTCTCTAATCACATAATGACTCAGATTAAAATGTTTCATAGCAAAGAAAATCGATAACCCAACACATAATTCCTATTGTAAAAACCATCACAATTAGCTAGCTATAGCTTAGTTAATTAACCCTGTCTTGGTTAAAGAAAGAAGCCAACCTTTTTAACAAGATCACTGCCTTCTCACAATCTAGGTTGAACAAATGGAAGACATGATCTTTGCATAGTGCTTTGATATGCTTATCCAAGCAACATTTTGTGCTAACCTTATATGAATTTTTTAATCTGTGTTGGTGTCGTTGGATTTGTTATATTGGTTGAAACTTGGCTATATGATGTTTCCAAAATGACTTTACTATTTCAATTTTATATGTTAATTACCCTTAACTTATTGTTAAGTTGGTGCTAAAATTTTATTCAAAATCATATTTTCAAAGGTACTTTTTCGTTTTTTTTTTTTAATTATTCCAATCTTCTGTTAAATTTGATTGAAATAGTAAGCTTAAAATTTAATCTCCATTATGATTTCAAATTTAATTTTTCCTGCTACCAGTTTGATGGTTATCGTCATTGAAAATGTCAAAGTTTATAATTTTAGTACAAATTTTGTAGTTTGTTATTGTGATTATCATGTTTAGTTTCTGCAGAAATATAATAATGATGACTATAAAAGGCTTATTTCATTTATTATTTTAATTTATGAAGGGATTTAAGAATATATTCCACTCTTAAAATGGTTTTTTACCCCAATTGTTTTAGGGGCTCTATTAGGGGTGTGCAGAAATCCCGCCAACCCATTAAAACTGACCTGACCCAACCCAACTCACTAGGTTGGGTCGGTTTTTAAGGCTAAGTGGGTTGGGTTGGGTTGGGTTACAAAAAAATTTTTGATGGCAAGTCGAGTTGGCTTCAAGTCATAAAATTATAAACCCGACAAACCCGACCCGACCCACCCATAATTTAATATATATTTAAAATATATTATATACTTAATAAATAAAAAATAAAAACCAGCTGTCCAGCACTTCCCCGGTTCCTCCTATCATATATAAAATCTATTAGTTCACAATCACACAAACCCTAACCCTCCCCTCTCTTACTGTGCTGCCTCCCTCTCCCTTTTCCCTCTCAGTTTCTCACACAGTCACACTTCACTCCCTTTTGAATTCTAACACTCTCTCCCTCTGTTAAGCCATTGCCGTCCAAAGCTATCATCACCGCCTCGGCGGTGGTTCTATCTTTTCAGTGGTAGCTCTCTCTTCTGGTGTTGGGTAAAGTTTCTCAATGTTTTCTCTCTCTCTCTCTCTCTCTCTCTCTCTCTCTCTCTCTCTCTCTCTCTCTCTCTATATATATATATATATATATATATATATATATATGTTTATCTCTCTTGCCGTGGTGGATCAATGTTTAGCTTTTGCTTTGTTGATTTCTTAGTTTTATTTTGGCTGATTTTTGAATGTTTTTGCTTTGTCTCAACTTACAGCTCTATTTCTTACTCTACAATATTTTCTCTTGCCGACTTGCTATGCCTCTTTCTCTCTATCTTGCTTTACAGGTTTGTCTTTGTCTGGCCCCCTCCTTATTGTTTTTAACTATTATTGTTTAGTCATTAGTGTTGTTTACCTTTATGGAGTTACATTGATACTAATCTTTTGGTTTTTTTTAATATATTTATATTTATAGATGGCATCTGAAACTCAATGTGGCACAAATGAGGTTCCTGTGGCACCCACTCCCACAAATGAGGCTCCTGTGGCACCCACTCCCACAAATGAGGCTCCTCAAACGGCAGTAACAGATACTTGTGCTACCACCTCAAACCTCCCTCCCATAGAAGGTATAAAAAAAACCTAATCAAACATCATATGTATGGGGTCACTTCATCTTATTAGAAGACAAGAGAGCTGAATGTAAGTATTTGGCAAAACTTATGTTGCTAGGTCAAAAACTTATGGCACTACTAACTTAAGAACTCATTTGGAAGCCCAGTGTAAAAAATATCCTTATGGTAGGAATAAGAAAGGGGATAAGCCTCAAATGACTTTAGCCTTCAGACCTAAAAAGAGTGATGATGCGAAGGGTGCTAATAGTAATAGTCTTATTGCTGTAAGCTACAATCAGAGCATGTGTAGGGAAGCTCTCGCTAGGATGATTATTGTGGATGAATTGCTATTTAAATTTGTTGAGCATGAAGGGTTTAGGAACTATAGTAGTGTGTTGCAGCCTAGGTTCACTGTCCTAAATCGCACTACTGTTGTGAGTGATTGCATAAGACTTTATTCAATAGAGAGGGATAGGTTGAAAATATTTTTGGAAAAATGTATTCAAAGGATTTCCCTCACCACTAACACTTGGACTTCAGCCCAAAATATTAATTACATATGCCTTACTGCTCATTTCATTGATGATGATTGGCAATATCATAAAAGAATTTTAAATTTTCATCAAGTCCCTAATCATAAAGGTGAAACCATTGGAAAGGTGGTGGAGTCATTGTTGCTTAGTTGGGGCATTGATAAAATTTTCACCCTCACAGTTGACAATGTAGCTGTTAGGATTAGTGCCCTTAAATCCTATAGTATGATGCTATGTATGTTATTATGTATGACATTATGTATGACTTAATGTTGTGATTAATAAAGTTATTTTCTTATAATCTAAAGTAATGGAACATGAATGTTGGGACATTATCATATAGTCCATGAGATGCATAGTATGTGATTTATGTGATTTAGTCACAGAAGATATAAGTCACAAGTTCTTTGTAAACTCAGAATTTTAGTTTGTAGTCGGTGATGAAATTGGGCGTTTCATCTGCGAAGTGGAGACTAAGATGATTATGAAAAGGTTGAAACTTTTAAAGTAAGACTAGTGGCGAAAGGGTATACACAAAAAGAAGGCATTGGCTATGATGGAACTTTTTCGCCAGTAGCCATGCTTAAATCTATCAGAATTCTCTTATCCATTGCTGCTCATTATGATTATGAGATTTGGCAAATGGATGTCAAGACTGCATTTCTTAATGGCAATCTTGAAGAAGAAATCTACATGTTGCAACCAGAAGGTTTCATAGCAAAGAACCAAGAGCATATGGTATGCAAGTTGAAAAGGTCCATTTATGGACTTAATCAAGCATCTAGGTCATCGAACATCAGATTTGATCAAGTAATCAAATCATTTGGTTTTGAAAAAAATCTTGATGAACCATGTGTGTACAAGAGACATCAAGACAAAGTAGTAATGTTCCTAGTGCTTTATGTTGATGATATTCTACTCATTGGAAATGATGTAGGGGTAATGTCATCAGTAAAGGTTTGGTTGTCTAGCCAATTTGATATGAAGGACTTGGGCGAAGCTAACTATATTCTAGGGATCAAGCTTTGGCAAGATAAAAAGAATAGGATGTTGGATTTGTCACAAGCTAGATATATAGATAAGGTTCTAGAACGGTTTAGCATGCAAAACTCCAAAAAAGGATTACTTCCTTTTAGACATAAAGTTCCTCTTTCTGATGACCAAAGGTCTAGGACTCAAGAGGAAGAAAACATAATGAGACAAGTTCCTTATGCTTCTACAGTAGGAAGTCTCATGTATGACATGCTTTGTACTAGACCAGATATTTGTTATTCAGTTGGCATGGTCAGCCGATATCAATCACATCCAAGACCTAAACATTGGCAAGTTATAAAGCATATTCTCAAGTATCTTAGGAGAACGAGAGATTATATGCTTGTTTACCGGTGTGAGGATTTGATTCCTATTGGGTATACAGATTCAGATTTTTAGACGGATCTAGATTTCAAAAAATCCACGTCGGGTAGTGTTTTCACCTTGGGACGTGGAACCATAAGCTGGAGGAGTGTTAAGCAATCTTGCATTGCGGACTCCACCATGGAAGCCGAATATGTTGCTGCTTGTGAAGCAGCAAAGGAGGCTGTTTGGCTCAAGAAATTCCTTTCTGATCTTGGTGTTGTAAGAATTGAGCAAGTTCCCATCACATTATTTTGCGACAATAGTGGAGCTGTTGCACAATCCAAGAATCCAAGGAATCACAAGAAAGGAAAGCACAAAGAGAAAAAGTATCACATCATTCGAGACATTGTTGCTCATGGAGATGTGGTAGTAGCAAAGATTGATGGTGCAAAGAATCTAGCGGATCCATTTACCAAAACCTTGCTCCAAAGGACTTTCGAGTCACATTTAGAGGAGATGGGAGTTAGATTAGTGCACAATAATCTTTAGGGCAAGTGGGAGATTGTTAGGATTAGTGCCCTTAAATCTTATTGTATGATGCTATATATGTTATTATGTATGACTTAATGTTGTGATTAATAAAGTTATTTTATTATAATATAAAGTAATGGAACATGAATGCTGGGACATTATCATATAGTCCATGAGATGCATAGTATGTGATTTATGTGATTTAGTCACAGAAGATATAAGTCACAAGTTCTTTGTAAACTCAGAATTTTAGTTCGTAGTCGGTGATGAAATTGGGCGTTTCATCTGCAAAGACTATAACATATCAACTAAGATGATTTATCTTGATCATGGAAGTTGAGACTTCTAGTTGATGTGTTGATATATTTTAAGAGTTAAGATATATTGAACTGGACCATTATGAGGTTTATTATTCTCCCAACGACTGTCAATTGAATAATAAATCTCACAACTTCTATTTGCATGAACTCTTAATCATGAGAGGATAATGGACCTGATCATGAAATGTAGGTTGCTTTGATATATCAGGAGTGAGATCTAAGGTAACGGTCAAAACCTCAGTATGTTGGGCAGCCACATTTAGTGTTGATGAAACATATATTCTCAAGATAGAATTCATAGTCTCTTAACGGAGATACAAAATATTCCCTTGAGATAAATTTAATGGATTTGTTATTCAGAATGTTAGGCCTAACTACTTTAGTAAATAGTTACTAAAGTTTATATATTTATGGAATTGGATTTCATAAATAATAATAAATAACATAAAGTGTTAAACCGGGTACTCAAGGATTAAGATGTAGTAATCTATAAAGTGGCAGTCTACATCTATGACTTTGTATTATTACAAATATTTTATGAAGGGGTTACATGTACAATAAAGTCTTGGGATATAATTTATAAATAAGGCCTAGAGTGCAATTATATTTATATAGTGGTATTAAATATAATTAATGGTAACTTTGGACTTGTCAAGAGTTGACAGAAAAGCCCAAGACCCATTGGAGTTAGTGTCTTATTGGTCCCTTTTGGTCCCGCTCCAAATCACACACTTAAGCCCAATTGGAAAGGCCCAAAAGGCTAGCCCAATTGATAATCAGTTAGATACAAAGGAAGAAACATACAAAATTTTCTATAGAGAATTACTAGAACATCATTGTGAAGTGGTGTGTATGTGAGAGTGAGACACTCTAACATTCTCCCTTTGAAACTGATTGAGAGACCACACATCTTGGGTGTTAGTGGAATTGGAGTGAAGATCAAAAGTATTTCCAAGTGCTTCCGATCTTTGTTTTTGAAATTCAACACACCAAGGTACGCTCTCTTGTTCTTGTATTCTGAAACTTACATAGTGCATGTTATCGATTGTGAATGAAGTAGATCCGTTAAATTTCCGTTGCGCATGTTTTATATGAGATACAAACCATTTTTAATCCTTAAATCCTACAGTAGTCTCTAACAGTGGGACCGTAACCTACTTGAATAGGATGACTAAAGAGTGGGGTGCTTCTATCTTGGGTGGTGAGTTTATGCACATAAGATGTTGTGCACACATTATGAACCTTATTGTGATGGAAGGTTTGAAAAACCTTCATGAGTCAATTGTCAAAGTCTGTAATGCGGTAAGGTATGTGAAGTCCTCTTCATCTAGGTATGATAAGTTTAAGCATGTGTGGAAAAAGTAAAGATTGCTAGCAAGGGTTGTGTATGTCTTGATGTTCCAACTAGCTGGAACTTGACCTATATGATGCTAGAGAATGCAGAAATATTTCAAAGAGCATTTGAAAGATTACATGTTAGTGATGCACAATATATTTGTTACTTCTTGGATGATGGAAGTGGGGAAAAAATATTAGGACCACTTGATTTTGAGGATGGGATAATACGAAGGTGTTTGTGAAATTTTTGAAGTTGTCTTATGAAGTTATATTACGATTTTATGTTCTCTATATGTCACATCTAATGTATTTTTTCATGAACTTTGTGTGATGAAGACTGAATTGACAAACTTATGTGAAAGTGAAGATCCTCTTTTGAGTATGATGGCAATGGATATGCATGAGAAATTTGATAAGTATTGGGGGGACTTTGAGAAGCATAATTTGATGATGTTTGTTTCTGTTGTACTAGACCCGAGGTACAAGTTAAGGTTTGTAAATTTTTGGTTTACCAAATGGAATCTAGGAGAAGTGGCAAAGAACATGACAAAAAAGGTGAAAATGGTTCTTGTTCGTATGTATGAGCACTATTGTGACTGTGATGGGTATTCAAATGGGCAAGGACAAGATGACTCTTCTTCAAACAATGTTGAGACTAGACCTTTGCAAGATCCCCATTATTGGTGAAATCTATTTATAAGATGCATTTGGCAGTGGATAGTTTGGAAAGCAAATCAGAGGTGGAAAGATATTTGACTGATTGTGTGGAAAAAGATTCTCCAAATTTTTATATTTTGAATTGGTGGAAGGTGAACTCCTCAAAATATTGGCTTCTCTCAAAAGTAGCTCGTGATGTGTTAGTCATTCATCTCTCTACAGTTGCCTCTGAGTCCGCATTTAGTACTGGGGGTTGTGTGTTGGATCCATTTCGAAGCTCTTTGTTGCCTAACACGGTTGAAATGCTAATTTGTGCTCAAAATTGGTTAAGAGCTACTAATATAATTGATCTTCAAGAATCAATGGAAGAAGTTGAATCCTATGAGGATCTTGAGACAGGTAATTTTTCAACAAAGTAATTTTTTATGGTTGTAATTTTTTAATTGTTATATAAGCCTTTTGGGTTTTGAAATTCCACTGTATAATTTATTGTATTTGTTTTTTGGATTTGTGTTAGAGTTTGCATCTCAAAGCACCATAACAGTGGAAGAGAAAGATTAGTTGGAATTTGGAATAGCTTGGATATTTTGGTTCTTAGTGGGACTACTATAGAACTCTTTTGAAATCCACTCATAGAACTAGTTCTATATATATATATATATATATATATATATATTTTATAAACTCAGTTTGATATATTTTGTTTATAACTGAGTTAGGAACTTTGGATACTAGTTTTGTATATTTTGTTTATCGACTCAGTTACATATAGTTTGTTTATAATTGCGTAAGGAACTTAGGATACTAGTTCTATATATTTTGTTTACCGACTCAGTTACATATATTTTGATTTAACCGATTCAAGAACTTAGGACACTAGTTCAATAGTTCATATATTTTTTTTTTATCAACTTAGTTAGATACATTTTGTTTATAACTGAGTTAGAAACTCAAGTATATTTTGTTTGTAAGTGAATTAGGATACTAATTCATTTATAATTTGTTTATCAACTCAGTTAAATACTTAGACATATTTTGTTTATAACTGAGTTAGAATATTAGCTTATATATTAATGTATATTTTGTTTATCAACTCAGGTGGCAGGTGTGATATATTTTTTTCTGCTCAATTTAATAGTAATAGTAATAAAAAAATCACCAACCCATGGGTTCAACCCGACCCAACCCAACCCATGTGGGTTGGGATGGGTTGGGTTGGACTTATGTGATGGGTTAGGTTGGGCTGAATTTTTTTTTAATCTACTATAGTGTATTGGGTCAAAAAATCTCATCAACCCAACCCATGCACATCCTTAAGCTCTATATATTTGAGAGACTCTTTGAAGTTTGAAGTTTCTAAGTACACTTTCAGTTTTTTATATTCCCCCCTTCCCTCCCCTCTCTCTTTTTGAATTATTGTATTATTTTATTTTTTTAATAATGACTTCTATGTGGTCAGTCAAAAAAAGTGAAAATGTAATTTATATATATAATTATAGGTTATTTTTGGTAGTGTTATTGGGATTCGGCCAGTTGTTGGGTATGATTTTTTTTAAAAAAAATTCTATTGATCATTGATGGAATGCAGTAGCTAAAGTGAGACTTTTATATTTCTCTCACCATAACTCTCTCTCGACAAATTTTTAATCCCTCGGTTGCCTGCTGTACTGCATCCGCACACTGTCGCACAATTTTCTCCCCTACATAACAACTTTTCCCCTTTGCCTTCCATAAATCATAGAAAACCCACTCTTCTCTTGCTATGGATTCAAGCAACAGTACTGAAATAGCCCAAGACTACTCTCCTTTTTTTAAGATCTACAAAGATGGTCGAATAGAGCGAATTGCAGGGTTAGAGATCGTACCACCATCTCTGGATTCCAAAACCGGTGTCGAATCCAAAGACGTGGTTATCTCACCCGAAACAGGAGTATCTGCTAGGCTTTACATTCCAAAAACCACAAAGGAAACACAAAAAAAGCTTCCTCTCCTTGTTTACTTTCATGGTGGAGGGTTTTGCGTCGAAACCGCTTTCTCTCCACTGTTCCACAACTACTTGAACTCGTTTGTGGCTGAAGCCAATGTTGTTGCGGTCTCTGTTGAATATAGGAGAGCCCCAGAACATCCTATTCCTATTGCTTACGATGATTCATGGGCTGCGCTTAAATGGGTTGCGTCTCATACTGATGGAAAAGGTCCTGATGAATGGTTGAAAAACCATGCAGATCTTGAAAGTGTGTTTTTTTCTGGGGACAGTTCTGGGGCTAATATTGCTCATCACATGGGGTTGAGGGTTGGAATAGAAGGACTTGCTGGTGTCAAGCTCGATGGGATTGTTTTAGTGCATCCCTTTTTTTGGGGCAAAGAACCAATTGGTGGGGAAGATACTGACGCTGAGAAGAGAGGAAAGGTTGATGCTTTGTGGCGATTTACATGTCCAGCAACGAGTGGCATTGATGACCCGTATATAAACCCAGGTACGGATTCAAAACTAGGGAGTTTGGGGTGTAAGAGAGTGCTAATTTGTATTGCAGAGAAGGACATGTTGAAGGATAGGGGTTGGTATTACAGTGAGTTATTGGGTAAAAGTGGATACAGAGGGGTTGTGGAGGTCATGGAAGCACAAGGAGAGGACCATGACTTCCATTTGATGAACTCAACTTGTGAAAATAGTGTTGCCTTGCTCAAAAGGATTGTTTCTTTCGTCAATCAGGGTCAGGCTTGAAATGGTTCTATTCTATATCTGTCCCTCTTTCAATAGTCTCATTAGGGGTATTTCAATTGAAAAATAATTAGTTTCTAATTGGTTATGGTTACTCTGATTGAGGTTTGTTCAATAAAAGAAAGAGACGGATAATTCAGAAAGTGGTGAACAAATCTATTAAAGAGGTCGTTGTTTGATTTGATCAATGAAGATAAAGATCTCTAATTAGCATGATTGAATTAGCTTTTTAGATCTATTACAGCATTTTGTTGTTAAATCATAATGCTTTTATATAAACACTTTGCAAGCCGAAGGTGGAGGGAGGTTTGGGTTTTAAGGATTTGACAAAGCTCAAATGATGCAATGTTAGCCAAACAGGTATGGCAGCTTAGTCATGACACAATTTGCTGTTTATCGTGTCTTTAAGGCTAAATATTTTCCCAATGGTACCATTTTTGATGCCAAGGAAAAATATGGGTCTTACAGCATGGAAGAGCATCTTAAAAGCTAGAAAAGTGGTTGGAAAGGGAGCAAAATGAAGGGTGGGGGATGGACAATCAATTAAGGTTTTTGAAGATAATTGGTTACCAGGCCATTCGGGTGGAAAAATAATCCATGTTCCGCCGGATTTGAATAGGAATTTGTGGCAGATCTGATGACAGCAGATAACGCTAGCTGAAATGACCCGTTGCTAGATTCCTTTTTCCTCCCTCATCAAGCTCAGCAAATAAAGGCAATTCCCCTATGTGTTGTGCCTCAATCTGACTACTTCTTTTGGAGTTTGGAAAAGAGTGGAATTTACTCTGTGAAGTCGGGCTACAAAATGCTTTGTGAAGAGGCAAAATTGGAGGAAGCTTCGGGCTCACACAGATCAGGAATGACAGATTTGTGGTCTAGAATTTGGAAGCTGAAGCTGCCTGGTAAGATAATTCATTTTCTGTGGAGGGCTTGTTCTGACTGTTTGCCAACAAAAGTGAACATTATGAAAAGAAAAATGGTGGCTGATCCCCAATGTGAGCTGTGTGGGAGTCTTCCCGAAGACACTAAGCATGGCTTTTGGGGCTGTGAAGCAGTAAGAAGGGTCTGGTGTTTGGAGTTCAGCTGGGTGGACGAGAGGGTGACTGCCTATGGCTCTTTTTTAGACATTGTGGAGCTGTGTTTGACAAAACCAGGTGCGGGAGAGGTGTTTGGAACCACAGCTTGGTTCATTTGGACTCATAGAGACCAGGTTAGGCTGAGGGAGAGGACGATAATTGGAGAAGTTGCAAAACCTTTTCTGCAGCAAGCGAGGGCAGTCCGTGAGGTTCAGATTTTGGCAAAAAAACCACACAGAAACAAGTGGTTCCCACCGGCAGCAACTGAGTTCGAAGTGGATTTTGATGGAGCATGGTTTAATAAAAGCGAGGAAGCAGGTATTGGAGTTGTGGTAAGGAATTCCGCGGGGCA
The DNA here is from genome assembly GCF_040712315.1 of Castanea sativa. Classification (NCBI taxonomy): domain Eukaryota; kingdom Viridiplantae; phylum Streptophyta; class Magnoliopsida; order Fagales; family Fagaceae; genus Castanea; species Castanea sativa. The sequence goes on along the minus strand of NC_134019.1, from coordinate 31,628,984 downwards.
GGTGCTTGCTGCACTAGCTGAAAAAAATAAAAAAGCCTCATAATGTGGACTGTTTAGAGATGATGGCAGCGAGAAGAGCGGTGATTTTTGCACAAGAAATTGGCCTTCAGCAATGTCAATTTGAGGGCGATTTAGAGACTCTCATCAAAGCTCTCAAAGCAGGGGATATGTTCTCTTCATCCATTGGTCATTTAGTTAGAGACACTTTAGTTATTGTTAACTCATTTTCGAGTTTGTCTTTCTCTCATATTGTAAGGCAAGGCAATGTCATGGCACATGCCTTAGCTCAGAGAACTCGTTATCTTTTCATTTACTCGTTTGGATAGGGGATGTTCCATCGGATATTAAGTCTATTGTTTTGGCAGATTACCAAAGTTCTTAATAAAGTATCTTTGCGGGCTTGGTCCTAATTCTCAAAAAAATAAAATAAAATAATACCAAATCCGCTTTGCTGACTTACAATTAAATTCATTGTTTTTACTATGAGGTTGTATTAATTAATTGCTTATTGCGACCATTATGAAAATTGTTGATAGCAGATATATACAGAAGTCCTGGTTTCAGGAACTCCCCTCCTTTCTTGTTAGGGACACGTTACTTAGTTGCACATTCTCAAGTATTCACCCATACGACTATACTAAACTAAAAATAAATGCTAATAAATGACCTTAAGATATTGGTTAACATAGTAGCAGAACTAGAGAAATATTATGGTTCATGCAGTCAAGTATAACAAATTTGGATCTCCATCCATCAGAGAGAGAGAGAGAGAGAGAGGGAATAGAGAAGAGAGACTGCGAGAGTAAAAAAGACAAGTTGCGTGTGTGAATAAAAAAAACATAAAAAGAAAGATTAAAAGGTGAAAATAGCCAAATACCACGTTTTGGCGAAATTTGTGGCAATCTAGCACTGTTTCGGAAATATTTAGCAATCTACCACTTTTTTGATACTCGAGTTTGCGAAACTTGAGTCTCGTGTGTGTCCGCCACCCTAACACTAGCTGAGCTGGATTTTGGGTATTAAAAAATGTCACCTAGCACTTGAGTTTCTTGGACTCGAGTACTGTGTTAGTGTAGTACCCGAGCTCTCTAAACTCGAGTATGGTTCAAGTATAAGAGGTGAAAGGATCTAGACTCATACTCGAGTTTATTGGACTTAAGTACTGCGTTAGCAATACCCAAGCTCCCTAAACTCGAGTATGGCTTAGGTTGCACGATAATAATATAGCCAAACACACACTTTCAAAACACACACTCTCAACTTTCATTTCAAACTCAAAACAAACACTCTCACTCTCACTTCTCACTCTCACTTAAGTGTCCAGAACACTCTCACTCTACCGGAGATAAGCGCATTTCATCAGCGGCAGAAAACCCATCAACAGCAAAAAAAACTCTCATCTCCTCTCATCGGCGACCTTTCACTCAAAACCTCACTCAGCTCTCGCACTGAGGTCAGTAGTAAAATACAGCCACTGTCCTTCTATATTTACTTTTGACAAGGGTTACCGTTATAGGGCAATGACCACAAACATCTCCGAGTGCTTCAATGGTTTTCTAAAGGGTGCTCACAGCCTACCCATTACGGCAATGGTGAAATACACATGATTCAAACTGAATTCTTAATTCGATGATCGTCGCAATAAGAGCATAGCGCAGTTGAATTCAAGGAAAAAATGATGTAAATATGCCTTGGATATCTTCACGAGAAATAAGAGGAAGGCGGAGCATCACAGGTTGACGAGATTGAGCGTGCAACAATAATCATATCAAGTAAATAAACCACATTATCCAGGGTCTGCTGGACATGGGGATCACACACATAGAGTTAATCTGTTGCAAAGAACTTGCACATGTCAGAAATGGAAACTGTACAAGATACTATGCTCACATGTCATTGCAGTTTGTATAAGGTATCAACACGATGCAGAGCAATACATTGACCTATGCTATAGCATGAACGCACTGTTCTACAGCTATGCTCTCGTTTTCCCTGTGTTGAAAGATAGATTATCATGGACAGATCCTGAAGAAACTCGAAAGGTCGTCCCTAACTCCCAATTGATTCAAGAGAAAGGTCGTCATGTCTCAACATGAATCAGGAATGATATGGACGAGGGCGGGAAATGGCCGAGAACCACATCATGGAAGGAGGGGGGGTGGAAGGTGCAATGCGGGTTGTGTAACCAAGACGGGCATAACCGAAGAACATGCCCTAAGTAGAACGAGGTACTAATGAGTGGTGGTCTCGTAGACTAGGTATGCTAAATTTAAACCGTGGCATCCTTCTAAATGCAATTTGAAACAAAATGCATGATTTAGATCAAAATGCATGCTATATGCCATTCAATTATGTATTTTTCAAACTTGAGAAACATTGGATAAAATTTTAAGGACCAAATATGACATTTATACTATAAGCTACTTTCCCTATAGGATGCATACAAAAAGTCATTAGCATTGTCATTTGGTTTGTTGCAAAAATTGCATACTAATTGTTTAATGTAACGTAATGTGTAACTGCCCTATGTGTAATCTAATGTTTTTTCTTTCTCTAAAGGGTGTTAGGTCATTTGTGGGTTGACCATGATTTTAATTTTCCACTTTTAACCTATTGGATCTTAGAAGTTTTCTCTGATTGTATATTTTACAATTGTGAAGGTACTCTCCTTAGCATGATCATCTTCAAGTACCCTACCCTTAAGGGTGTCAACTTTGACTTGGCCTCTATTAACATGATCATCTTTAAGTACCCTACCATTAAGGGTGTCAAATTTTTATGCTCACAACCAATTAGTCATATAGTTGTAATACACTATGTTAAGGCAAAAATTGTAATTTTAGATATACACACACACACACACACACACACACACACACACACACACACACACATATATATATATATATATATATAACGTGTATAGTTTATGTTTTGGGATTTTTTATGTAATCAATTATATGATCTTAGTTATTACTTTTTTTTTTTCATGTTATAAGACTAGGAGTCTGAACAACAATAGCTTGTCTGGGCCTTTTCCCGTGTTTTTGGCCAAAATCCCTCAGCTTGCTTTCTTAAAAGTATGGTTTTCATTGTTTCTCACTCTATGTTCATCAATTTGTTTGTTTGTCATCAGTATGTCTTGAAAATTGAAACAATGTGCAATCTTTAATGTCTTTCTTCAATATATGAAAAATATTTTTGTACTCAGGGACTTGTCTTATAACAATCTCAGTGGACCAGTGCCTAAATCCCCAGCTAGGACCTTCAATTATGGTTACTATGCCACAACCACTATCTCTCTCTAACTCTTTTATGTAGATAATTATTGTATTTACCCTCATTTTGCTTTCTGTTTCACATTTGTCTTATCTAGTATTGTGGGAAAACCATTGATTTGTGGAACTAGTTCCAATGAAGGTTGTTTGGATCATCACTTGGTAATGCTCTAAAGTCTAAACCCTCCTCTAGTTTTAGACCATCTTTCTTTCTCTCTTACTTTTGTTTATTAAAATATATATATATATATATATATATATATATATATATATATATATAATGGTCTTTGATAGGAAAACACAAGTCCAAGAAACTAGCAATTGCACTAGGGGTCACCATCAGCTTTATCTTTCTCTTATGTCTAGCAATTTCCATTTGGTGCAGAAAGAGATAGAGAAACCAAACTATCCTACACATCAATGGTTAGTAGTATTCACTATTCAATTGAGAAACTCCTCTAGTAAACAACAATGATAGAATTTGATTTTTTACCTCAAATTGGTCTTTAAACAACCAAGAAGAGGGACTTACAAGCTTAGGCAACCTAAGAAAGTTCACTTTCAAAGAGCTCCAATCAGCCACTGAAAATTTTAGCTCCAACAACATCCTTGGTGTTGGAGGTTTTGGAAATGTATATAAAGGAAACTTGGGAGATGGAGCTATGGTGGCAGTTAAGCGGTTAAAGGATGTGACTAGAATCACAGGGGAATCACAATTTTGAACAAAATTGGAGATGATTAGCTCGGTAGTTCACTGGAATTTGCTCTGGTTAATTGGATATTGTGCCTCCCCTAATGAGAGGCTTCTAGTTTGTCCTTACATGGCTAATGGTAGTGTGGCCTCCAAACTTAGTGGTTGGTCCTATCTTACTTTGCTGCAACTGCTGTCACTAAAAGTCATTAACAACATTTGTGTAACTGACCAATTTTTATTTAATTAAAAAAAAACGTTGTTGGCGTGATTGATTTTTATTGTTCTCTTGTTAGAGTACTGCAATACCACAATTTGATCTTGCTATGGACCACAATTGGTTGGGGTCATGTGCATATCTATTTTAGTTCAAACTTTCAACATGTATGTTGGAACCAACGTGTAGTTCATTTTCATTTATGGATATCTTTTCTTTTGCTTTAATTGGTAATTGTTTCCAATGGCCAATTTCCTTATAATAACAAAATTCCAAATATTGAGATTTTTTTTAACTTTAGTATTTGTAGTTTTTGTAATTTTCCAAATTCGTTGAAGTATCGGTCAATATAATAAGTAAAATTCTTAACCAAATGAATATACCACTAGTCTGACTAATGATACAAGAACAAAAAGGTTAATAGCAAACTTTAACCTTAAGTTAAAACTTCCTTTTACTTTGGGCAACCTTATGGATGCTTTTTTCTTCCCATTTACAAGCTGTATTACTCAAAAAATATGTACTTAATGAGTTTTGAGGAGGCTCTTTTTTATTTGATAACATTTTTAGATTTTTAAAATTGCTATGAGACTATTTGATCAAAATCAAGAGGCAATCTTATCTGAAGGTTACTGTTAAGGAACCCAACACATACTCAAGTTCAATGAACTCCAGTATGAGTCTGGATTGTGGAAGTATCATACCTTAGCCATACTGGAGTTTGGGGAACTCAGGTACTGTATATGTAACATTACACAGTACTCGAGTCCACGAAACTCAAGTATGAGTTTGGATCGTGGAAGTATCATACCCGAGCCATACTTGAGTTTGTGTAACTTGGGTACTTTATATGTAAGATTACACAGTACTCAAGTCCACAAAACTCGAGTTCACGACACACAGTACTCGAGTTTAACAAGCTCGAGTATTAGGTGGCATTTTTTAATGCCCAAAATCCAACTCAGCCAGCACCAAGGTGGCAGACTCACACGAAACTCGAGTACCATTTGGTACTTGAGTTTCGCAAACGTGAGTACTAAAAAAAAATTGAGTACCAAAAAAGTCGTAGATTGCTAAATATTTCTAAATAGTGCTAGATTGCCACAAATTTTGCCAAAACGTGGTATTTGGCTATTTTCACCAAGATGAAAAAACTAAGATTGCGTGTGTTTGAGTCAATGCGAACATAAAGATGAAAAGTGTAGAGAAAGATGTGATGAAGGACAGAAATAAAGAAGTCAGATAGAAATGAAGATGTGTGGGGATGAGAAAAAACAAAAGAAAAAAAATGATAGGAAAGTAAAATATAATAAAATGTTGGAAATAGAGATGGTTAGACTTTGTGCAGTGTGCCCAACCTTGGTTTGCCAGTTTGTTGCATTAAAAAGAATTGATTAGTATTTTAATAATATTTTAATAATATTTTAATTAAAATAATAGTAGTTTAATTGATTTGATTAGATTAATTTTAAAATAACAAGTTTTATAAATATAACTCTTAAAAGTAATAGGTTATGAAATATATATATATATATATATATATATATATATATATATATATATATATATATATATTTCATTCCACTAGACAAATTGAAACGGGGTCCAAAACGGTATTCATAACATTGGTTAATTGTGCTTGCATGATCTTCAAATTTAATGTGTTATTAAGTATACCCAGAAATTTCAACAAAAAAAAAAAAAGATTAGCCACGAATTGGCAAAATTACCCTAGAATAGTGCCACAAATAGCTCGTAGAATTCCACATATTTATTTTCTAATTTAATGGTAATGTTTGTATGATTATATTTTGGGGGTATTTGGTATGGGAGAATTCATGTTACCCTTGACATCCATTTTGGTGTATATGATGCCTGTAAACATATCACTAACAATTCTCTCAAAAATGTTCATTCAAAAAAAAAAAAAAAAAAAAAAAACACCCTCTCAAACATTCATGGTCCAGCGTACATAGCTTCATACACTTTAATCTTGCGAGGAATCTGCAATATCATATTGCCTTGTACTCATGGCATTTTCCTTTGCTAGAGTTTAAACTAATGCAAATATTTTTGAAAATTTGTACATTTTTATTTAAAAAATAATGTATTAAAATATTTTATCGAAACGTTTGAATTTTCTAAACAAGATAACAACTTGTAGTTGGGTGGAGAAGTGCATTACAATGACTTCTACTTGAAAGAGTATAGAAAGTTTAATACATATCTAAAGTCACCATATAAGACTTTAATATATATATATATATATATATATATATATATATATATATATATATATATATATATATATATCATTTATTATTCGGCCCTATCATAATTGAGTCCACACACTTTCAATTATTTTTTTTTTTTTTTGAGATAACCGCCTGAAAGGCATAAACTTCATTCAACGAAAAACAGAGTTACAAAGCATCATGCACAACTAGGGGAGCTATATCTTTAGGAACGGTATCAAACCAGACCTGTAGCTCACAGCCGGACTTAGATCGTCTAGCTAAATGGTGGGCAACTTGATTGCCTAATCTTTTGACATGGGTGAAAGAACTAAAGGGAAAGTCCCTAGCTAATACAATAATATCCTCAACGACATGACCATACTCAGGATTACTAACATCTTCATTACAAATGGCTTTAATAAGGACCTCAGCATCACCTTCGAAAATACAGTCAAACACAGCAACTTCTTTTGCAAACTCCATAGCCCTTCGACAAGCCAACGCTTCAGCCGTAGCTGCAGAGAGAAGGAGAGGGACTCGTTGAGATAAATGCCCACTGACTACACCCGAAGAGTTTCAGACCACAATTCCAAAACCTGTAGAACCCAAATTTTTGAAGAGAGCGGCATCAAAATTGATTTTGGCTTGATGCGTAACAGGAGGAGACCAACGCATTGGTCTAATACTGGGCATAGTAGCTCAGGTTTGACAGATATTGGCATCTAGGAAGTCTGACAGCAGGTCCTTTGCTTTGTTCCTGATTCGATGCAGCCCAACTCTCTGCTCTTTAAGCCTACTAGCGTTTCTATCACACCAAATCAACCAAAACATCAGTGCTAATAGCTCAATATTAATTTGGTCCCTCATGGTGAACACCATACCCATCAAACCATCAAAGCCACAAAATTTATACCGTAACAACTTCATCAACATGGTACCGTCCTTCCAAATACCCAACAAAGAAGTACAGTACCACAGGGTATGAATTGTGTCCTCACTTGCACATTTACATCTAGAGCAGGTAGGAAAAGAAACCACCTTGCGTCTCAACAGGTTACATATGGTAGGTAAAGCGTTAAGGGATGCAAGCCAGGGAAAAAGTTTAACCCGGTGAGGGACTAGAAGCTTCCAAATACCAGTCCACAAAACATGATTATTAGTTTGTGAGGAGCTGCTGGGTTGCAAGCTTCTAGTCACCCCAACAACTAGTTTGTAAGCACTACAAGTAGTATAAGAGCCATTTGTGGATGAGAGCCAAACCAACTTGTCAGGGATGCTACGGTCACTTAGAGGAATTCCCAAAATCATATTTGCCTCGTGAGGAAGAAATTCATGCCTTATTAAATCTGCTTTCCAAGATTTGGAGCCAGAATCAATGAGATCGCTCACCGTCGATGTAGGAGGAAGCAGACTAGGAGGAGAAATAGACCTTGTTGCAGGCAGGGAGGGGAACCATTTATCCTTACAAATCTGAACAGATTGTCCATCACCAATTCTCCAAACTGCTCCCACATCGACAACATGACGAGATTGAAGGATACTTTTCCAAGCGTATGAGCCCTTATTTAAGGAGGCACAGTCCATGATGGAACAACTCGGGATGAACTTAGCTTTGAACACTTTATAAAATAGGGAATTTTCACAAGTTTGGAGCCGCCAAACCTGCTTTGACAAGAGAGAATCATTGAAAATAAATAGATCACGAAAACCCAATCCTCCTTCGTTCTTGGGACGACACATCTTCTCCCAACACACCCAATGTATTTTCCGCTGCTCCCCTCTATACCCCCACCAGAATTTTCTGACTAAGATCTCAATTTCTTTAATCAATCCTTTAGGGAGTTTGAAACAAGACATGACGTAGGTGGGGATTGCTTGGATCACTACCTTAATAAGGATCTCCCGGCCTGCTTGGTTTAGGAGTTTCTCCTTCGAACCCTTTAGCTTTTTCCAAATTCTCTCTTTAATGAGACTAAAGGCTCTTTTTTTTCCCCTTCCAACAAGGGAAGGAAGGCCCAAATAATGCTCATAGCTATGAGACACCGGAACACCCAGAAACACAGAGATGGCATTTCGAAGATTACGAGGAGTTTTTGAGTTGAAAAAAATATTGGTTTTTCCTCTATTAATGCTTTGACCTGAGGCTTGCTCATACATAAACAACATGGATTGAATTTGGACACACTCTGCAATAGTTGCTCTGCAAAACACCAAACTATCATCCGCGAATAAGAGGTGAGACACTCAAGGGCCAGCTGCACATAGTGAGACCCCCTTGATAGTTCCATTCACTTCCGCCTTTCTCAATAGAGCATGCAAACCTTCAGTGACCATTAAGAATAGGTAAGGCGAGAGGGGATCACCTTGGCGAAGCCCACGAGAAGAAGTGATGAGACCATGGGGTTGCCCGTTTAGTAATATTGAATAAGTGACTGATCTGATACACGCCGACACCAAAGCCACCCATTTTTTACAGAAACCCATTTTTAACATGATTTTTTCCAAAAAGACTCACTCCACTCGATCATATGACTTACTCATATCGAGTTTCAGCACCATATAGACTAATTTTCTTGTTCTTTTTTGTTTCAGATAATGCAGGTTCTCATGAGCAATCAAAATGTTATCAGTAATAATTCTTTCCGACAGGAACACCCCCTGAGTCTCAGAAATCAAATGGGGAAGCAAAGGTTTTAAATGGTTAGCCAACACCTTAGCAATTATCTTATACAAGACATTACTCAAACTAATTGGTCTGAAGTCAGAAACTTTCCACGGGCTATGAATTTTTGGGATTAACGTTAAAAATGTATGATTAAGCTTATCAGGGATGTTACCTGAGTTTAAGACTGACAGAACGGCTTCTGAGACCTCACCACCCACTTTATTCCAGAATTGTTTGTAAAATAGAGGTGGAAGACCATCAGGACCCGAAGATGTATTCGAATCCATTTGATGCAGAGCTTTGTATATTTCACTAAATTCAAAGGGTCTCACCATGTCAGTGTTCATGTCATCGGTCACTCTTGAATCCACACCAGATAGGACAGGATCAAAAACAGAGGGGTTATCCGAGGAAAATAGATTAGTGTAAAATCTAAGCAAAATATCCCCAATCTGAGATTCATCTTCAGTCCAAACGCCATCTGCATTCTCTTACTTTCAATTATTATTGGAGGGCGAAAATTGTATAGACCTAAGATAGGTAGGCCCAAGGATTGGTTGAAGGGGTTCGGTCCAAGTAAGCCTAGCCTTGTTTGACCCAACCTCTTTGATCAAGTCCAAATAAAGAGATTTTAGACTACAACTATCAACTGACCAATGGAACATTTTATTGATCACAGTGTTTTTCATTCAAAACAAGACCCCGAACTTGATTCCCTAATCAGGACATTTAAGTTACAATTTTAGTTCATAGCAAGCTTGTGTGTCCTTAATTACACACAAAGTACAAATCACTAAACAACCATTTCCCGTTATATCATACGTTGTAACTGGAAAAGACTGTTAAAAGTTTTTTATTAAATGAATAGATTTACTATATCTTATTAGTTTAAGTTTTTGGAATAATAAGTAATTTAACATGCCATCAAAGTCAGATATCAAATGTTTGGAAAGGATATCCACTTCAACATCATCCATTTATTATGAAAAGAAGATAAAATGAAAAGAAAGCAAAGGGAAAGAGAAGAAGAAAGAGAATAGTATTTTATTAATCCAGCCATGATGGTACCCTTACACCCTACTGATTTAACATAAATACTTAAAACAAAACATCAACACACATTAATGGTATCATCAAACTCTACATACTTCTCACGTGCGTTTGGATCGGGCGTTTTGCCCAATCTGCGCGTTCAACGTTTTTTTAGTGGGTTCCAGTGGTACTGTTTACGTATCACCAAACTCACTTTTTCACAGATTTCTAAGTAAATTTGGCTCTCACAGCACTATTCACATCTTTAAAAATTATTTTGCTACAGTATTTTCAGTAATAAGTTTTCAATTTTTAGCAAATAAGTGGTATCTAAACACGCCTCTCATTTCTCTAATCACATAATGACTCTGATTAAAATGTTTCATAGCAAAGAAAACCGATAACCCACCACATAATTCCTACCGTAAAAACCATCACAATTAGCTGGCTATAACTTAGTTAATTAGCCCTGGCTTGGTTAAAGAAAGAAGCCAACCTTTTCAACAAGATCACTGCCTTCTCACAATCTGGGTTGAACAAATGGAACACATGCTCTTCTCCTTCTGTCTCTACAATCTGCACCTCTCCATCCCAACCACTCTTCCTTAATGTCTCACAAAAGAGCAGCCCCCTCTCTTTCAACACATCCTTCTCTGCAACACAAATTAGCACCCTGGTGCACCCGAGGCTCGACAACCTTGAATCCATAGCTGGGTTTATTCTTGGATCATTGATTCCACTTGTATTAGGACACACAAAAAGCCAATAATTGTCCACTTCACAATCTTTCCTGCCAAAATAGGTATGGACTAAACAAGCCCCCAATATTTTCATGCCAGCCAAGTCTTCAATTCCAGCTCGAGCTACCATGTTATACACTATATTGCCTCCAGCACTATCTCCAGCCAGAAAAACTCGCTGGAAATCAGCATGGTCACTCAGCCAGCCTTCTGGGCCTTCATTGTTATGATGTTTTGCTACCCACTGAAGTGCAGCCCATGAATCTTCATAAGCTATGGGGATATGGTGCTCAGGGGCTAGTCTATAATCAACAGAGACTGTGATTATATTAGCTTCAGTTACAAGTGAAGTCATATAATTGTGATATGTGGGACAGAATGGTGATCCAACTAGAAAGGCCCCGCCATGATAGTACACTAAGAGAGGAAGCTTTTGGCCTGGTTTGATGGTGCTAGGAATGAAAATTCGAGCTGATAAGCCGGTTTCTTGATCGATTAGAACGTCTTTGGAGGAAACAGCATGATCAGAATTATTTGATGAAGGAACCTTGTCGGTGTCAAAGAATCTCTCTACTCTTCCATTTTTGTATGCCCGGAAATATGGACCAAACTCGAACACAACAACTTCAGTTGGTGTTGAATCCATTCTTGAAGGCTTGAAGGTGCGGAAGAAGTTCAATGCACCCTTGATAAATAATTGTTTCAAAGAGGAGTGCGCAATGATAAAAGCTTCTTTGATTCAAGGACTGTGTGTGCAGAGGTAATAGACAAGGAAAATGGTAAAGCTTTTCAATAATTCTTTATGATTATATATATATATATATTACGCCTTTTTCGACACTCAAATTCGCGTCCTTCGTACATGTCAACTCTTGATTAGATTTCATTTTTTTCAAATATATGTAGTAGATAATAGACTCTTGTGAAAGTTTCAAAATCCAATTAAAAGTCGATGCATAAAAAGTAGTGGATTTGAGTATAAGAATAATTGGTGCGTCCCTTACCTTTTTTTATTTAGTAAAGTTTACTGTAACATAGCATAAGGTAATTGTACAGAAGGACGTGAATTTACCATACACGTGATACACTTGTATACTGTTTTACAAGCCTTTCAGCTAAGATAAAACTTTTGTACAGCTTTTTATCACTTTCGCTGAAAAGTAAATAAAGCATGACTCACAGTCACAGCCCCTATAGATACAAAGAGAGAAAAGGTGAGAGTGAAGAAAAGCAGTGGGGTTGGTCTTGGTCATATTGCAATTATGCTTTCAAAGTACTTTGCGACAAGATAGGAGCACGATGGAACTGGGATTTGACGCAACTTTCTGGTAATGATATATCTCACAATTATAACTGAGTACATGACCAATTTGGTCTAAAGCAATAATGCAATATGATTACTTCTCGCATTTTGGGAAGAATTTATTTTGGACCTCAAAGCTTCTCGAAGCCAAGTCCTCGATCGTATCAGAGACTAAATAGTCTATAATACAATCTCTGCAAGAAGAATCAAGTAGTGCAGTTACTACAGTGACAGAGAAGAGAGATTAGCAATCTGCAACATTTTTTTTAATAAAAATCTCTGTTAGGTTTTAAGTACTTAGGAACTAATATATTAAAACTCTAATATGTATTGTTGGTAAACCATGATTAAAACAGGTGTCTAGTTGTGTTTTAGATTTGTTCAAAGTATGTCATTCACGTAAAGTTAGAATCAAGTTAACTGCAGAAGTTACTATGCATTTCTGCCTGATTCGATCAATCGAGAATCAGACTTGACCGATTGAAAGTCGTGCAAATTGTTTTTCTGTAGAATTTCCAACTCAGCCGTAAGCCTATATGACGTGTAGGGTTTTATGTTTTGCTCTAGGTATAAAAGGCAAACCCTAGTCACGTTTTTAAGGTTGCTCATATTGCTGTTTGTGTGAATCTCTTGTGAGATCTGAAAGGTGCTTGCCTTCACACAAGTTTGGGATTATCAAGAAGGAGATTTCTTCAAGAACTTGATGATCATTCAGTTACTATCATAAGAGCTTATAGATACACAAGCGGGAGTGCTTGTACTTGCTGGAGAATCCAAGAAAGAAGGAGTCCATGGTCTCAGAGCTTGCACGTGATCGTGTCAGTAAGTTTTCTATTGATGGATAGCAATAGGATGTTAGTGATCTAAGTCGCTATTGTACAAATTTTGATTTTTTCATAGTGGATTTAGGTTTACCTTGAGGATAGCTAGGTTAAATCCTCCCCATGTTTTTTACAGGTTTGGTTTTCCTGAGTTATCATATCTTTATGTTTTTATATTCCGCACTTAACATTAATATGATTATATAATTGTATTAACCTAGATCTGGAATTTGGACTAAGTAATAACTTAGCTTATTAATTAGGTTAATCCAATTGTGGTTTAAGGGGACTAAATAACTCAACAAGTGGTATCAGAGCGGGTAGCTCTTGTGTGTAGATCTTTTGATCTCTGAGCTAATCCTTGACTACTGTTGTCATGGAACACAAACACTCTCTTGTTATTCCTCCTCACTTTGATGGGAATAATTATGCTTACTGGAAAGCAAGGATGAAAGCTTTCTTGAAATCCATTGATGAGAAAGTCTGGAACTCCGTTGAATATGGATGGGAGAAGCCCACTACTCCTGTGAGTGAGTGGCAAACTTCTCAGAAAGAAGCAGTAGCCTTCAATAGCAAAGCTATGAATGCTATCTTCAATGCTGTTTCTATGAAGGAATTTAAAAGAATCTCTAATGTTGAGGTTGCTCACACTGCTGGGAATATCTTCCACACTGTGCATGAAGGCACAAAGGCAGTTAAGATCAATAAGTTGCAACAATTAACAACTAGATTTGAAAGCATTAGGATGTTTGATGAAAAATCTTTTGATGAATTCTATGCTAAACTTAATGACATTGTTAATTCTGCTTACAACTTGGGTGAAATATATGATCAACCTAAAATTGTTAGGAAGATTCTTAGATCTTTAACTGGAGATTTTAAACCCAAAGTGACTGTCATCACTGAGAGCAAGGATGTGGACTTCATCTCTGTTGATGAACTTGTAGGATCTCTTCAGTTCTATGAGTTGGACCTACCCAAAACTAGCAAATCCAAATCAATGGCTCTTAAGTCTGTTGATGATGTTGATGTTGGTGGATTTGATGATGATCTCTCTGCTACAGAGATTGCTTACCTTGCCAAGAAGTTTAGGAAAAATTTCCTTAGAAATAGCAACAGAAGGGCAAGAGGTAAAAACACTGATGAACTTAAAAAGTTTAGGAAGAATGATCCCATTAAGGTTAATAAAATTGAAAAACCTAGAGAAAAAGTAGGTCAATCTCCTAATAATTCCATGGGTCCTCAATGTTTTTGATGTCAAGGATATGGTCACATGAAATCTGAATGTCCAACATTCTTGAGGTCTAAGGGTAAGGATATGGCTGTAACCCTTAGTGATGATAAAGTTTCTAATGATGAGTCTGGTTGTGACGAAGATGGAAACTTCATTGCTTTCACTGCTACTGTTGTAATCAATGAAAGTGTAACTGTTGAAGAGAACCCTTCTGATGGGGAACTCTCTAAGGATGCAGATCTTCAAGAAGCCTACAATAAACTTTGCAAAGTTACTGCAAAAGATGCCATAAGTGTTGAATTAGGCTTAAAGAAAATTGCATCTCTTGAGCTTGATAAGAAAAATTTGCTTGTGAATTTGTTTGATGCTACTGAACTTTTGAATAATGTGAAGACTGAGAATATGCTTTTGCTTGATAAAGTTAAATCTTTGGAACATGAACTATCTGTTGCTAGAGAACAAACTAATAGGTCTGCTAGTTCCAAACTTGATCAGATGTTGAGTGTTCAAAAGTCTCCTTCCAACAAAACTGGTTTAGGTTTTGTAGAAAGCATCAATGTGTCTGCACCTAATTTCACAATCTTTGTTCCTTCATCTTCTTTTGAACCCCCTACGAGTGAGGTTGAGTGAGGTTGTCAAACCCATAGAAGTTTCACATCTCAAGAAGATTAAGGTTGATCTGAAAGAGTCTAAACCTAAGAAGTCTACCCTTTCTAAGAACAAGACACATGATAAGTCTGCATGGGTTTGTCATTGTTGTGGAAAGTTTGAGCACATTCGTCCAAACTGTTACAAGCTTCAAGCTGCTAAGAGAGCAAACAAACCGAAAGTACTAATACCTCAAGCACAAGATCCTATGATACTTATTGATGAGTTAGTAAAGACTCTAAACCTTTATTCTAATTTTGGAGTTGGAAATCATTCTAATATGAACAAGAACTCCAATGCTCAAAGTGCATCTAAAAGACTTTGGATGCAAAAGGCTCAATCTAAGTAAGTCTTTCTGACATGGTCCTTGTGATTCATTTCTCTACTCTTTGTGACCATTTTTTTTGTTTTTGTTCTCTTTGTTTTTCTAGGATTTGCATTGCATAACATTCATGCATTTCATTCTAGGATGTTTTTGTTAATTTTCATCAAAAATAAAAAAAATAAATAAAAAATAAAAAAGGAAGCAAAATGTGTTTTGCATTTATTTTCTTGGTTTTGAAAACAAGGTTGGTCAATTTGTTTTCACATAACATGTTGTGTGGGAAGGTGTTTGTAGTTTTTAACTACTTTGTCGTGATTTTGAAGTCACAAGTCTTTGACTGTCAGACTTGAACCTTTTGAGAAAGGCATAAATAACCATCTCACTACTATTCACTAGCCAATCATGAACACCTTAGTGCATATCGTAAGATTTTGTGCTTGAGAAAGTGTAGCACATGCACAAAAAGAACATAAGGTGTAGCCTCGGTTAAATGCTTAAAATTGGTGTGTACATTATTGGACTTAATGCTAAATCAAATAAATAAAATTTGTGTGTACATTATCTTGGCTATTTCTCATAAGTTTCTGAACAAATTAAAATTTGTGTGTACATTATGAGACAAAATCAAGAAACTTATATGATTGCAAGCTTATGATCTAAGAGATGTGAGAGTTATATGATATAACTTTTTAGGTGATAGACTCTTTCAAATTCTTTGTGATGAATTTTGTAGACTTTGTGGTAGATTTCCACTTACATATCACCTCATACGTATCTCAAGTTTTTGCTAGTTGCACACACTACACAAGTTTCTCTTTGCTAAAGTTTGTACATGTTATTGTGTGTGTTTTTTGTTTGACCAACCAACTTTGAAAATGCCTTAAGTTTTATGCAAAATAGATTTGATGCTTGAGAATTCTAGGAAAATATTTGACAATCTAAATTTTGGGAAAACTGAGTTCATAACATATGTTTTTGAAAAACATTTCATCTCATACTCATGCATTCTACTCATAAAATTCAATGCTTTGAGGAGTTTTTGCATCAATTTGCTCTATTTTTCAAAAATTGTGTTTTCCAGAATTTCGACCGGTTGAACCTATTTTTTGATCGATTGAAATTGCGATTAAATTTTTGGTCAACCTCTGACTGTTTCGATTGGTGCTTGATTGGTTTTCAATCAATCGAAGCATTTTTGACTGATTGTATCTGTTTTTCGATCGATCGAAAATCGTGTAGAGACTTTTTCAGAATGATTCTTTTTCACGTGTTCTTTTCACTTTTCAAAAGTTTTTCAACTTTCTCTCTCTCTATACAATCCGATCAAGGCTCCAATCCAAATTTTTGTCGTTTTCCTCCGTTCTTTTTGCAAGGTTTTCCTCTCCCAAGGCCGGTAAGACCTTTATACCCTTTCTTTTGCATTTGACTTCATGTTTCATGCATATATTCACGCATTTAAGGGAGATTTTCAGACCTAAGCATATTTTGGGGTTTTGATATTTCAAGCCATATTTTCTAAAATTGATCAATGGGTTTTTGTCATACAATGCTATAATCATGATTTCTTATGTTTAATTTGATCAATTTGGTGTTTTGTGAAAAATTGAAAATTCTAGGGTTTGTTTTAATCCGAATTGGGGATTTTGTTCAAATTGAGTTTGATTGATGAAATTGGCTTGTTGGTTTGATGTAATTGATCATTATAATATGTTATCTAACTTGTGTGATGATCAATTGGTCAATTGCGTATAAAATCTACAAGTGGTTTTTTCAAATTTTGGAGTTTATATTTTAAACTCTTTGCTCAAGCCAATTTTGTGATTCTAAACTTAAAAATTTGAACTTCTTGTCACTGCATTAGAGCATGAATCATGACATTTATCTGTTCATGCATCATACAGATTCTTTTTAATATTTTTTTGTGCTAACTTGCAGTCTGCCCTTGTGTTTTGTGTTGTTTTTTCTTGTGTGTCTCTGTTTCTTACTCTAGCACCATGCCTAGGAAGACTAGAGCCAATAGGTCATCCATCTCTACTTCTGACCCTTCTTTTGAGAGTGACAGATTCTTGTGTGCTAAGCACCAAGAGACCTTTGAGAAACTTAACCTAAACAAAAAGATTT
Organism: Castanea sativa; assembly: GCF_040712315.1. Lineage (NCBI taxonomy): Eukaryota > Viridiplantae > Streptophyta > Magnoliopsida > Fagales > Fagaceae > Castanea > Castanea sativa. Next base: position 31,611,672 of record NC_134019.1, on the reverse strand, counting down.
GGGCTGAGCGTAGGGTTCTGTTAGATGAGCTTGATCCCGCCATTGGGGCTAACTTTGAGCGTCGAGGTTGGTTGTCTCTTCTAGATTTTGATTCCCCTCCTCCAGTCATCTTGATTAGAGAGTTCTATTCGAACCTCTCTATTCACCCCTATGATTCCAGTACTCTTGTAAGGAGTTGGATTCGCGGTGATGAGTACACCATTACCCCTTCGGTAGTGGCTAATGCTCTTGGGGTGCCTCTTGTTCAGTCCTGTTTGCCCCTATGATGTGTCTCCTCCCCTCGACAACATCATGCCATACATCACTGGTACTTCTATCCGGTGGGGCTCTGATCCTCAGATCACTTCTGTTGAGCTCACTAAGTCTACCTATCTTCTCTTTAGGATAGCATGTCATTCTTTGTGGCCTATTTCGCATCTACACACCAATCCTTTGGAGCGATGTGCATTTTTGTATGCTCTTGTTATTGATGCTCCTATTATCACCAACACACTACAAATATCCCCAACATTGTTGTCCTTTTTTCTTTTTTTAGTTTTTTGTAATGTTTATTTTGTAGAATATATTATTTTATTGTATTGTTTATATTATTGCAAGGTGTTGCATACTAAAATAGATCATTTGATGTTGGGTGTCTTGTAAAGTCAATTGTTAAAATAGATAAGGTGGTTTTTTGAGTTGTTAAAAGCTATATTTTTTAGTTGTTTTGTTGTGAATGCTCTAAAGAAAGAAACAAACTTTTTTTTTCTTAAAATTTCTTTCTTTGGCTTTTGCTTTTGTTTTTGTTTTTACTTTTAATTTTGGTTTTAGGGTTTGTAATAATTTTAACTTTTTAAGGGTATTGCACATTCAATTTCACAACATGATCAATAAAAAAAAATTGTACATATTAATTTGAGTGATTGTGAGAAATAAATTTTTTTTTGAACATTCAATAAAAGGTTTGTTTAGTTAACAAATATTAACAACTTAGCAAAGCATGCCCATATGTCATGACTGATGTGTTATGTGCATCTTTACATAAGTGTTAACATAATCCAATCAAAACAAGTTTTGATATATTTACTTATGGATATAAAATCTACTATATAAAAGTTTGTGATCCAAGTGAATCATATAATTCATTTTTAGCTTATTCTAACTACTTTAAAAAACAAATTCATCATTCTCTTCCTTAGTTGAAAAAGATATCTTGTCTATAATATATATATATATATATATATATATATATATATATATATATATATATAACCTTGTTTGGTAAAAATAAATAAATAAATTTGTATCAGTTTCACTTTTTGTTGACCTTCTAGTATTGTGTCATATAATCTTCTGAAGACCTAAAATTTTACACATTATTATTCTTTTATATATATATATATATATATATAATTGAATTTAAACTTTATTCTATATTCAAAACTTCCAATAGAATTTTGGTACATCATATTTTCTTTTGTAAAATAATATATTACGTATAAAACACAATCATGATAATAAAGGTTTTCTTAAGAACAACCATTATCATTAAATTTCAGATTTACCAAAAAAAATGAAAAAAAATTATATATTACCTTTTTTATTTGGGGAAATTACTCTTTTTTTTTTTTTTTTGAGAAACGAACACACACACACATAAGCAAGGGAGAGAGAAAGAGTTTCTAACTCAAAGGCACACCACAACTTCACTCAAAAGCCATGGTGGGGAAATTACTCTTTATTACCCTAAACTACACCCTAGATTATACTTTGTACCCTAAACTATTACCTTTGTTACAATTTGCACTCTAATGTTAATTTTATTGTTATATTGGATAAAAATCTTGAGCACATGACTTGCATATGTGCATTGCTTAAATGACACAGAGTTAAAAGACGAAAAAACCCTTCTTTCTAATCAATTAAAAACAAAAACTTTTTTTTTTTTTTTTACCTAGCTCTCTCTCTCTCTCTCTCTCTCTCTCCAATCAAAATTTGTGAAACCCTAAATCCCCAAAATAAAATTATCAATGGCACACCCACCACTCCACCATTACTACCCCACTACTCCCCCACTGTGTCATTTTCGTTATTTGGCTCCCATAAACTAAAAAAATATTTCAAGATAGCTGGTCCAATTTAAAAACAACGATGATGATGATGATGATGGAAATCCTCAACGTCAGAACAGAACATGGTCCTAAGTAAATATATCAATAAATTTTGTTATCTGAGCACTTAGGAAATGTTATAAAGGTTAGTGTGAGCATTTGAAAATATGTCTTTCCATTGAATATTATAATTAAGTTCAAGGTAAGTCTGCACTCCTTTTTGCAGTAAGTGGTTATCAAAGGGCTGATATATGGCTTACAAGTTAATATTAATTAAAGATCTAGTGCCATAAAATTGGCAGCCTCGTGGAATTGGCAAAGCCACATAGTAATTGCTAAGGAAAAGGTTGTTTTTCACTTTCCCTCATGGACACGTTCAGTGACTCTTGTAAAGGCCATTTAACCATTTATATTCAAGAGGTCAAGTCGGTCATTCTTTGCAGTGGTGGTCCTGGTGTAGCAGTAGTGGTGCCATAAAATTGATGATTTGATTTGCGAAGAGGAGTTGCTACGCACGCACAGGAGAAGGAGAGAGAGAGAGAGTTGGGTAAAAAAAATAAAGAAATAAGTTTTTATTTTTAATCAATTGGAAAGGGAGTTAGTCTTTTAACTTCATGTCACTTAAATAATACACATGTGCAAGTCGTATGTTCAAGATTTCCATCCAAAATAACAGTAAAGTTAACGTAAGGATGCAAAGTGTAACAAGAGTAATAGTTTAAGATGTAAAATGTGCATTCAAATAATTTAGGGTGCAAAGTGTAATCTAAGTTCCGTTTAGATACAGCTGAAAACTGAAAACTGAAAACTGAAAATTTTATAGCAAAATAATTTTTAAATGTGTGAATAGTACTGTGATACCCATTTTTAATGAAAAAGTGGTTGAACAATGCGTGAACAGTGTGTAAACAGTACGTGAACAGTAAGTGCACAGTGTGAACAATAACTTTGTCCCCTAAAACTGAAACACATGCAGAGGAAGAAAAAAAAGAGGCTAAAACGCGTCTTGACTTAAACGTGGACACAATAATTTTTATCCAAACATTATTTTAGAATACAGTTTAGGGTAATAAAATGTAATTTATCCTTTTTATTTCTTAGAAATATTTCAACTTATGAAATCTACTACTAGTGATTGCCCTTTATTATTAAACCAAAACTTGATTTTTGGTATAGGTAGAGATCAAACCCAAAACCTCTTATTCGACTTTAAGAGACTTCATCAACTAAATTAATTGAAACTCACAAAATAATTATTACATGGCTATGTATGTAAGGAATATCATAAAATTAACACTTGCCTCTCTAAAAAAAAATAATAATAAAACAAACTAACACTTGGCAACAAAAACAAAAGAAGGGGAAAAAAACCCGGTAAAGATAGCTACATGTATGATGTAACGCATACCATAAATTAGACACCGGCCAGTATAAATAAATAAATAAATAAAAACACACACATACATTCAAAAAGTTGAAAGATACTTTTCACTGAAACTATTGTCAACTGTGAAACTGACTGGTAGTTCTAAAGGAAGGGGCCTATAATAATAGTTGATCTAGATTTTTTTATTTATTTAAAAAAAGTGATTATCTCCTCTTTTTCTAAGCTTCACTATCGTTAATTATTAAATTAATTTATATTTATATTTTATCTTTATAATAATAATTATTAAGATATACTTTCTCCAAACAAAAAATAAGATTTAAAAATAGTTTAACTTAGATAATCCTTTACTATCTAAAGTTTAAAGAAATTTAATTTCTATCCTAACTAAATTTCTATTAACAATAATTTCTTAAATTACACATTCTCTATTTATATAATACTAAAAACCAAAAGTCTCATTATAAGAAATTTGAAGGGTGGAAAATGAATCAACCAATAATCACCTTATCTTTCTCTACACCATCTCTCTCTCTCGGCAAATTTTTAATCCCTCGGTTGCCTGCTGTGCTCCACCCACACACTGTCGCACAATTTTCTCCCCTACACAAAAACTTTCCCCTTTTGTCTTCCATAAATCATAGAAAACCCACTCTTCAAATTGTAGCTGATTCTTCTTCTTCTTCTTCTTCTTCTTCTCTTGCTATGGATTCAAGCGACAGTACTGAAATAGCCCATGACCACTCTCCTTTTCTTAAGATCTATAAAGATGGTCGAATAGAGCGAATTGCAGGCATAGAGATCGTACCCCCATCTCTGGATTCCGAAACCGGTGTTGAATCCAAAGACGTGGTTATCTCACCCGAAACAGGCGTATCTGCTAGGCTTTACATTCCAAAAACCACAAAGGAATCACAAAAAAAGCTGCCTCTCCTTGTTTACTTTCATGGTGGAGGGTTTTGCATCGAAACCGCTTTCTCTCCACAGTACCACAACTACTTGAACTCGTTTGTGGCTGAAGCCAATGTTGTTGCGGTCTCTGTTGAATATAGGAGAGCCCCAGAACACCCTATTCCTATTGCTTACGATGATTCATGGGCTGCGCTTAAATGGGTTGCGTCTCATACTGATGGAAAAGGCCCTGATGAATGGTTGAAAAACCATGCAGATTTTGAAAGTGTGTTTTTTGCTGGGGACAGTGCTGGGGCTAATATTGCTCATCACATGGGGTTGAGGGTTGGATTAGAAGGACTTGCTGGTGTTAAGCTCGATGGGATTGTTTTAGTGCATCCCTATTTTTGGGGCAAAGAACCAATTGGTGGGGAAGATACTGACGCTGAGAAGAGAGGAAAGGTTGAAGCTTTGTGGCGATTTACATGTCCAGCAACGAGTGGCATTGATGACCCGTATATAAACCCAGGTACGGATCCAAAACTAGGGAGTTTGGGGTGTAAGAGAGTGCTAATTTGTATTGCTGAGAAGGACATGTTGAAGGATAGGGGTTGGTATTACAGTGAGTTATTGGGTAAAAGTGGATACAGAGGGGTTGTGGAGGTCATGGAAGCAAAGGGAGAGGACCACGTGTTCCATTTGATGAACTCAACTTGTGAAAATAGTGTTGCCTTGCTCAAAAGGATTGTTTCTTTCATCAATCAGGGTCAGGCTTGAAATGGTTCTATTCTTTATCTGTCTCTCTTTCACTAGTCTCATTAGGGGTATTTCAATTGAAAAATAATTAGTTTCTATTTGGTTATGATTACTCTGATTGAGGTTTGTTCAATAAAAGAAAGAGACAGATATTTCAGAAAGTGGTGAACAAATCTGTTAAAGAGGTCGTTGTTTGATTTGATCAATGAAGATAAGATCTCTATTTAGCATGATTGAATGAGTTTTTTAGATCTATTACAGCTTTTTTTGTTAAATCATAATGCTTTTATATAAACAATTTGATGACTTTGGACGTAACAAATACCAAATCCACCAATCTGATTTCCAGTTAAAATCATCGTTTTTACTACGAGGTTGTACTAATTAATTGCTTATTGTGACCATTATGAAAATTGTTGATAGCAGATATATAAAGAAGTTGCGGTTTCAGGAAACTCCCAGCCTTACTGGTTAGGGGTAGAATATTTAGGTGATTCTTTAAACCCTACTCTTAAAATTTAGCCATGTGATTATACTAAACTAAAAATATATTTCCATCCCATGAAAAAAAAGCTACATTGTTGAATCTTAAAAGGAAAATCTAAAAAACAGCATCTAAATATTGCACTTAAGTTTTGTCCTTCTGGTTAATTGTGCTCAATGATCTTCAAATTTAATGTGTTATTAAGTATACCCATAAATTTCAAAAAGTAAAATAAAAAGATTAGCCATGGATTGATGAAGTTGCCTTAGAATAGTGCCACAAACAGCCCGTAGAATTTCACATATATATTTTCTAATTTGATGGTAAAGTTTTCATGATTATATCGAGAGAGTATTTGGTACGGGAGAATTCACACTATCCTCGACACCTACTTTGGTGTATATGATACCTGTAAAAATTTCACTAACTACTCTCTCAAAAATGGTAGTTCAAAAAAATAAAAATAAAAATAAAAAACTCTCAAACATTCATGGTCCAGCAAACATAACTTCATACACTTTATTCTTGTAAGGAATCTGCAATATCAGATTGCCTTGTACTGATATCACATGGAACACGCGCTATATTTTCAACTAAATAACATACATCTCTGTTTTCTTATAATCAAGCCAAGATTGGTTTACTTTCTCGTGTGCTTGAGCAGTTCTCAACCACACAATTGCCAGATATTCCGTTCTTTTTTTTTTCCTTTTCCTTTTTTGTTTTGGCCTTGAATTGTTTTGTTGGGTAGAGGAAAATTAGAGGGAACGAAAGTTTTGATTTACTTCGCCCTCTCCCCACCTAAACGTCAAGTGGGTGAGATTGGGGGCAAACGGTCAATAGTATTATAACTCTACTCTCACCTCTAATGTTTTCAACAAAGACATTCAAATTCAAATTCTTTAAGCCCATTTTAACTATCAAATTATATATATATAATGAGGACCAAACCAAATAAGAAAAAACTTATTTATAATTTAATGTTAGATGGGCATGTGTAATAGAGAATTTTTTGGGAGATTATTTGTATATTATACTAAAAATGATCTTCTAAGGAAAAAAAAAAACATTTCACAAAATTTGGAAGGAGGATGATTTAATATAGTACTGCCCATGTTGGAGAAAACTTAATAATTTGGCACCCATTTGTTTATAGAGTTGAGTGGAGTTGAGTATTAAAAATCAAGATTTTTCAATTGATTTTATTTCGAATATGATTCAAAAATTCAAACTCAACAAAAAACTAGATTATATGTTCAACCTTTATTCATTTATAGTTGAATAAGTTTGAATTTGTTTATAAGCTAAATTACTTTTCCCATTGTAAGGACACAATTTGTACCTAAGCTCGAGATAGGAAGAAAATAGGCCCAAAGAGCCCAATACAATGAATTTATAAAGAGTGAGTTTGAAATCTAGGTTCTAATGAGTTTGTACATCAATTGTAATGGGTCAAGATGACTATAGAACAAAGGTGAAGTAGTTTTATGAAAGGAAAATCGTCCTCGGACTCAATTCGAGAAGGCTGGTTCTTCTATATATCTCACTTAATGACATACTACAAATATTGTTCTTCAGTCTACAGTATTTTTCTCCCTTTCTTTTCCGATCCCCCATCCTGGGAGTCTCCTCTCCCTTTTATATCATCCTTCCTCCTCTCTCTACCCTCCACGTATGAATTAGATTGTTGGCCTGAATACTTATCCCATCAGCATCTTTCTGAAACCTTTGGAAGCTGTAAGGCTAAACATTACTGCTCAGGTATCACTTCCTCATTAATGCGGCCAAAGAGTTAGCTGCAGAGCATTCAATGCGATGGTAGCAGCTTTCTTTTTAGATATTTTAGGACTTCCCTCTCTCCTGCGTTTCTGTGATGTTTATCCATATCGATAGAATCTCCTAGGACGTTGCCCTGTGTTGAAAAATTTAGATCCCGGTTGATACAATTAACAAGTTTTAAACCCAAATTGTTAATTAGATTTATTATGAATAAACTTTTTAAAACAAACAAACATCAATATCATGTCAAAATCATATGCAGAGGAAAAATAAATAAGACAAGATATGATGACTCAAGAAAACAATGAAACCAACCAGTTTCATAGTAAAAAGCCTAGGAGGAAACATTCCCGAAAAGCAATCCACTATAATAAAGAGAAGTTTCAGATCTAGTACAAAACCTTTGTCCCTAAACTCTACAATCTCCGTAGATGAACTCACAGTAGAATTCTTCTACTACTTCAGAACCTCTGAACTCTTCAATATATGAATGCCACCCTTTGATGCATGAATTCTAGTACGTGACTAATTCCTTTGCACGAATCCCAATTTGTGACTCACTCACCAACTTGAGGAAGAAGAATGTTGGCTGCAAAGTTCTTCACTTTATCAACGATGAAGATCAAGAAGCACTTGGTTATAAAACCCTAAGGCGCAAAAACGCAGCAGCTTCTTTCTGAGAGAATAAGGTTTCGGTCACATTTTTCATGTATTCTCCTTATATTCTCTTATGTGACGGCCTTTAAAATAAGACTTATATATGTCTAGGGTTATGAGAAAAAAAACCCTAAACACATAATCACGAATTTGATTCAAAACAGATTTGAGATTCTATTTTTTTCTTAAACCTCGACAAATAGCATCTGTCGAGATGTTGTCGAGCTACGTGGCTGGAACAACTTCTTAAGCTTGATAGATGCTAGCTGTCGAGCTTTAATGACATGCACTTCTTCAGCTTGTTTCTTGAACTAACTTGCATGGCTTTAACACTTGATCTTGAAACCTTGTTTCTTGAAGTATTAAAAACATTCTAGATTTACCCAAATACAAGTAAAGTGCATTTTGTCAAAGGATTAGCTAACTACATAAAATATGTTCTTAACAATCTCCCCCTTTAGCCTAGTAAAACAAGATATGATGACCTAGGAAAACAATGAAACCAACCAGTTTCATAGTAAAAAACCTGGGGGGAAACCTTCCCGAAAAGTAATCCACTATAGTAAAGAGAAGTTTCAGATCTAGTACAAAACTTTTGTCCCTAGACTCTACAATCCCCGTAGATGAACTCACAGCAGAAACCTTCTACCGCTTCAGAACCTCTGAACTCTTCAATATATGAATGCCACCCTTTGATGCACGGTTCCTAGTACATGACTAACTCCTTTGCACCAATTCTAGTATGTGACTCACTCACCAACTTGAGGAAGAAGAATGTTGGCTGCAAAGTTCTTCACTTCATCAACAATAAAGATCAAGAAGTACTTGGTTAGAAAACCCTAAGGCGCAAAAACATAATAGCTTCTTTCTGAGAGAATAAGGCTTCGGTCACCTTTTTCATGTATTCTCCTTGTATTCTCTTATGTGACGGCCTTTAAAATAAGTCTTATATATGTCTAAGATTGTGAGAAAATAAACTCTAAAAACATAATCACGGATTGGATTCAAAACAGATTTGAAATTCTTTTTTTTTCTTAAACCTAAACAAATAGCATCTGTCGAGATGTTGTCGAGCCACGGGGCTGTAACAGCTTCTTAAGCTCGATAATTGCTAGCTGTCGAGCTTTAATGACAGGCACTTCTTCAGCTTGTTTCTTGGACAAACTTGCATGGCTTTAACACTTGATCTTGAAACCTTATTTCTTGAAGTTTTAAAAACATCCTAGATCTACCCAAATACAAGGAAAGTGCGTTTTGTTAAAGGATTAGCCAACTACATAAAATATGTCTTTAACACCCTGGATGGCAGACCACCCCTTCAGACCTCGGCTTCGTTCAGCCGAGGAAACATCTCTCTTCGGACCATTGTAACTTGATTTCTTTCTTTATTCATCAAAGCTGACCTTCTTAACAATGCTTACCCCGTCCTTGGACAATTAAGCATCTTCGGACCAGGTCGTCGACCCAATATACACATGGATACAAAATATTGCTGGGCCTAACACCCCTACAATAGCCCCTCAAGATTCTTCTTTCTGGCTCCTCGAGAAGAAAGAAGGATTTCGATGTCACTATAATCACTCAGTGCTCATCATACATCATCTTTGACTACGTAGGTGCCTTTTTAACTGCTCAAGGAACGCTCTTGATGCTTCGGCACCCAAGACACGCCCTCATTAAATTTTTATGGCTCCATGATCCCTACGTTCTATGACACGATGTGAATCTAACGGCTAAGGATTTTGCTAGGACCCGGGTGGGAAATTTCTCGCTAGCAACTCTCTTCTGATATAAATACTTCCCAAATTAATTACTCATTTCACTTTAGCATTCATACACTGAACCTGCACACTTACCCAATCTACCTGTGCCCTCATACCTTCCAAGAGCTAGTCCGATGAGAGTTTTCGCTTTCGTGTAAGTCTTCATAAATCCTTTCATTTATTTTTTTGTTTATCTACTTTTCTTTTCTCTGTGTCCTTTTCTCCTCGAGTCTTCTTTCCTCTCTTTATCTTCTTAGTACCTCCAAACCTCTCTTAGGAATGGGTAGATTTGCCTATTTGGTAGACTCCAATGAGGGAATAGAGGGTTTTAAAGCCACATATAGGATCCCACCAAAAGTCTCGATTAAATACTATGAGGACGGGGAATGGCACGAGAAAAGCCGGGGGGGAGAAGTAGTAATCCCGATGATTGCTTTTATAGAGGGAAGGATGAGAATCCCCATGGACACGATCACTAGGGATTACCTTAGGGCTCATAGATTAGCTCCCACCCAGTGTGCCCCAAATATGTTTAGAATTTTAAGCTGCATAGATGCCCTTAATGAAAGAATGGGTTTAGGGCTTAGCCACCATGATATCAACTGGATCTATAACCTCCATCACCTAAAAAGGTAGGGGTACTACCTAAAATCTAGGTTTCCCAAGGTTAGGCTCATCCAATGCCTCCTTGATTCCAACAAAGGCCTAAACAAGGACTTCTTGATCGTATCAGGGGAGTGGCACGATGGCCTCCCCTGCCCGACGAGAGAGGGGAAACCAGGTAGGGCTCTAGGTTTAGGTTGATTATTTCAAAATCATCTCGTTCTCTTTTTCTTTTATTCATGTTTATATATAAGTTTTCCTTTCATTCGCGCTATTTTTTGTTGATGATTTTTTTGTTTCTCTTGATGGTTTTGCAGATAAACACACTGCTATTCCAAACTTCAGTCATGTTAACCAACTGAGCTTAGACGAGATATTGAAGGCCGAGGTGTTCGTCCACAGTGACAGTCAGCTCAGAGCAACGCACCTGATTCTTGGCTACACCATTATATCCAAAAGCTTCCAAGTGCCGAAGTGCTTTATAAAGGCCAAGGATCCCCGCCTGTATCGGATAAGTGTTGCTATTCTGAGTTTCCTCATCACTGGTGATATCCCAAAGGGTATACCCCTTGCAACTCTACCACTCCAGTCTACAAATGGAGAGGCCACTTCTTCCCATCCTATCATCAAAGAAGAAGAAAAAGAAAAAGAAAAAGAGATAGTACACATCTTAGACTCAGAGGACACCCACAAGGTTTTTAACCAACCCTTGTCCCTTGAGATTTCATCTGGTGACCTCAGCCAGCTTCCTCTAGCCCAATCTGACCACCTTCAAGAAGTTTCTTCTCTGCCAGATGATATGGGGATACAGCGCAAACCTAGGGGTAGCCTGATGGAAATGATGGAGTCCCAGACTAGGAGTAAGGCATCCGAGGCTGCCAACCAAGCTAAACACCCTCCTCTCCTTACTTCCCATGACACCCAGTAGGAAGCTGTAGACAATAAGAGGAAAAGGGAACAAAAAGGGAAGGAAGTGGTAGAGGAAGGTAGGAATGTTTCCTCCAAGGAAACTGAGCCTCAAAAAGGAGCTAAGGTAGCTAAGACTACCTAAACCAGGTCACAGGTTGATGTGGCTCCTGGAGACAGTGGACATGACCTCCGCACTAGGGTACCAAATTGGAATCCAGCCTTGGTGTTGGATAGGTCCCCCCTCCCAGCAAACTCCTCTATCAAGGACCCCCAGCAAGGGAAGGCTGGGAATGTAGTAGATGCTGTAGAGCAGGCTTTGCTACTACCCAATGATATGACCGAGCTGTGGATGCATGAGGTGTTTCTAGGTCTAAAGAGAGACCTCGCCAAGGTAAGTTAAGTCTGACACTCATTATTCATTTATTTATTTATTTATTTATTTATTGCCTTTACTTATTTGTTGTGTTTCCTATGTAGGCTGTCCAAGCCCCTTTAGAGCCGAAGAGCTGGTAGACTACTCTCACCGGCAATACAAGAGTAAGGAAGGAAGGAGGATCATTTCTATTAAGGCCTTCAACGTGGCTGAGAAGAGCCTAAAGAGCTAAAAACCAAACTTTCTCAATCCAAGAATGATAGAAAAAGCACAAATACTGCATTGGAGGGGGCAGAGAGGTAAGCCGAGACCCAACGCAAGTAGCTCCGCTAAGCTGAGCTTGACCTTGCTTTTGCCAGGGAGCAAAATAAGTTATTAACGAAAAAGCTGAAGGAGGATGAGAAGGCCAAGGACCAGACTGAACAAGACAACTACAATGTGGGGGTAGCTGAGACCGAGGAAGCCTTCAGGGGTGAGGTTACGGGGGTATGTAAAGAATACTGCCTCCAAGTGTGGAACGAGGCCCTCAACCAGGCAGGGGTTGAGGCCTCCTCGGCACTCAAGAGGGCAGAAAATGTATACTACCCTACTGCAATCCAGACCCCAGGCCCCTTAGCCTCTTAGGATGATGCAACCCCCACCATTGCTAGCCCTACTAAAGAGGCTCTGTCTAAGGACCCTCCTCCTCCCAGCAATCCTCAGAAAGGGGGAGAGCAAACCAGTGGCCTTGACAAAGAGCAGGAAGCCCTCCCCGAGATGACAAAGCCCTCAGACGCACCCAATGATTCTTCCAAGGATGGGGTCATTTCTTAGGGCCATGAATTGCCAAATTGGTTCTGACAACCCTCCCCGCCTTGCCAAAGAAGATCCAGAGGGCAAAGGTGTGGCACCCTCAACAGCAACTACCACTCAACCTACCAAGACTCCCAAGGACAAGCTTATAATAAAAATGAAGTCATGAGTTGTCCTTCTCTTGGTTTTTTTTTTTTTTAAGCATGTAACACAAGTAGACCTTTTGTAAGCAAATTTCCTTCTTCTAAGGCATAGTTTAATGAAAATTATAAATTTTTCTTTCATAACTGTTATACTTATATTTTTCCATTGCATAGTCTTTATTTCATTTAACACTATTCAACACTCAACTGATATGACAATAAGATATAATCCCATTTGGTTATTTGTATAAGTGGTAGTACAACTATCACATATTCTTGTTTAGCAACAAAGTAGGTTAAATCTACTAAGTCCACAACATCATTAAAGCACATTCTTAACCTTGGAAATTATACATAACAACAGAATATTCATCCACCTCGGACTAAGTAAGTTTAAAGAACTTGGGGAGAAGACAATCAGGTCCTGATTAGCTAGTAGATACATTTGACATACTTACAAATGTTTTAAGTGATGTTCATGAATGTCCATTCAGCATGGATGGTTCTATTTTAGACTTAGGTAAATAATGAGAAGTATTGGTTTACCTAAAGTATGTGGTCCGAGGAACTAGGAATAACTAAGGTTATGTTCAACACTTAGAAAAAAAAATTAAAAATATCAATTTACCTAAAGTATGTGGTCCGAGGATCCAAGCATGACCAAGGTTCTATTTGATACTTAGGAAAATGATATCAAGTATTAATTTACCCAAGGTAGATAGTCCAAGGAACCACATGTAACTAAGGTTCTGTTTAATACTTAGAGAAATAGTTAAAAATATCAATTTACCCAAGGTATGTGGTCAGAGGAGCCAGGCATAACCAAGGTTCTGTTTGATACTTAGAAAAATAGTTAAAAATATCAATTTACATAAGGTATGTGGTCCAAGGAGCCAGACATGACCAAGGTTCTGTTTGATACTTAAAAAAATGATATCAAGTATTAATTTTCCCAAAATAGATGGTCCGAGGAACCAGACGTAACTAAGGTTTTGTTTAATACTTAGAGAAATAGTTAAAAATATCAATTTACCCAAGGTATGTGGTCCAAGGAGCCAGACATTATCAAGGTTCTATTTCATACTTAGAAAAATGATATCAAGTATTAATTTACCCAAAGTAAATGGTCTGAGGAACCAGACGTAACTAAGATTATGTTTAATATTTAGAGAGATAATTAAAAATATCAATTTACCCAAGGTATGTTGTCCGAGAAGCCAGACATGATCAAGGTTCTGTTTGATACTTAAGAAAATTAGAAATGTAATGCATAATGTAATAAACGATATATAACAGAAAAGACTTTTATTAATAATAATACATTCGCAAGTTATTTACATTCCAAGGACGTGGTACAACATTTTCATATAGATCTTCAAGATAATATACCCCTATCCCAGCCACCAAGGCGATGTGATATGGCCCTTCCCAGTTGGGCCCTAATTTTCCCCATGCTGGGTTTTTTGCAATACCCAAAACCTTCCTTAATACCAATTCCCCTGGCACCAGTGGCCTTAACTTCACGTTTGAGTCATAACCTTGTTTGAGCTTGTGTTGATAATATGTCAATTGAACCATGGCTTTTTCCCTCCACTCTTCAACCAAATCCAAGCCCTTCTCCAACAACTCATCATTATTGCTTAGAGTGAAAGAGCTCGTACTCAGTGTTGGAAAACCGGTTTCGAGAGGAATTATAGCCTCAACCCCATAAGTCATTGAAAAGGGTGTCTTCCCCGTGGATCTATAGGGGTAGTTTGATATGTCCAAAGGACGTGTGGCAATTCTTCCACCAATTTTTCCTTCGCATCATCCAACCTCTTCTTAAGCCCATTCACTATTACTTTATTGACAGCCTCGGCCTGTCCATTCCCCTATGGATAAGCTAGGGTGGAATATATGTTCGTAATGTCTAGATCGCAGCAATATCTTCTGAAGACCTTACTATCAAACTGAAGGCCATTGTTTGAGATGAGGGTATGAGGAATTCCAAACCTAGTCACAATGTTTTTCCAAACGAATCTTTTTGCATCCAAGTCCCTGATATTTGACAGTGGCTCAATTTCAACCCAGTGGTGAAATAATTTGTGCCGACCAGTAGCCATCTCCTATTCCCTGTTGCCTTTGGGAAGGGTCCTACAATATCCAAACCCCATTGAGTAAAATGCCAAGGGCTGGATAAAGGATTGAGGAAGCCCTTTGGTTGATGAATGTTCAATGCAAACTTTTGACACTGGTCACACTTCTTCACGTACTCCTGCACTTCCCTCTACATATTTGGCTACCCGTATCCTTGGATGAGTGCCCTATGAGATAAGGATCTACCTCCTGTGTGACTCTCACAAATTCTTTCATGTAATTCTTCTAGAAGCAGCTCTATTACTTCAGAGTGTATACATAGCAAGGAAGGTCCAGAAAAAGAGCGTTTGTACAGCTTTTGGTCCTCAGATAGCTAGAACCAAGGAGCCTCTCTACGAATCTTATCCGCTTCAGACTTCTCCTCAGGCAATATATCTTTCTTAAGGAATAACTCTACGCCGAGGATATTGCAAGGGTGGCCAAGGAATCAGCATAGGTATGCCTGCTTCTAGTCTAGGGACTTGCACTAAGGTGAAAGACTCAAACTTTAACTGTAAATGTCTCACTTGATTCAAGTATTCTTGCATTCTCGGATCTCTGGCTGCCAATTCTCCTTCTACTTGTCCAACAACCAATCTTGAGTCTAAGAACATCTCCACTGTTTTTCCTCCCACCTTCTAGACCATAGCCATCCTAGTCAATAGGGCCTTATACTTAGTTTCATTATTTGTGGCCGAGAACCTTAACCTTAAGAATTTTTCAAGAACGATCATCTCGGGAGAAACTATAACTAGTCCCACTCTTGATCCTCTTTGATTTCCCGCACCATCAACATACACCTTCCAAGATGTAGGCTCTTGTAAGGAGATCATGCCAACTGATTTTCCATCCATGTTCTGCTTGTCTTCTTCTTCTTCTGTAGAAGGTTCAGCAAATTCGACCACTAAGTCTGTAAGAACTTGACCCTTAACAGAGGTACGAGGCATGTACTTAATATCAAAGGCCCCCAAGATTGTACCCCACTTGGCAATCCTCCCAGTGTAATCAGCACTTCGAAGTAATGATTTGAGCAGAAGTTGGGTTAAGACAACAACTGTATGAGATTGGAAGTAGTGGGGGAGTTTACGCATAGCGTGCACCACTGCTAGGCCTTTTCCAATGGTAAGTAACGGATCTTTGCCTCATGCAACGACTTACTCACATAGTAAACTGGCCTCTGCACACCATTGTCAACCCGTACCAGCATTAAACTAATGGCATGGGAAGCCATAGCAATATAAGCAAACAAAACCTCATCCTCATCGGGCCTGGACATAATAGGTGGCCGAAAAATGTATTCCTTAAGCTACTGAAAGGCCAAAACACATTTCTCTGTCCATTCAAATCCCTTCCACTTATTTAACAACTAGAAGAAAGGCCTACATCTATCCGCGGACTGAGAGATAAATCAGTTCAAGGTTGCAGTCATTCCCGTTAATTTTTGAATTTCTTTAAGATTCCAAGGTGGTTATAAACTGTAAATTGCCTTAACCTAATCAAGATTAACCTCAATTCCAAGATGAGTGACCATATAACCTAGAAATTTACCTGATCCCATGCCAAAGGAACATTTGGAAGCATTGAGGCGCAACTTGTGTTTCCTTAATATCTCAAAGATATTCCCTAAGTCTCCCACATGCTCAGACACCATCTTACTATTCACTACCATGTCATCTACATAAACCTCAATATTCTTACCTAATTCTGACTCGAACATCTTGGTCATCATCCTTTGATAGGTAGCCCCTGCATTCTTTAAACCAAAGGGTATTACTTTGTAATGATAATTTCCTGTAAGAGTGACAAAGGCTGTTTTCTCCTAATTGTCCAAGGCTAGGGGTATCTGATGATATCTTTGGAAGGCATCCAGAAAACTCATCTGAGGATGCCCAACAGTGGCATCTACCAATTGATCTATACAAGGCATTAGAAAAGGGTCTTTAGGAAAAGTTTTGTTCAAATCTGTGAAATCTACACATACTCGTCATTTCCCATTCTTCTTTTTCATTACCACTGTATTAGCCAACCATTCAAGATAAAATACCTCATTGATAGCGCCTGCTTGTTTGAGCTTAATCACCTCCTTATTGACATCCTCGAAATGCTCCTTAGATGATCGCAGAGGTGGTTACTTCCTTGGTCTGACAGTTGGGCTAACATTCAAATGATGACAAATAAAGCTCAAATTCACTCCTAGGGCCTCGTAAGCATTCCAAGCAAATACATCAATGTTTTCCCTAAGAAACATCATCAACTCGTCTTTCTCCCGAGGAGGCAGTTGAGCTCCGACCTGAAAGTACTTCTCCTTATTATTACTAATAATAACCTCTTCTAACCCTTCACACTCTACTACGTCCATTGAATCTTCTAATAACACCGACTCCTTTGATTGCTACAAACTTTTCTTATTTGATGCTGAGGACTCTCCTTCAACTTGATGCCTAATTGTGGCCACCAAGCACTGCCTAGCCATAGACTGGCTCCCTACCAACTCTTCAACCTGGTCACCAGATGGATACTTCACTTTCAAGTAAAAGGTGGAGGAAACAGCCCCCTAGCATGAAGCCAGGGTCTTGCCACGATGGCCGTGTAGAGAAAATACGCATCCACCACTATGAAGTTGACCTCCACCACCTCCGACCCACTTTGCACTGGTAGTTTGATCGGCCCTAGTGGTATAACCACATTTCCATCAAAACCTACCAAGGATGAATCATAATTAGTCCAATCCCCAGGCTTTAGCCCCAACCCCTTATACAAGTCAGGGTGCATAATCTCTGTCCCACTGCCTTGATCAACCAATACTCACCTCACATCATATCCCTCTATCCTGAGGGTAACCACCAATGCATCATCATATGGCTACAAGGTACTAGCCTTATCCTCATCAGAGAAACTCAACACTGGTCGGACCTCCATCCTACTCCTTTTAGGCTTAAGGTAGGGTGCCCCCACAAGTGGCTGGGTTACAGACAATACACTAGAGTGGTAAGAACCAACTCTTCCCAGGGCAACAAAAATGACATTGATTGTACCCAAAGGTAGTTTTGAATAAGCATTCTTCTAAGATCTTGATCCTGTTGGCCTTCTTACCCATTGGGATGATAAAAGAATTGCTTTAACTTGCCACTTTGGACTAAATGCTCCAAGTGGCCCTATAGAGTTCAACAATCCTCGGTAATATGTCCTCGCTCATAATGGTACTGACAATGAAGGCTTTGGTTGCGCCTTGTGGGGTCTCCTCCCATTTTATTTTGGCCACTGAAAAAATGGTTCATTCTTAATTTTTTCCAAGATTTGATGCACTGGTTCTCGAAACAACACATTAACCGCTTATGGTGCAGCAGTAGCCCCAAACTACCCAGAAAAATCCTGCCGAGGACGATTATTGTTGTACTTATCTAACCTGAAGTCCCTCCTATCCTAAAAGACCACATTTGCTTTGCCTTTACCTAACTGTTGGTCCTCCTCTATCCGCTTATACTTATCAATGCAGTCCATGAGCTAACATACATTACTAACCGGTTTCCTTGTTAATGATATCCTCAAACCGTGCTCAACAAGTAGGCCAACCTTAAAAGTTTTTATGGTCACGTCATCAAAGTCCCCATCGATCTCGTTGAACATCTCCTAGTATCTATCTGAATAAGTTTTTAAGGTCTCCCCTTGTCACATAGTCATAAACAGCAGAGAATCCAAGGGCTGAAGAACCCTGCTGCACGTAATAAAGCGAGATCCAAACGCCCGGGTGAGTTCCTTGAAGGAACCAATAGAACCTGCCCCCAAACCATCAAACCACCTCATTGCCACAGGTCCCAAACTAGATGGGAACACCTTGCACATCAAAGTCTCATTTTTAGAGTGCACAGCCATCCTCTGGTTGAAATGGCTCACATGCTCCACAGGGTCTATTCGACCATTGTACATGGTGAATGTTGGCTGAGTGACTCGTCGAGGAAGCCTTCCTCCTTCAATTCTACGCATAAAGGGTGATTTAGAAATCTAGTTGAACATCTCCTAGTATCTATCTGAATAAGTTTTTAAGGTCTCCCCTTGTCACATAGTCATAAACAACAAAGAATCCAAGGGCTGAGGAACCCTGCTGCACGTAATAAAGCGAGATCCAAACGCCCAGGTGAGTTCCTTGAAGGAACCAATAGAACCTGCCCCCAAACCATCAAACCACCTCCTTGCCACAGGTCCTAAACTAGATGGGAACACCTTGCACATCAAAGTCTCATTTTTAGAGTGCACAGCCATCCTCTGGTTGAAATGGCTCACATGCTCCACGGGGTCTATTCGACCATTGTACATGGTGAATGTTGGCTGAGTGAATCGTCGAGGAAGCCTTCCTCCTTCAATTCTACGCATAAAGGGTGATTTAGAAATCTGGTTCAACGCTCTACTTATAGCGTCATTCGCCAGGCCTCTGCAAGATGAATTCCTATTCCTACGGTCACGAGGGTTGTCCTCCTCATATGAGAATAATTCACTAGGGGGAGTCCTTGACCTGAGCCTATAACTGATATCCCCACCATCATTAAAACAAGGGTCAGAAATGGAAGAAGTTCGCTTCCGTCGTTTGTGATGCAACTTCCTCCTCAAATGATCAATCTCCAACTGCATAGCTCTGACATTTTCTTCATGAAAGACACTGCTCCCACCTCGTGATTGACTCCTGCTAGTGTGGGTGGTGTGCACACTCCCCTCCCGATCCCTACTCCGTTCAAGATTAAGGAAGTGATTTTGATGTTAAGACCCCATAGACTCCGCTTGGTGTGGACCTGATCCTACCATATTGTTAAACTCACTAAAACACAAGGTTTCCCACATGCGGCGCCAATTGTAAGGACACAATTTGTACCTAAGCCTGAGATAGAAAGGAAATAGGCTTAAAGAGCCCAATACAATGAATTTGTAGAGAGTGGGTTTGAAATCTAGGTTCTAATGAGTTTGTACATCAATTGTAATGGGCCAAGATGACTATAGAACAAAGGTGAAGCAGTTATATGTAAGGAAAATCGTCATTGGACTCAGTCTGAGGAGGCTAGTTTTTCTATATATCACACTTAATGACAGATTGCAAATATTGTTCTTCAATCTACAATGTTTTTGTTCCTCAAAAAAAAAATCTACAATGTTTTTCTCCCTTTCTTTTCCGATCCCCCATCCGGCGAGTCTCCTCTCCCTTTTATATCATCATTCCTTCTCTCTCTACCCTCTATGTATGAATCAGATTGTTGGCCTGGATACTTGTCCCATTAGCACATTCCTGAAGCTCTTGGAAGTAGCTGTAAGGCTGAACATTGCTACTCAGGTATCACTTCCTCATTAATGTGGCTAGAGAGTTAGCTACAGAGCATTCAATGCAGTGGTAGCAGCTTTCTCTTTAGATATTTTAGGACTTCCCTCTCTCCTACATTTTTGTGATGCTTATCTATATCGATAGAATTTCCTGGGACGTTGCCCTAGATGGCAAACCACCCCTTCGGACCTTGGCTTTGTTCAGTCGAGGACACACCTCTCTTCGGACCATTGTAACTTGACTTCTTTCTTTATTCATCAAAGCTGACCTTCTTAACAACACTTACTCTGTCCTTGGACAATTAAGCGTCTTCAAACCAGGCCGCCAGCCCAATATACACATGGATACAAAATATTGCTAGGCCTAACACCCCTACACCCATATATAGTAAATATCATTAATGAAATTTGTAATCTCTTCACAAATCTATGCTAATAATTAATAGAAAAATTATAATCTAAATTATATTATTTGAGTTACTTGATGGAATGATTTTATATTATGAAATAATGATTTTGTATTATGAAATAGGCAAAACCACATATTCATCTCTACATTTTTAGGCGATTCTCACTTTGGTCCCTAAATTTTATTTTCACCGCTTTTAGTTCCCTGTTTAGAAAAACGTCATCCATTTTAGTCCTTTTTGTTAGTGCCCTTACAGTAAAGTCCTAGGTGGCAAACGAAACTATTAAAATAATAATAAAAAAATTTATTTTGGCATTAAAAATGCCACGTCAGCATCTAAATTAAAAAAAAATTATAATTTATTAATTTTAACTAAATAAAAAAATTAATAACAG
This sequence comes from Castanea sativa, assembly GCF_040712315.1. Lineage (NCBI taxonomy): Eukaryota > Viridiplantae > Streptophyta > Magnoliopsida > Fagales > Fagaceae > Castanea > Castanea sativa. The sequence goes on along the minus strand of NC_134019.1, from coordinate 31,590,822 downwards.
AATTAAAAACCAAAAATCACATGAATTGAGATCTAAGTGTGTCTTGAGCAAGAACAACAACAACACAAACCCAAATCTAAGAACACAAACCCATAAAAAAAAAATTTTATTTTAAAAAAACACACTTAGATTTAAAATGCAGAGGCACCAAATCCATGAATAAGAACAATGGGAAATTCTTCTCTTTGCACCACGTAATGTAAAGCCCACAAAGTTTTCACGACCAAAAGATAACAGAAACATGAACAGGATCGAAAAACACAAAATATAATTTGATAACTTATTTACAAACTCACATAATCCAATATATTCAAGTCTATATAATTATATATTTATACATATAATTATATAATTTGATATATAGTTAAATTGAAGCTTATGTTTAACCATGTGTTTACAAACACATGATTGTATTTGAACTTGACTCATTTAATAATGGCGAAACTACACTATTGGTCCCTCAAGTTTACCTTATGTGCACAATTGATCCCTTAAGCTTGAAGTGAGCATAATTGGTCCCTCAAGTTTTAAAACTAAATTGTATTAGTTCTTTTACTAACTACCGTTAGTGGTGTTACTTACGTGGTTAACGAAACAATGACTTGACATTTTTCTAATGATGTGGCATGTTTTTTATTATAAAATATAAAAAAATGAATTTACACATTAAAAAAAATTGACCCATTCTAATTCAAGTCTTAATCCTAATCCGATACTAAATTAAAACTCATTTACAATCTGATTCACAAACCCAAGAGAGAGAGAGATTGAACAATTCCAAGCCGGCCATTATCTTTTAGAGCAAAGACAAAGAGTTCGATATCGATCATGGAGGAGACGAAGAAGAAGAAGATGAGGACGACTACAGTATTCACAACAATCAAACGATACAATTATATTTAGTGGCCGGAGACGGAGGAGTTTCTGTCGTGGCGGGGTGGTTGGATCTCACTTCGATTTTTTGGCAAAGTTGTGGAGCAATGGATCGTGCCTTAGCAGCAACAGAAACCTCTGGTCAAGAAGAGCCAACGTGGAAAAAGTCTCAAAGCTCATAGTATCAAGGCGCTACGTTTTATCAAAGAACTAGTCGATGGGAATCATATATTTGGTTTGTAATTTTGTTACTTTTAAACTCTGATTATCAGTAATTGCATTTCAAAATTTTATAGTTTTGGTGGTTATTTTTTTCTTTGTCTAAATTTTGAGGCAATGATATTTTTTTTTTCTTTTTAGGGATTGAGGGAAAGCAAGTGTTTTTGGGTAAGGATTATTAATTTTTATTGTTTTGGATTTTTGATTAATTTGAGAGTTAGGATATGATAATTTGGGTGTTTTTGGTTTTTGTAGGAGGATTTGATGCTACTCATGCTGTTGATAGGTACATAAAAATGAACTGTTTCTAATTATTCAAATTGCAATGGTTGTAGTTTTTACTATCTTGGATAAAATGAACTTGTGGGAATGTTATGGCAATTCGGGTTTTTTCGATCATAGGCAATCGGGCTGCGATCAAGTTTCGAGGAGTGGAAGCTGAAATAACTATAAATTTCCATATCAGTGACTATAACGATGATATTAAGCAAGTTGAGTGTGAGAGTCCTGTGTAGTTTGATTGGTGCAAGGTGGACCATAACCAAGCCATCATGAGTTGCAAACTTGGTTGTAGCTGTAAAGGTATAGAAAGATAGTAGCAATAGCAAAGGCCACGATAGATGAGACAGTAGTAAAGGCAGAAAGCTGGTGCCCAAGGGGATTGCAAGTGTTAGAGATATATTAGACATATTAGCATAATATAAAAGGTCCAAGCCCACTCCTGCTTGTACTAGTAGTCTAGGATTTAGTCGCCTATATATACTCATGTTAGGGTTCATTATAACACAGGTTATTCTACTACACTCTTATATATTAAAGATGTAGCCCTTAAGGGATTCTTCCGTGGATGTATGCCGACAAGGCTGAACCACGTAACCCTCGTGTTCTCAGTATTCCTATTCTATGCTTCCCTTTCTGTATCCACTCTAGCATACACAACATGGTATAACACATTGCGTTGCTAATAATGTTATTTTTAACAACAAGATTTAGTGGAGGTGGAGATAGTTAAAACTTGAACCTAAATGTGAAGCCTCCATTACCAAAATGAGAGCAACTTTTGCTTTATTGAATGATAATTAAGTTCCACTCATGCTTACATTTAAGAATAAAAGTGAATTTTACTACACATGGCTTTAGCTGATCTCAGACAAAATACAAGTAGAATACAATCTTCAACCCGTAGTGCAATTACTTACAAATTGGTATGTAGCATATCATCCTTAGAATTATACCATGTAACTATACTAGATGGTAAAACATGTGGGTCAGTATTGGGGTAAAGCTCCAAAGGACATTGAAGAAAATAATTTATTTATTTAATGAATGAGCTCATTGGGCCATAGCAAACAAGACAACTTAAATAGTTCGAGTAATATACTAATTCCTAATGGAACCGACAAAGCACATTCACAGAATCACCACCCCCCCCCCCTCTCTTTCTCTCCAACTTCCCAAGTGTCATCAACACAACCTTATACCCTTACCATTTATGCTCGAATCCCAGAACACAATACTAAATTGTTTCAGAATAAAGAGAGAAATTATAAACCAACAGCAATTCCTTTCACATCTAAATCCCTATTCCCTCCCTTGTGGACCAAATAAAAAATCCCTCCCTTATGTACCCCCATAAAAAATCTCACCCTTAATTAATCTGGGTTGTTATGAAATCTGGAGAGACAAAATACAAGTTACTGCAAGAAGAGAAAGGAGGATAAGAATTAAAGAATGTAAGTAATGCACACTATCCACCACATCCCAACTCATCTGATTAATTACAAAATTACGAATTTTAAACATGACACCATCAAATACTAAGCAAAGTGATCATATTAAACCCAAAAAGAAAAAAAAAAGAATAATTTGATTTTGTCAATAGCCTATGAATAAGCACGAGTTTGAACACATAGCTCCCAGGACTTCAGCAAATCAAGAGCTACTTATTCCTAGCTGATTAATGACAACAATGTTCAGCAAGAAGACCCTATATGCCCTCAATAAAGCAAATAAGCCAATTCTTTCTAGCTATCTAATATATTTGCTCTACTAGTGCATTCTATTTGGTTTCCTATAAATAAGCCAATTCTATAAAGTAAATAAGCCAATTGTTGAGAGAAGCAGGGAGGCGGCAACGGTTTAGTGGTTGTGCGAAAGAAGCAGGGTTGTCGCCGATAGTAGCTAGGGTTTGGGCTATTGCCAGCGACGGCGGCTAGGCTTGGGTTTTTCTTCACTCCCTCCCCTTCTCTCTCTTGTGGCCATCAATCTCTCTCTTCCCCTTCTCTCTCTCACACTGTCGTGCCTTTGTTAAACAAAAATCAAATTTGTTTTTAATGGGTCAATATGATTTAAATTTCATCTAACGTGGAAACTAAATTATTTTAATTAAAAATATGCCACATCATTAAAAATAATGTCAAGTCATTTTTCTATTAGCCACGTAAGTAACACCACTAACGATAGTTAGTAAAAGGACTCATACAACTCAGATTTAAAACTTGAGGGACCAATTATGCTCGCTTCAAACTTAAAGGACCAATTGCGCATACAAAACAAACTTTAGAGACCAACCGTGTAGTTTCGCCTTTAATAATTGAACCTAAAGACAAACTTGGCTCACTTACTAAATAAATGAATATAAACAATTCTTCTCAAACTTAAACTATAGTGCTCATAAACGGTTTGGTTCATAAATTTATAATCCTACTTACTTAAGGGTAGTTGCTATACTTTTTTCTTTTCTTTGCTACACTAAGTTTAAAGGAGCAAAGGGGTCAAATTCCTATTAAGAACATCTAATCAAAGGTCACAATTTTTAAAAGTAGTATTAATAAATAGTAATATTAAGAGTCTTATAACTTAGCAGATGTCTCCTTGTATTTCTCATAGAGATGTTCATAATTTAAATTTTGTTCTCTCATTGTAACTATCAAATAATAATAATATAATAAAACTAATCAAAGATCACTAGCATGTCATTATACTTTTGTTTTTTGAGAAACAAATACGCATACAAGACAAAGGAAAAACGGTTCTAACACAGTTACACCACTAGTTAATTGCTTGATCAACCAAACTGACACAAATGTATTTTATTAATGCTTGGAATATGCTTTAGAGAGACTTGAAAAATCTATCTTTTTCCATTAGCAAAGAACCACTCAAGCAGAAACAATCCAAACATTGATGTCAAAGAAATATCACGTGGAAGGATGTTCATGGCATTTTCCTTTGAGCAGGACCAATATAGGTTAGAGCTAGGACTTCAGCGTTGCGTGTAACTGTGACTCATGTTAGATGCAATGATATTTTATTTTATTTTATTTTATTTTTTAGAAACAGATGCAATGCACTTTAGAGTATTTTGTAGCTTTATTTTTCCTTTTTTTTATATAGATAAATCTATTTATACAAAACTCTAAACTCTGAATCCATAAAAATTTAAGGCTAAAATGCAAAACTCACCCTCTAAGTTTTATCATTTTTCATTTCAATCCTCTAAGTTTTAAATCTCCTCAAGTAAGTCCTCCATTAACTCACATCCAATCTGCTATTAACTTACCCAAAAAGATGCTGTTTTGGCTATAATTTAATATTTAATTTTTATTTTATTATTTATCACTTAATTTTAAAAAATGTTAATTAAAATAACTGAAATTAAAATAACCCATTTACCCCACGGTCCCTACCCAACCTCTTCTGAAGAACAAAAAACAATCCCTAGCCTAACCCAAATATGAGAGACTAAGAGGGTGAAAGACAGATCGAGAGGGAGAAGGAGGTGTTTTCAGTGGTTCTGCTCCAAGGTTTCTTGGTGGCTCAACTCCACTCTAGAAGGTCTATAGAAGAAGAAGAAGAAGAAGAAGAAATAGATGGGAGAAAATACAATTAGAAGAAAGAAAAAAAAAAACAGCTTTAAAGTGACAAAAAAAATTCATAGCTCTTTGAATTATCATTTTTCTTTTTATATTTTCCTCAAAGAGCAGTTTTTTCTTTTTTGGGTCTTCTTTATTTTACCTTAACTATTAGTATTGCTATTGTTGTTGTTGTATAATTGTATTGCATGTACTTACCAAAAATTTGGATGAAAAGTGAGGCTTTGTGTTGTTGTATCTGGGAAGCCTTAGGATCGGAAAGTGTTTGGTTTGGAGAAGTTTGTGTCCCTGTGGATTGGTTGGTGTCTTCAAGCTTTGTTGTTCCTCACAACTGCTACGGGTTTGTAGGTCCTGTTTTATTCTCACTTTTTTTGACTTTTTTTTTCTTCTCTCTTGCTCTTTTAAAATTTGTATTTTAAAAACCCCATTATCTTAAGCTGCTGAGTTATAAATATTTCTCTCTTTCTCCCTCTCAATCTCTCGCATATTGGATTAGGCTGGGGATTTTGTGTTCTTCAGATGATATGGATTGGGGGGGTAATTGGGTTATTTTAATTTCTGGTTTTTTTGTTTATAAGAAAATGTTGTCTTAAATTAAGAAATAAATCATATAATAAAGTATTAAATTATGGTCAAAACTAACGGTATATATGGATGGTGAGTTAACAGAAGACTGAATTGAGGAAATTTGAAACTTAGAAGGCTGAATTGACAAAATACAAACTTGAAGGACTGAAATGAAAAATGGTGAAACTTGGAGGGTGAGTTTTGCATTTTGGTTAAAATTTAATACTCCCTCGTAGGGACGGAATCACTAAGGGGCCTGGGCCCCCATGGCCCAAAAAAAAAATTATTATGTTTATTTTGTCTTTTTAATAGCTAATCTCTCTCTTTAAAAGCGTTTAACCCCATTAGCCAGCCCCTCCAAACAGCCCAGAGCCCAGCTCAATCCAATATATATATATATATATATATATATATATATATAAACTAAAAACCCATTAAACCCACAATTGCATACAAACCAAATTCAGGAAAATAAAAATTAGAGAAAGTTGAGAGAGAGCTAGAGACTGAAAGATAGAGGCTGGAGACAGCAAAGTGTGAAACCAAGGATGTGAAAAAAAAAAAAAAAAAAACCCTAGACAAAGGCACAACGAAAAGAAACATACAAAAAGAAAGAAGAAGATGATGGGAGTGTTAGGTAAGATAAGAAATGAATATAAAAGAAAAGAGGAGCAGAGTCATGTGGGTAGGAGTGAAAAGGTGAGTTTGGAAACTTCTTGGAAAGTATCTACTTTACAAATACCCTAAAAGTGTTTGCTTATTTACAAAAATACCAAAATTTATATATATAATATTTTACAACTAATCTATTTTCTTTTATGAAGATTTAAATAAATAGATAAATAAAAACCTATATATATCATGTGCTTTATTTTGGAACAATGCACCGATATACACTAGTACTAAAATATTCCATTTAATTCAAAACTTTAGAATAAAGCTATAACATATATATATATATATATATATAGAGAGAGAGAGAGAGAGAGAGAGAGAGAGAGAGAGAGAGAGAGAGAGAGAGAGAGAGAGAGAGAGAGAGCTTGTAGAGAAAATATAATATTGCTTGGTGTTTGACACTTTGATTGTTTGGTATTTGAATAAATAAATACCTATATATATTGTGAGGACAAAGATCCCTAATCCCATTTAAATGAACTATCAAGGTTATTTCCAAGGATGCATCTCAGACTTCGGGGACAAGCATTAGTTAACGATGGAGACGAGCACCAGCTAGCCTTGGAGACGAGCATCAACCATGGGAGGCGCATGAAGTTAAAATATCACAAAGGGAAGAAAGCAAACTTGGCACAAGTTATGAGGAGGATGAAGGGAGAAGGGTGTAAAAGTCATCTCCTCCGCATTAAATGCAAGACAACTACTCTCTGACCTCATTAATGAGGAAATGACCATGAACAATGGTGGTACAGCTCAGATTGCAAAGTAGAAGCTTACTAGTATGTTCCGAATGAGACAAAAATCCTGGGAATGCAATCTCAGCCCTCCAAGTGTAGGACTAAAATAATCTATTTGTAAATATAAAAGAAAAATGAAGATCCTTATGCAAGGGATCCAGAGAAAAAGAGAGAAAACTTTGTAACAAAGAGTTGACATATTTGTTCAAAGGAGAAAGAAACACACACACACACACACATATATAATAGGCATTCTTTGGGCCTGACTAAGGATTCTTTTTTCTTCATAATTTGTGGTCTTAGTCATTTCATTGGCATCTTATCTTATTGTGATTAACATTAACTTGTTAAGTGATCAATATTCAACCCATTCTCTAACAAATCTATTGTAGTGGGCTTATTGGGCCATAGTTTGGGGTGATTCTTGGGCTGTGGGTTAATTTGGGTCCTCACATATATCATGTGCGTTATTTCGAAGCAGTGCATCAGTATGCACCAATACCAAATATTTTGTGGAATGATCTCCATAACAAAATTCAAAACCTTAAAATAAAGCTATAATATATAGAGAGAGAAGAGTACGTAGAGAAAATATAATATTGTTTGGTGTTTGACACTTTGACTATTTGTAGGTAATGGAGCAGCAGTAAGGAATAGGCGACAAATAGAGATGCAAAAAAAAAAAAAGTAATCTTTTATTTTTGTTGGTAGATAATTGTATCTTAGTATATTGAGAAATAATAATTTTGTGTAGTTATCTTGGTTTATAGTTTATTAATACTATATGGATACTTATATGAAGTTTTTAGTTTTTTTTTTTTTTTTTCGCTTATAGTTGGGCCCCATAACATGAAATCCTAGATCAATCCCTACTCCCTCTATCCCAAATTATTAGTTCTCTGTTTTATTTTGGGATATCCCAAATATATTACTCTTTAAAAAATTAATAAATAAATTATCTTACTTTTTTCTATTTTATATTATAATTCAATATTCTTCTTTTTGCTAGAGTTTAAACTAATGAAAATATTTTTGAAAATTTGTACATTTTTATTTAAAAAATAGTGTATTAAAGTATGTTATCGAAACATTTGAATTTTCTAAACAGGATAGCATCTTGTGGTTGGGTGGAGAAGTGCATTACAATTACTTCTACTTGCAACAGTATAGAAAGTTTAATACATATCTAAAGTCACCATGTAAGACTTTAAAAACGAAAATAAAAAGAAACAAAAAAAAAAACCATTTATTATTCAGCTCTATCATAATTCAGTCCACACACTTTCAATTACCATTGGAGGGGAAAAATTGTATAGGCCTAAGATAGGTAGTCCCAAGTATTGGTCATAGGGGTTCGATTCAAGTAAGCCTAGCCTTGTTTGACCCAACCTCTTTGATCAGGTCCTAATAGAGAGATTTTGGACTACAACTATCAACTGACCAATGGCGCAATTTTTTTATCACAATGTCTTTCATTCAAAACAAAACCCCGAACTTGACTCCCTAATTAGAACGTTCAAGTCACCATTTTTAGTTCATAGCAAACTTGTGTGTACTTTGTGTGTAATTACACACAAAATACAAACCACTAAACAACCAATTCTCTGCTATATCAAACCTAATTGGAAAAATCTATTGAAAGTATGTGATTAAATGAATAAATTTACTATATTTTAATAGTTTTAAATATTTAGAACAATTAATAATTTAACATAATATCAAAGACAAAGATCAAGAATAACCCTCGTCTACTTTAAAAGAAGTGTTTAGAGCATCCACAGCAGTGGAGCTAAAATTTTAGCAATTTAGCTCTACAAAAAGTTACTTTATCTATTTTACCTATACACTTTACAAAACATGCTGCAACAGTGGATCTATTTTAGTTTTCAACACAATAAAATAATATAAACATCACAATAAAATAATATTTCTATTACAATAAATAATACACCCACAAAACAAAAAAACACCACAAACCGATCCACCACCATTGCCAACCAACCAAGATCAACTGCCCACAACCATCCAACAACAACTAGCAAGCCAACAACAACAACCACTGCCAAAAATCCAAATTAGCCAAAAACCACCGCACAAATCACAGAGAAACACACACCAACAAACCCACACAAATCATAGAGAAAAACCATCACAAACCACCACACCAACACAGCCACAGAGAAACCCACGAAATCCAGCCACAGCCACGCCACGAAATCCGCGGCGTTCTTGAGTTTGATGAAGGCGGTGCCGATGGAGCTTGGATCGGCGGTGAGATGGAGGACTGGGCGAGATGGGTCGGCGGTATGGGACGGTGACATGGGCGATGAAGATGTGGTCGGCGGTGAAATGGAGGACTGGTCGGCGAAGATCGACGATCTAGAACAGATCGGCGATGAAGAAAGAAGAGAAGCAGAGATTAGATGAACAGGCCGGCGAAGAACAGGTCGGCGAAGCAGAGAGTAAATGAGGGAGAGAAAAAAAAAAAAAAAAAGAGACAGAAGGAAAAACAAAGAAAGAAGAGAAGCCGGAGAGAGTGAGAAAAAGAAAGAAAGAGAAAATATTTTTTAAATGAAAGAGAGAGAGAGAGAGAGAGAGAGAGAGAGAGAGAAATTTAATAAAACAATATTTTTTTTTTTACCTTTGAGCTACAGTGCACATCTATCTTTAGATGTGCACTGTAGCTGGAAGCAAAAAAAATTTTGCTATAGCTCCACTGCTGGAGCATCATTTTTGGTGTTTGAGAAGTTAAAAAATAGCAATATACTTATATAGCACCACTGCTGTGAGTGCTCTTAGAAAAGATATCCATCCTCACATCATGCATTTATTATGAAAAGAAGGCAAAGGGAAAGAGAAGAAGAAAGATACATTTATTAATCCAGCCATGATGGCACTCTTACACCCTACTACTTGAACATAAATACTTAGAACAAAACATGAACACTCATTAATGGTTTTATCAAACTCTACATACTTCTCATTTCTCTAATCACATAATGACTCAGATTAAAATGTTTCATAGCAGAGAGATCGATAACCCAACACATAATTCCTATTGTAAAAACCATCACAATTAGCTAGCTAAAGCTTAGTTAATTAGCCATCTTTTTTTTTTATATATAGGAGTTAGCCCTGTCTTAGTTAAAGAAAGAAGCCAACCTTTTCAATAAGATCATTGCCTTCTCACAATCTGGGTTGAACAAACGAAACACATGCTCTTCTCCTTCTGTCTCTACAATCTGCACCTCTCCATTCCAACCACTCTTCCTTAATGTCTCACAAAAGAGCAACCCCCTTTCTTCAAGCACATCCTTCTCTGCAACACAAATTAGCACCCTGGTGCACCCGAGGCTCGACAACCTCGAATCCATTGCTGGGTTTATTCTTGGATCATTGATTCCACTTGCATTAGGACACACAAAAAGTCAATAATTGTCCTCTCCAAAATCTTTCCTATCAAAAATAGGTATGGACTAAACAAGCCCCTAATATTTTTATGCCAGCCAAGTCTTCAATTCCAGCTCGAGCTACCATGTTATACACTGTATTGCCTCCAGCACTATCTCCAGCCAGAAAAACTCGCTGGAAATCTGCATGGTCACTCAGCCGGCCTTCTGGGCCTTCATTGTTATAGTGTTTTGCTACCCACTGAAGTGCAGCCCATGAATCTTCTTAAGCTATGGGGATTATCACAGATCAAAGCAGCAGCATCAAGATTCAAGGCATGAAGAGGCAGAGCAGAAGGCAGAGCAGATCACTGTACTTGGCTAAGCTACTTGAAGTTTAGTTATAAATTGTATATAGCTTATACTGCATATAGTTTACTGGTTTGTATATTGTTTAGTGAAGCACGTGACTGCACATGTGAGTTTTTAGTTGTTTAGTTGCTTTGTTAAGAGTTTGTTACAGTTGTTAAGTTAGTTACTGTGATTTGTATATAAGGCCGTGTATCATTAAGTTACAAAATGAGAAATTCAGTTTTAGCAAATCTCTCATATGGTATCAGAGCGTTCTCTCAAAATTCCCAAATTTCTAGGGTTTCGTGGGTCTCGTTCTTGTCGTCCATGAAAGCTTGAAGCTTCGTTCTTGAAAGCTTGAAGGTTTCATGTTCTTGTCGTTCTTGAAAGCTTGCAGGTTTCATGTTCTTGTCGTTCTTGAAAGCTTGCAGGTTTCATGTTCTTGTCGTTCTTGAAAGCTTGAAGATTCGTTCTTGAAAGCTTGAAGCTACTTCAATGGCGTCTGTGTCAAATTCTTCTTCATCCACTTCATCTGAGCAAGATCTAGCGCTGGTTGAAGACATGTCGAATCCTCTGTATCTTCACCATGCTGAAAGTCCTGGAGCTATGCTCGTATTTGAAGTTTTGACTGGTGAGAATTATCATGCCTGGGCTCGATCCATGAAGAAAGCCTTGATTGCAAAGAACAAATTTGGTTTTGTTGATGGCTCTATCACTATTTCGTCTCCATTGATAAAAACTCCAGCAGCTGTTGATGCGTGGATTCGCTGTGATAATATGGTTGGTTCTTGGTTGAATAAGGCAGTTTCACCTCAAATCAGAATCAGTATTACCTACAGAGACACAACACTGGAAATCTGGAATGACCTTAGGGATACACATTCTCAAGGAAACGGACCTAGGATTTTCCAGTTGCAAAAGGATATTGCATCAATCAATCAAGGTGATTCTTTGATTACTACCTTTTTCACTAATTAAAGGTGTATTGGGATCAACTCAAGATTTTCAGGCCTAATCCAACTTGTACTTGTGGAAAATGCACTTGTAATCTGTCCAAGAGAATTGAGAATTTTCATATTCAAGATTCAGTGATGCAATTCTTGATGGGGCTCAATGATTCTTATTCTCAAATGAAGGGACAGATTTTGTTAATGGAGCCACTTCCATCCATTAACAAAGTCTATCCCTTTTTGATTCAAGAAGAGAGGCAGAGGAATGTGGGAAATTCCAATGCTCATGTTGAGTCCACTGCTCTTACCGTGAAAGGTTTCAATTCTGCTTTTTCTAGAGGAAAGAATTCTAAAGGCAAGGATAGGCCTTTGCTCTCACTGTGGGAGACTTAGTCATACCATGGAGAAGTGTTTCAAACTACATGGGTTCCCTCCTGGTTTTAAGCCTAAAGGGAAGACTTCAATGGTGAATCAAGTGAGTGTTCAAGATGATCTTACAAAGAATGGACAGTCATCCAATGATGTTGCTCAGTTCACTTTCACTCAGGAGCAATGCCAACAATTTCTGACTATGCTAGGCAATCAGATACAAGCTCCTGCCCACCTCTCTAAAGATGTTCATATGGCCAATAGTGTGATCAAGCCTCATTCAGATCAACCAGTAGCTTCTTCTACAACTGCTACTAAACCTAACAATGCTCTCACTATGTCAGGTATATCCTTCTTTGGGAATTCTGATTTGAGACATTCTATCTTTTCTACACATATAGTTAATAGAACAACCTTTAATGAAGATACTGGGTTATTGACACTGGGGCAACTGATCATATTGTACATTCTGTTCATTTATTCACTGAATTCACCATATTGTACACTTTCATCCACTCTTATCCTTCATAATGTTCTCTGTGCTCCTTCCTTTTCCTTTAATTTTTTGTCAGTTAGCCAACTCACTAAGACTTGTTCTTGTTGTCTTGTTTTCTTGTCAAATTTCTGTTTTATCCAGGACCTTATGTGCTGGAGGACGATTGGTGTGGGTGAAGTTCATGATGGGTTGTACTTGCTACAACACAGCCCTTCAGATGCTTGTACCCTTCCAATCAACTCCAAGGTTTTTCAATCCATCTTCAACTCTATTTTCAAGTCTGTTTTTAGTCAACCTCAATCTCATGTACTCAATAATACTGTTGTACCTTCTTCTATATGGCATCTTTGATTAGGTCATCCCTCAGATGCTAAACTTTCTTCCTTAAAGAATGTACTTCATGATTCTGTTTGTACTTTTAATAAAGATTGTGAGATTTGTCCACTTGCAAAGCACAAAAGACTTCCTTTTCCTTTTCCTAATCACTTATCAAATTCTCCTTTTGACATTGTTCACTGTGATATTTGGGGTCCCTATAGTGTTCCTACTGTTGATGGACATAAATATTTTCTTACTATTGTTGATAATTGTACTAGATCAACTTGGGTTTATCTCATGAAATCTAAGTCTGACACTAGATCCATTTTACATTCCTTTTACACTATGATTAAAACTCAGTTCAATAAAGCCATCAAAATTTTTAGAATTGATAATGGCCTTGAATTTCAAATGACTAAATTCTTTAAGACTTATGGCATTATCCTTCAACATAGTTGTGTTGCCACTCCTCAACAAAATTCAGTTGTGGAGAGGAAGCACCAACATATTTTATGTGTTGCAAGAGCTTTAAGAATTCAATCTAATATTCCTATTGCCTATTGGGGTGACTGCATTCTCACTGCTGTGCACCTTATCAATAGACTGCCATCACCTCTTCTTCATGATAAAACTCCTTTTGAATTGCTTTATGGCAAAGTTCTTGATTACAGCTCTCTTAGAGTCTTTGGTTGTTTACGTTTTGCTTCTACATTGGCTCAAAATAGACTTAAATTTGATCCTAGAGCTATCAAATGTGTTTTCTTGGGATATCCCTTTGCTGTTAAAGGTTACAAACTGCTTGATTTACATTCTAAGAGAATTTTTATATCGAGGGATGTTGTTTTTCATGAGTCTGTTTTCCCTTTTCAGTCTCTTCCTTCTTCCACTTCTCCCTCTCCCTCTGATCCTTTGTCTCAGATTTGTACTCCAAATGCTCCACCCTTACCTATAGATGATTTACACTCTAAATCTATTCCTGTTGTTGATGGTCTTTCATCTAATCATGTTCCTGACATTGCTGATCACACTGATCATCCTCCTTCTTAGCTTCTTGAAGATTATTTTTCTGATCTTCCTGAAGACTTATCTGTGTTTTTACCTAATGATATTGTTGATAATCCTCATTTGCAACCTGATCCTGTTCCATCCTTACCCAATCCTTCTGATTCTTCACTTAGAAGGTCCTCTAGGGTGTCTAAACCTCCTGCCTATCTTCAATCCTATAAGTGTAATACACTTTCCACTAAGTATCCTATAGCTAATTTTGTTTCTTCTCACAAGTTATCCCCTAGCTATTCTCATTTTTGCAATAGCATTTCTGCTCTTAAAGAATCTCAATTTTACCATCAAGCTATTGGTGATCCTAATTGGGAGGCTGCCATGGCAACTAAACTTGAAGCTTTAGAACAGAATCACACTTGGTCTATTGTCCCTTTGCCTCCCAACAAAAAGGCTGTTGGATGTAAGTGGGTTTTTCGCATCAAATATAAGGCTGATGGTAGCATTGAAAGGTATAAGGCTAGGCTTATGGCAAAAGGGTACACTCAGCAACAGGGTTTAGACTATACTGAGACATTCTCCCCTATGGCTAAAATGGTCACAGTCAAGCTTTTCTTGGCTTTGGCTACTGTGCATGGATGGGCTCTTCAATAGTTAGACGTTAATAATGCATTTTTAAATGGTGATTTGAATGAAGACGTCTACATGTCTCTTCCTCCTGGTTTGCACAGCAAGGGGGAGATGGATGGCAAGGGGGAGCTAGTTTGCAAACTGCACAAGTCATTATACGGACTTAAGCAAGCTTCAAGACAATGGTTCTCCAAATTTTCAACTACCCTACTGCAGCTTGGTTTTGTACAGTCCAAAGCATATTATTCGTTATTTGTGAAGCAGCATGGTAAGCTTTTTATAGCACTTCTAGTCTATGTTGATGACATACTTATTGCTAGTAATGATCTTAAAGCTATGGAAGATCTCAAGTTGTCTTTGGATAAGTACTTCAAGTTGAAAGACTTAGGCAATTTGAGGTATTTCTTGGGTTTGGAAGTTGCAAGATCACAAAAGGGTATTTCCTTGTGTCAAAGGAAGTATGCTCTTGAAATTGTTCATGATGTTGGCTTGCTTGGTTGCAAACCTACTAAAAGTCCTATGGAAGTAAACTTGAAATTGAGCAAGGATGAGGGTGAGTTATTGCATGATGCTGGGATGTATAGAAGGTTAATAGGTAGACTATTGTTCTTAACCATCACTAGGCCAGACATTACATACTTTGTGCATAGGTTAAGTCAGTTTATGTCTAAGCCTAGACAACCTCATTTGAAGGCAGCTTATAGGATCATCCAATACATTAAAGGGATTGCTGGTCAAGGCTTATTTTTTCCATCAAACACTTCACTGCACATAAAAGCCTTTGCAGATGCAGATTGGGCTGCCTGCCCTGATTCCAGAAGGTCCATTACTGGTTTTTGCATCTTCCTAGGTGATTCCTTGATTTCCTGGAAATCTAAGAAACTAAATACTGTTTCTAGATCCACTGCAGAAGCCGAGTACAGATCAATGGTTGTGGCTGTATGTGAAGTAACATGGATTCTCTATTTGCTAAAAGATTTGAATATTGCACATGACAAGGCTGCTCTGTTGTTCAGTGATAGTGAGGCAGCAGTCCACATAGGGTCTAATCCTGTGTTCCATGAGCGTACAAAGCATATCGAAATAAATTGTCATATTGTGAGAGATAAGGTGCAAGATGGAGTTATAAGATTGACGAACATTAGAAGTCAATCTCAGTTGGCAAGCTTGTTAACAAAGGCCTTGAACTTGACTCAATTCACAACCTTAATTAACAAGATGGGAATTCTGAATATTCATTCCAATGGTGCCCATCTTGAGAGGGAGTATCACAGATCAAAGCAGCAGCATCAAGATTCAAGGCATGAAGAGGCAGAGCAGATCAGTGTACTTGGCTAAGCTACTTGTAGTTTAGTTATAAATTGTATATAGCTTATACTGCATATAGTTTACTGGTTTGTATATTGTTTAGTGAAGCACGCGACTGCACATGTGAGCTTTTTGTTGTTTAGTTGCTTTGTTAAGAGTTTGTTACAGTTGCTAAGTTAGTTACTGTGATTTGTATATAAGGCCATGTATCATTAAGTTACTATATTGTTTAGTGAAGTACGTGACTGCACATGTGAGCTTTTAGTTGTTTAGTTGCTTTGTTAAGAGTTTGTTATAGTTGCTAAGTTAGTTACTGTGATTTGTATATAAGGCCGTGTATCATTAAGTTACAAAATGAGAAATTCAATTTTAGCAAATTTCCCATAGGGATAAGGTGCTCAGGGGCTAGTCTATAATCAACAGAGACTGATTATATTAGCTTCGGCTACAAGAGAAGTCATATAATTGTGATATGTGGGACAGAATGGTGATCCAACTAGAAAGGCCCCGCCATGATAATACACTAAGAGAGGAAGCTTTTGGCCTGGTTTATTGGTGCTAGGAATGAAAATACATGCTGATAAGCCGGCTTCTTGATCGATTAAAACGTCTTTGGAGGAAACACCATGATCAGAATTGATTGATGAAGGAACCTTGTCGGTGCCAAAGAATCTCTCTACTCTTCCATTTTTGTATGCCCAGAAATATGGACCAAACTCGAACACAACTTCAGTTGTTGTTGAGTCCATTCTTGAAGGCTTGAAGCTGCGGAAGAAGTTCAATGCACCCTTGATAAATAATTGTTTCAAAGAGTAGAACGCAATGATAAAAGCTTATTTGATTCAAGGACTGTGTGTGCAGAGGTAATGAGAAAAGGAAAATGGTAAAGCTTACCAATTATTCTTTGTGATTATATATATATATATATATATATATGTGTGTGTGTGTGTGTGTATGTATTTCACCTATTCCGACGCTCAAATTCACATCCTTCTTATTATGTCTCCACTGTTGATTGAATTTCAGTTTTTTTATGTACATGCAGTAAACTATGTGAAAGTTTCAAAATCCAATCAAAAGTTGACAAATTATCCGGGCATGGACTTGGGTATAAAAATGGACGTGTCCCTAAAAAAAATTTTATGTAGTAAAGTTTATAGTAACATAGCACGAGATAATTGTATAGCAGAACATGAATTTATCATGAATAAACAGGGCATGGATTTGGGTATAAAAATAGACGTGTTCCTAAAAAAAATTTATTTAGTAAAGTTTACAAGCCTTTCAGCTAAGATCAAACTTTTGTACAGTTTTTTTTCACTCTTGCTGAAAAGGAAATAAAGCATGACTCACAGTCAGTCTGTCACAACCTATGAAGCACGGGTGCATTTTCAGATTCGGGTGCGGGTACGAGTGTGGGTGCGGCGGGGTGCGGCGATTAAAAAAGTATTAAAAATATTTTTATTTATATATATTTTTGAAACTTTTTTATTTATATATTTTATATATTGCTAAGCATTTTTTTATATAATAATAATAATAGAAAATTCATATAATAATAATAATAGAAAAATAAGTAAATAGTAATAAGTATACAAAAGTTTTTGGCACTTGAATTATTGACAAAAGTATTAAAATAGATGAGACTTCTCATAAATAAATTTTTTTTAAAATTTTGGTTAGTGGCTCACATATTTGGTCAGTTAAAAATAAAATAAAGAATATATGTAACAGGTATTAAAATAAGTGTAGCCCTATTAAAAAAATAAAGAAAAAAAGTGTAGATTCCCATAAAATAAAATAAAAAATAAAAAAAAAAAAAAAGAAAGAGGTGGCTCCCACGTGTTTGGTGAGAGAGGCCCAAAAAACAAAAAAGGGCTTTGAAGTTGTTCTTATCAAAAAGAAAAGAAACAGAACTCTTCAGTTAAAAGGAAACAGAACAAAAGACAAAGCACTCCGGCAAAGAACGACCGTGAAAGAAGACGAAGCGAAGAAGACGAAGAAGCAAAGATACGATTTCAGTCTACCGGTGACAGCGGCGTATTAATATCCAGTCCAGTCCACTGGTATTTTCGGTTTAATTTTTTTTCCCTCACAGGCCGATTTCCTTTTCCCGGCCGAAATACACTGATATTCGGCCGAAACGATCCAATTCGGGCCGAATCGGCGCCGTGTCGGCGCGTATCGCGCCGAAAAAAATATTTTTTTAAAGGACGACGCGGCACGGACGCACAAGCAGCGGTGTTGCCTGCGCGTCCCCACGTCGGACGTGGGTGTGGCGGCCCAAACACCGCACCCGTGCTTCCTAGGTCACGACCCATATGGGTAGAAAGAAAAGATGAGAGTGACGAAAAGAAGTGGGGTTGGACCGGTTGGTCCTTTTCTTTTTTTTTGGCTGAGGCAGTGGGGTTGATCTTGGTCATATAGGAATTATGCTTTCAAGTTACTTTGCGACAAGATAGGAGCACGATGGGAACTGGGATCTGACGCAACTTTCAGGTAATGATATATTTCACAATTATAACCGAGTACACGACCAATTTGGTCTAGATCACAAATGCAATATGATTACTCCTCGCATTTTGGGAAGAATTTGTTTTGGACCTCGAAGTTTCTCAAAACCAAGTACTTGTATCATAGACTATAATACAATCTATGCAAGAAGAATCAAGCGGGGTGCAGTTACCTAGTCAAGACTCTAGACTCTAGAACCATAGTGACTGAGAAAAGAGAGATTAGCAATTCTAACATCGTCACCTTAATGGCCTTTATTGGCACCCCCTTGATCTTGAGTTGACTTCCGGCGCTTTTACTGCATCAGGAAGGCCTATGCCGACTGTTCTACATTATGTTCTAAATGACTTGTAACTAAAATTAGTGTAACTGCCATAGGTAGTTCACTTCTAAATAGATGCTTCGTCCAGATAATATTATTCATGACAAAGAGACAATAATCAGATCCCCTACTATCTTTTCCCATATTCACTCATAGTTAAAAGTGATTTGACCACTTTCCTACCTATTTCCTCCTTAAGTTTGTTATTAAATACTTGAATTTGATTTTGAATTTTAAAGTGATAGATTTAAAATGCCTTAATTCCAAATCTATAAATATTTCAATATGTCATACGGATTTTTAAAGGATTGAGGGTCTGTTTGGTTGGAGGGGTGGAAGTTTGGTTGGAGGATAGAAGATATTTAATTTTCTCTCGTATATGTTTGGTTGAGAGAGTGAAAAATTGAAGAGATGAAAAACTATTTAGTTAAAAAGAATAGAAAAAAGTGTTTATACAAATTCACTGTATGTCTTATTATATAAAACAAAAGAAACACTTTATATTTTTATTAAAAAATTGTGTATAAATCGGCACTTTATTTTATTAAAAAAAAAAATACACACACAAGAAGTTTAAGAACCAAAAAAAAAAGTGAGAATTAAGAAAGAATGAGACAAGATAAGAAAAAAGTCAAAAAAGGAAAGAAGGAAAAGTGTTCAAAATTTAATTGCGGGGCTGGGGTAGTTTTTCCAAAAAAGCAAGACTTTTTTTTCATGGTATTTTCTCCCAAATTTGGAAAGATGGAGTTTTGGTGGGCTCAAGGTGAAAATACAATCTCACTATTTTATTCCCTATTTTCTCTCCCAACTAAACACATCCCTCCCCCATTTTTTATCTTCCTTGTTTTCGTTCATAATGGTCCATTTTGGTTGAGTAGATTTTAAGAATGATGGAAAAGAGAGGAAATAAAATGATTTTTGGAGTGTTTGGTTAGGTGAACCTTAAGGAGAGAAAACTAGTAAGGCTTGAGTGTTTTCTTCAACCACCAAAATGCTATCTCTCCAAATTAGGGAAAAAAAATTAGAATGACCAAAAAGGCCATGTGACCTCTTGCGCATAGCTCAGAGGGTATTCCGTATTTGTGTTTTCTTCTTTGGCCATTTCTTCCCTTTTTTCATTTGGTTTTTTTTTTTTTTTTTTGTCTTTTATGTTACTCATATGTTTCTTTTTCTTTTTCTTAAGGTTTTCTGCTTTTCTTTTTTGGTTTTTTACTTTTTCTGGTACTTCTCATTCAATTTTTGTTGATGTTGTTGTTCATTTGTTTTGGTTTTATTTTTTTGGTTCATCCATTCCCCCCCCCCGTCCCCTCTAATTTGTTACTTTTATTTTAATTTTATTTAATAAAGGCATGAGAGTATATTTGTGTAGACTACATTTTTCATCAACTCATTTTTTTTTCTCAAACAAACAAAGAAGTTTTTCATCCCTCTACTTTTTCATCCCTCCAACTAAACACACATGAGGAAAAACTAAGTATTTTTTATCCTCTCACTTTTCCATCTTTTCACAATTTTTTATCTTCCAACTTTTCTATCTCCCTAACCAAACAAACCCAAAGGTTTAAAATCTTTGATGAATTTGTTAAATCCAAAATTTTGACCCTTAGTAAACTATCAAAATACCTTCAAACAAAGTGTTTGGATTTTAATAACTCAAATCCAAATTTATGTGCCCAAATCTTGTCATCCAAACATACCATAAGAAAAAAAAAATCATATGAATTTAATGACTTTAATCAGGAATAACACAATTTCATACGAATTGGCTTAGCATGCTGTAAATGTAATGCGTTTTATCAACCATCAACACCGCGAGTTGACATTTGTTCTTGTCACCTTTATTATAATGCAATTAAGCTCATCACAAACTCAGAAATATAGCTAAATAACCTGCTATCAGGTAATTATTGCTAATACAAGTTCAATAGTAACTAAGACATTGGCAAGTACTAATTAAGTACTAAGAAGCCTTGTCTTGATTTATGAAAGAAGCCAGCATTTTCAACAAGGCCAGAGCCTTTTCACAATTTGGGTTGAACAAATGAAACACATGATCCTCTCCTTCTGTCTCCACAATCTCCACCTCTCCCTCCCACCCGCTCTTCTTCAATGTCTCATAATAGAACAAACCCCTCTCTCTCATATCATCCTTCTCAGCAATAAAAATGAGCACCTTGGAGCACCCTAGCCTCGAAAGCCTCGAATCCTCAGCCGGGTTTATCCTTGGATCATCGAAACCACTTGTTGTTGGACATGAAAAAAGCCATGATCTGTCCTCCACGCCAGTGTGAACACTTTCTGTTTTACTAACGTAAGGTTGAACCAAACAAGCTCCTAATAATTTCACTCCTTGGAGACCTTCAACCCCAGCTTGTGCTGCCATGTTGTGCACAATATTGCCTCCAATACTGTCCCCAGCCAGAAAAAAACGCTGAAAATCACCATGTTCTCTCAGCCAGGCCTCAGGGCCTTGACCATTATAGTGAGAAGCAACCCATTGAAGTGCAATCCATGAATCTTCATAGCCTATTGGCACAGGGTGTTCTGGGGCTAATCTGTAATCAACAGAAATTGCGATTATATTAGCCTCAGCTACAAGAGCAGCAACATGGTTATGATATGCTGGACAAAATGGTGAACCCATAAAGAAGCCCCCACCATGATAGTACACTAGAACAGGCAACTTTTGGCCTGAACTAATGGTACTTGGAATGTAAATTCTGGCTGATAGACCAGTTTCTTTAACAATTTCAACATCTTTGGTGGAAATGCCACTTTGGGAATTGATTGATGGAGGGACTATATCGGTGCCAAAGTTTCTCTCCACTCGCCCATCTTTGTATGCTCGGAAATATGGGAGGAATTCATGTACTACTTCACTGGTCCCTGAATCCATCGTTGAAGCAAGGAGGAATATGAATGCACCTTGATATATAATACGATCCTCAAAAGAAAAAATTGGTAGAAAAAATGCTGTTTTGTTTTTTATGGAAAGAAAAAATTAAGGTAAACTATAGTTAGGTAGAAATTTTTTTATTATAAAATAAGGCTCGACTAAAAACTATCATAGGTAAATATTTCAATTTCTCAACAAAAAAAAAAGGTAAATATTTCAAAAAAAAAATAGTGGAGTCTTGTCTTAAAAGAATGCATACCATTATCATATCATTTCTTTTGATCGCCAAAAATGTGATTTAATAAAAATACTAGTATTATACACTTTGTCACAATTGTCCTACGTGACAGACTATAAATGATTTGTGATAAAATGTGTGTGAAAGCAAGTAGTACTAGCATTATTATTATTATTATTTTAAAATCATGCTGCAATCAACCTATATTTATGCCCTTCTTATTTATGTACCTTGATATATACAGTTCGTTTGGCTCTACATTTTTGGAATAAAAACTGGTGTTTTGGACTCAAAACGCCAATTTTAGCCTATTTGGCTGTACAGGTTCTAACGTTTGTGATTTTAAAACACGCGACTTCAAAACGAAAGTATTTCCAGCGAATTTGACAACACCATTCTAAAGTGTTGTAAAACGCATTTTCTAAAGTGCAATTTACCCAAATACCCCCATCAAACTTGAACAAAGAACCCGCATAAATATTTCTCATTTTTTTCCTCCATCGTACCTTCACTTCTGCTTCACCTTCCATTTCATTTCCGCCCTTCTCTTACTCCTTCCATAGCCTGCTAAATCCTCAAAAAGCTATAGGACTCATATTCATCTTCTTTATTTTCTTCAAGCCTCAAATGGAAAGTATCATGGACAATAAAAGGATGGGTATCTGATCGGTGAGGGTAACTGTTAGTGTTACTCGAGGATAAGTGCAAAAGTAAGATTGTAGGAGTAAAATGAAATTGGTAAAGTGAAAAGTATGCAGGTGATAGGGCACCTTGTTAGGTGAAGTACTTCATGTGGAGTGGTGTCTTCACCCTCCAAGTGTAATTTTTTATTTATTTAATAAATAGAATACTTTGATTTTATATATAAAATTGAATTTAAAAATATTGGTGTATAAAGGTTTTTTTGTAATTTGCAGCTAAAATAATATTTGAAAAATCATACTTTTTACAAATTTTGTCAAACACTCTAAAATTGCATTTTCAAAATGCACGTTTTAAAACCGCTACTTTTTTTTAAAATGCACTTTTACAAATGGCTTAGGATAAGCCCCATAATTTGATCCTCTCGAGATGGATTAGGATTGGTGACGAATAATAATGCTCCTTTTAGTCTACTTTTTTTATTTCTCACGTTAAGCATGCCCTTCTTATTTTTTTTTTTAATTTTGCTAAAAACACGTGTTCACTAAAAAACAAAAGAACAAAGGAGCCTATGGTTCCTAGCTAGATCATGTTCTCATATGAGTCGTACCAATAATTGTATTGTTGCTTAAGTTTTGTTGAACCAATAATATTCTCCACCACATACAGTTAGGTTGGTAGGAAAAAAATTTCTCAAAAAAAAAAATTTTGGTAGAAAAAATGCTGTTTTATTTTTTATGGAAAAAAAATTAAGGTAAACTAAATTTAGGTAGAACTTGATATTAAAAAAAAAAAGTTAGGTAGAACTTTTTTTTGTTATAAAGTAAGGCTTGACTAAAAACTATCATAGGTAAATATTTCAAAAAAAAAAAAATGGTGGAGCCTTGTCTTAAAAGAAGGTGTACCATTATCATATCATTTCTTTTAGGCACCAAGGATGTGATTTTAATAACAAAAATGCTAGTATTACACATTCGTCCGACGTGCCAAACTATAAGTGACTTTTGGTAAAATATGTGAAAATTAGTGGTATTATTATTATTAAAAAAAAAAAACCATGCTGCTATCAAGCTATATTTATGCCCCAATAAACGATTTAACATCAATTCACCACTTTTGTGCATTCTCCGAAAAAACAAAAACAAAAACAAACAAACTCAACTTTTTTGTGGTGACTTGTAAGTTCTATGCATGATTTGAAAATCCAGACTAGACCGTCAAGTTCTCTCTAATTTTGTTACATGGGACTTCATCCATGTTGGTAGAATACTAGAATGAAAATGCTTTGGCCCATAGTGTGGTTGTTTGGGATCCTTACTTCTTGTATCTTTGGGCCAGATTCCATCTCTTTCCTCACCGCCTCAATTGTGGGCCTTGCAGCTCTGGCAAGAAGAGACGATCCTGGCCCTTTGGGTGCTGTTGTAGAATAAAGGGGGTTGTCCAAGGGGGAAAATCACAACTATAAACAAAATGGAAGGGCTTATGTTGGAATCCCCATCTAAATTCATAGTAATAGAGCCAATTATATATTAGTTAGTACATATATAACTAATCAAATATCTAACTAATCCGCTACTTAAATTTTTTTGAAAATCCTCTCATACCTTTTTTTTTTTTTTTTTTATATATACAAGTTAGAATTTCTACTCTAGCCTAATCTAAGTGTATATGTGTGTGAAGCTCCCTCTTGGACTTGAACTCTGGCCCTCGCCCCCCACACCCCACAAGTATTTATACTTGTAAAGTGACAACCGCACCAAGGGAGAGCGATGGTATCCTCTAATACCTAAGTTTCTCTGAAATAGGAGTTGTTGCTCATCAACATCTTTTGTTCAGTACAATTGGTTTGTCCCTTCTAAAAGAAGGTGTTGTTTTGTCCCATGGAGTAACAGTGTTACTTTTCGACTAGTGGTATTTTTTTTTTTTTTTGCAAGGGATTTGGGAAATAGTAGAGAGAGATAAAGCAAACATTCAATCAACCATGGATGACCTCACTCAGAATTGGAGTCAGCTCACATTGTCTGACAGAGAGGGCCTGGGTTGCACTCTCACCAAAGATGATAGTTCCAATGATTTTTCAATAGCAGTAAAGTTCTTTACCAAGAGGGCGCTCAACATGGATGTTATTGCAAGAACCTTCAACCTATTATGGAGGTCTCGCAATGGCTTCAAGATTAAGAGCCTTGATGATCATATAATTCTTTTTACGTTCGACAATAAGGGAGATGTGAACAGAATTCTTTCGAGTGAACCTTAGAGCTTTAACAAGCATCTGGTTGCTATGCAGATGTATGAAAAAGAAACTCCTATCATTGACATCAAATTTGAAAGGGCCAGTTTTTGGGTTGAACTACATGGCATCCCTTTATGATACATGACATTGGAAACGGGTTTGAAGCTAAGCAGTGTGATTGGAGAAGTGTCTCGCCCGAAGAAGTTTAAGGAAGCTAATGGGGGTAATTTTCTACGTCTCAATATTACCATAGGCTTATCTATGCCTTTGTGTCATGGTCGCCTTATTTTGCTTGAGGATGGAAAACAAATTTAGGTAAGCTCCAAGTATGAAAGACTACCGAATTTATGTCATTGGTGTGGTCGTCTTACTCATGACAACAAGGACTTTGATATTTGGATCAAAAGTGAGGGGACACTAAAGCCAGAGGAGAGACAAATTGGAGCAAGATTAAGAGCTTCGGCATATGTTTAGACCAAAAAAAGTGAAATTACGGTCTAAGGATTTTACAAGGCAAAGAAGAAAAATTCTACCACTACACCCACTCCTTCCATGGAGAACGATAATTCGGTACTCCCCACCATGAAACCCAGTGAGCTGGAAGCAGAGGGTGGGCGAAGCAGAGAGGCAGAAACCGTTACAGAAAATTTGGAAAGTATTAAACAGGGGCATAACGTTGGGATAGTTGTTATTCGTAGTAAAGATACGTGCCTATGATAATGGGAGACAATAAAGCCGTGGTAAAGTCTGGTCCTAATACTCAAGCTATTTCTGATATGCACCATAAAGAGATTGATCTGCAGTTAAACGAGATTGACTCAAAGATAGCAAAGTTTGATAGTATCGAAATCTCAAATGCAACTACTCAATCTAAAACTAATCCACGTGTCAAAAATATTCCCCCAAGTCCAACTCAGCTAAGTGATGCACGTGAGATTCATGAGACGGCTAAGGTATCCAACGTATCTCCCCAGTATCGTGTTCTACCGACCTGGTCTCGCCAAGTACACATTGCAAACTCTAATGAAAACACAAGTCTTGAACCTCTCTCAAGGAAAAAACGTGATTTCACTAAAAGTAAGTGCTCATCTGATCTTCCTTCTAAGCACCAACAAACACTACAGCATGTCAATGGTGATGATTTTGAAGTGGTGGAGGCTAGAAAACAAGCCAAAATTGGAAATTAACATTTTTTGTCAAACAATATAATTAGTAGGCACTGTTTTCAAACTATATATTTCACTAACATCTCGAGTTTAAAAAACTCAATTTAGGGCCTATAAATCGAGTCTAAAAGACTCCATTTCCATGGTCTGATCACATTTGATGTGACATTTTTTCCACATGGCATCCACCTGGAAATCGAGTCTCTAAGACTCGATTTATAAGCTGACCCAAAAAACACCATTCTCTGTTTAGGAAAAAAAAAATTAAGATAAGATTAAAAACATTTCCTGGCCTCTCTCTTCTCTCGTCCCTCTACTTCTCTCACATTAATAGCCAACGGTGACCGCAACCACCGCATCCACACAAAACAAAACAACCACCGACTCAATGCTACCATAAGCAACCCACAAACTCACTGATCGTAACCCAGGAAAACCCATTCACTACCAAAACACCAACAACCACCGTGACAGATGAACCCCAAAATCTAACCCACCATGACCGTTGCACACAGCCCAAACACCCATATATACCACCGACCTAAAACACCCAACTCGCAAACCCAAAGTCATGAACCCAAGACCGACTAACCAACAGCCAAAATCAACCTCCGCGACCTCCACAACAACCCCACCACCACCAAACCGGTGAACCGAGTCAACTTAATGGCTGGGTTTCTGCAGTTCGTAGTCGAAACCACCACCTATCCACGTTGTTGTTGCCGCCTAGCAACCTAGCATCTTTGGTCTGTGCTCTTGAAAGAAGAGAGAGCAGACATAGTGAAAGAAAGGAGAGAGGACTAAGGTGAGGAGAGATGTCTGAATGACTGGGAGAAAAGAGAGTCCATTGATTTGTGTTATACAGCTTGCTAGCATTGATAATGTATTAAATGAAAAGTGTTTTTTTTTGTTTGCTAGTAATGCTCGGCTAATAAATCGAGTTTTAAAAACTCGATTTTCAGTAGACGCCACGTGAAAAAAACGCCACATCAAATGTGATCAGACCATGAAAATCGAGTCTTTGAGACTTGATTCATAGGCCCTAAATCAAGTCTTTTAAACTCGAGATGTTAGTAAAATATATAGTTTGAAAACAGTGCATACTAATTATATTGTTTGACAAACAATGTTAATTTCCCATTTTGGCCCTGGAAAACAGCCCCGCCAGAACCAATGAATTGCCTTAGTTGGAACTACCGTGGTTTGGGTCAATCACGTGCAGTTCTGGAACTCACTAAGATGGTGAAGAAATACAACCCGTCCATAATTTTCCTCATGGAGACAAGATCAAAGGAGTGCTATTTGAAGAAACTCTGTTCGAAGCTCCGTCTTGAAAACGCCTTCATTGTCCCACGTGTCAACACGGGAGGAGGTTTGGCACTTTATTGGAAATATGGAATTGATCTCAAAGTACTTGACTCCTCACCAACATATATTGGTGCGGTAGTTAAGCCAGGAATGGATGATGCTTGGCGATTAACAGGTTTCTACGGAAATCCCGTAACGGCCAACTGGGAACATTCTTGGACACTACTGAAAGACTTATGTCTCAAGATGGATTTACCATGGCTGTGCGTGGGGATTTTAACGAAATCACTAAATCCGAGGAAAAATTGGGAGGAGCCATACGAAGGGAATGGCAGATGAGAGAGTTCAGAGATGCATTGGATTTTTGTGGATTTTAGGACTTGGGTTTTGTTGGAGCACCTTTCACTTGGTGCAACAAATCAATTTGATGGTGAGGTGACTTGGATACATTTGGATAGAGGGGTTGCTACCCCTTCATGGTCCTTTTTATTCCCCATAGTTATGGTGCATCACATAGCAGGCTCTTTATCAGACCATTGCCCATTGTGGTTATGCTCGAACGATGAAAACAGAAGATTTTATAAGAAAACAAGGCCTTTCCGATTCAAGGCTGTTTGGTTGAAGGATAAAAGGTGTGAAGGGGTTATTAAAAAAGCTTGGGAAGGCTGAAGAGAGGAGATTTTGTGGGCAGGTTAATAGGAAAAGTGGATGATTGTAGAGCAAGCCTTCAAAACTGGAGCAGGTTATCGTTTGGTAACATCCATCGAATGTTAGTAGAAAAAAAGGAGTTAGCACTAGTAGAGGCGACTTCAATGGCTGGTACTAAGCATGACATGGTGCGAACTCTTAAAGGGGAAGTCTATGATCTTATGGTGAAAGAGGAGTGCTTGTGGCATCAGTGATCATGGACTGATTGGCTAAAGAGTGGCGATCTCAACATTGCCTATTTGCACAACTGTGCAACTCAAAGAAACAAAAGAAATTTCATCTCAAAACTGATTTTGGATGATGGTTAAGTTGTGGAAAAATATAATAAAATCAGAGAGGCCATGGTGAACTATTTCGAGCAGCTCTTCACATCCACAACCCCTTCAAGTTTTGATTAGATTCTTCAAGGAATTGAAGCCAAGGTCACACCATCAATGAATGCAGATTTAACATGTGAGTTCACTATCGAGGAGGTAGAAAGAGCCTTGAATTAAATGAAGCCTCTAACAGCTCCCGGACCCGATGGTATGTCACCATTCTTTTTCAAATCATGCTGGAATTTTATTAGTAAGGATGTAATTGCCACCTCTCTTGATATCCTTAATTCAAGTTCAATGATAGATAACCTAAATCATACCCTCATCTCCCTAATACCAAAAACAAAATCACCTGAAACAGCCAAGGATTTTCGGTCTATAAGCCTTTGCAACGTCCTTTACAAAATTATTTCCAAAACCATAGCAAACCGCCTAAAAAAACTACCCCATAAGCTAGTGTCAGAACTCAAAGTGCCTTCATGTCTAATAGATTAATTTCAGATACCATTCTTGTTGCATTTGAAACACTTCATCACTTTATAAAAAAATTTTAAAAAAAAAAAGGAAAGGGAAATTTGGGTTCATAGCCCTCAAGCTCGATATGAGCAAAGTATATGATAAAGTGTAATGGGTATTCTTGGAAAAACTAATGGCGAAATTGGGTTTTGCAGATAGGTGGATTTCTCTTATTAGTTCATGCATTCAATCTATTTCATACTCTATATTGGTAAATGGAGAACCCCACGGTCACTTTGCACCCAACAGAGGACTCCGTCAAGGGGACCCTCTATCACCATATCTATTTCTTTTGTATGCTAAGGGCTTACACTCACTAATACAGCAAGCTGAACAAGTTGGCTGAATTAAAGGAGTCTCAATTTGTAGGGCTGGCCCAAAGGTTTCACACTTGTTCTTCGCAAACGATAATGTGCGCTTTTGCCATGCAACCACCCAAGATTGGAACTCCATTTTGGATGTTTTACATCAATACGAGGCAGCTTCTGGTCAGCAAATAAATAGAGATAAACACAATTGTTCTTCAATCTTAGTACTGATTAGCCAACGCAAGAAAGCATTAAGACTTTTCTTGGTGTACCAGCCACTTCCCACTATGAAAGATATCTTGGTTTACCTTCCTTTGTTGGCAGAGGAAAAACGCAAAGTTTTAGCTACATTAGAGAACGGATTTGGCACAAAATGCAAGGTTGGAAAGAAAAGATATTGTCGCAAGGAGGAAGAGAAGTGTTGATTAAAGCAGTCCTTCAAGCAATGCCTACTTACACCATGGGGTGCTTCAAGCTTCCTAGATCCTTATGCAAGGAAATTTTGGTGGGGTTATAAGGGTGAGTCTACGAAAACACATTGGGTTGGATGCAAAAAACTATGTTTGCCAAAATGGCAAGGGGGTTTGGGCTTTAAGGATATTGAAAACTTTAAATTGGCCATGTTGGGCAAGCAAATGTGGAGGTAGCTGCACAACCAACACTCTCTTTTCTACAAGGTATTTAAATCTAATACTTTCCAAATGGTTCAATCCTTGATGACAGTGTCAAAGTGAATGGGTCGTATGCTTGGCAAAGCATCTTGAAAGCACGCCAGGTTGTGCAAATGGGTGGGAGATGGAGAATAGGGGATGAGAAATCTGTCATTATTTGAGGTGATAAATGGCTACCAGACCAACACTCCAGCCATGTGATATCGCCTATAAAAAATTTCCCAAGTAACACTCGGTTGTGCACGCTAATTGATGAGGAAACTGGGAGTTGGATTGAAGATAGAGTTGTCGAGGAGTTTTTGCCTCATGAAGCAAGATCCATACTCAGTTTATCTCTGAGTTCAACTCATGGCAAGGACTCCTTTATATGGACAGGGACAAAAAATGGATGCTATTCCACCTAGTCTGCATATCGCCTCCTCTCTGATGAAGCTGCTACTGCAGCTCCTGGTCCATCCAACTCAAGTGCACACAAAAAATTCTAGTTGGACATTTGGTCTTTAAATGTTCCAAACAAAATCCGCCACTTCATTTGAAGGGCTAGCAATGATTCGTCACCAACAAAGATGAATTTGCAGAAAAGACACATCACACAAGATTCTACTTGTAAGCGTTGCTGCTGTGAAAGAAAAGATATTATCCATGCAATCTGGGGTTGTCCGATGGAGAAAATTATGTGGTGGGAAATGGAAAAATGCCGCCCCTTTTTGGCTGACAGATTTGCTAGCTTTCAAGACCTATTCCATGGCATTCTCCAAAAGCAGCCAAGATTGGCTGAGTTATTTGCTTACATTGCGTGGAGTATCTAGTACAACTGAAATGCACAAAGAATGGTCTCTCTAGCAATGCTGCTAACGCAGATTTATAGTGATGCAGTGCAGCGGCTTCAAAAGTATCAAATGGCTCAAGACACTCCTCTTTTTCAACAACCAATGGCTCATCCAATTCATTGGTTACCACCCCTGTTCTGTTAGTACAAAGCCAATTGTGACGGAGCAATTTTTTAGGACACAAATTCAGTTGGTTTGGGTGTTGTGGTCCGAGACTCAGGTGGCCAGGTCATTGCAGCACTTTTGGAACGTATAAATATACCATTGTCTGTGGAAGAACTAGAAGTGTTGGCTTGTCGAAGGGCCATTACATTTGCAATTGAGATAGGTCTCCACGATGTGGTCTTTGAAGGAGACGCTAGAATCATATACAGTCACCTCACCTCAGATGCACCTTGCTTGGCCTCATTTGGACACATAATTGATGACTCAAGGATCCTTGCATCAACCTTGAGAAATGCCTCCTTCTAACATGTCAAGCGTGATGGTAATGCAGTAGTAGACAAACTTGCTAAACTAGCGAATCATTTGTTTGAACCCCAAATTTGGTTAGAAGACATCCATGGCGATGTAACCAATCTTGAAATCCTTGATGGAAATTTTATGCCTTATTAATAAAAGTTCAATGACTATTTATTATAAAATAAAAAATAAAATAAAAAAGGCGAAAATGCACTTTTGGTTCCTACATTTTGGGTCAATTCTCATTTTGGTCCAAAAATGGATTTCGTTACTAATGTCATCCCTAAAAAAAAAGAAAATCATTTTTAAAATGGTCCTTGCCGTCAGCCAACCAACGAAAAAATCTTACGTGTCTAATGGGATGGCCTACTTGCTAACAGAACGCTGACGTAGCCATTAAAATATTATTAAAAAAGATTATTTGGCATTTTTAAATGCCATGTCAACATTTTAATTTTTTTTAAAAGCCATGTCAGAAAATTTAAACAAAAAATAAATTAAATCTTTTGAAAAAAGCCTTAAATCTAATTTAATTTAATTTTTTTTACTTTTCATTATTTTTGCGTAAGAACATAACAGTTTGTTCTTCGTGTTCTTCCCAAATCCAAGAAACAAACCCAGCAACCCAATCCAATCTCCATCAGTGCCAAGAAAACAAGAAATAAATCCAACAAACCAACTAATCTCCAGCAAATCCATAAACTCATAAACCCCATAAACTCATAAATTTCACATTCAAATTATCAAATTCCTATTCCAAATTCATCTTGATTATGAACACACAAGAACAACAAACCCAGAATATTCAATCCCAAGAACAAAAGAATAGAAACCCAAAATATTCCAATATTTGTACCAAGGTGGTCGATACTGTACCGGTACCGGCCATACCGGCTGGTACATATTGTACCAGCCAGTGCACCGGTACCGGTACACTTCTATATTGTACCGGATAAAATACCGACCATACCGGCCAATTTCGGGCAATACCTGCTGGTACCGGGCGTACCGGCCGATATGGAAAAAAGGTTTTTTTTTTTGTTTTGTAATTTTTGAATTTTTGTAAGGGCATAATGGTAACTTATTTACATTAACTTATTAGTATTATTTGTTTTCTTAGTATGCAATGAACAACTAAGCTTTCTATTTTTTATATTGTGTTTTTTTTTTTTCTTTTAATTGATACTAA
The DNA here is from genome assembly GCF_040712315.1 of Castanea sativa. Lineage (NCBI taxonomy): Eukaryota > Viridiplantae > Streptophyta > Magnoliopsida > Fagales > Fagaceae > Castanea > Castanea sativa. The sequence goes on along the minus strand of NC_134019.1, from coordinate 31,558,746 downwards.
AGTCTAAAATTATGAATAATTTGTTCTGAATTAAGGTAATATTTTATGATAAACTTTTATATTTATTATAATATAAGTGAAATATTATATGTTTATAAACATGGTTCTAGAGATTTTGGTGTGTGTGTGTATAAAATAGCGGTAAACCCAAAACGGCACACCGGTATTGACCGGTATCCGAAATATATCGTACCGGTGGCCAAACCGGTACAGCCTCCGGTACGATATTGACTTCCTTGATTTGTACACAAATTCTTCCACAAAAATCAATTGTACACAAACTCCAACCCAAATCTGAATGGTTTTTTTTTTCTTTCCTTTTTTATGTTCTTATCAGGAGCAGATCTGTGCTTGAAGCAGATCTAGTGGCGCCATTTCTACCTCCTCGAAACCAACAGCACCATTTCACACCACCCACCCCAACACCGAAATGACACAATCCACCTCCTTAGCCACTCGTCAAACGACGCCATCTTGACCACGAAATGACTCCTCGGCCACCCCGTCTCATCGTCGTCCTCATCAATCGAGTCTCGGCGGCTCGTGGTCGAGAGAGGTAGAGCTTGGAGTCTTCGGCCATAGGCTTATGGGTAGATTAAAGAGAGTGTTTTGTTTTATTTGGCCATAGGTGTTTGGGTTTTGGAGCTTGCTGTTTCTGGCCATGGGTGTCTAGGTATGGAGCAAATCAAAGAGAAATCAAAGAGACCGAGAGTGAGAGAACAATGGGTAGAGAAAGGGATTATATTGATGTTGTGATGTTGGTGACTAAGAAAATTTTATGTTGGGTTGGGGAACTTGGGTTTGTGGGATTGGGATTGAGATTTGGTGCAGAGGATTGTGATAAAAAAAAAAATTTAATTGAGAATTGAGAAATTAAAATTTCAGTTTAAATCAAATTTGTATTTTCAATTTAAATTATATTAAGAAATTAAAGGTTTGTTTTTTAATTTAGTTTAAATACTCTGATTTGGCCTTTTTTTATTAACTTAAATGTTGACATGACATTTAAAAATGCCAAATAATCTATTTTAATAATATTTTAATGGTCACGTCAGCGCCATGTTAGCAAGTATGGCATCCCATTAGACACATAGGATTTTTCCGTTGGTTGGCTGATGGCAAGGATTATTTTAAAAACGATTTTCTTTTTTTTAGGAATAACATTAGTAACGAAATCAATTTTGGGACTAAAATGGGAATTGACTCAAAATGTAAGGACTAAAAGTGCATTTTTGCAAAAAAAAAAAAAATATATATATATATATATATATATTTAACTAATCAAAATTGTCACCTATAAAGTTGAGCACTATTTTGCACCAAAAAATAAAAAAGCCTATTTGCTTTTCAATAAGAAATAGGAAACATGCTTAGTATTATTTGATTGAATAACTATCACTGTTATTTCTTATTTGAAGAAACCCTCGTCTTTAATTGATATTTTGTTCATGAAAAGTAAAAATGAGACAACAAATCTAAGCATTTACTATGATTTCAAGTAGTTGTCATGAATTCAAGTTGATTATGTGTTTTATTTTTCTCGAATATTTGAACAAAAAGGAACTCCAGATTTTTGATATATTTCTCTTTAAAAGAGATTTCAAACCAATAACAATTTCATTAGAACTCTTACAAATATATATATATATATATATATATATATATATATATATATATATATATATATATATATGTATGTATGTATGTATCTTGTTCCTCCTCCACGGCTCCACTTACCACAACCTAATGATATTAGAAAAGCTAGGAAAAAAAATATTTAATGTAAATTCATGGGCATGGAAAGAAATCATGCTTAATCAATTTTCCTTTTGTTTTTTTCATTTAACAATCTTTTGATTGTTTATATGATATATAAGGACAACTACCACAAATATTATCATACCCTTGATCATGAAAATATCGATCGTTTATTGAACACAATAAATTCCATGAAAGTACGGTATTCTTAGCCAAGTTTTCTTTTTTTCATTTAACAATTTTTTTATTGTTAATATGATATAAAAGGACAACTATTACAAATAGTACTATACCCTCGATCATGAAAATTAGTGGTAGTTCTAGGAATTTGTTTTAGGGTAGTCACTAAGAAATTTAAATTATACAAAATTTAATAAAGAGACAACTTAAATATATCGTCACAAAAAAAAAAACACACACACACACACACAAATACATTAAATAGTACAATTTTTTTGTACTAACAAAGTGAAAGGAAAAAAAAAAACTAATAAGAAATAAAGTGGAAATTGAATGTGCTAAAATAAGTATAATAAAGTGACCACAACAATTTCATAATAAATCTTACACAACAAGCTGTTATTGGTGGGTAAAACAAGTCAATATTGTGCCCAAATTAGAATTAGTAATATCTTACCACATAATATTTATTATGAAAATATTATGGATGTAGCATTATTTTTTTTTTTGTTGAATTCAAATTCTTATGATTTTCAAGTCAGAGTGTTTAACATTTTTATTAGGGTGGTCAAAATAGGTTAATTTAGTATATAATTTTTTTTTATAAGTATATATATACATTTTTTTTTTAAATTAGGGTGGTCACACAATAGATTTGTTTAAACTAATTATTTATATAATTTTTTTGTTAAGTGTAAAAAAATAATAATAATAATAATAAAAATTGGCAAGTGAGGATGGTCCTAAGACCACCATCATATACAAGTGGAGCCGCCACTGATGAAAATATTGATCGTTTATTGAACAAAATAAATTGCATGAAAGTAAGTTATTCCAAATTCAGAAGTCCAAAAGTGAAAAGTTTATAAAACATTATTAATAGAAAAAAATGCCGATAAAAGATCCCAATAAATTAAATCAAGTTCATTAATTTAAGGAACAATGAGAATTATTGATCTCTCTCGATAGCTTTATACATTCAAAAATTCAAAATTTCTGAGTCTTTCTTAATTGCATTGATTTATCCTAAAGATTAAATTTCAATTGGAAGCTGGTCATGCATAATGTATAAGGATCCCACTAAACATCTATTGTTGAATGTTTAATGGGCTTAACTCATAATTAGAGAATTCATAGATTCAATTCATAGGTTTAAAGTCCATGTTGTGTATTCAAGAGTTATATCATTTTGAATATACACCACTATCAATTTCTTTGAGACCCATTCTCATTTTTTCATGTGTGTGTTAAAATACTTAGTATTAAAAAAAAATCATATTAAATACATTCCTATGAAACACTGTAAAGTTTATTAGAAAAGTAATGCTAGTCGGTAAGGCTGATGTGATGTGAGATTTTTTTCTCTCGTTGTCTCTTGTGAGCCTCGGTGATGAAAGCCTAGTGCCCACTTCGTGTTGGCCACCCTTTCCCCACTTTGGTGGAAACTTTTCACGCTACTTCTTTCCCTCTCTTGTCTCCCTTGCCCCCAATTCTCTTGCGCTTGACCATGGATGATCTCACTAGAAGATGGGCCCGCCTATCATTACACTCCACTGAACAGAAACTCGTCAACCTCACCCCTGAGATAGAAAGCAACAACAAAGTTCTAGTGGCAAAACTATTCACCAAACGCAGAGTCAATGTGGAAGCCTTATCACGCACACTCCGGAGCATGTGGCGCTCTATCCAGAACTTTGAGGTCCGTGACCTTGGTCTCAACACAGTGTTAATACTCTTTGACAATGAGACTGATCCGATGAAAATCCTTGCACAGGGACCTTGGTCCTTTGACAAATATTTGATCGGGCTATATAAACCAAAGGAGGAAGAATCAGTGGATGACGCCACTTTCACCAACGCTTCTTTCTGGATGCAAATCCACGGCCTTCCTCTCCGGCGTATGAACCGAGCAAACGCAGAAGCCATCAGAACCACGCTTGGTACACTTGAACAAGTTGATGTTTCCTCTACTGGTGAGTGTCATGGCCGATATATCCGAGTACGAGTCAACATTGACATCTCTAAACCTCTCTGTCGTGGACGCTTCGTGAATGTAGGGGACCAGGACCCACAATGGATCTCATTCCAGTACGAAAGATTGCCCATCTATTGCTACGAATGCGGCCTGTTAAATCATGACGAGCGAGACTGCCAGCTCTTGACCGACAACTCCGATACTTCAAGCACAGACAACCAGCAATATGGGCCCTGGCTACGTGCCACCATGACAAACATCCAGCAACCTCAACTTGTGACAAATAAAACCCCGCCATCCACTAAACCTCCTCGTACTCCCCGCCCAACACCCTTACCGCAACACATCCCACCTTATCCACCACCACAATATGCCTCTCCCTGTCCGCCGCCACAAAATACCCCACCTTCCCCACCACCGAAACAACCCACTTTCTTGACCAATACACCCACGCCACCTCCTCACAAGGCAACTCCGACGCCGGAAACGGAAACCCCGCAATTCCCAGTAAACCATAATGATGCCCCGAATTCAACGGATATCCTTTCAAACCCGAATCTTTTCAACTGTCACATTAATGTGATTGACCAAGAATTAAATACCCCACCTACACGGAATTCAGGCGGCACAATCCCAGACGTTACGCAAAATGATAACGTCATACACCCACATTCACTCCCATTAATTACACCAAATAAAGCCACACCTGAACACATGCATAATTCCAAAAACCATTCTTTTAACCATTCCAACATGTCAGACCCCATGATAACTACAGAAAATTTGCCCTCCTCCACTTCAGCACCAATAAATGAGCCAAAGCTAAAAACTTGGAAAAGACTTGTCCCACCACCCAATACACTACCTTCACAAACCCATGACGTGCATGCAAAAGACCTCAAACGAAAAAACTCTAAAACAACAACTCTGGATAGCAACTCTCTTGACAAGAAACACTCAACAAACTTTTTGCAGAAAACCTGGGATCGGCGGTGTCTGCTACGCAGCACCGCCGGACATAATGAGTATCCTCAATTGGAACTGCCGGGGGCTTGGGAACCCCCGGACAGTTAATGCTCTTCTACGAGCATTGGACAAAGAAGATCCCATATGTGTCTTCCTCATGGAGACAAAGCTCACCACCGATCAGTTGAATGCTAAGAAACAGGGTTGTGCTTATAATCAGGGTATTGCAGTCTCCTCCAAAGGCTCAAGTGGCGGTCTTGCACTCCTTTGGAAATCTGATGCAAAGGTACATATCAAAAAAATTTCTCGTTGGTTTATTGATGCCCATGTTGTATGTAAAACTACAGGACTGACATGGAGGCTCACTGGCTTCTATGGACAACCTGATACAAGCAAACGGGAAGAAACCTGGACCCTACTTGAATCCTTGGGCCGATACAATACCCTCCCTTGGCTCTGCGTGGGGGACTACAATGAAATAGTTAAACGCTCAGAGAAACTAGGTGGCGCTTTAAGGCCAGCCAGACAGATGGATCGCTTCCACACAGTCATCCACCATTGCCGCTTCCTCGACCTTGGTTATATTGGGTCTCATTTCACCTGGTCAAGAAATCATCCTATAGAAGGTCGCATACACATCAGATTAGACCGAGCACTAGCTACTATTGGTTGGTGTTCTCTCTTCCCTGGCACTACTGTTCATCATATTCCAATGTCCACCTCGGATCACTCCCTACTCTCTATCCGCTTTCGTCCGCCCATTGCCAGTCCACGTCCTTTGGGCCGGCTGTTCCGCTTTGAAGCGATGTGGCTGCGTGATCCTCGTTGTGCTGAGGTCGTCCAAGACGCATGGCAAGATGGCCTTTTCAAACCTGACGACGCTCAAATTACGAACTGCCTTGACAGTTGCCGCGAGCGTTTGACAACTTGAAACAAGCTAGAATTCGGCCACGTGGGAAGACAGATTTCGAGACTTGAAAAGAAGCTCCAGTGTCTCGAGTTGAATGCTAGCCAGAATTCAGCGGAGATTCAAGAGGTTCGCTCCGCTCTTAACAACTGGCTGGACACTGAAAACACTATGTGGCACCAACGATCAAGAACTCAATGGATCACTGATGGCGACCGTAACACCCACTTCTTTCACCAAAAAGCCTCAAACCGAAGAGACCGAAACTTTATTAAAGGCATATGTGATTCCAACGGCGTTTGGCAAGAAGACGACCAGGTCATGGAAGACATTATCCTAGACTATTTCTCCAACATTTTCACTACAAATGGGCCCACCGATTTCTCAGCTACTATTGATGCCGTCCAACCAGTGGTCACTGCTGAGATGAACAGTTTCTTAACCCAGGTTTTTCAAGCAGAAGAGGTCCACAGAGCTTTGAAGCACATGCATCCAAAGAAATCCCCGGGACCCGATGGCATGCCCCCTCTTTTCTACCAGTATTTTTGGTCTTTATCTGGTGAGTGTGTTACGACTGCTGTTCTAAACTTTTGAAATGATGGCATCATCCCTCCTAACTTTAATGAGACACACATCACCCTCATCCCAAAGATAAAAAATCCCACCAAGGTAACTCAATACCGACCCATCAGCCTAAGCAATGTCATTTCCAGATTGGCCTCCAAAGTCCTTGCAAACCGACTAAAACGCTTCCTCCCTCACATCATCGGGGAAAACCAAAGCGCTTTTATGTCTGACTGTCTCATCACTGACAATGTCCTAGTTGCTTTTGAAACAATGCACCATCTAAACCAAAAGAGAAACGGTCGGGTTGGGGAAATGGCCTTAAAGCTTGATTTGAGTAAGGCTTTTGATAGGGTAGAGTGGAGTTTCTTGGAAAATATTATGTATAAAATGGGCTTCAATAGTAGATGGGTTAACCTCATGATGCAATGTGTTACATCTGTTACCTACTCTATAAAGATTAACGGCAAACCCTGAGGCCACATCACCCTTACTCGGGGTTTGAGGCAAGGGGACCCCATTTCCCCCTTCTTGTTTTTGTTTTGTGCAGAAGGACTTTCAGCCCTACTTCGCAAAGCCACAAGCACTGGTGCTCTCCGAGGTGTCGCTGCCTGCCCACAAGGCCCACATATCTCACACCTCTTCTTCGCCGATGATAGTATCATCTTTTGCCAAGCAACCTTAGAAGAATGCAGCCACCTCACACATATCTTGGAAACATATGAACTTGCTTCAGGACAAAAGCTAAATAGGGAGAAAACTTCTCTCTTTTTTAGTCGAAACACACCACATGCACTACAAGAAGACATCAAAACTATGTTTGGGGCGGAGATAATCAAGCAGCATGAGACTTATCTAGGCCTTCCATCTCTTGTTGGCCGCTCTAAGGCGAACACTTTCCATGCCCTAAAGGAAAAGCTTGACAAGAAACTATCAGGTTGGAAGGAAAAAATGCTTTCTCAAGCAGGGAAGGAAATTCTTATTAAAGCAGTGGCACAGGCTATACCCACTTACACCATGAGTGTCTTCAAACTCCTTGACACACTTTGTGATGACTTAACTGCCATGGTTCGTCGGTTTTGGTGGGGACAATCAAATGGAAAAAACAAGATAGCATGGCTTAGTTGGAACAAAATTTGCACTCCAAAACAAGACGGTGGACTTGGCTTTCGTGATCTACCAACCTTTAACTTAGCACTCTTGGCAAAACAAGGATGGCGATTGCAAACAAACACACACTCCCTGGTGCACCGTGTCCTCAAAGCACGCTATTTTCCCAACAGTGACTTCCTCCATGCTGAACTAGGTTCAAAGCCATCATATGCATGGCGTAGCATTATGGCGGCTCAAAATATTGTCAAGGCAGGTTGTCGATGGCAGGTTGGAGATGGAGCATCCATCAATATTTGGAAGGATAAGTGGCTGCCTCAACCGTCCACCTTTATGATCACCTCTCCACCCTACAGTGTCCTACCCGAAAGCTCCACTGTCAGCACTCTTATAGACAACACGGTGGGTGAATGGAAACATAACTTGATCAATGTAGCCTTCCTTCCCCATGATGCAAAAAAAATTCTAAGCATCCCCATCAACAAAAATGGGAACCGAGATCGACAGGTCTGGGCTTACACACCTAGAGGAACCTTCACTGTGAATAGTGCCTACAAGCTCGCCCTTTCTCTGCATTTGCAAAGCACCACTGGGTCCCCCTCCACAAGCCATGATATAAGCTCGTTCTGGAAAAAGATTTGGAGTTTGCATGCTCCAAATAAAATCAAGACCTTCACTTGGCGAGCATGCCGTAATATCCTCCCCACCAAAGAGAATCTCTGTCATAGAAAGGTGCTTGACGAGCCCCTCTGTGAAGCTTGTGGATTAGCGACGGAAACTACAACCCACTTATTCTGGGAGTGCACAAAAGCCGTTGAACTATGGGCTATCTCGGGCATCCCTTTTGACATGCATGGAATCCATTTCCATGATTTTGCGGATTGGCTTTGGTACCTCATATACATGCAGCACGTTGGAAATGATATTCTTGAACTCATTATCACTATCACTTGGTGCATGTGGTTTAGTAGAAACCAAGTACGTGTAGGCCAGCCAAGACAAACGTGTCATGAAATTCTCCATAAAGCTCGCACCCTGCTTTGCGAATTCCAGCTAGCGCATCATCGCCCACCACAACATAGGGACGCCATGGACCCACGCTGGGTCCCACCATCTCCACCATGGTATAAGGTCAACGTGGACGCTGCTATCTTCGACCAGCTCAACTCTGTGGGAGTAGGTGTCTTAATTTGGGACCACGAAGGATCGGTGGTTGCAGCTATGAGCAAACACCTTCCCTTACCGCTAGGTCCATTGGAAGCAGAAGGAAAAGCAATGGATGAAGCTGTCACCTTTGCATGGGATATTGGAGTTAGAGATGTTGTGTTTGAAACTGACTCACGGACAGTTTTCGACGCCCTCACTAGAACGATCACTCCCCCAATAGCCATTGCAAACCTTATTGATGGGATTCACCAAAAGCTGCATTTCTTCCGAGCCACTTGTTTTCTCCACGTACTAAGACACAGCAACAAACCAGCTCATACTTTGGCAAGATATGCCAAAGGAATTAACAACTTTGTAAGTTGGATTGAGGAAACTCCACCCATTATTGAATCTTTTGTAATTCAAGATGCTATGTATTTATCTTCATCATAATAAAGTTATTTATTTCTCATCAAAAAAAAAAGAAAGGTAATGCTAGAGACACTATTTTACAACATTTTTACAAATTATTAATGTGACCAACTTCTTATTGGTTTTCATTAAAACCCATCATTAACGTCACTTTTTCATTTACTAAACTACCCACCATATCAGCAGTTTGTAAAATTTGTTGTTAAAAAGTTTGTATCTCTAGTATTACTCTAAAGACGCAGTCAATTAGAGTGGGTAAATTTTCCTTTAAAAAAAAATTAAAGTGGGTAACATCACTTTTTCATTTACTAATAATCACTCACCACATCAGCAATTTGTAAAATTTTTTGTAAAAAAAGTTTTTATCTCTAATATTACTCTAAAACGCAGTCAATTAGAGTGAGTAAATTTTCCTTTAAAAAAAATTAAAGTGGGTATATAAATATCATAACATGCGAACAATAACAAATAAAAACTAGCATTTTTAGGGTGAGGTTTGTGGTCACCCCAAATCACATTAGTTATGTCCCAATCCAACATTCCCTAGCGGGGAATGCCCCTATGGTCACGCCCAGGAGGGTGAGTTACAATAGTCGCCCCCGCCCTCTCTTTTTGTTCATAAAAAAAAATAAAAAATAAATAAAAAACTAGCATTTTTCTACTTTCTCACCAAAAAAAAAAAAATTTTGGGGCCTAAAATTGATAAGGAATAAATTATATATATGTGTGTGTGTGTAAGTAAAGCTTAAAAAAAAAAAATCTAATTAGGTTTTAAATTAGATTCCAATTGTTGCCTAATTTTGCGTCACGTGTCCTATTTAAATTTTTTGTTTAAAAAAAATTTTGTGAGGTGCAAAAGACGAAGATTATAATATAAATAAATTATTCAAAACTCAATGAATAATAAAAAAATAATAAATTCATGTGTATATTCAAAAGGAATTAAAATATAAAAATAAAATAAAAGAGAGTATAATTTAAATTCATATATGTGTGTGATTGTAATTTCTTTTAATTGTACCGTGCATATGCACGAGTTATACACTAGTTTATGAATAAAATATTTGCCAACACAAATTATTCAATTATTGGTAATAATCAATATAAGTCTAATATATATATATATATATATGAAAACAATATAATTCTAATATTGAATCAAGATGAACTCTTGTTTGGTGTCAATGTAATGGATATTAAGGTTCTGCACGTGTAATAAGAGGGATATGAATATTAAGGTAATGTATATGTAATAAAATGGAATTATAAAAATATTAAGGCTTCTTTTAATTGTTTTTAAAATTGTAATAAAAATTTGAAGAACAAATTCAATTTTCAATTTTCTTGATTCATCGAAGTTTTTTTTTTTTTTTTTGAGGAATTAGAGAATAATCTAAATTTGGTAATTATTTTATTTTCCTAATAATTGTTGTCTATCTCTTGCACGGCACAGCAAGAAAAGACCAAGCTCACCCTCTTAACTATATTTCTCTGGGCAAGAATTCACCATTTTGTCACTTTCAAAACCACCCATCCACGCTACACTTCTCTACTCTCTCCAGATATTTCCCTCCACTCCCAATATATAAAAACAACCCCAACTCTCTCTGTCTTTAATAAATTCTCATATAGCTTAGGGTCCTTCTATTCTGTTCTGTTATCCAAAATGGACAGAACAACTCTACTAGTTCGTTCTCTCTCTTCCAACAGATTACTCTTCCGCTCTTCTCACAGACTCTCTCGCTTTTCCTCTTCTCTCGCTCCTAAACGCCACCGTATAATCCCCAATCCCGCCACCAGAAAATCCTCGCTCCGCCACCGACTGCTCCGCGCCACTTCATCCTCCTCCTCCTCCCCCGCCGCCGCCGCCGCCGCTTCACTCAACCTCAGAAAACACTTCTCCTCTCTCTCCCCACGCGCCGTCGCCACTTCCCACACTCACTCTCCTTCAGGTAAATTCTCATTTTTAAACCCTAAAGGCTATGATATATGGATTTGGAGTTTGCATTGAGCTGAAACGCAGCGTTTTGCAGAGTTTGCAGGGGTTGACAATGAGGCTGCGGAGAAGCTCGGGTTCGAGAAAGTTTCCGAAGAGGTCATCGGAGAGTGCAAGTCGAAAGCCGTGCTTTTCAAGCACAAGAAGACCGGTGCCGAGGTCATGTCGGTGCTGAACGACGACGAGAACAAGGTCTTCGGCATTGTCTTTCGCACTCCACCGTAAGTATTCTCATTGTGCGAATTTAATCTACAAGTTACGGTTTTTGGATTTTGCGTTTTGATGTAATGGTGAATTTGATTCAGGCATGTTCTAATTTAGAAACATTCAATAAGAGTAAAAATGAATATATATGCAGACTACGATTTATTATTAGAAATGGAATTGTATTAGCAGTAAAGAATGTGATTTATTGTCAATTAGTCATTTCTAAGGCTTCTTCTTTTTTTTTTTTTGGAATAGAGGGAATCCGGTCTGCATGAATGTGAGATGCGACAGTGTTTAAATTAGGTTTAGCATTGGATCAAGCTGCTGCCACCAAACTGGCAGTTCCTCCTCCCATAATAATGGGATGGAGAGTGAGGTTACAAGTTCAAGTGCCCGTTTTGGTTCAGTGTTTTTGGGCCAAAAAGTACAATTGTAATTCTGATTCTGAAACGTGTATTCAAGCAAAAATACTCACCAAACGCGTGTGCAACTTAACAATAGAAACCCCCCCCCCCCCCCCAATTGAATCAAGCTCGTGCTTTCTTAGTTGTTAGGAAATATTTAAAAATAAATAAAATAAAGGATTGAGTGTAGAGAAAATTTATGGCTGTATGTTGGGATTATATTTTATTTTTATTTTGAGCTACAAGCAGTTTTATGGAAGAACAATTGCACTGTTTGGAACTCTTGTGGAAATTACTCTCATTAATGTTTGAGTGATAGTTGCTCAAGATCTAATCACCTTCTTGTATCCAAATTTTAATGTAGAAATGATTCCACTGGGATTCCACACATATTGGAACACAGTGTATTGTGTGGGTCAAGAAAGTATCCTTTGAAAGAGCCATTTGTTGAATTATTGAAAGGGAGCTTGCACACTTTTCTGAATGCTTTCACATATCCCGATAGGACTTGTTACCCAGTTGCTTCAACAAACACAAAGGTAAAAGCGAGATAGAATGGAATTTGGGAATTGTGATGTTTTAAATCTTGGGTCTAGTTCGGATTTTAATGCATGATTGTTTATTTTCTCCAAACAGGATTTCTATAATCTGGTAGATGTATACCTGGATGCTGTCTTCTTCCCTAAATGTTTGGAGGATTATCAGACTTTCCAACAGGAGGGTTGGCATTATGAACTCAACAATCCTTCAGAAGATATATCTTATAAAGGTCATTAGTTCTGTTGCAGATTGTTCTGGAGTGTTTTATACCTTTGGGATGAGTTTCAAGCTTCCTGTTTTTGGAATCCATCTGACTCCTAATCATATGATGCATTTCCTTTCCTTCCTAAATGATTTTGTTCTTATTTGTAGGTGTTGTTTTCAACGAGATGAAAGGTGTCTATTCTCAGCCTGATAATATATTAGGACGGGCAGCTCAACAGGCAAGTCTCTTGTGTGTGTGTGTGTGTATTATTTCTTAGGCTTTGATACCTTTGCAGAACAAGTGGTGCATTCTCAATAAAATTTGATCTGTTGGAAGTTTATTGATCAGTCCAGCCAAAGGATCTTCTTATACCATGTGCTGATAATTTGACTGTAAATTTTTTTTTTTTTTGATCCCATCTGGATTGGTTTCACTTATTTATTTATTTTTTTTCCCATTTTTATTATGCATTGATCATTAATCAATCATTCGTGTGATGGTCTCTCTCTCTCTCTCTCTCTCTCTCGCTGGTACTGTGTTATTGTGTATCATACTCTAGTAGTTCTTAATAATATGGCAGATTGTATAAGTAGATTCAAATAAATCATACTTAGAAACTCATACATAATACAAAATACAAAATCATAAACTACATGGTTTAGAGCAAATTTTTTTTTTTTTTTTAATGTAAACTATTTGAGGAGAGAAATCTGCTGTGGTCTATGTGGTAAAAGGACGTATTCAAGTATCTGGGGGGGCTATTCTGTCTTGTGTGATGTGGACTATTTCGAGAGAAAGAAATCTGCGTAACTTTGAAATGAAAGACCATTTTTGTTCAACTTAGATTGCAGCTAGCGGGGGCACTTTCTGAGTGGTAGCAAGCTCATTCTCCATTTTCTGGTCTAGTTTCAGACATTTTAAAGTTTATGGACATGCTCTTGGTTAATTTATGCTTTCTTTTTTCTCCTTTGGAGTGTCTGTGATATACTCCCTGTGTACTGGCCTCGGTCAGTCTTCTTTTTTCTTTTTTTCTTTTTTTCTATCAATGAATTTCTTTTCTTACCGATTAAAAAAAAGAAAAGAATCCAGTGTTTATTTGTGCTCAAATATCATAGTGATTCATGCATTTGGGAGTTTGATAGGGTCATTGGGTCTAGGCCATGCCAAATATTCGTGTTACTAACATATCAAGTGCCCATTTGGTATAGCTTGTTTTTCCCTTTTTTGAAAAGGGGCTTTTGAAAAAGTTGTACTTTAGAAAAAGTGTGGTATTAAAAAGCTATACTTTGGAAAGGTGCAGTTTTAAATAGTACTCCCACTAAGGCACACATTTATTTGTCACAATGTATGTTGATGTTACTTGGAGTTGACCAGTAAAACCATATGGCTTGACTTGTGCTGGAAGGAACTTCTGAATTCAGTGTTACTAGTATGATCTCTATTTTTGCCAAATGTCCATTGTTCTCCAAAAGCTTTGTGTTATTATTATTATTTTAAAAAAAACTTGTTTCTATTTTTATTCTATTGATAGCTCTTGTAAATTTTGGCACAGGCTCTTTTCCCAGACAATACTTATGGTGTTGATAGTGGGGGTGATCCACGAGTTATTCCCAAACTGACATATGAGGAATTCAAGGTTTGATGCGTGCACCATGTTGAGATTCTTGTTTAACTATGTTAGTATTAAGATTGTGTAACTTTCAAATAGCAGTAATTTAGCTGATGTATCTTTGTGGTAACTAAGTTATTACCTTAACCTAAATGTTGTATCATGATAGTTATTTATTTATAAAAATGGAATGAAATTCTGGTATATGCCCATGCAATAATTTTGTTTTTAATTTTCACACCATTGTTGGTAGATATCAATTGGTTTTTTTTGGGGGGCCTATTCAATAGCTCAAAATCTATTTTTTATTTAGTACAAGTTTTCCGTTAAACTGGTTTAGAGGAATCTACTCCAACCTAGTATGTGGCAATTTAAATGACCATCCACATATATTAATTGCATGACTCGTTAAGTGATATAAACAAGAGGGTCTTTGATAGAGTTGAACATCCTAATTTTGTAAACAGAGGCTATCTTTTGATCCTTGTATGATTGGATGCATGCCATGGGTGGCATCCCATCAATGTCTTTTGTTAATATCATAAATTTTCTCTCCTTGTAATTAATAGATTAGTTGATTTCAAATTTATTTGATATTATGATTAGTTGATCACTTAATTGTCATATTGTACAATATTAAGTGTTTTCAAATGTACTAGATCATAATTTAAGAATGTGCACTTTATTTCAATGAAGCGAGCACTTGTGCTTTGCACCTAGGCTCCTGGAGGCCTTTGTGCTTAAATGCACCTCACACTTTTACAAACATTGTATTTATAATAATACTATTACTATTGCGGCTTTACTTGGAGATAGTTGATTGATTTTTGTGACATCTGCAAGGACTCTTTCAATGTCATTGATATATAGATTTAATATTTAGGATTGGGTTACAAGTTATTAACTTCCTTATTTTGGAGTTTGTGAAAACCTTTTGGTGTTTTACCATTCAAGGTTTCTCTAGCATGTCTTAGAAAATTTTTAGGCTTCTTTCCAGTAGCATACATGAATTTTATCTGCACACATTATTATGCATGTGACCTCGAATGAAGTTATGAATATTCTTTCTTTTGGTTTGACACGATTGGTGCTATTCTTCTGAAAAAAATTTACAGGAATTTCACCGTAAATATTATCACCCCAGCAATGCCAGAATATGGTTTTATGGAGATGATGATCCAATTGAGCGCCTTCGGATCTTGAGTGGTAACAAATGACATCTACTTTTATGAATATACGGCCCCAATAACTTTCTTCTTTTGTCTTGTATCCCTGGCCTTGCCCCTGATGTACATGAGTGATTCGTCCCAAAAGAAATTTGATGCAAAACTAGACTTGTGTAACCATTAAACCATGGAAACCTAAAGGCTAAAACTAATAACTGTTCTTTGGTGGCTTGTGCATAACTTCTTTACATATGAAAGAAAAATTACAAATTTGTAATTTTTGGTGTTTAACCATACTACATTATCTGTTTCTTATATTAAAGACATTACGTTTTTTTTCTCTCTCTCTCTCACTGTCTCTCTTTCACAAAAAATGACACTTAAACTAATGATAAAAAAGTTCATTCTTTCAATTTTGAATGGTTGTCAAACCAATCGCTACCAAGCATTTACAGTCTACATTGATGTCAAGTTTTTATTTTTATTTTTTGTTTAGCTCAATGATAATTTTAGGATTCTGTGAAATTCATTTAAAATGTAACGCGTTACACTCTTTCTCTCAGAGTATCTAGATATGTTTGATGCAAGTACTGCTCCCAATGAATCAAAGGTTGGAACACAAAAACTATTTTCAGAGCCAGTGAGGATTGTTGAGAAATATCCTGCTGGTGAGGGTGGGGATATGAAGAAGAAGAATATGGTATGCCTTAATTGGTTGCTCTCTGATAAGCCCCTAGATCTGGAAACTGAGCTTACCCTTGGGTTCTTGGACCATCTTATGTTGGGAACTCCTGCTTCTCCATTAAGGAAAATCTTGCTGGAAAGTGGATTAGGAGATGCCATTGTTGGTGGTGGGGTTGAAGATGAGCTCCTCCAGCCTCAGTTTAGCATTGGGTTGAAGGGCGTCTCTGAAGATGACATTCAAAAGGTAGAAGAATTAGTAGTGAGTACCCTTAAAAAATTAGCAGATGAAGGTTTCGATGCAGATGCTGTAGAGGCATCCATGAATACAATTGAGTTTTCTCTCAGGGAAAACAACACTGGATCATTTCCTCGTGGTTTGTCACTGATGCTTCGATCCATTGTAAGATATGATATGCCTGTCTCTGTTGTTTTACAAGCCCAGCATCCTTATCATAATTTATTTATATTCACGTATGTTCTTTGTTCCGTTTTCTTTTTTTTCTCAGGGGAAATGGATATATGATATGGACCCCTTTGAGCCATTAAAGTATGAGAAACCCTTAGTGGCCCTAAAAGCCAGAATAGCACAGGAAGGCTCTAAAGCTGTTTTTTCTCCTCTAATAGAGAAATTCATCTTGAAGAATCCTCATCGAGTTACAGTAGAAATGCAGGTAGTCACCAAATCTTGTTAGTGTAAATGTTTTCAGTTGCTGTGTGCATGTGATGCTTTTGTATTAATCATATGTTGGGGGTATTTTCTGCATCAGCCTGATCCTGATAAAGCTTCTCGTGAAGAAGAAGCTGAGAAAGAAATCTTGAAGAAACTTAAAGCAAGTATGACTGAGGAAGATCTTGCTGAGCTAGCACGTGCTACACAGGAGTTGCGACTGAAGCAGGAAACTCCTGACCCACCAGAAGCTCTAAAAAGTGTCCCAAGCCTCTCTCTACTAGACATTCCAAAAGAACCTATTCACATTCCTACAGAGGTTATCATTACCTTTAGTAACTCGTGTTTGGATGTCCTACATGGCTTCTTCTTTTGCTTTTCTGTTATAGAGCATACTGAGCACTTTGTTCACTGTAGGTTGGGGATATAGATGGAGTAAAAGTTTTGAAGCATGACCTCTTCACAAATGATGTCCTTTACACTGAGGTTGTCTTCAATATGGGTTCACTGAAGCAAGAGCTTCTCCCCTTGGTACCACTTTTTTGGTGAGTTGTTGTTGCCTTAAAGAACCACTGTTTATTTTGTTGCTGAACTTGGTATTGATATGTCATTTTCCATAATTCCATTCTATCAGTATCTGAACAGAACAAGATGTTTCACCACATTAAGTTCTGAAAAGAAAGATTATATGTACTGCTCAAAAGGCCAGTGTTTTTTGTTAACTATGCTACAATATCCTTCAAGGACCTGCCAAATGTGTATTACATTGAGGTTTCCATTTTTCTTTTCCTTATTGTGGTGCCTGAGTGTGAGGGCTTCTTTTGTCCAATCTTTCAGCTTGATGTCTCTTTTATAGCTATAGCCTTTTTGCTCTACCAAAACTCATAAAAAGGAAGAGCAACCTCTAGAATGTTAATTCGATAGGGTAAATGTATATTGACACTAAAAGCAAAGGGAAGGATGTTAATGCCAATGTAACAGCAGTGTTAATACTGATGATAATGTATATGTTTCTTCTTCTAGGATGATTTAGATCACATATTTTGACTATTTAATATTGTTCTTAACAGCCAATCATTGCTGGAGATGGGTACAAAAGACTTGACTTTTGTGCAACTTAATCAGTTAATAGGAAGAAAAACCGGAGGAATATCAGTTTTTCCATTCACATCATCTGTACGGGGCAGGGAGGATCCATGTTGCCATATAATTGTTAGAGGCAAAGCCATGGCAGGATGTGCTGAAGACCTATTCAACCTGGTATCTATTCTTTTCAGAGTTCACATGTAATCATCAAGATTGACAATGACATAATTTGAACCACTTGAATCATT
Organism: Castanea sativa; assembly: GCF_040712315.1. NCBI lineage: Eukaryota > Viridiplantae > Streptophyta > Magnoliopsida > Fagales > Fagaceae > Castanea > Castanea sativa. The sequence continues at coordinate 31,540,896 of NC_134019.1, read as the reverse complement.
TTAAATATTGTGGTAATTAGTTTACATTGGCTGGGGACCACACCTTTTGGCCTGGAAATCACTAGTTTAAATCTCTCCCTCTCCCTCCCTCCCCTCTGGAGCCAAAACTTATTATTATTATTATTTATATATATACATGTAAAGTTTACATAGCTTTCACTGCTCAGGAAATTTGGATCTTTGTATGGCTTATTTAGAACCTCTGCCTATTCTCAAGTCTTCTAACTGCTTTCTGTTACCTTTTGTTGATTTATTGATTTCTAACACCTAATGGAAAGGAACAAAACATTGTGCAAAGAATAGAGATTCCATGCTTAAGTAGTTGGGGGCTGCAAGCCTGATTATTCATTTTGTAGACAGCTATAAATCAACACTTGTTTGTCTAGTTACTGGGTCCTATTAAATTTTTTCATATCTATTACCAATTGACTATCGTCTGTTTGCAAATGTTTTCTTCATTGATGAGGCCTCTTCAACTATTATAAAAATGGATGTCTATAGAGACCGCTTCTCACTATAGTATACCATAGTAACCATACAACCAGCCAGTTCTACTTCATACTTTGTTTAGCTTTTTGCTATACAGTGTCATTAATTTAGTACACTTCTGTGGATAATGAGTGACTGAGGGATTCATGCATATATAGGTTACCCGTGTTCTTCAACAAGTCCAGTTTACGGATCAGCAGCGGTTTAAGCAGTTTGTCGCCCAAAGCAAAGCTAGAATGGAGGTATGTACAGAATTTTGTGGAAAAAATAGGCAACCCAGCTGGACCTTAACATTTCGTCATTAAATCTCAATTTATATTTGTTTTCAGAACCGGTTAAGAGGTGGTGGTCATGGAGTTGCAGCTGCAAGGATGGATGCTAAGTTAAATGTTGCTGGGTGGATTTCTGAACAGATGGGTGGTGTCAGGTTGGACTATTTAAATATTTTGAAGTGATCTTTCTTTTGGACTAATCTATGTAGGCTACATTGACATCTGTCTTACTCCTTACTCTGTTTAAGCATTTACCCTTCCAGTGAGAGGACTGTCTAGGAATTAACATTTATATTATATACTGAACTATAGAAATGCCTTTTCTTGATTATAGGTCTCACGAAAAAAAAAAAAAACACTAGGCTCATGTCCAGGACTTTGTGAATGCAGTAAAATTACACATGATGACTTGAACTAGGAAGCATAGACACCTCATTTGGGGTGCAGTACCAGTGTCATATCTGTGTTGTATTCGCCATGTCATGTTATCATTTTTCAGAAATTGCTTGTGTTGCCATGTCATGTCTGTACTTGTACTCGTGTTTGTGCTTTGGAGGACTTGAATGTTTCTTATAGCTATAGATGTTATGCTTTGGTACACATGTCAAAAGTTTCAAGTTCTATGGTATATATGTTTTCGAGATCCACTTTCTCAGAATTACAAACTGGATGGCCCTGATATAGTTTATATTTCTGGTCTTGTAGTTACCTGGAATTCTTACAAACTCTTGAAGAGAAAGTTGATAAAGATTGGGATGAAATTTCTTCATCTCTTGAGGAGATTCGCAAGTCCATACTTTCGAGGAATGGTTGCTTGATAAATATGACTGCTGATGGAAGAATCCTCTCAGACTCTGGAAAGTTTGTTAGCAAATTTCTTGATTCACTTCCCAGCAACCCTCTTGTTGGAACAGCTACTTGGAATGCTCGACTTCCTTCAGAAAATGAGGCCATTGTGATACCAACTCAGGTGATTTTTTCCCCCTGCCTCCTGCTGCTTGTTTTTCCTTGTAGCTTTCTTTATAACATGTTATTATTTACGTTCTGCAGGTTAATTATGTTGGAAAAGCAGCTAACCTTTATGAAACTGGTTATCAACTTGATGGGAGTGCATATGTAATTTCAAAATACATTAGTAATACTTGGTTATGGGATCGTGTGCGTGTTAGTGGTGGGGCTTATGGAGGCTTCTGTGACTTTGATACTCACTCGGGTAACATTTCGTGCCCTTACCTATTTGTTAAGGGGTTATACGTTGTTCAAGAATCTTACATTTTGGGTTCTGTTGTTTAGGAGTATTCTCCTTCTTATCTTATCGTGACCCCAACTTGTTAAAGACACTTGATGTATACAATGGAACTGGAGACTTTCTCCGTGGGTTAGAAATGGATGACGATACTCTTACAAAAGCTATTATTGGGACCATCGGAGATGTGGATTCATATCAGCTTCCTGATGCCAAAGGTTATAGCAGGTATGTGGACAGCAGTCTTTAAAAGGTGGCTTCTGCACTTGAAGTTAACAGTTACTTTGAAAAATATTAACTGTATAAGCCTGAAGATGTAACTTCACATCATGGCTCAAAGGCAAAATACCTTGTAGGGGAGGTCACTGCTAATGTTAGATAATAATTGGACTCTACACATACTCTTATTATTTTTAGCATGAGTAAAACTCTAATTTACCCTTTCCTTTTCTTCTTTTTCTAGTTTGTTGCGGCATTTGTTGGGCATCACAGATGAAGAAAGGCAAAGAAGACGGGGAGAGATATTATCAACCAGGTAAAAGAGGATGTTTCTTAATTGATGCATGGACTCGTGTTGTAAAGTATGCCAAAGCTAGGCCAGAGACTATGAAATGAAAAAGGGAAGAGGGGGGGGGGGGGGGTTCGATTATTTTTCTCCCATTGAGGAAATTATGACAAAAATGGATTGAGCAATTTTAAATGGTTGGCACTTCTAAGAAAACTGGACTAAATTGATGCAAAATGATCTGTAGGTAGAGAGAGAATTTGAGTTTTCCTTCTAATTGACATTGTTTTCATTAAACCCGAAAGTTACTGTTATCTGAGGTTTTCTGTATGTACTCACTTCCACTAAAATAATGCTTTTTTGCTGCAGACAGCTTTATTGACTTTGCCTGGTTTATAAATTAAAGGCCTAAAATGTTCATATTGCATATAGATTCTTTTAAGCTAATCAAGTAATGAAATTTTAGTTGCCAAAGGCCTTGTAGCTGAATTGGCACATCTCTATGCATAAAGTGCTTGGGGGTTTAAGGGGGGAAAGATTCGAGTTGCAGAGTTAACAGCATATTGTAATTATCTCTCAAAAAAAAAAAGTAATAAAATTTTAGTTAGCGTCGAAGCAATGGTTGGGCGATGCCTTAGAATCTGTTCATCGCATATAAATTCAAAGTTTTCTGTTTTTGGTATATGACCTATGACATTTAGTTCAATATATTAAGTTTATCCTCTTTTCCTCACAGTTTGAAAGACTTCAAGGAATTTGCGGATGCAGTGGAGGCAGTTAAAGATAAAGGTGTTGTGGTTGCGGTGGCATCTCCAGATGATGTTGAAGCCGCTCACAAGGAATGCTCTAACTTCTTTCAAATAAAGAAAGCCCTCTAAGACCATAAAAATAAAAATGCTGCCGAGGATGGGTAATTCTCAGATACAATTTTTTCTTCACTGTGATATCTCAAAGAGTTCCAAATTTTTTATGTAGAAGCAGAATTCAGTGATAGTAGATTACAGTAAGAACTTTTTGTAACATGAAACTTGTACCATATCAGCGGTGCTAAAAGACATTTCAATTTATTCATGCCTTAAAAATGTAAGGTTACAACAGTGGTGTTATCCTTCTCTCTTTTCACCCATGTTTAAAATTTAAACTATTCTGGATGCCATCTCCCATGATGAATGTTGCTTCTATTAAAACAGTTCACAAAGCAACTTATGGGGGTGTTTCCCTTCTGTAGCTTTCCTGTTCTTTTGGTTATATCCATGTTCTGTGAGTTTAATTTCAACGAAGAGGAATGAATTTATGGTTATATCCATGTTCTGTGAGTTTAAAACAATTCTATGAAGGTGTTTAGGGAAGAGGAATTTATTTATTCTGCATCCGTAGGCTCAACAGATTTAATCACCAGTTGGTAATTAGCTTTTTTAAATTGAAGAACCTCTTTGCCTTTCTTTAAAATTTTGTAATCGATACCCTAGTTTGAAATGAATTTTATAATGTTCACTACACCAATCAAATTAATGGATTATTGGGAAAATTAATATTGAAATTAGGGTATTGATTGCAATTTTTTTTTAAAAAAATTTATACTGTTCTTGTGAATGGTCCCATAATTTAGGGCAGCGTCACATAATTTAGCTTATAAGGCCAAACTTCTATTAATCCGATAGTTTGGATTGCAAATTTCGAATTACAATTTTGATTAAAATTGTCATTTAGTTTGTAAGTTCAGTAATTCTCATAGTTGAAGATGGATAACTATAATTAACTTCCCTCAATTTTTTTTTTATAAAAAAAATCCCATAATTAACTTCCCTTTAAAAGCTTCTATTCTTATTAGAGCAACTACATAAGTTAGTGTAAAATTTTCATCTATTTTGCAAAAAAAACTTACTTTTTTTATTTTACACACCCACTTTTACAAAATACCCACTTTAGTTTATCTATTCTACACATTTATTCAATAAAATATTCATTTCTTTATTACTGTCATCTCTCTCACAGACTCAACACAACCCACGCAGCCGCCATCATCAAGTAACCACCATCATCAAGATCGACGCCTCCGGCCTCCCACTGTGCAACAAGATCTACACCAGCATCCAACAAAAAAAAAAAAAAAACTAGTAAAAAAAACCCCAAAGAACAAGCCGATCACACCGGAATCCACAAAACCCACCAACCCACACCCATAATCACTATCACGGCAGCTTCAAGCTCAACCAAAAAACCAAAAAAAAAAAAAAAGGCAACCAACAGGCCACATCGCCGATACCAACCTCCCCACAAGCCATAACACAAAAACAAACCCAGCATATATGCACAAAAACTCATCGAGTCAACTTATTCTACCTCCTCTCCTCCTCGATCTCTCTCCACCGTGCAACCCCATTGTCATCTCCACTGCCCTCCAACGCCGTCGCTCAACAAGCTCCGGTCAATGCCTTCACCAACGGTATCCTCTGCTTCTCTAGCAGGATCTACAGTCTGCGCTGTCCCCAGAGGAAGAAGCTCGTGGTGGCTAAGTCTGTGCTTTTCCTTAACCCGATCCCTAACTAGGTCCAAAATTTTCCAATTCTAGATCTATAATCGCAAATCCATTGATTATTTAAGAGTTGAAAGAGAGAGTTGTGAGCTAAGAGAGTTGATATGATGAAATGAGAAAAAGAGGGAGAGAATGAGGTGAGAGTTAGAGGTACAGAGAGGAGAGAAACAAATATTAAAATATTAAATAGAAGAGCTACAGTAATCGTATATATATGCATGGTTACTATAACTATTGTGCATAAATGCACAATTTTACACCCACTGATGTGTGTGTTTTTTTGCTCAAAATGAATAAAATGGATACCTTTTTTCTAGGGGTAATCACACTAAACCTACTTGTGGTTTGGGTGAAAATCACTTTGTCTACCCGTAGTTTGAAAAGTGTCACCTAACCCACTTGAAGTATGTTCCGTTTGTTTTTCGTAACCTACCTCTGTTAAAATCATGAGTTAATAGGTATTTTTGCTCAAATTTTATGTCTCTCTCCTCCCAAAACAAAAAAATAGCCCAAAAATTCAAGAAAAACAAGATAAAAAAGGGAGGGTTTTGTCTCTCTCTCCATTCACACAAATCTTGAACATGAAGAACATACCCAAAAATTTGAAAAATTACTAGAAGTTGAACCCAAAAACAATATCCAACACAGGCCCAAACCCTAAGCTGACCAACCAACTCAAAGCTTTTCCAAGAGTAAAATTTCTCTGCAAATGCAAGTGTTTTTGGGAATAAAAAATAGTCAAAACCCAAACACATTTCTAGCAAAACCCAGAGCACAGAAAACAAAATCTCAATTCAATGGAAAATTCACTAATTATCAAAACCTTAAACTCCATCAAAAGAAACCCAAAATTTTTCACAACATTCACATCCCAATCCCAAATCCAAACTCATCTCTTCAGTTCCATTGCCAACACCCAAGAACCCCAATCCGAGGACTCATCTTCCTCGACCTTCACATTCTCATCCGATGGTAAAACCCACAAAAACGACAACAACAATAGCATTTACGTTAAGGCACCGAGCTCCAATTCCCAAACGGCGTCGTCGTTGTCCGTGACGATGCCGATGTCGTTTATGACTGGTTCGATAGTGGGGAAGATGTTCTACAATGAGGTGAAGGTCAGAAAGTCTGATGATGGGGTTGGGTGGTCGGTGATGTTTGATTACCGAACTCTTAAGAACATACCCAAAAAGTGGTATGTTCTTCATGATCTGGGTTTTATTTTTTTGGGTATGTTCTTCTTGATGATCTGGTTGCTAAAGATGTGATCACATGGGTCCAACGAAAAGTCTCGTGAACTTAGACAAGAACCAGGTACAATGGACTTTGGGTTGAGACCATTTTTCAGATCTTTGAGAACCTTAATATTTGCTGGGTCTGTTGTTGAATCTACAAGGAAGTAACGTTGGGAAAATGCTAACATTAGAAGCAATAATGAGAATCATAGAAAGCATCATTGCACATGGCCATAGCTTTTCTGAGCTTTGAAGGTATTTGTAGATCTGAGTGTTGAAGAAGAGAGAGAGAAGTACAAAGGAAGAGAGATTGAGATTGATTGTATTTGTATGGTGAGGTTGATAGATTTTTCAGGATATAAATGAAGTTACGAGAGAGGTGGATATTTCTTTTTTTGAAAGATCCAGGGAAGGTTTCAAAACTCTCACTTTTTTATTTTATTTCTCTTGAATTTTTGTGCTATTTTTTGTTTTGAGAGGAGAGAGGCATAAAATTTGAGCAAAAATACCTATTTACCCCTGATTTTAACAAAAGTGGCTAACGGGAAACAAACAGAACATACCTCAGGTGAGTTAAGTGACACTTTTCAAACCACGGGTAGACAAAGTGATTTTCGCTCAAACTACAGGTGGGTTTAGTGTAATTACCTCTTTTTTCTATTTTAGAAGACTATACACATACTGATGGGATTGCTCTTAGGGTTTAAAAGCTTCTCTTCTTTTTTATAGAGGAAGGGACCGGGATTCAAACCAAAGGAGAACATTGAGAAATACTACTTTCCTTCTTTTTTTTGGATCAGGAGACAAAAACCTTCTTTTTTCTTTTGGGCAATGAAACATAAAACTCCTTTATTTGAGAAAGAGACATAACTCATAAGACTCTGGATAACAGAAGAAGTAGTTTTTGGCATTCATACTAGTTTTACTGAACTATTAATACCCTACAATATATTATAATGGAATGCCGTATCTGCGATATGATATCCCCCACCTCCCATTCACGTTCAATAGTACAGTACAGGTAGAATCAAAATTTCTGGTGAATATGTTTTAATGGTATGCCGAATGGGTCTTAATTTCATGTACGTACGTGTATATATATATATTTTTTTGGATACATGTACGTATATTCTCAAAATGGTTGTGTTGTTACTCAGTTCTTCCTACTGGCTGCTATGTCCCTCCATGAAAGTAGGTTAGTCCTAAATTAGTCGTCCTCTAACCTCTGATATTTTTATTTTCTCCTCCATTTTGATTCTTAATGTGGTGTCGCATGAATTAAGCCGAATTTTCAGTACCAGGACAAACAACAGGGAAAAAAAAAGAAGAAGAAGGTGTCCTCTGATATGGTACCCCATTAATGTTAGTTTTGACTCTTTTGAGCCTTGGCTCCATGATTCCCTTTTGGCAAAATCCTAGCTAATGTTTGCAGCATTACCATTGTCTTATCTTTCTTAGAGATTGTCATTAAATTATTTAAGAAACCTGCATTTTCTTCCAACATTTCTACAAGGAAATTTTTTGAAAGGCTTCGAATTGGCCATTATTCTTCCACTGGATTCTTGTGGGGTTAATATGTAATGGTATCTTTTAGTTGTTCCAATTTCGTAATATGGTATGAGTTAGTTCGCAATGTTTTGCAAGATTCAATAATTATGTAACAGCAACGATTGGTAATATTATAACGTTAATTGTTGTTATACACGTTCAGTTATACCACTGTCGTATATACTTTAAACTTTTTTTTTTTAGAATACTAAATATTTTTTAACACACACACAAGGAGAGAAAAAAAAAAGTTTTAAAGAATTAACAGTGGTGTATATTTAAAAGGGTCTAACTCTTGGATACACAGCATAGACTTTAATTAATTAAAAAATTTTGAAAACACAATTTCAACTATATGTCTCGTACACATAATATGTAATTATTGCCATCCATATTACAGTTTTTTTTCTCAAAAAAAAAAATACAGATTTTACTCCAAAAACCTTATAGAAAAAGTAATTTAAACAATTGAATTTATTATGGTATTAAATTGGGACCAATTTATTAGCATTTATAGTAAAATTAATTGGTAGTAGTAACTAGTTTTGGTATTTTCCATTATGCAGAGAGAGAAAGAGAGTAGTTCCAAAGTACAATCAGAGTAATTCTGCAAAACCATCTACTAACATTATATGCAAATCAATATACATTTCAAGATTTTTCTGTAGCACAATAAGTAGTCTATGATGTACCAACTGTATGCGCACCACCCCTGGCCTTAATATAACCTTGTATAGCTTGAAAGTTGAAACTCTTATTATGATCTGCTACAATTATGCAGAGACCTAACAATCTTGACACACCCAAGGCATCTTGATACTGAATAATGATAAGAATTGTTCAATAATTATGGGAGCTTCCTCCTCCTTCAGTGTTTCCATCCTTATTTAGCTATTACCTTTGGTCCCCTACTTGGATAACCCTATCTAAGTACACAATTTATGTCCAACTTGTGCTTGTGAATTGTGAATGCTCATTGCTCAACTGGTCCTTCAAGCCTTTAGCATTTGATGCATTTGTGGATGTATCATAGCATCAGGACCGACATGGTGTACCTTATTAACTACCTCCAAACTTAACTAGTAGTAATCTCTTCCTAGCTTTACCACCTACAAACAAGTAGGATTAAATTTTGGGTGAATAAAAGAAGTGGCTTCAGTCATGAATAGGTATTAAGAAAAAGTTCCTCTAACAAAAAAACATGAAAATCTTAGTCATAATGGAAAATTTATGGGTTTTGGTATCCTAAGGAATTGAGAATTTGAACAATTGTGTTCCTAAAGCAAATAGTTGACTGTTTTTTTAATATATAAATGCTTTCAGAACTGGGTAGTTGGCATTGTTAAAGCTCAGTAGTCCAAAAGATGCTACAGTTGTTATGCAAAAGTTGTTTATGACACTGCATGTGAATACAGATCATAGCAAAATGAAAATACACTCAGCTTTTCTATGTGCCTCTAGGAGATCCAAGTTTATATGATTTTATATATATATATATATATATATATATATATATATCTTGTTTATGTAAGTAACAATGGCACCAGCCTGAATTCAAAGGAATTTGTTGAAGTTCATGTGAGTGAGAGCCTGAAAGCCTAGCTTTGGAACACTTTTCAGTGGTACTAAAAGTTTTAGACAAAACAGAGATGCTTTTGAAATTGAGAGGAACAAGACCACTGCCAGCTTTATTCTAGAAACACGCATGTTTCTAAAACATGCAGTGTGTACTAAACCCAGAATATTTATAATAATAAAAAACAATTAAAAATAGAAAAAAGGCCCCCCTCGCCAGAAAAAGCTGTTTGGTTGCTGTCATTTTACTGTAGTTTAAAAATAAAAAATAAAAAGCTGTAATTTTGTTCAACTTTATTTTTAAGTATTAAAAAAAAAAACTAATGAAAATAAGTTTAAAAGATTGAAATCTTTTCTAAATAGTTTAAGCTTTGTATCGATCCAGCAAATAATCTTTCACATAGGCCAGATACACATTTGATGATGTTGAACTCTTAACAATTCAAAGCTTTACAAACCAGTATATTATGCTAAATCTGAACATGGTGATACAATTACTAACCCATTTATGTACTAAATATTAATCTGCAAAAAAATGTGTTGTAATCGGGGCAGGTGTTAACCATTCCGATATATGAGTATATGATGGTAGAGCTAGAACCATGGTGGCCCAGTTGTTAGTACATGCATGTAGTAAGAAAATCACTGAACAACTGAGTACCTACACACTGGGACACAGAGAGTGATCTGACCAAATTAAGGACACACACAATGTGGTCCTATTTTAAGTTTTTAACTAACTAATTTCTTGGCCAAATTTGGTATCTTCTGGTAAGGGTAGCTCAACCTCCATGACAGTCCACAGGAAGAACAGTACTGTAGTAAAGTCACTGTTTTCCTTTTTCCATTTTCTTTTTGTACAATGCTCAGGGCATTCAAATGCTTCCTCTGTTAATAGCAGGCATTTGTTAACCTAATCGAGCCAGTGGTATGAATTCGCTACACCATTCTAACTTCCTCTCCTGACTTGCTTTCTACTTGAGCCAGAAAATTGTTTATGGCATGTATTTAAATTTCATCTACCATGATTTTCCACTGCTATACTATATATGGTATTATCTCCATTGTTAATTAACTTTTAGTGGCAGTCTCGGAACCAGAATTGAGCACTGATGGTAAATTAACGTTACTCTTGAAGTTAGGACAATACCTTACAGGAGTCATAACCCATCTTTTAGGTGTGTACATAAATTTAGTCTTATTCAACAGTATCAATTGTGCAACTCTGCTCGTATAGTTTTTCTTCTTTTTATTTATTTATTATTTTTTTAAGGGGTCTTGCAACCATACATAGTGAAACTTATATAAAAATTCATCAATTTTTTTTTTGATAGAGTTATAACCTATGGCGTCCCCTCCTGGTAATTGCTCTTTATTATCAGACTAAAACACTAATCAATTTTTTGTGTAGGCGGGAATTGAACCCCAGATCTCTTATACAACCATCAGAGACTTACCAGCTGAGCTAACTAGAACCCACACAAAATAAAAAAAATAAAAAATTCATCAAATGAATTAGCATTATTCCCGCATCATACATTAAAATCTTGGTACTATTAGTTTTGGTTGCGTTAAGTGATTACCCTTTTCTAAAGATTTTATTAAATTACGAAGTTTCCTTACATTTGGGAGTAGCTTCAAATTAAATCCTAAATTTTTTTTAAGTCATCAAAATCATTAATTTCAATTGTTTCAATTCATGCTCTTAATGAGTCACTATACTAACAGTAATAGATTGCACAACTATGACTAAAATATGTCTAAACATAAATTTTTAAAAAAAATATTTGATGAGAAATTATAAAAATCTCTGGTACACTATATATATATATATATATATATGAGAATTGTGAAATTGTATGTTAATTAGACATTAGTTATTGTTAGCAAAACATTCACAATATTATATAAACTTATGTTCATATCATATTATGTCATATACTACAAAATAAATATTTGTGTCCTACATGTTATGGTTGTGCCAAGTGAACGCTATCTTTTTTGCCCTTTTATTTCATTTTTATAAGATCTTTGATAGTGTATATGAGAATTATGAAATTATATAATAATAAGCTGTTTAGTAATTGACTAATGTCTCCAAGTCATTCCTAATTATATTGATATTATATTAGCCTTACTATTGTGTTCATGCTCAAGGCTTTTTATTTGAAAAATGCCAGTGACAAGTTATTACATATTTTTATTGGTGAGCAAAAATGTAATTTCAATAGTAGATTCAATAACAACTTACCACCTATATTCATGTTTTTATTATTGTGAACATATTGTAAAAATGTTGTGTACATAGCCCTCTCTTTTCTTTTCTTTTCTTTTCTTTTCTTTTTATTAAATTTTGGGGAAGATAGTTGAAGCCTAGAAGGAGATGATAACTAGTTAACTACCTGAAAACAAGCACAAAAAAGAAAAATAAATAAATAAATAAAGAAGGAACCATGCAGATGCACGAAAATACCACTTATAACCACAAGTAATTACACTCTAAATCCTAATAGTGAAAATAGGCTACTTTTAAGGAAAATGAGGCGTGACCTATCTCCAAAGGACTTACCTTGGACCTTGGGAGCACGATGGTTAACCGCTACCACTAAACATTGCTTGGCCACCTCTTAGCATCCTACCAGCTCAACTACCCCCTTGCCAGTGGGATATTTTAATTTTACATGCAGAGTTGAGGAGACCGCCCCCATAGCATGCTGCCATGGTCTCGCGAGAATGGCAGAATACGGAGAAAAGGCATCGACCATTATGAAATTCACACTCACCGCCTTCTCCCCTGTTTGTACAAGTAATCGGATTATACCCTTTAGAATCGTAACTTTCCTATCAAACTTGACCAAAGGAACGTCATAGTTACTCAAATCCTCCAGTTTAAGCCCTAGACCCCTAAATAGATCAAGGTACATAATTTTAGCCCCACTACCTTGATCAATCATTACTTTTTTCACGTCGAATCCCACTATCTGCAAGGTTACCACTAACGCATCGTTATGCGGCTGAATTGTCCTTTCCTTATCCTTCTCCGAAAATCCCTAAATTGGTTGTTCCAAAATCATGGGTTTCTTGCACGGTACTTCTTCATATCCATCCAACTGCGAAGATATCGCCATTACCCTACCGACTGAATGAGAGTATTCCCTCGGGGCCTCAAAAATGACGTTTATTGTTCCCAGGGATGATTGGGGAGCTCCATTTCTTTGTGGCCCTGCGGCGAGCTAATCTTTTTGACCATCTGGCTGTTGTAAAAACTGTTCTAGTTTGCTAGCTTTGATTAACTAGTTAAGGAAGGCTTGTAAAGCCCTACAGTCCTTGGTTGTATGGCCTCGGTCCTGGTGGTACGGACAATACAAACTCTGGTTTCTTTTAGTGGGATCTCCTCCCATTTTGTTCGGCCATTTAAAGCAAAGCTCACTTTTGATCTTCTTTAACACTCGATATATTGGCTCTTTGAACACCGAGTTTACTGCCTGAGGGCTAACAAGGCTACGAGAAGCCTGAATAAAAAACTCCTTCCTCGGTTGGGAGGATGTGAACTGACCCGATGAGATATCCCTTCGATCAGGATTGAAGACCTTGGCTTTTCCCTTGCCAGAGTTCCGACTATCCTCAACCCTTTTATGTTCCTCAATCCAATTCATCAGCTGATGCATACTCCAAGGTGGTTTCATAGTTAGTGATTTTCACAAGTCGAAATGTGTATGGAGGCCTACCTTGAAGGTTCGCACAGCAACGTCTTTGAAGTCTCCATTGATTTCATTATAAACTTCCCAATACATATCTGAATAGCTTTTCAAAGTCTCCTCCTCTTTCATGGACATTGACAATAGAGAGTCTAGGGGTCTAGGAACTCGGCTACATGTCACAAACCTTACCCAGAATGCCTTGGTTAGCTCTTCAAAGGAATGTATGGACCCTTCCTCAAGGCTATCAAACCACCTCATGGCAACCAGACCAAGGCTTAAGGGGAAAACCTTACACATAAGGCTTTTGTTTTTGGAGTGGATAGTCATTCTTTGATTAAAGTGACAAACATGTTCAACAAGATCGGTCCTACCATTATAAATGGTAAAGGTAGGCTGGTTAAAGCAACGAGGGAGCTCAGCCTGTTCAATGCGCCAAGAAAAAAAGGAGTGGGATATCTGAAGGAGAGCCTTTCCCATGGCATTATGCCCGTAGCTCCTTCTTGGTGGAGTTCTGGACCTTCTACGATATTGCTTTCGTCCAAAAGTTTGATGGGATGACGACGTGAATGATTCACTAGGCGAAAATCTACTCCGATACTTGAATTTTGATCTGGGGAAGGTGTTCTAACCTCCCTTATTCGAGCTCTGCGACGAAGATGTCGATGCAATCATTCCACTTTTTTCTCCAGGTTATGCAGCTCCTCATCACTCAAATGGTGATTGGCTTCATGCTGGCCAATTCGCTCAGAATGAATGGAGAGTGCCCTTTCACTTGAAGTATGAGCCACATGAAGGTCCCTCCTTCGCTCGAGATTAACAAAATGGTCTCTGCTTTAAGAGCCCATGGATTTTAACGATCCACTGCGCCTAGGACTGGCCATAACAGTAATATTTTTGCAAGGGTACCTTAGGAGACCTCCCCACAGATAGCACCAATTGTGGCGGGTAAAAATTGAAAGCTAAGAAACTAAGTGGATGTTGACGTGTCAATTTTTGCCCGCCATAGTCATAATTTGTTAAATTTTCCTCTATATTGCATAGCCCAAATTACAACTAGAATAAATAATTCTAATATAGGCATTACAATTTTTCACATCATTATTATAATGTTTGTATGTGTATGTGATAATTGACTTTAAATTCTATAAGGGTTCCTTATAAAACCTTCTATATTCACAAGTTCTATTATCATTATATAATAATTTCTTTAAATGGTAGAATAAATAATAACACAATCATAAGAAATGCTTATTAATAATTTATTCAGATTCATATTTAGAACTCTCCCACGTATTGCACGTGTTAATGACTAGTTAAGGAGCGTTTTGGTAAATATAGAAAATAAATGGGCACCAAAGAGTCTTTTCCTAATTATAGATATAGAAGCTCGTTTTCAAATCATAACATATTATATGTTACTACTATATAATAAAATGGTGTTCTACACAGGGATGAAAATTTTGCCCCACCTCATTTGACCCGCCCCTCTCCGCTTCGTCCCATGTGGGTTTTTACTACCTACAAAGGTGGTGGGATAGGAACGGAGCGAGATTTAAGCCCCACATCATGAGTAGGGCGGGGATGGGTTTAGACTTTTTAGACCCAATCTGCCTCGTCCCTCCCCGCCCCACCCTATCCTCATCCCGCCCCGTATTGATAAGGGTTAAATTGTAAATTTTTCATACGCTAAAACCCTACCATATAAATAAACATATCATCAGCTAATTTTATTTTACCCCTACCTAACAAGGGTTACTATCTCTTTTTTCTTTCCTTTTTTTTTTCCCCTCTAGCAAGGTTAAAAATAAGGTACCGATTTTAACATTTTCTTTTGTCTTTATTATAAACAAATTTATATATTATTGAATCATTGATTTCGTATTATGAGATTTTTGTTTTTGTTGTGATATTGTCTTGTTAAACACTTTAATAATATAATTCAATTTTTGCTAAAAATTAATTTGATTTGATGGGATTTTATTTGTAATTTAAAGTATATTTTTATTAACGAAACAAGTTCTATTAAAAACAATTGTAAGAGTTGTGAAAAAATTAACAAGAAGTAGAGTTTTATGGGGTAAGGCGGGGCTTCGCGAAGCCCCAAGGGACGGGGTAAGAAAATTTTTCCCGTTATGTGGGGTGGGATGGGAATGAGATAAAACAAAACCATGCAGTGCAGGAGTAAAGACCTCATCCTTCAGACCCGCCCCGCCCCGCCCTATATTGCCATCCCTAGTTCTACCTGCTATGGTTGCATCAAGTGAATATCCTTTCATTTTTTTCCCTTTTTTCTTTTCTAGTACCCTATTAAAATTCTACTACCAAGATTTTATTAAAAAATTAAGAGAAGTTTATAATTTATTTTATGTTATTTTAGTAGTCAACTATAACTTTTTTTTTTAATAACAAATTGGGTCGTTCACGGCATGTTTTAACTATGTGGTTCAACGTAAGTATATAATTAAATACGTACGTTTGTATGACATAATTTCACGATGTGATTCGTTATAAAGTTCATATAAAATAATTTAGCTAACGTAAGATCGATTCCCAAGTTCCTTGAAATCATGATCTAACCTATGACAAAAAGAAAATTGCCTACTAATGGAATACTCCCATGACAAAGTCAAGAGATATTACTAACAGTAGAAAATTTGGCAAATTGAGGGTAGGTTGGTTTTTTTATTTATTAAAATTTATTCCTTTACAAATGGAATTTTTTTACTATTTAACTCCCTTCCAATTTTTACTAATTTAACTCCCTTGAAATCTCTATACGATCATATGAACACCAATAAATAATCTTAGGCAATAAGAAAAATGCCTACTAATTATATGTACCCTGATTGATAACATTCTAATGGTAATGTTAAAAGATTAAGTAAGGTTAAAAGATATTAATTCAGTAGAAAATTTGGACAAGTGAGTAGTGTAACATATAACACTTTGGGAATATTGGGTCTATGATGTTATATTATGCCATAATATTACGTTATTGTAATCTTATATTAATGTAATTCTAATACAAGAATACAATATTACATTATTTAGGAAGACGATGAGATTAAAATGATGTGATATATTTTGGAATTATAAATTATAATAATGTTAGAAAAAATAAAATAAATAAAAAACTTTCATGTTATATCATCGTAATGTACATCACATCACAGAGAATCAATCGTCTCCTTAAGTCATCAATTATTTATTTATTATTATTATTTTTCCTTAAAAAACATCTATTTTTTCTTGCGTTAAAATTTTTTTAAAAAAAATATATATATTTTTCTTTTTTTAATTTTTTTTTTCAATTTATTGGCTTTTAGTTATGGTTGTTGAGATTTTTTTTTTTTTTTTTGAGAAGGAGGTTGTTGAGATATAAAGTATATAAACTGTATTATTTCGCACGAGGGAGCCCTGCATTTAAGCCGAAGAGTTAAAGAAAGATCAAGCAATTTATTGGAAAGATACTGTCAGCGGCAGTAGGTGTAATAATTCTCATTAAGTGCTCCGTAATATTTGTTGTATATTATTCATCTCTGATGTTGCACGATGGACTACCTTTTTTATGGTTTTTGAGGAAATAAATAAGAACTAGAATTTGAGTCTTTCCTAAGACCTAGGTAAGGGAAAATTATGTTTCTAAAAAAATATATAAAAGTAAGGAAAATTATTTTATACACTAATGGAGTATGCCTCTCACAGGTAGGTACGTGGGTCTTATACATGTGGGTCTTATACCATCTCCTAGGTAAGGACAGTGCTTAATATTTAATTAATGTTCATTTAAATAAAGGTCTGTTAATGATATTCTTAGGACATTAATTAATAAATCATTTTTAAAAAGTCTTGATACAACTTTAATGGAAAATATAAAAACACTAAAAAAATTCATTGTTTTTTCACTTCCTCAAAAAAATTTTAAAAAGCATTTCAAAAACGAATATCCATAACAAAATCCAAAAAAAAAAAAATTCTGCATCATTGATTAAGAATTTGCTTTATTCATGCTTAATTGGACTTAAGTTGCTTAGTTGACCTTTTCTAGATCCAGCAAAATTGAGAGCTCTGTGGGTTGGGTATGACTTCTTATTTAATTTATAAAAAGTGTTATGTCTATAATATTTTCACAACATTTTGATAATAAATTATAGGTGATAAATTGTTGAGATTAAATTCTATAAAGATGGGGTGTAAAACTCATGTTTTATACCATCCAATAAGTAATTGTCACATCAACATTTTACTTAAAATTTAATGCATCTTACGACACCTAATAACATCTCAATAATTTTTCAATTTAGTTTTATATATGAGTATTAGAATTGATTGAGTGTGATTGTATTTATTCTTTAATATGTGATAAGATGATGTGGCATGTTGGGATTGGAGGGATAAAACATGAGTTTTACACCATGTCCTTATAGAATTTAATCTCTAAATTGTTATTGATTCTAATTTGAACTTACAATTGAAATTTTTTTTTGTCCATTAGTAACAGCCAATAACAACTTACCATTTAAGATTTGTTTTGAAAATGTTGTTGACATATTAGAGCAACCACATCAGTGATTGCAAAAACGTGCAAAATACAAGAAGTATTCAATTTTACACATTTTGACTCTAAAAACACCAACATCAGAGCCAGAACTCAAAGAGGGTGCGTATCATTGTCACTCTTGAAGTTTGAACCTCACCTCTGAGGAGTTGTAACTTGTAACTCGTAATCGTAAGTCATGACCCATCATTTTTGTTTATCTTCTCTGTGCCATCTGGGCTGGAGCAAAGCACAAAGCACTTGCCTCAAGCTTAAATTCGCTGGACTTTGTTGAGCACCGTCAAGTCAAGAGTAAAATCTCTCATTTCATCCTACAAAATATAAAGTGGAAACTCTCTGATGGTTTTTTGGTCAAAAAAAAAAAATCTCTGATGGTTTCTCACCAGTTAGCTAGGGCCTATGAAGCTACCCTTAAGATAGGATAATTATTTTAGCAAAAATTTCATCAAACGCATTACCATTATTCCTACTCTTTATATATAAGAAAAGTTAACAGATGTCGTAAATACATTAATTTAGAAAAATAATTTAAATTTTTTTTATAAGAATAAAAATTACGTAATTTATTTTGTAAATTTTTAAATTTTTCATAAATATAGTATCTATTATTTTTAAATAGCCTACTAATAAATACTCTAAAGCACCCATTAATCAAACTCATTAATTATTGCTTTAACCACTTAGGTTGTGTTTGGCATTAATTTATTTTTGCTACTATTTAGTTTATTTTTATTACTATTTATGAATCTTATTGCATTTTTTTAGTACTATTTATGGATCTCAGTGTACTATTTCAATTACTTTTTAGCTTTATTTACCGTACTTTTAACAAATAGTTTTTAGTTTCAGCTAAATAAGTTGTTCCCAAATGGATTCTTAAGCTTTTTTTTTTTGCTTCTTTGAGTTTTTTTTTTTTTTTTTTTTTTAAAGGCCATATATTTTTCTTCTTCTACATGTTGGGCAAACTAAAGATGGAACAAATTATTGGAACTTGGAAGGTACTCCCAGTGGGTGTAATAATTCCCATTATTCAGATACCAATCAGTGTATTAAGTATTCCTTCATTTTCGCTGTATATTCATCTCCGATGTTGCACATGAGGTTACCTTATATTGAATTTGATAAGTCTATTGGTGTGTTTTTAAACTTGGTAGTTACTACTATTTACTCTATCTATTTATTAAAAACAAAAAATTAAAGAAAAGGGGGACAAAGCATTGAAAAGAAATAAATAGTGGAAAAACGAAGCGTTTCAACGTGTGAGCGGTATATTATAAGAATAAGCCACGACTACGAGAATGAAGGTATGAACCTGGGATCCTTCAACAGCCAGATCTTTGGTGACAGCTTCTACACACCCAAAACAGCAGCACAGCACCCACCGTTCCTTCCGATTCTTTCTTTTTTCACTCAGACTCAGGAGTCAGGACCACACCTATACCTATATACCAAAACGGTAACAAACTCGTTGTAACAAACTCACCCGCATTTTTAGCATCAAATCTTAACCGTCCATTTAATCTCATAAAAATCACCTTTCTCAACCTCAACATCAACATCTTCTCTTACTCTTGGATCTCCCCCTCACAGTTTTTCTCTTTCAGCTTTTTCCAAAACACAAATATTGCAAACCCACGGAAAAAACGAGAGAAACAAAAATTATTTAAATTTAAAAAAAAAAAACAAGAGAGAATTGAGATTTGAGAGTGTGTACAGTGAGAGAGAGAGAGAGAGAGATGGGCGATTGTGTGAGAAATTGTAAGCGAATTACGGTGGTGGATGGTTCTGGCTCTGGCACAAACACAACCATGGCGGTCTCGAAGAAAAGGAGAATCATTGGCTTGACTTCTTTGGATGCGGAACTCCACGACGCTCGTTTTTGCTTTGATTCGCCGGAGAAGACAGTGAATTCCGGCGGAGTAATGAACGCTGGTGATTTGTGCACGAGCTTCTGTATGGACCAGTTTCCGGTTTCTTGTTGCTCTAGCAATGAGTCGAGCGAGTTCGTCAGGGATGGCTTCAGGCTTATGGATCTGGAGGTGAATTTCCGAATTTGAAAATTTTTGAATTTCTGAAAGATTTTTTCTATGTTAGTCTCCGTTTGGTTGCTGAGAAAGAAAAAAAAATCTTTTTTTTTTTTATAGAAAAAAACTAAGAATTCGAAATTGTCAATTTAGGCTTACTTGAGCTGAAATTCCAGTACTCAATTTTAATTGCTTATACTATCAATTAATGCTTTTATATTTAGTATTTATTTACGCTTCTTGAATGTGTATTTCAGGCCAAGAGTTTCGAAACCGTTGACTCAACGTACATAAACAACAACAACAAATTCAGGTTCATTTATCTATCTCTCTCTCTCTCACTCTCTCAAATTGTTCAAATTCAAAACCAAACCAAACGTTTCGTAACCGTTCGATTCTTACTTCTTTAAGCTGCTTCTTCTTTTTCTTCCTATTTAGCAGAGAAGGCACACCGTCGAGCTCGCTCTGTGTAGACTCAGACGAAATGGACTCGCCGGCGGCGACGAAGAATCATCCTCCGGCGAAGATGCCACCGAAAGAAGAGATCGAAGCTTTCTTCGCAGCTGCAGAAAAGTACGAGCAAAAGCGATTCGCAGAGAAGTGAGTCTCTCTAGCTCTCTCTCATTGTCTGCGTTTGTAAGAAACAGGAAAGAGGATGCGCAGGATAAGAGGGTTCGCTGTAGAAGCGCATTTTAGCTAAGCGAGGAATCAAATTCTAACTAACTTAAAACTTCTTTTTTTTTTTTTTTTTTTAATTACAGGTACAACTATGACATTGTGAAGGATGTGCCATTGGAGGGTCGTTACCAGTGGATTCGTTTGAAGCCATGAGTGAGTGAGACCGTGAGAGTAAGAGAAAGAGAGAGAGATTTGCTAAAGTCACTGGTTAGCACAGAGAGTTGCATGCAATTGGGTTTAGGTGGTAGTAATGGAAGAAGGTGGTTTTAGATTTATTTTTATTATTGTACAGCTTTCTCTTTTTCCACTAGAGTACTATGTAAGAAAAAAAAAAAAACGAAGCTTTGTCCTACAACAGTAAAAAGATAGAAGCTTCTATTTCTACTTGAATCTATTTCTTAGTACAGTAATATTAGTCAATGAATTTTAATCCTATTTTTGGATTCATATAGTTTGTGCATATGGGGTTGATTTGATTTTGTACAAGAGAAAGAATTTTATGTTTTGGCTGTTTTTAGAGAGATTCCTTTTCAGCTTTGGTTTTTTGCGTTGGTACCTGATTTTCTTATCCTTCACTTTCTTTTCCCCCACAATGATTTGAGCCTGTTTTGGAATATTCTCTCAATAACGGGATTTTGATTTCTTTGATTGTTGGGACCATGTATAAAAAGCTCCAATTCTTTGCTCTGAATAAAACAAGCTTAGAATTATAAGGCTTATATTGTGAGTCTGCAAATAAGGCCTACGACATTCCACTCTCTATCATTGAAGCTTTCACTTCAGCACACACTGTATATGCATGACACAAACCACAAAAGAAAACAAGGCGATTAGACGTTTACACTAGCCAAAAAATTGTAATGCTTTACCCTACAGAATAATTTGATGTTTCCACTAATTGTTGTTGTACCTAAGTTGTGGATTAATTTAATCACAATTTTTACTTGGTCTAGGAACCACAAGCAAAACTGTCAAAAAGTAAAGTGAGTTTGTTAATTATAAGAGGATACATTAATCATCAATTTTTTGAAATATTTTATGGAGAATTAAATAGGTTATCAAAAAACTGATTTTGTTAATTATAATAATTAGTGAAATAATAATTAAAAAAGGGAAATCCATTTAAAGAAAATTTTTATGAGAAAAAAAAATTAATATTTTGATAGTTTTTTTTTATTTTCAATAAAAGTAATATAAACGTTTTTCTTAAAATGAATTGTTAGTCAATACTTTAAGGGCAATCATTAGCATGACCCATTTAAAAAAAATTAGTTAATATTATGAGAAATTATAAAAATTATAAAAAAAGTTAATATTTTTTTTATTTTTGTATGAACAGTTTTCTAAAATAATTTATTCATGCATGCTCTAAGGACTTTTGTTAATAAAACTAAAAAAGATTTAGGTTTTTATTAAAATCATATTTGTGAATTTGATGCAATTCTAATTATTTGAGTTTTGAAGTTGACATTGCATGAGGTGGACCGACATGGGTTCTTTTTAGAGCACACAAAGTGCGGGGGGTCATATTCACTTTACAGAATATGGATATGGACTGCTTGTAAAGCTGTACCTTTGGAGCAAATAGACAAAAGAATCGAAATTTAATTTAGTTTTTCTTGGTTTTGTTTGCTTTATTATATTTTATTTTTAATGCTTTGTTTATTTAATGCGTTTTGGTGGCTCTCATAGAGCTACAAACCTAGATCACCCTTATGAAGCATCAAACATGGGGGTGGACAAAATAAATTCTGTCATCAGCTAGAATCAGTGGCAGAGAGAGGGTATTGTACTATATGTCTGAAACAAAAGAAAACAGGTACATGCACATTCTCACACGTGTCAAATGCAATGCAAGCAAAAGTAGTCTCATTTGCATGTGGGGGGTTTCCAGCC
Source organism: Castanea sativa (assembly GCF_040712315.1). Taxonomy (NCBI): domain Eukaryota; kingdom Viridiplantae; phylum Streptophyta; class Magnoliopsida; order Fagales; family Fagaceae; genus Castanea; species Castanea sativa. The sequence continues at coordinate 31,518,630 of NC_134019.1, read as the reverse complement.
TTCTCGGTTCTAAACACTTTTAAAAGTACAGAAAACAAAGAAATATTAAAAAGAAAAAAGCCTTTTATAAAAGTGTTTTTTATAAAAAGCATAAAAGAATAAAGATAATGAAAAAAGAGGGAAGGTCTGCACGTGCAGTGGTTGAGTAGTGGTCGCCTAACTATGGCTTTGCTTTGGATCTGAAGCTTTGTTATATTTTAATGGGTACAGAGACAGATAGGTGAGAAGAGAGGTGGTGGGGAAGAGTATAATAGAATGTTGCTTAATAATGACGGAGATTGGTTTCGATTTTGGCGTTTCTTACCGTTTTCTATCATGAAAATGGTTTATTGTGCTTGAAGGTGCATTATTTGTTACTTCAAGATTGTTTGTTGCCTTCTATGTAATTTTTTGGTTAAATTTACGCATAGTTGAGAACCATGCAAAGCTTTTGATATACCACTTTGGGTAAGAATGTTTCATGACCAATTTAGAGCTCTCTCTCTCCTTTTTTATTTTCGACTTTCCGTACAACTAATCTCTTTGCCAAGGCTAAACACACAAATTTTGAAAAAAGAAAATTGTTAACCAAGATACTAATCGATTTTTGGTGTAAATAAGGATTAAAACTCAGATATCTTATTTAACCATCAGATATTTTATCAGTTGAACTAATTGGAATCTATCTAATTATTAGATTTTGTTGTAAGCAAAATGCCAACTATAGATATTGATGATGCTTGAAAATCAATAGGCTGAATGCTCCAGGTTGCAATGACGGTTGAATGACCTAAAGAGAAAAAAAGAAACTATCGAAGGTGATTGGAGTAAATCGGCTAAGGACCCTCTAACAATTAAGTCAGTTTTCTCTTTAGAATACAAGTGTAATGAGTAGATAAATAGTAAAAACTTACCCTGGTTGGATGATGCGTGGTCTCTTTTATTGAGAGTTTATGGTAGGTCTATTCATTAGGTGTCACTAATATCGAGGGAGATGTGTGGACTTTGTGGGAAGAGCAGAGTGAATTTCAGGGAATTCATCCCCACGTTTTGAGGTGAGGATTAATGGTTAAACCTTTTGAGATTGTGAAAAACACTTAGAAATTTACTAAGTGTTTGTTGGTTGTCCATACCTTCTCTTTGAATGACAAGATTCTCTTTGGATGACGGGTGATATGCTAGGACATCCGTACTTTATGTTTGTGGTGTATATTTCCTCTTTCTCCTTTTCTAAAGGCTATTTTGGACGTTACTAGTCTTGGACAACCATTATGGACGAATATTACTTGTTGTGGATCATCATCAAATATAAATAGGATGACACTATTTTTGTGTCAATTTGTTTACTTTACTTCTATAATATATAACCACTTCTGGATTCACAAAGAAAGTGAAAATATTATAAAAAAAAAATTATGAATGAAAATGTCATTTTTATGTAAATAGTTATAATTAGGAACTATATGCATGATACTCCAAATTATATGGATTAGTTATTTGAGTGTGAATGGTATGGGCATGTTCAGAATCCACACATCAAGTATTTATCAGACGATTTTTTTAAAAAAAAATTTATAAGTGATTACGAGAAATAGGGGTGGCAAAATTTGACACGACCCGCGAACCCGACACGACACGACACGAAATTAGCAGGTTATGGGTTGAGGCTTAACGGGTTCGTGTCATATTCGGGTTGACACGACTAACCCGTTTAATAAATGGGTTGGGTTAGGGTTGAACACATAGAACCTGTTTGACCCGTCTGACCCGTTTAATTAAATGATATTTTACCAATATACCCTTCAAAATCTAGGTATATAAACTTATTAGTTGTTGTGATTTATTTTCTTTGACATATTGTGATTGATTATTTGTGATATTGGGATATGCTTTAACTTTGAATGATTATTTGTGATGCAGTTACTCGTTAGTTCTAAATTTTATATTAAAAATATTTATTTGTTTTTTTTTTCATTAATTTTTATTTTTCATTTTGATAAAATCTGATAAACAGGTCGACACGACTGACCCGTTTAATAAATGGGTCGTGTTAGGGTTGAGAAATCTTGACCCGTTTAATAAACAGGTCGGGTTAGTGTTAACCTATGTAGTCGAATACTCATGACTTGACACGACACGAACCCGACACGCGAACACGAATTGCCACCCCTAACGAGAAACTCCAATTATAATTTGACTAATCCTTTTTGAGAATATAAATGATGATGTAATTGATGCTTTAATTTCTTGAGTTGTTAACATAATGTGCTTTTCTTTTAGTTTAAAAAGCCTACAATTTTTCTCAAGTTTTGTGTTCATTAGTCTTAAAAGTTTTAGGTTCAATCTACCAGACTATAGGTCCATGAGTTTTATATTGAAAGAGATTTAAAAAAAAAAAAAAAAAAGATTTTTCAATCTCAACACAAGCCCAAATCCCAAAAAAGAAAGGGGAAAAAAAAAGAAAGATAATTATTCAGTTAGCATTTCAAAAAATTGAGGAGTCTTAACAATCATTGAAAACCAAGAAAGGACACCCTTCCAATGGTGATTAGTGAGGGGGGAAATCAAGATAATTGAAAGCCATATTACTACAATTTGGGTTACAAGAAAGGGCATTTTTCCAAATAGGGTTGGAATGAGGGCGTATGGGCTTACCTTGTTATCTGTTTGTATACCCAGACTAAGCTCCGCTACAAGCATGAAATTTGGGCCGAAAAGCCCTACAGGCATTAGCTCCAACATTAATCCAGATAGCCATTGCGCCTAAACAAAGAATGGGATGGGTCAAGAATTCAATCGAAGGCCCGACCAAAAAAAGGGTAAAATAGTCAATGCCGAAAAAAGATGCCGTCGCAAAATACCAAGATGCTCTTGACTTTAGAATTGTTTGGAGTTTACTCTGCTGGTTGCGTAATAGAATCTCAAACTACATTTTGACTCACTTCAGCAGTTTCCTAATAAATCAGTCCCCACGCTTCGCGCGTACTATGTGGCTTTTTTTTTTTGTTGTAACCCTATTTTGTAGAAAAAAATTATATCTAATTATTTTATATATATAATTTTTATTTTAAAAATCTAATTTATAAGTGAATAAATCAATTTAAAAATAAAGAGGAGAGTGGTCATATTTTTTAGGCAATATTTTAGTGGGAATTAGAGTTACATTTTTACCGTATTGTCCTTTAGTTTTGTCTCTACATAAACATATGACTGTAGGGGCATTTTTGAACTAAAAAATGAGGAATCCAAAAAGGAAAAGCCTCTTAAATATTAGTATAGACTAGCCTTTGAGCACGAGCTCACGCGCGTGCTTAGAGACTCTTCTATTTTTTGAATAAGGGTTAATTTAGAGCATTTATTATAATTTGGGATTACTACATTTTCTAATCACAAAAAAATCTAAGAGTGTGATGAATATTATGTGTAGTGAAATAATTTTTCATAACACCCCTATGTTTTTTTGTGATTGAAAAATATATTAATCTCAAATTATAATGAATACTCTAAATTAACCATTACTCAAAAAATAGAAGAACCTCTGAGCACGCGCGTGAGCTCGTGCTCAAAGGCTAGTCTATACTAATATTTAAGAGGCTTTTCCTTTTTGGATTCCTCATTTTTTAGTTCAAAAATGCCCTTACAGTCATTTGTTTATGTAGAGACAACTAAAGGACAATCTGGTAAAAATGTAACTCTAATTCCCACTAAAATATTGCCTAAAAAATATGACCACTCTCCTCTTTATTTTTAAATTAATTTATTCACTTATAAATTAGATTTATTCAATACCCAGTTTCCCTTAATCTCATCTCACGTTTGGTTTTTTTTTCCCCTTAAATCTCTTTTTTTTTGAAGAAAAAATATACTAAAAAGTAGAAATCAATCATATCCAAAAGAAATCCAAAAAATTTCAAATACCACATTCAAACCCATGTTCAGCTTCTATCAAAAAAAAAATCCCCAAGTTCAAATTTATCCAAAAAAAAACCCCTACTTTCAAATATTTAACAAAACTTTTGGATAACTACAACTAGGAAGAAAAAAAAACCCACGTTCAAATTTATCCAAAAAAAACTCCTACTTTCAAATATTTTAACAAAACTTTTGGATAACTACAGCTAAAAAAACTGAAGTTAAAAACAAATTCATAAAATTCAGATAACTACTACTAAAAAAACTTAAGGAAGTTAAAAATATGCAACACATGTATATGTTTTGAAATTCAAATTCTCTCTCTCTCTCTCTCTCTCTCTCTCTCTCTCTCTCTCTCTCTGTGTGTGTGTGTGTGTGTGTGTGTGTGTGTGTATGTATGTGTATCTGCTTCCTTTCTTCTTTTCTGATCTATGATTCTTTCTTTCTATCTCTCTCTCTCTCTCTCTCTAGACAAATGAATGAAAGAGGCTGTGACGATGGCATTGTTGATGTTAAGAGTGTGGAAGTTTCAGGTATAGTTGAAAAGGGTCCCTTTTTTGGTTTGAAACCTAGTAGATCTGGCTTTTATTTTTTGATCCTTCCTGTTTCGTTACTGAGAAAATGAGGGAGAAGAGTCCGTTTTTTGGTTTGAAACCCAGTAGATTTGGCTTTTATTTTTTTTATCTTTCCTATTTGGTTACTGAGAAAATGAGGGAGAATGGTCCATTTTTGGTTTGAAACTCAATAGATCTGGCTTTAATTTTTTGATCTATCCTGTTTAGTTCTGCATTTTTTGGTTTGATTTTCTCTTGTAGTTGTAGTACAGGAAAAAAAAAGAAGGAAGAAGGAAAATTTTTTTTTAGTTTTAACGCCATTTATTTGGGCTGTTAAATTGGACAGATGTCAAAATTTTAAGTAGGACTTAAGGTACTGTTCATAAAAAACTGATGATGCCAAAAATCGTCAGTAAGCCACACGGTCCTCACGTGTCTTTGACTAGAACCTGCACAACACAAAGGCTAAAGACCTTAAGAGGTGTACAGGTGTGGTACCGGCCAAATACCCTCCAACAGTCAAGTTAGAGAAATCTCTTTTTAGCAACTCTAGAATACCAGAGCTGGGGTGAATCATGCATACCTTGCTTTGTGAGGGTTTTGGGGTATTTATAGTAGTGTAGGGCCGAAATTCATGCCTTGGTCAAGAAGTTCTTTCCTTCTAGGAGAGTAACTCATGAATTTTGTGTATCTCCTAGAGTTCTTTTCCTTATAGGAGTCTTCTTAATTAGGGTTAGGCGTGTAGAGCAAGAACTCTCTTTATACATGTATGTGTGGAGATCAAGTAAGGTTGTGGATGGAGGTTTAATTGACCTCTTCAGCTTATTCTCGTCAGCCTACAACATCGTCCATTTTCAGGGTCGTCAGCTTATAATTAAAGTCATCAGCTCTATTATGAAGCTGTAGACTTTGAGATGCAGTCCCTTGCGACAAGCAAGCCCAACGAAATCATTGGGCTCGATGTCAGACTCATCGGAGATTCATGTGTCCCCTTCAGCTTACTAGCTTCAGCTTACTACCGTCAGCTTACTACCTTCAGCTTGATGTCTTTATCTTGATGTCTTCAACTTATCCTTCAGCTTACTATTGTAAGCTTACTGTGCCCAAGATGCAGCTGTCAGGTATGAGGTGAAGTTGTAGACTTTGCAAGAAGGTAGTTTCATAGGAGTGAAGCTGACAGCCTTATTATATCCGTCGCTCTTTGTTTCGTCATGAGCTAATTACAAAATTATCCTTATCAGCTGCCCCCTACTCTATGGCCTCGTCAGCTTTAGCTAACGGGTTGTGGAGTTAACATCATCGAAAGGTCATTCATGCGTGGTGCCTCGAGCCGCCTTCTTTAAATGCTAGAGCACGTGGCACAGACTGATTGGTTCCGTGTCTAGACGAGCGTGTCTCTTCGTCTTCCGTGCCCTCTTTGCCTATATATATCTCACTTCCTCTCTCATTTTCAACTTTTCATCCTTTGCTGATTTTGAGAGAGAGAGACCGTCACCTTCTGAATTCACTTCGTTCGTCAGCCTACTGGCCTCGTCAACTTAGTTGCTATCAACTTTCTGGAATCGTCGATCCGTGAAGAAGCGGGTTGTGGCGAGGTCTTCCAATCAGGTCGTGAGCCCGAGAAGGGCTTCTCTTACTCGTTAGAGAGGGAAACGTCATCCCATTCCTCCGACGAGGGGGTAGAGAGTTGTAGAGAAGATGAGGAAAGTGAGGGCGAGAACGGGGACGATGAAGAAGGGGAAGAATTAGGTGACAGAGACCAAAAGATCGGTGAAGAGGAAGGTGAGAGAACCAGTGACTAGGGTGAGGGTGACAATGGTGAAGAGATCTTAGAAAGTACCTTGGGAGCCCCGAATGATGACCGTCCCTTCATCCTACCCATAGAATGGTCTGTCAATGAGTTCTTGCGACGATATTGGTCAATGTCTTCAAAAATTTAGGTGCCCGTTACCAAATTCCGGACGACATTCCAATCCGTCTCCCTGAGGAGGGTGAGAGATGTTATTCTGGGTAAACTGCGGATGTTGGCATGTATGATGCCATGTTTGCGGCAGGATTGAGGCTGCCGCTGGCGGCTCTTCATCGTCAGCTGGCTAATTTTTTAGGTTTATCCGTCAGCCAGATTACCCCCAAAGCTTGGCGAATATTCATTAGGGCTGAGATTTTGTGGGGTCTTCTGAGTGGCGGGAACCGTCAGCTAACTCTTGACAAGTTCTTTTGGTGCTGTAGACTCCAACATATCTCCTCGTCCCAGGGGATATACCATTTCGCAGTAAGGAAGAAGGAGCTAAAGTTGGTGTCCGATGTGCCCGATTCTAATAGGAATTGGAAGGGCATGTACTTTTTTGTCAAAGGGACGAATTGGGTATGTAGTTAGGAAGAGTGGGAGACGATGCCTCATGGCTTTGACAACACTTGGGCTTTTGTCAAAGATTTAGGTTACTCCCGTCTGTTTCTTTACTTAGTTTACTCGTCACATTTCTAACACCGTCTACTCTCCTTTTCAGCTAGTGTTCGTCCACATATTACAGCTGAACAAGAAGACTTTATCTGTTGGGTAACAGCAATTCCGTTGGACAAGCGGAAGTGTCGGGACCTAATTAGACTCGACACTTTACATCTCTACTGCAAAGGTCCGGAGCCGACGCCTGAAGCTCGTAGGTTAAACACCTATTCTCATCGTCGTAAGTACCCTTAGTTTATCTCGTCATCTTATTTTTGTCGTTTTTTGTCTTAACTCTCATCTCTTATCTTTTGTAGAGATAGAGGGAGCTAGGCAGAGGGCGCTGGTGCGAGCAGCTACTGCCCGAAGGAGTGAAGAAAAGAAGAAAACAAAGGGGAAGGGACGTCCTCGTCAGCCCCTAAAGCCGTAGGGAAAGCGGTTGCTAAGAGGAAGGCTGATGAGAAGGACGATTGTCCTCCCAAGAAGACTGCCATCACCCTTGGTGATAAGCACCCTAAGAAGTCGCCGCCCCTTAAGCCGAACCATGGGGCGGGTAAAAGGTTGATGACAACATCTGGCCCTGTCACTCAAGGACCTGATCGCTGTCTTCTAACCCACAAGGGCTACGCCATTGAGGTGATGGAGTCCATCCTCAAGAGTGAGGAAGTAGATCCTTGTGCTCAGCGACGGAAGAGTTAGGGACGTCTGGCCTTTTCGATCTTGTCCGGGTTCTTCTTTTATTTTTTGTAATTTTCTATCACTAGCTTTTACTCGTGTTTAACAAGCTGACGGCTTTTCTGCCATATAGGCATTGGTTCGTATAAGGCTTTGCAGGATAGGGGCGTCGCTTTGATTCCCATGTGCAAATGGGAAGCAGACGGGTCGAGAGGAATCGTCGCCTTCCTTGTGAGTTGTACCTTGAATCTTATAAGTGAGAACACCCTTATCAGCCAGGTCCTACCAGGAGAGGCACAAACCTTGACGGGTCAGTGGCGGAGTATTCCATCCCGATGGGTCAAAGTACTAGAAGGACTTTGTTGGACAAAAATACCCTTATTAGTATGCGAGTTGGTTTGTAGATTGGACTAGTATAGTGGATCGTTTGCCAAAAGTGTCCCATCGATTTAGACGAGTTAGTTTCGATGAGTAGGGTACCTGACGACCCCTTGATACGTAACGACCATCGAAGCGGAGCGTGTCGGCAGTGTCAAGGAAGGTACTTGACGACCTCTTGGTCCCTGATGACCCCTTGGTACCTGACGACCCATTGGTACCCGACGACCGTTAGGGCGGAAGGTGTCACGCTGTGTCAGGGAGGGTACCTGACGACCTCTTGGTCCCTGACGACCCCTTGGTACCTGATGACCCATTGATACATGACGACCGTTAGGGCAGAAGGTGTCGCGCTGTGTCAGGGAAGGTACTTGACAACCTCTTGGTCCCTGATGACCCCTTGGTACCTAACGACTCATTGATACATGACAACCGTCAGGTTGGAAGGTGTCGGGCTGTGTCAGGGAAGGTACCTGATGACCTTTTGGTCCCTGACGACCCCTTGGTACCTGACAACCCATTAATACATGACGACAGTCAGGTTGGAAGGTGTCGGGCTGTGTCAGGGAAGGTACCTGATGACCTTTTGGTCCCTGACGACCCTTTGGTACCTAACGACCCATTGATACGAGACGACCGTCAGGGCGAAACGCGTCACACAGTGTCATGCTTCCTTTGTGACTAACGCTACTTTTGGTAAGTTTATGATGCTTTTGGTGACCGAAGACTCTAAGGAAAATTTTTTGTAATTGGTGAAAATATTCCCTATCAGTTGCCTCCTATTCCGCAGTTGTCACATAAGTGGATGAGTGTGGAATATGCAGGCTTGTGTTGTAATCATAGAGTGTTGGGGTTATTTTTTTCTTGCCCCCCATTCCATGAGCAACTTAATTGGAGGATATTTACTTAAGTCAATTGTCATTGGAGGATTACTACTTGACTCGATCATTTTTGGAGGGTCGTTTGTCACCTTGGTGACTTCATTCGATGATTTCTATTTGAGTCAATCCTCTTTGAAGGATCACTTGGATCGTTCGTCACCTTGGTAACATGGATCATTTGTCACCCTGTAGATAGGAAGATTTATATATTTTTACCAAGGCACTCATGAGTGGCTTGGTTCTTCTTTCCTCCCATAGGTAGAAAGAATTAGCTTTTTACCAAGGCACTTGTAGGTGGCTTGGTTCGTCCATCCTCCTGTGGGTAGGAGGACTTACAAAATCTTTTTACCAAGGCACTAGTGAGTGACTTGGTTCACCCGTCCTCCCGTAGGTAGGAGACATATTTTTACCAAGGCACTCGTGAGTGGCTTGGTGTGTCCTTCCATCAGTAGGTAGGACTTAAATTTTGTACCAAGGCACTTGTGGGTGACTTGGTTCGTCCGTCCACTCGTAGGCAGGAAGACTTAGGATTTTGCCCAGGGCACTCGTGAGTGACTTGGTTCGTCTGTCCACTCGTAAGTAGGAAAACTTGGAATTTTGTCCAAGGCACTCGTGAGTGGCTTGGTTCGTCCATCCACCTGTTCGGTATTTTCAAACGATCGTGGTCAAGTAGATGTTTTGCTTTTTCTTTCACTTGGATTGCAATTTCTACATGCTTTATCAAGTAGATCTTCTGGCGTTTGTCCTCATTACTTGGATCATGAGTGCCACCTTGTAAATTACTCGTCTAACTAGCTTGTTCCTTCGACATCACTGGCATGTCTAATAGCTGATCTAGACTTTGGTTGTGCATTTGCCCTTGGTATACTCATGTGGTGATTTTTTTTTTTTTTTTTTTTTTTTTGGTCATCCACTTTGGGTCGTGGACTAAGTGTTGGTGACTAAGTTTTGGGTCGTCCACTTTGGGACCTCGTCACCTTGTCAGTCGTCCACTTTGGGTCGTAGACTAAGTGTTAGTGACTAAGTTTTGGGTCGTCCACTTTGGTACCTCGTCACCTTGTCAGTCGTCCTCTTTGGGTCATGAACTAAGTGTTGGTGACTAAGTTTTGGGTCATCCACTTTGGGACCTCGTCACCTTGTCAGTCATCCACTTTGGGTCGTAGACTAAGTGTTGGTGACTAAGTTTTGGGTCGTCCACTTTGGTACCTTGTCACCTTGTCAGTCGTCCACTTAGTGTCATGGACTAATTGAGGTGACTAAATTTTGGTGCCTCGTCACTTTTGTGGTCGTCCACTTTTGATCATGGACTTGTTGAAGTGATTGAGTTTTGGTGCCTTGTCACCTTTTTGGTCGCCTACTCGTAGGCGACTTAGTATGGTGACCGTCCACCCATAGGCGACTGTGATCATACGTCCTCCGGTAAGTGACATAATGTAGTGACTGTCTATCCATAGGGGACTTTTCGTTATGCATCTACCCGTAGGCGATTTAGTGTAGTGATTGTCTACCCGTAAGCGACTTTGGTCATGCATCTACCTGTAGGTAACTTAGTGTAGTGACCGTCCACTCATAGGCGACTTTGGCCATACGTCCACCTTGAAAGGTGATATTCAATATGAGAAGTGAGGGCCACCTTGAGAAGTGAGGTTCACCTTGAAAGGTGATGTTCACCTTGGGGGGTGATATTTTGAGCCGATGCGTTGTACAAATATTCCTCGTCTATTGCCCCCCCTTCCATGTTTGCCTTCGTTACTTGAGTTGATTCGTCACCTTGGTGACTTGAGCTGATTATTCACCATCTCGGAGACATTTTAGAAGGGTAGGCGGTATTGGTCGTTTGCTTTCTTCAAGCGTTCGGCATTCTAAGGGTAAGGTAGCTTCTTCTCGTCAAGTGTCTCTTGTAGGGTGGTTGTCATCCAAAGGGTCATCTTCCAGTTCCTTAGTTGGCCCTACCATCAATCTTTGGTCTTCAATGTTCATAGTGGTAGCTGCTTATCCACGTTGTAGCACTCTCGTGTATCAAAAGGTGGTATGCTGAGGTTGTAGCTCTTAGTGTGTGGAGGGTTGGTCTTTTGACCTGCTGGGTTGATCCAGTTCTTGCAGATGTTGTATCCCAGGTCCATTTCTAACAAATCGCTGCAACTTCCCTTAACCTACAAGGATCTCTATTTGTTGTTTCAGATCATAACACTCCTTTGTGTCATGTCCATGATCATGGTGGTAATGTCAGTATTTGTGCTTTGATCGCTTGCTCGGATCCCCTTTCATCCTTCTTGGCCATTCCAATATGTGGTCGTCTTTGATAAGTGTAAGTATATGGTCGATAGAAGTGTTTAGTGTAGTGAAACGAACGGGTCGGCTAGTAGAGTGTCTAGGCCTTTTGCCTTCTCTTTGGCTAATCGTTCGTCGTCCTACAATATTGTAGTCGTCAGTCCTACTTCTCTTCTATTTACTCTTCCCTTCTGTAATATTTCGAAAGGGTAGACAGTGATTGTGCCACTTCTACGTTGATCATGCGATAAGACTTGATGTTCTTGTGGCTGCTTAATTTGCACTTCAAATGCTTGGTTTTGTAGCATAAGGGCTTTATTGTGTTGAGTAAGTCGCTCAATTGCAGCCGAGAGTGTTTGTAGTTGCCATTCTTCAGTAGTGGGGGGATTTCCAGTTTCTTGGTTGACTGATGCCATCGATCGAGTTTGGACCGTACGACCTTTTGTCTCAGGGATAAAGTAATGACTGATTACTCGTACTTCCCACAGACGGCGCCAACTGATGATGCCGAAAATCGTCAGTAAGCCATACAGTCCTCACGTGCCTTTGACTAGAACCTGCACAACACAAAAGCTGAAGACCCTAAGAGGTGTACCAGTGTAGTACCGGCCAAATACCCTCCGACGGTCAAGTTAGAGAAATCTCTTGTTCGCAACTCTAGAATACCAGAGCTGGGGTGAATCATGCGTACCTTGCTTTGTGAGGGTTTTGGGGTATTTATAGTAGTGTAGGGCCGAAATTCATGCCTTGGTCAAGAAGTTCTTTCCTTCTAGGAGAGTAACTCGTGGATTTTGCGTATCTCCTAGAGTTCTTTTCCTTATAAGAGTCTTCTTAATTAGGGTTAGGCGTGTAGCGCATGAACTCTCCTTATACACGTATGTGTGAAGATCAAGTAAGGCTATGGATGGAGGTTTAATTGACCTCTTCAGCTTATTCTCGTCAGCCTACAACATCGTCCATTTTCAGGGTCGTCAGCTTATAATTAAAGTCATCAACTCTATTATGAAGCTGTAGACTTTAAGATGCAGTCTCTCGCAACAAGCAAGTCCAACAGAATCATTGGGCTCGACGTCAGACTCATCGGAGATTCATGTGTCCCCTTCAGCTTACTACCGTCAGCTTACTAGCTTTAGCTTACTACCTTCAGCTTGATGTTTTCAACTTATCCCTTCAGCTCGATGTCTTCAGCTTACTACCTTCAGCTTGATGTCTTCAGCTTACTACCGTCAGCTTGATGTCTTCAGCTTATCCTTCAGCTTACTATCGTAAGCTTACTGTGCCCAAGATGTAGCTGTCAGGTATGAGGTGAAGCTGTAGACTTTGCAAGAAGGTAGTTTCATAGGAGTGAAGCTGACGGCCTTATTATATCCGTCGCTCTTTGTTTTGTCATGGGCTAATTACAAAATTATCCTTATCAAGAACTGTACCTAAGTTTTGCCCTACCTCTAAACACTCACCCCACCAATTAACCCCCTTGGCTGGAACTTAAATTCTGCTCCCATATTTGTGCAATAATGAAATCCCAAAGCAGCCTCCATTACAGGCTTATGACCATATCAGATTAGCCACTATGAACACTAACCAAGAATCCTCCATAGCCCACAAACCGCTGTAAACCTCTCTATTCAATTAAATGTTTGAAACTTGAAAGGGTGGAGAGCTATATATTTTGATAACGATTTAAGGAAACCAATTGTGGCAACCAAGTTGCCAAAAATGAGAGTGAAAAAAAAAAAAAAAAAAACTATTTAGGCAATGAAGTTACCGAAAATGAACAGTTGGCAAAAAAAAGAAATGATTATAAATATTTTTAAATATTTATTATTTTATCATTTTTCCAATAAAATATTTCTATAAATAGCTCATAATCCGATGTCTTCAGCGCATTGATTAATATTTCCCTGTTATTAAACAAAAACTTTATAACAAGAGATTGCAAGTTGAATCTGCCTTGGTTCTTAGAATTACAAATATTTCTTTTTATATAGGCTCTGAACTTCAAACGAAATTCAAACTGTTTGCAAACAGTTAGATTCAATTATTTTGTCACACAATATTAAATGTCTGTTTTGCATTAGATTATTATACGTTAAATTTTTGCTTTTTAACTTTTATCTATATTTCTTTTTCCAAAAAAAAAAAAGCTTGTATATGTAGTTTTTTAAAATCTTATTTTCTATTACTTTTTTCACATTTTTAGAGTATAAATATATTTTAGGGTAAATTACAAATTACACCCCTAAAGTTTGGTAGTAATTAGATTTTACACTATGGAGTTTTAGAATTTAAATTTTTCCTCCTGAAATTTGGTAATGTTTAGATTTTACACCTTGACATTTTAGAATTTGAATTTTACCCCCTATAGTTTAGGAGTGTTTGGTTTTTACTCCCCAAAGTTTTGGAGTGTTTGAATTTTACACCATGAAGTTTCAGAATTTGGGTTGTAAAATCCAAATACCTTTAAATTTTAGAGGATAAAATCCAAATTCTGAAACGTTAGGGTGTAAAATCAAAGCAGCCCAAACTTCAGGAAGTAAAATTCAAATTTTAAAATTTCAGGGTGTAAAATCTAATCACCTTCAAACTTTAGAGGTGTTATTTGCAATTTACCCTATATTTTAACATATAAACAAAAAATTTTCAACAAAAAACTAATTAAGTTTTTTCCAAGCAAACACTAAAAATCATATATTGTTGGATGATTCAGTACTAGTGAATCGTCTAGGCGCATCCATCTCTTTGTTGGTATAAATCTTCATCACCATCCTCAATTACATCACTGTGATTTTGTCCGTTTTCGTCACTGTCCTTGAGCAAAATTGTGAAGCACCTGGTTGATTTTAAGTAGAACTCTTGAGTGTTGGATCCATTGACACATTAAAGATTCTTCTTTTCTTAATTCCTTTTGACATTGCATTTTAGCGAGTTCGTCCTTTTAGCTTGATTTACAATTTTAAATCTTTTTCTTTTCTTTTTTCTTTCAGCTCTTTTTCTTTTGATACATAGTAGAAATTTTACTCTAACCTAATATATATGTATACGTGTGCAAAATTCTCTTATGGAGACTTGAACCTTAACATTTACCCTCTACACCCACTTCCCACAAGCACTTGTATTTATGGAGTAATCACTGCGTCAAAGATGCACAACAGCACTTTATTAAAAGGGTAGAAAATGATAAATTGATAATAAAAAGGTTAATAAGTCAACTTGCACATTTTAATGTTTATATACATAATAATTGTGCTTACAATTTGTTTTACCTTTTAATACGCTGTAAGTCTATACACCAAGTATATGTTTGAGATGACTTATTTTACTTAACAAATATGTAAAAAAAAAATGCTAACTGTACTTTAAAAAGGATTTTAAAAGACTGTACTTAATATAACTTTAAAATAAATCCTCAAAAAAGAATTATAACTTAAAAAGTAAATAAGCCATTAAATATACCTTTGATTATTGTTGCATATATGATATACCTATTAAAGATTTATCTATGAGAAGCTTCTTTTACTTTTTGTAATTACTCTATCTTTGATAAAAAAATATTATTGTTAGTAGCAGTTTGTTAAGAGTATATGTTAAGATATATCCATAGTTTTAAAAACCAGATCAGATTGATTGCTTCAAACAAGAACAGGACCCTACTTTAGTTAGGTAAAAAAAAAAAAATTGGTGATTAACTAGTAAAAATTAGGAATTTATCAAATTTTCGATTCTTTGACCATTCCGATTTTTAAAACCATAGGTACATCTAATATTTTATTAAACGATATTTTTATATAACTTAAGAAAATAAAGTTCAATTGCGCATAAATTTTTTTTTTTTTTTTTTTTATAAATAAACACCACAATAAATAAGTACTTACAAACAATGTTATAAAAATAAGTACTTACAAACAGATGAATTATTGATAAATGCATTTTTACAAAAAAATTTATAATTCTTTAATAATAGCTTGCATGTTTATAAAAATAAATAAATGGAGCTAAATAATCTCAAGCCTTTTTTGTGTGTGTGTGTGTGCGCGCGCGCAATGACACCTGGTACAAAAACAAAGAATAGCTTATCCTCATACGAACATGTGCGAGGTAGACATGGCAAAACAGGCGGGTCGGGTTCGGGTTCGGGTTCGGATCGGGTCAATCGAGTTGCAGGTCAAATGGGTCACGGGTCAAAAACGGGTCATCTTAAGCGGGTTAAAAACAGGTTCGGGTCAATCGGGTTACGGGTTGAGTCGGGTCGGGTTGACCTGTATTTTTCAGATGAATTTTTATTTTTATTTTTATAAATAAAACAATATGTATTTGTCATTTGGAAAGTTATGCAACAAATTATTTGATGTAAAATGCATTATTTTGACTTCACCACTTATATCAAGAATGAATTCAGTTAAACTTATTAATACTTATTCAATAATTTTAAAATTATACAAATCCTAACATTGCTATCTAAAACAAAATAACACAAACATAAGTAAAACAAATACACATGTTTTATTTCTACACAATATCAATATTCCAAAATATAAAACAAAATTACAAATGACTTATTAGATAACTCATTTAATAAAAAAAAAAAAACATATAAGAAATTTACAATCTTGAAAATTGATTTTATAATCTATTATCAATTGTGGTTGGCAATCAATTTCAATTTGAGATATACATGAAAATTTGATTGCTTACTTATTTATACATGGTCTCTTTTATTAATATCATATCATTGTTAAGCAACACACACTCTAAGAAATATCATAATTTATTTTGAAAAACCGTTTATTTTGGACATAAATTGTTAAAAAATAAGTCTAAGCATTTATAATTTATGCTAATTTAATACTTTAGCTTCACTATTTTTACACTTGTGAATGTTTCTCACATGTCTACAATTTTAAATCTATATTTTTAACTTTACTGTAACCATATTATCTTGGCATGTACTTTGTTATTTGATATCTAAAAATTTTTACTCATTACAAAATGCTCAACCATTTATCTTTCAATTAATTTGCATATGTAAATGTATCAATTGTTTCCTTAAAGCTCACAATAAACAATTAAACTACTATTGTCTTAATTTTACTTTTTATATATAAAAAAAAAGATTTAAAAAAGTGATTCGGGTTCGGGTCGGGTCAGGTTGACCCGCAAAAAACTCGAAAAACTCGAGTCGGGTCACGGGTCAACCCTTTTTGTTTCGGGTCAAAAAAATCAGGTTCGGATCTAGTATTTTTCAGGTCAGGTTAAAAAATTTTGACCCGTTTTACCATATCTAGTGCGAGGTATGTTGGAACATGCGTGAGGTATGTTGGATGTGATGTGACACTCTAGACTCATTTTGCAATCCCACACAGCGAACCACCACCATGATGTGGCACCCCAAACTTAATTTATTTTACTTAAAAAAATAAGTTAAATAAAAATGAAATTGTATTTTTTTAAAAAGATTTAATTTAAAAGCTTGTACTTAAAATAAATTAAAAAAATAAGTAAGCGTAGCCTATAAACTATATAAAATATACCTTTAATTATTGTCTCATATACCTATGAAGGAATATATTTATGGGGAGGATGGTTTTCTTTTTGTATTTTTTCTATCATTAAGAACAATTTGATTGTTAATATTGTCTTAAGAGTATATGTTAAAGGTATATTTAATATTTAATTAGAAATAAAGTTAAGTTTGCATAAATATCAAGAAAAATAAACACAACCAAAATAAATGCGTTCTTACAAACAAATGCATTACTGATAATACATTTTTTTTTTTTAAAAGTTGTACACATTATAGTAGTTGAAATTTCTCTTTACAAATAAGTTTTGCACAAAAGAGTTTTCAATAAAAAAGAAAGTTACACTACATACGCATTTCACTTTTAATAGTCAAAGATAACGATTTACTTACTAAAAGACATGCAAAACGCACATGCAACATGCTAGTTGATAATGACTACAGTAATCGAATATTTATCATTCTTTAAAATGAACATTCATTAAAATATAATAAAAAAAAAGAAAAAGAAATTGAAGTAAGATGAAGTTCTCAAAATTACTCTTTTTATTTTTTATTTATTTTTTGTGCTAATAAGAAGGCTGCAAAAATGACAATCCGACATTGTAAGATGTGATCCCCACAAATAGATCTGGTGTAATATCACATACATTAAAAAAAAAAAAAAAACCTTTTGATCTAAACCATTCAAAAGCTATTACATCGGATCTTAATTTAGCGTAAATAATTTCAAGGATACATTTATTCTCACAACTACGTGTGTGTTAAAGTTTAATAAATAAAAAATAAAAAAAAAATTGTCAAAAAAAATTAACTATTAAATAAAATATATTAAAAAAAAAAAAAGTTAAAAATGTAAAAAGATACAGACACTGAGAAGTAGGGTGCGAGGGATGTAGAAAAACGAAAAAGAAAAAGAAAAAGAAAAGCTTATCCCCATACGAAGATGATCGAGGGACGTAGAAGCTGACGTGGCACTCCCAAAACTCATTTTTACGATCCTCTCCTACACAGCAATCTATAGCTACCACCACCATAACCCATCAAAACCAAAATCTTTCACACTCTCTCACCTCACCGCACGACACGAGTGGCTCAAACCCAACACCAACCATTCAATTCAACCCACCAACCAACCTTCCTTCCTCAAATTCCCAAACCCTAATTTCCCAAACTTTCTGAAATTCCCCACCAAAACCAAGCCTCTTCAATTATCTCCATTCTTGAAAATATGTGGCGCGGCGGCGGCGGCGGCGGTGGTGTTGGTGGTTGTGATATCTATTGGGGAAGGAAGGAGAAATCTGAATCCAGAGGAATCGCTGTGATCTTCGCTTGGGCTTCGATCCAGGACCGCCATTTGAGGACCTACGTCGATTTGTACGCCTCTCTCCGATGGAATTCCCTCGTTTGCCATGCCGATTTTCTCAATGCGTATGTTCCTTCATTTTCATAGCCTCAATGAGTTTCAATTTCAAGCTATTCTCTGCGTTTTGATCAGGAATGTGTTCTTTGTTTTTTTTTGTTAATGGTTAATTATATATGTGCAGATTTTATCCTGAGAGAGCTATGTCATTAGCGTTTGTTGTTCTCAATGAGCTTGTTGAGGTTAGTTTAGTTAAAACGTTTTGCCACACTTTCAAATTTCGATGAAACGTGGCCGAGCTTTTAATCTGATCCATTCTGTAATTTATTGAGGAATTGGGAAATTTTATTAGTTTTCAATTTTGCTTACATTTGGTGGCGCATACGAAATTGCTTTTTGGGGTTTTGGATGTGCAGGAGCTAAGGATTAATTTATGCCCATTAGTGTTTGTAGCCTTTTCTGGTGGTCCTAAAGCTTGCATGTACAAGCTTTTTCAGGTAAACTTTGTGAAATCATTTTGACATCAAATTTTATATTTTGGGGGCAAAGAACTGTAACCCAAGCTTTCCTTATAGATTATACTAGTTTAGAACCCCGGGCATAGGTACAATTTAAAAAAAAAACACACACACACACACACACACACACACACAAACACCATTTATATAAGTTTCTACCTAATAAATAATGACGGTTCACAGTATTATTTTAGGCAAACTAACGGCATTGGATAGCATAATCTTTCAAACTCTCTTCTTCTAATTTTAGATATATGATTGAGTTTCTTATGGTTTATTGGACTCTTCGTATTTTGCATTAAATTAACTCATTTGACACAGAAATTAAAAGTTTAGATGGAAACATGACACTAAATTAAACTCCAAATGAAATCCAATTTGGATTCTAATTGGATTTTTTGCTCAGCTTTGGATATATATATATATATCCAATGATGTTAACTTGTTAATTACTTTTATTTCAAATGTGCCCTCCCCCTGTTTCTTTTATCAATGAGTTTCTTTTTTTTACTGCCAAACGAAAATGATTTACCATTCACTGTGCAGGTTATTAATGGAACATGTGAGGGTCAGATGTATGCGGTATGAATTTTTTCTTTGTAATGATTAAAATTTTTGGGCCATGTGTTGTGTTTTTTGTCGAAAATGTTTACTTAATTAGATTATTATTTCATTCACTAAATTCTCTCTTCTTTTGTTTTTATTTTTTATTTTTTTCCCCTTTCTGTTGTTGAAGGGCGGCTATCAGTTGGTCAGAAATTGTGTTTCTGGACACATATATGATTCTAGTCCACTAGATTTTACAAGTGATTTGGGTGCACAATTTGCTTTACACCCCTCCATCCTAAAAATGCCTGGATCATCGAAACTTGTTTCTTGGGTGGCAAAAGGCATTGCTTCTGGTCTGGATGCACTATATCTTACAAGGTTTGAAGCCCAACGTGTTGAGTATTGGCAGGCTTTGTACTCCTCCGTCGTAAGTTATCAGCTTGACTTTCAGCCATTAAAATTGTCTTTACCTCATTTCCTTTGGTTAGTCTAATGTTTCTTTCTCTTGTTTTGTAGAACTTGGGTGCACCTTTTCTCATCATATGCTCAGAGAAGGATGAGCTTGCACCATACCAAATTATTTGCAATTTCGCTCAACGCTTACAAGATCTTGGGGGGGATGTTAAGCTTGTGAAACTGAATGGTTCCCCTCATATAGGTTTGTCTGAAACCCATTCTTTGTTTGTTATTACCTCAACATGCTGTAGTTTTAGAGTATTAACATTAGTAAGCTACCTCCATAACTCATGCAAATGTTTGATTCTTAGGAAACCATATTCAAGGTTGTTAGAATTGCGATCTTGATCACCATAGAATCAATTATATAGTGCAATTGAAGTAGAATCGTAGGCCAGATCATGGGATCAGCCTATCTTGGGTGATTGAACCACAAGCCCAAATCAATACCCTTTTTTTTTTTCAGCCCAAAATATAAACATCATCCTTCTCAAAGGCCTAACAAAAACATTTGCACATACTGAACTTACAATTTCCAAAAAAAATCAAACCCAAAAGAGAGATGATGTGGGGGGTTAACAGAGATGGTGGTGTTGAAGGCCTCCTGCAGGTTAGCCCTCTTAAATCTTGATCATGATGTGCCCGCTGGAGGGTTGGCCGTTGACAAGAGGTTTCTCACCACTTGAAGCTTGGTGGTTTCACTTTTAGACAGAACTTTAGAACGGAACAGGCTTTTGAAAGCAATCACAAAAAGAAATTGAATCTGCTGACTGCTTTTCTGTTTGGCTGTTAGATACTCTATTAGTGGGCTGGGGTTTTCTTACTTGAGTTAAGGAGACCTTGGTCTTGGTGCATAAACTAGTCTGTCTCCATTTGTGACTTCTTTTTTTCTTTTTTTTTTCCTTCTGTTTTTTAGATGGCAAAAAAAGAATAGTTAGATTAATAATATGGTTAGACCTGGTAATTGAGCAAGTAATATATATATATATATATATATATATATATTTAGTGAAAGAGAAGCTCAATATTTTTCAATAACCATTTTAAAAAATAAAAAAAAGAATTCTAGAAACAATATTTTCATTTACCATTTAACACAATTATTCATTTTGAATAATGATTAAATTAGTATTCTCATTACGCTTCTCTATATTTCTTAACTCTCTCTCTCTCTCTCTCTCTCTCTCTCTCTCTCTCTCTCTGTGCTTTCTTTTTCCAATACTTTGCTTGTGCTTTCTTTGGATGACAACTTGAAAAATAGGAGACTAAGAGAACACGTGTATCTCTCTCTCTCACTCACTCATTCTATGTGTAACTAGGTTTGGTATTGATTCATTAAATATGAGTGACACATATATATGGGCTTACTTTGTAATCTGAAGTTTTGAACTAAAATCCATCTTGTATTATTTTTAGGCTAAAATCCAATTACTCCTTTTAAGTTTGGGTGAATGGTCATTGTCATTTTAGTCCCTAAACTTTAACAATCCTATCAAGTTGGTCCTTGCGTCCATTTTCTTTTATGAAACTGATAATATTCACATGTGATGCAGCATCATTTTACTGGACTTAATGGCAATTTTTTAGACGATAATGGACGAAAATGACCAATTTGATAGAAATGTTAGAGTTTAAGGATTAAACTGACAAAAATTGAACTTGGGGATGAAAATAACAATTCATCGTGGTTTGTAGATGGAAATATTGTGGTGTTGGAACTTGAAAGTTTGAAAATATTGTTCTTTTGCTAATGTTTTGGTGATTTATAAATAAATTATTGACTTTTCAGTAATTTATGTAAGGGTGTGCATTTAACCCACCAATGCAATGCAATGAACTCGACCTGACCCCTTGGGCTTGCTTTTTGTGAATTGATGGGTTGGGTTTTATTTTATTATATTTTTCTTTTAAACTTTGGGTTGGGTTGGGTCAGGTAAAAAATTGATGAACTTTTAAACTCAAGTAACTCAACTCTAGTTGAGCTAGAAAATGATTTTTTATGTATATTTGAATTAGAGTTCTTTTTCTCCTACACTAACCCCCTGCCTAATCTGCTAAGGGCCTACTGTAATTTCCTTTTTCATTCTCATTCTCATCACTCATCCCTGACACCCTCCTTTGCCTCCTCCTTCCACTCACTTAGCCTACAACCCCTTCTCCTCCCTCTATCCCACTTCTCATCACTCTCTCTCTCTCTCTCTCTCTCTCTCTCTCTCTCTGCTTGAAATCCTCACTCTTTTTAGCTGCCAGAAGTTTGTTCTGAATATTTTCAGTCTTTTGACCTCTGTTAACATCATGGTAATGCTTCTTTGTCTCGTCTCAGCTTGTGTTTGTTTGGGTTGATTGATTTTTTTGTGTGTGAGGATGGATGGGTCGATTGGTCATTGATTGAGGGTTTTTGAGGATTTTTCAGGGTTTGGGTGAGGGTATTTGGGTCGCAAATATGAAAATTTTGATGAATAGGTAGTATGGTTGAATGGTTTTCTTATCAATGATTTTTCTCTAAATTTGGGTGTATTTGTTAGTGATGTTTTTTCAGGGTTTTGGTCCTTTGGGAGGTAGGTTTTGTGTTAGTTTAATTGTTAATATGTTCATGTTGGATTTTATTGATGGTTATGGAAGTGTATGCTTGTTTGATTTTAATTTTATATTTGTTTCTAGTTTTTATAGTGTATTTTAGCGATGGTATGGCTAGGGATGTGTGTGCCTGTTTAGCGTTCATAATTTATTTTTGAACTGATTTTTGTTGAGGAAATGAAGGTGAAGTAAAGGAATTGATATTTTTTTTTCCAGGCTTGACAAAATTGCTTCAACCTGATGACCCAACCCAACCCAACCCAACCCCTGTGGGTTAGGTTGGGTGGTTTTCAGATCTGTCATGGAATCAAGGGTTGGGAATTTCTCAACCTTAGGATGTCTGGTTGGGTTGAAAAGTACCCCAAACCTGACCCCAGCACACCCTTAAATTCATTATGTCTATATTATATATATATATATATATATATATATATCTATATATATATATTTATATTTTTTTCCCCACAATGATTTAACATACATCATAAATAATGGTGAGCTTTGAACTTATATCTTTATGGAAAGTAAAATCTTATGATCCCTGATAAAATCCACTAAAAATTTCACCAATCTTGCATAGGATCCCGATTTTAACGACCATGACCATATGCATATCATCGAAACTGATTAAATCCGATTGGCTGAGTCTCCTTGGGTTCAATGAACATCCCTGTATCTAAATAATCACACATGTAGGGGTTGTAGGCTATAGTGAGTGGAAGGGGGAGGCAGAGGGGGGTGTCGTATGGTAATCTTATAAGACCTTCTCTTTAACTTAATAGGTTTTCTAAGATCACATAATGCTCCTAATACATTTTTCCACTTCATCCACCATGCTCTTTTCCTATGATTCACATCCTTTTCAATCTCTCCATCGTTATAAAATTTTTATGCAATCATTGTGGCTCATTAGAACTAAACTTAAGTGATTCTTATATTACTTCAGGTCATTACAAGCATTATTCAATCCAATATAGGGCTGCTGTGACTAACTTGCTTGACAAGGCAGTTTCGGTTTTTTCCCAAAGAATTCGAATACTGGGAGAAAGAACCGGCACAGAAGGTATGCATGATAAGATATCTGAGTTAATCTGGGACCTCCAGAAAGTGGCAGTTGACTCAAACCAGAGCCTAAGAAGAGTAGCACTAGGGCCAAGTGACCACTTCTTCTTGCCAAGTTCAGCAGAGTCTCACAATGATAGAGATTCCTCTTTACAAGATGAACAAAAAGAGAGAGCAATTTATTTGCCTAACCCCCCAAGCATTAATGCACATAGTGTACTTGGCCAAATCCTCTTTGATGTTTGTGTTCCCAAGAATGTGGAAGGTTGGGATATTAAATTTGGAGGCACTGTAAATGGGCAGCCATTTGCTTCTGCTCGAAGACATTCTCCTTTCAATGGTATTAAATGCAATCGTCGGTCAAGACTATAACGTTGATAGCGGTTAAGAATTTTTGGGAAAACTCCTATAAGTTTGCACAATAGTTCAGCAGCATCTAAGAGATTACAAGCAAATCAAACTAGTGCAAGATGCTTAAGGAATTGACGCTGGGAATTTCAGTGGAGGTAGTTTTGTACATATTATGGAACAACTGAATTAGTTACTGCGACTTAAAGCTAATTATTAATCCTTTGATGAAATGTACAGTTAAATAAGCATAACAGCATTCATGTACAGGAAGCTGAATGTTTGTTATGATCTCTCTGCCATCCGATAAGCTATGATAAGCGTAGAGATAAATGAGGATAAGATCATATAGTGAGGTTTATGCGTGATATGATTTGTCTATCCAATGTTCCATATAATGTACGAGTGATCAGCTTATGCTGGGAGATAGATACTGTCACCAAGAGGTAAGGCTTCTGAACAGGAAATCATTAATCTGTGGTTGCTGATATAATGAGTTGGTTGTATAAGATTGTGTATAGCAGTAATCTGTACAAAGATCACCGTTTTGATATTAGACCATGGGTGTGGTTCAGGGTCTTCAGACATCAGTGATAGATGCACTAGCTTTGAATGACTATGCATGATGCTGAAGAATTTGTACCTCGTAAATAAGAGGAAAAGTTAAATAGTAGTTTTTATTTTTTATTTTATGTTTCCTTTAGATTGGATGTTTGAATTTCATATGTATTTGATGAATATGGATGAAATGCGAAACGCTTGTGCCTTTCATTATTGTAAAATTTTAAATTAAGAGAGTTAGATATAAATCAGAATGTAAGGTATGCTTGGTCACTGGTTTTTAATATTACCAATACCAATGACAATGACAATGACAATGACAATCAGTTCTTCCATAATTTGATATGACAATCTTCCGGCAGATATGTTGGCTCAAGACCGGTCCCTGAAGTTTAAGCACGCAGAGAAAACTCAATTGTGTTCATGGATCATGGATGCCTCCACTGCATCTACGTCCAAGCTTGCTGCTAAATTTTTATAAGTGACTAATTATTCTACCAATTGTTTGCATCTTGAAATTCAAGAGCCATGTAATGGTAAAACTCTCATTTATTAAGGGAACAAGGGTTCAAATATCCCTTCAATTATGCCATCTTCAAAGCCTCTTACCGAACTTTCCTTACTATAATGATCCAGATTTTACTTACTATTGAGAACCAGGAGATCCTGACACAGGATGATTTAAGAACCTAAGGGCAAGCTTAGTTTCCAGATCTAATGAAAAGAATTGAAGCCTCTTTCCAAATTTTCTTACTATAGTATAGAGAGAGATCCAGATTTTCCTTACTGTAGAGAAGCAAGAGTTCCTAACATAAGATGATCCAAGAACCTATGGGCAAGCTTAGCTTCCATTTTTAATGAAAGGGTAAACATAGTTTCCAATCTAATGGCTTATCAGAGAACTACCAATTGAGGCATACCAGAAGCCCTTTCTCCATTTCTCATGATAATTTTTTAACAATTTGGTTGGCTTTGAAAATAGTTGTCTCCCCCGCCCCCCCCCCCCCCCCCCCCCCCCCAAAAAAAAAAAACACCTTTAATTCATTAGGAGGAGATTCCTCCAAACTGATTTGGAGGAAGGATCCTATCAGGTTGGGTTGACTACTCAACTCTAGCATTTTAGATTAGGAAGTGAAAATTTGATATTAACTGACATAATTGGGCCATCAATTGAACTTTGATTTAAAATTGACGATCAATCACTAAGTTGGCTTTAATTTAGATAGCAATACTCAATAGTGATTGATTAAACAATCATTTTCCTATCATTTAAATTTCTCTATTTCAAATTTTTTTTAACACAATTAACCTTTATTGCCATATGCTCATATCAACAAACTTTTATCTGCATTCTGCAATGCGGAAACTGTCATTTTTATTTTATTTTATCAAGAATGTTTTTCTGTCTTTCTTGTCAGCATCAAAACTTGGGGGCTTATATTCAAAGTTGTCTCATCTTGTTTTGAACATGAGTAACCATGAACGACTCAAGGAGGAGGATCACCTCAAATGTAGTACGAAGATCAAAAAGGGAACAACGAAAATCACTACTTCAAGATTGGTGTCCTACAAGGATTCATTTGTCCATCCTACAGGGAGTTGGCAAAACTAGAACCACAATTCGAGGGGTAGCTAAACTATGGACTATGGAGTATGGACATACTGAGTCATAGTCCCTCATAGATTAAGAGATTTGTGATGCAGTCGTCATTTAATTTATTTTAAGAAATAAAAATAAAAAATAAAATCGCAAAATTTTATTAAATTACAAATACTACATCAACTCAATGAAAATGATGCAAGGATTTGGTTCTAAATAAAATTTAAGAAATTTAAAATGATAAGGCTTTTTGACCTTATTACAATCTAAAAATTAAAAATTATAAGAAGAAGAAACTTGAGTCTACATCCCCAAACCTAAGTTTGCAGGCTTATGTTACCGTATGGAAGGTGTTTGAAATAAGTTTGAAGGCTAATAAAAAGAGTGTATACTCTTCTATTTTCATTTTTTATATATTAAAAATTCAAGTATTTTTTGTGTTGGAAGAATCCTATCAAATGCATCATTATGTATGAGCCAATTTTTGTCGATTTAAAAATTAAATTGAGCAATATGATTTTATCTTAATTCAAGATCTTAGATATCTACTTTGCTGTTAGTCAAATCCAAACAAATAAAAGCTAGCTACTACATAAAAAAAGAAAAGAAAATGAAATGAAATATTCAATAGAAAATATATAATGAGTCACAGCTTTTTATTATTATTTTAAATAGAAACATGAAGTACACTCAACGAGAGAAAAAGGAAAAAGAGTCACAAAATTTTCCCCTCCTGAAATATTCAATACCAACAATCCTAAATGTCAAATGTATATAGGTTGCGTATTTGACGTACAAATTTTGATGATTCGTGATAACAAACCAATTCTGTGGGAGGTGCCTTGTACTTTCTTAACTCAATAATGAGATTTGTTGGCACTGTTTGTGAATATATGATGAAAGCCCTTTCCAATTCTTTTGTGTTCTTGAGTAAATATTTCATTAGTTCTACATCACTCCCCCGATTGGAAAGCTCCACAACTATACCTTTCAGTTGATTAATAAACATGAGGTTTTGAGATTCCCAATATTCCAATTTAAATGAGAGCTTCTTTGAAGGCACCTGCTTTAAAAAACAAAAAAACAAAAAAACAAAAAAAATGGAACAAAATTAGTATTGTAATTATTTTATTTTGACAGGCCATAGAAAAATTAACGCTACACCTCTTTATAAGTAACAAATATTATGGACGTAACATTTTTTACTTTTTTTTTTTTTCATTTGATAAAAAATATTATTTTATTTATTGGTTAATATTTGAGCTTAATTAATTTTATTACAATTAAAAAATTAACTTTATTTGTTAAAATTTTGGAGCCTTCGGCGACCGTCTCATTTGTCTATAGCATTAGGCCGGCCTTGATAACAATAGAAATATCACTAAAATTACAATGTTAAAAAGAATGTTTTTATTATTATTATTTATTTTAGAGAATCATGAAAAAAAAGTGAAATTGATTTGAGTTAAAAGACGGAGAATTATTATTATTATTATTTTTAGATTGTGATGACGGAGAATTATTAAATAGTTTGAGAAAGCATAATACATTTTCACTTACCTTCGTGTCGTTTAATAAGAAAAGCCACTTTAGACTTATTGTTTCTCTAAGAAGGGAGGATACTGCTGGAATCTTGTCTTCAAAGGAAGACGTTCGTAGTATAGCCAAATACTCTAAATTATCAAATGAATATGGCAAGCAACCATACTTAAACAAAACCTGCAAAATTATAAGCCAATTCTTAAATAAAAAATAAATATGTCCGAAGCAAATAAAAATTTACTAAATGGCATATCTTAAAGCATTCACATTTAAGTTTCAACAAATTAATCTGAGGTTAATAATGTAGCTAAAAACCCACAAAAGGCTCACGCATCAGTCTCAACAAATTAAAAAAATAAAATAAAATCAACATTCAATTTGAACTTACCACAACCAACAAGACACTATTCTTGCTACTACTAAAATCTTTTTTTTTTTTTTATTCTCTCTTCTCTCTTAACATGCACAAAAATAAATTTCTCTAAAGCAAATAAAACATCTTATATTCAGGAAAAAGATAAACATGTTATAGTTTGAAGGAGAAACAAAGTTAATTTTGAGGAAAAATAAATATTTAAACTTTTAAGTATATTCTTAAGACAAAAATATAGAATGGTATTGGTCAATCCTTGAAATTTGTGAAAAGTTTGGTGGTTCATTTAATGAAATTTTTGAAAATTATATAATTTCAATGAGCATCCAAATTCTCATGAAGTTTGATGAGAATCCTAAGTCCTAACTCTCACCTCTTAGAGAGTAAATACTAATTTTTGTATATCTTATCTCTCTTAGAATTATTAATATGAGGCTTAAAATTCTCAATTCTCATTAAAAGAGAGAATATATAATGTTTAGCAATGTTCTAGGTTATTTTCCCATTAGAAAAAAAACCAAAGTCCAAAATATTAGCTACTAATCTATGAAATATTATAATACCAGCCTATAACTACAAATAGATCTAACCCTTGGTAGTTGTACTCTAATTATGTAATTGTACTCTGATTATGTAATGTATTATAAACCTGGTTTAAAACGCTAATATTACTATTTTCATGTATGTTCTAATAAGTATTATTGTTTACTTAAAAAAAAAAAAAATCTATCCTACATTGGTTGTGTATGTTTAGTGTCCGCTGTTTATAACCTCAATCTACAATTACAAATGTTAGGTCCTTTTGTAATTGTACTCAGTTATGTAATGTATTACAAACCCGGTTTAAAACACTAATATTACCATTTTCGTGTGTGTTCTAATAGGTATTACTATTTACTTAAAAAAAAACCTATGAAATAAGTATTTATGTGATTATTTTAAACAATCTCCCTTTATTTTTTACTTTCATATAAATGTTGTCTCAAAGATAATGTAAATTCAAATTCTAAACACATTAGTGTCAATTCTTAGCATTAAAATCCTTGTAAGTACTAAGTTTGCACCATAACACATCTAGTAATTTTTAAAATTTCAATTTCTTAATACTCGAAGAAATTAACATTGATGGAAGGTAAAAGAGAAAAGAATGAATGTGGTTTGGAAAAGGAAGGGAGTATAATATATTTACCTCAACAAACTCATCCCGTAGTGTTAGGGCTTGGGCCCTTTGCATGCTACAAAGAATCTTATGCAAATAGTACTTGGTTGAAGATTCGTATAATTGATCAGATAACCTGAGAGCAATTATGGGATGCAACTTACTCGAGAAATCCTCTACGCAATAGTAATCCACGACATGTCCAACCCAACGAAAATCTTCAAGATTAGGAGCCAAGATTTTCAATGATCCAACGCTAGAGGATTTATTATGAGGATGCCAAAGTATATGAAGTTTTCGGAGTTTCTCTGCAAAGATACTAATATCCACAAGGTCATCACAATGTTTAATTGCTAACACATCAATAGACGAGTTGTGGATACTCATACTCTTTATTCCTCTTATTCTTGTGAGATTCAATAGCTTTAGGGACTTGAAATGTGAAAGCCATTCTCCAAAGTAGTACTCTTCTTCAATTTGAACAGAATCTAAAACTAATGTTTGGAGTGAAGTATCAATACCACAACCAACTAACGATATTCTCTTTATTCTGCTTATTCTTGTGAGATTCAATTTCTTGAGGGACTTGAATTGTGAAAGCCATTCTCCAAAAAAGTCGTCTTCGATTTGAAGATAATCTAAAACTAAAATCTGTAGAGTAGTATTGATGCCACGGCCAGCTGATGATGTAGAGGGTAATTTGAGAACGCTGTTGTTGGTCTTGACCGAGAGAAAACTCATGGATTTACAACTAAGAATAAATTGTGGCAAGGGAAAGCGTTCAGTTCCAGAGAGTTCAAGTTGAATTTTTTGTACGCCTGAATTCACTGCATGGGACAACCATGTGTCAACTCTGTATGCCTCGTCTGTAAGGGGTAGTTCGAAACACCAATGGAGAATAAAGGTGTGTAACTTAGCGCCATGCCAATTGCGGCGAGACATGAACCTATCGACAAAGTTATTGAAGCGAAATCGACGAGATATTTCAGTTATATTGTAATTCATGTTGCTCAAAGCCACATATGGAGTGGATATGCATAAGTCTCTGCATCTTCGTGATACGCAGCTGAGTCGTGAATGGTCTTTTGTGTGGAGAAAGAAAAGAATGTGATGAACAATAGAGTCTGGAAGTTTGTTCAACATTATCGCTATGAAAAAAAAAAAAGGAGCTAATTGATAATTTTTGTTTCGCAATATGTGCGTGGTTGACAAGTTGTGTACTATACATCCTTATATAGAACACTCTTTAGTCCTAACTCCTAAACCGATTCGGAAAGATCTCCGATGCCAACACGAATTAGTCTGTATGATACGCATAACACAATGCCAAACTGAGAACCCTAATAATAATAATAATAATAATAAAACTATCGTTGGGCTCACGCGTATTATCTCTTTCCATTTTTGTTTTTCCTGTAGCTATTGAATACTGTTCCAAATTAGCGATGACAATGGGGCGGAGTGGGGTGGGTTCGAAGGATAGGGCCTTTGCCTTAGCCCCGCATGGTTTTGTCTTACCACATTCTCTCCCGCCCAGCCCTGCCCCACATGACAAATAAAATTTTATTGCCCCATACCCGCTCCCACCTCTTGGGGCTCCGCGAAGCCCTGCCCCACCCTTTAAAACTCTACTTTTTGTTAATTTGCCCACAAATATTACAATTGTTTTTAATAAAACATGTTTTGTTAATAAAAATATACTTGAAATTACAAATAAATTTATCCCATTAAATCAAACTAATTTTTAGCAAAAATTGAATAATATTATTAAAGTGTTTAACAACACAATATCACAACAAAAACAAAAATCTTATAATACAAAATCAATGATTCAATAGTATACAAATTTGTTTATACTAAAGACAAAAAAAAAAATGTTAAAATTAGTACCTAATTTCCAACCTTGCTAGAGAAAAAAAAAGAGTCAGAAAACCTTGTTGGGTATAATAAAATAAGTTAATGATATGTTTGTTTAAATAGTAAGGTTTTAAGGTATGAAAAATTTACAATTTAACCCTTATCAATGAGGGACCCGGGGGGGGGGGGGGGAGGTGGGTTGGATCTAAAAAGTCTAAACTCATCCCTGCCCCGTGGTGCGAGGTAGGGAAAACCTGCATGGAGCGAAGTGGGGAGGAGCGGGTCAAGCAAGGTGGGGGAAAATTATTATCCCTATTCCAAACCCAAAGACTGTCTTTTGAGAGAGAGAGAGAGAGAGAGAGAGAAGGAAAAATTGGTGGTGATAGGTTTTCTCTTCGAGCCCACTAGAATACAATCTCCCCAAATTGAGGAGAAATAGGGAGAGAAAATGGAAATCAAAAGTGACTAGCCTTTTGAACAAAACTATCCTTGTGCAATAGGTCATAGGGGTGAGTAGAGACCTACCTAATCCGATCGACTAGAAAGGCTTTGGACAGGTCAGGTGGACGTTCGGTTTGGATTCAGGTCTCACTCTCAGGTATTTTCGAGTTTCAAGTTGGTCTCAAGTATAACCCGACCCACCTAATCATGATTTTTTTTAAATAGTTTTTACATCTTTGGCGGGTTTGACGTTATTTTCCCTAATATAGTGTTCCTAAATCCAAAAAATATCGTCTTCTGAAAAGAAAATTCTTAGGTACTCTTGAAGCATAGAGAAATGGTGTTTCCTCCTTTATGTAGGACACAATTTATTATTTAATTATTGTAAGTTTGTAACTAGTAAGTTACCCATGCAATACATGGATAATATTGTAATGTTTTATGTAAGATAGTTTTAAAGAATGTTGTATATGTATTATAGCACAATTGTTATAAAACTTTATTAGTAATGAGTTGATCATAACATGCAACAATTATAAATTGTATACACATATCTAATATAATTATTCAATTGAAGTAATGAGAAAAAAAAAAAAAAAACTTTGGAGAAAAATTATAGAATAAAATTTAATATAGAATGTATACTTTTCTTTCTCCTTAATTCTAAAAGAAAATACACATCTCAAACACCCACTATTAATGACATCATTTACAAAACTTACAAATTCACAACGTTCGACCTTAACATCAAAATCATAATCGTCGTTGTCACTCAATACAAAATGCAAGCCCTCCTTCCTTAATTGTAGCAAACTCAAACGGGGTAGAATTATAGCTAAGTAGGTGTTGCCAAAAGATTGAAGGTAAATGATTTTTTTTTTTCTGTGTGTAATTGACAAGGAATTACATGAAGGGCCATGGGTAGGTATATATAAAGAAGTAGAAGTGCCAAAGGTGAAAATAGCAAATTAAAATGCAAAGAGTTTTGCATGTATGTGTGAGATGAAAAATCTTGAAATATTAAACCAAAGTATACAAAAAATATATATTTTTTAATTAGAAAAGTCTTAAAACATTGAATCAAATAAAACAAAAAGTCAATAATTGATTTGTTCTTATCTCTTATGTGGCTTAAGAGTATTTTTCAATTCTCTTCATAGAGTGCGCCACATGGCAGAACCTCATGCTCTCCCGTATAAAGTCTCAGCTTATATATATATATATATATATATATATATATATATATATATATATATATATATATATATATATATAAGTTGGTGCAAACACAATGATAATGGAAATAACACAAAGAGAAACTGAATAATATTTTTGAATTTTTATTAATTTAAAGAAAGAGATTACACAACACTATTTGGACTAAGGCGCGACACTCGTTCTCTTTAAAGACCGTCTCTGACTTGTCTCCCCCAGGATACAACAGCCCAAAAGTATTGTATGGCTAGAACAACCTCTGCACAAAGTGTTCAAGCCCAAAGCTCCACCAGAAAGAACACCCTTCCTTGCCAAGAATCTTTCTATTTATTTTTTAGTTTTTATTGCAGTAACTTGGATTGTGTCTGAATGGGTCTATTTATAGGCTCAATGGGCCTCACGAAATTACTACCCAAATTAATCCGATTAATTAGGTCCATTATTCTGATATAGTGGGTGTTACAAGATTAATTGTTGGATATTATTCTGATGGGCTAGAGTTATACAATTAATGGTGAGATAAGGAGTTTTCTGAATAATGAAAAGGCCCAAACGGATAGTCCATTAAGTGGGTTAATGGCTCATTATTTTCCATAATAAAAATGGAGTATTATTTCGGGTTATTTACTCACCAACGGATATAGTAATTACTCTGAATGGGCTGTCAAATAGGAGGATCCAAGGTGCTGATTCATTTCCAAATTCGATACCTCCACCCTTCACCTCTCCTTTGCGCACGTATCTGGCCCAATATTTGAGACAAGTCATGTTAGCCCATTAATCACTACAATTAAAAAGAACAAAATTGTCTCTCTCTTTTTCAATGTAGGATTAAACATTTTCACTAACTCCTCATCTTCCATATTCACTCCCATATCTTTACATTTATATTATAGCATTTATTCATTTTAATTATTTAATATCAAAATGCTCCAACAATATATATATATATATATATATATATATATTGATTTATTAATTTTGGTATTTAATTTGTAATTATCATTTTTTTAGGTTTAGGGTTATCATTTTCTTGTTTTTAGGTGCTTTTAATAATGCTGTTTAGGTCAAATTTGGTTTCTGTTGAAGTTAGGTATTAATAGGAGTTCTTTTAGATTATATGTTCTTGTCTATCAAGTTTTACAAAACCCTTAAATAGGCCCCTAAGTTTGTAAATGTTTCTTTAACAATTATTCAATCAATAAAAATTCAGACTTTTGTCTTTTTATTTTTTGGTGAATTCCAAACCCTTTCTCCTTGTGGATTAATTCAAGGAACCCTCATAGATTTCAATGTTATTTTTGGAAGCAAAGACGTTTTGTTTCTCGTTTTCTAGAAGCAGACGTGTTCTGCTTTATGATGCTTCTGCATCCCGCATCACTCCTCTCACATTTGTGGTGAAAGTGGGAGAAGAGAACACCATTCTTTATGCTCCGTACCTAATAATTACTCCTTTTGAAATTATATATTTTTATTTCCAATTATAAAATAAAATAAAAATCAATTCCTATTATAGATTTCCTTCTTATATATATACTTTGCCGTCAATCAAATCCAAACAAATAAAAGCTAGCTATTACATTAAAAAAAAATGAAATATTCAATAGAAAATATATAAAGAGTCAGTGATTTTTATTATTATTTTAAATGAAACTTGCATTGATGCTTGTTTTTGCAAATCCGTACCCAAAAGTCTATGAGGAGAAACGTCTAACAAAAAGCAAGGTCCAAAAGCCCACAAGGAAGAAAGCCCAATAAAAAGCAAGGTCCAAAGGCCCGCCAAGAAGACCGAAAAGCAAGAAAAGCCTAAAGAAAACAGAGAAGAAATAAAAGCTTAGAATTACGCCTAGGCTAAGAAAGAAATGTAAAGGAAAGTGATCTACAGCAGAATACAAATTTGCAGCAGAATATAGATCTTCTACAGCATACAGTTCTTCTAATGGCTTTGACAAATCAAGGCAAATTTGGACCACTTTTGATCCAGTAAATATTATTTGACCCACAAAGACCCAAATTCTTTTATATAAAAAGATAGGAGTGAAAACTAATATGAAGAAACATGATGAAAAGAAACAAGGAACAACAGAAAGTGTCAGCAACAGGCACTGCATGAAAGAAAGAAAAGCCAAACCAAAGGGAATGAAACACAGCAGGAAACGCATGAAGAAATAAGACAAAGCCAGTGGCAGAAAATGCATGAAGGAAAAAGAAAGCAAAATTAGGAAAAAAAGACAAAAGAAAACAAGGTAAGCCCAAAAACCTATACCCTTTTCACAGAGGATAAACATGGGCAAAATGGACACGTAGCAGGACCAAACAAAACCAATATGCAATAGCAAAAACAGTGGGAATAAAAGAAAACAAAAACAGAGGATAGTGGAGTAAGCACACAAAGCCAGAGCACCACCAACCTGTACCCAGCTAATACAAGGAAGGTGGACCTACAAACAAGAGATTCAAAGGGTGTGGTTTGGTGGTGGGAGGAAAAAGGGTCTATATTTGGTTTCCAGCTATGATTTTTTTTTGGAATATACCTTGCTGGGATGGTATCTTACCCAAAAAGGTAGTAGATGGCTGGGACCACCTGATGCATGCCATAGAGGTAGCTGAAGAAAAACCCAAATTCTTAACCATTTGGAACTGAGAGGTAGAGACTCACGACAAAACCAAACAAAGAGGATTTTTGTCGTGAAACAAGTAGTGATGTAGCAAACGTGTACTATGTAATGGTAGTGGCCGGGCAAGCGATGGGTTGGCGGGTAGTCCTGAAAAAATGCCCACAACAAACCAAAAATAATTGGTGAAGCCTTAGGGGTAAAAGAGAGAAATCCCATTAAATCAGTCCACTATGAAAAGGGGAGGAGGCACCCAAAAGGGAAGGAGGACCCAAGGGAAGAACGTAGTGAAAACGAAGATAGGAGTAACAGAGAAAAAAGGGAAAGAAGTGGTAAAAAGAAGGGAGAACCCACGACAAGATAGCATTAAGAAATTAAAAGTAAAAAAGAAAGAAAGAAAGAAAGAAAGTGGTAAAAAGAAGAGGGAAAACACGGCAGAAATAGGGACATGCATCAATAAACCATCTTTTCCCTCCATTTTCAACAAACCCACTCTTTGGAATCCCAAAAGCAGTAACAAGTAGTCATTTAGGCTTATTCCCTAAAATGCATAACTTTAATAGCAAAGCATATAACAAGGTTGTTCAAGTTCGGGTTCGGGTTCGGGTTCCTTTTTGGTTTACTTCTTGTGAGAAGATGCAAAATCTTACATATGTTCTACTGCAACAACTTTTTATCATTTTTTGTTGTATCAGTTGTTCTGCAACAACTTTTTATCATTGTTAGCTAAACCTTTTCTGCTGAAGCTTTCACTATTTCTTTGTTATTACGTGTTTTTCTTTTAATACGAACTAATCATTATTCTACCATCAGTATATAAATACACACATACACACACACACACACACACACACACATTGTAGCTCATATTCTGCAAAGTATATATGTATATATGTATATGTGAATACGTATAAGTATACATATACGAATATACGTATGTATATATTCAAAAATACTCTAACGTTTGCTTGATGGGTATTTTCTTTAGGTTTTAGAGTTTTTTATGTGTAAGAAGTGGAGAAATATTTTCTACAGGAGAAAATGAAGAATAGTCATTCACGTTGCAGAAAAGTGCAGAAAACTTTACTGCATAGCAAAACATTAAGTAAAGTTAGTTCCGCAGCAGAAGCTAGAAAAATGTTCCTTTTGCAGTAGAGATGGAGAAGGGTCACTCATGCTATTGAAAAGTGCAGAAAACTTTACTACACAATAGAAAGTTAAGAAAAGTCAGTCTTATGGCAGAATCTGGAGAAAAGTTCCTTCTACGGCAGAAATGGAGAATAAGCCAATTTTGCAACGTCTTCCCTTGGACTTTGGACTCAACGTTTGCGCACAAAGTGATAGTGGAAAAATGTACATTGGAGCCCATTTTGTGGAGCCCATTTTGCGGAGCGTCAAGCCCAACTTCACTCTTAGAAAAAGCCTAAACCAAACGTCATCTAATAACATCAAGACGCGTGTCTAACGTACAAGAAATGTAAAACCCACTCTCAACAACATGAAGTGTACTTAACGAGAGAGAGAGAGAGAGAGTCACAAACTTTTCCCTGCCTGCAATATTCAATACCAACAATCCTAGGATTTTGGTGGAAATCAACATTAGGTCATGGCCACCCTCTTAGATATCATACAAATTCCAATCCTAAAGGTAAAAAAAATCCTTTGCATAAATTAAACATATTTTTTGATGATTTGTGATAGGGAACCAATTTTGTGCGAGGTGTCTTGTACTTTTTTAACTCAATAATGAGATTTGTTGGCACTGCTGGTGATGATATGATGCTCGCCTCTTCCAATTCTTTCGTGTTCTCGAGCAAATATTTCATCAGTTCTACATCACTTCCCCAATTGGAAAGCTCCATAATTACAATTTTCAGTTGATTAGTAAACATGAGGTTTTGAGATTCCCAATATTCCAATTTAAATGAGAGCTTCCCTGAAGGCATTGAGTTTGCCACCTGCTTAAAAAAAAAAAAAAAAAAAAAAAAAAAAAAAAAAAAAAAAAAAAAAAAAAAAAGAGAGAGCATAATTAGTTTTGTAATTATTTTATTTTAACAGGTCAAAGAAATTTTTTTTAATCCTTATAAATTCGTCAATAGAAAAATTAATGCTATACCTCTTTATAAATAACAATAGAAATATCACTAAACTACAATATTAAAAAGAATGTGATTTTTTTTTTTTTCGCTTTTGTTTTTGAGAATCATGAAAAAAAAAAAAAAAAAGATAAATTTTATTAATATACCATGAGGTTTGGGCTAATGCCAAGTAGGTCCAAGTCTTTTTAAAACTGATTAATTTGGTTCCTAATTAAAACCAACTTAGTCCCTAAACACAGTTAGGCCAATTAGTCATTTTTTGTTAACTGTCTTAGGGATTAAGTTGGTTTTAGTGACCATATTTGTTAGTTTTGAAAAGTCTTGAACCTGCTTAGATTTAGCTCAAACTTCAGGATATTTTTTTTATTAGATAGAAATTCTACTATAGACTAATTTAAATGTATATGTGTGTGAAGCTCTCTTCTGAAAACTTGAACTCCGACCCTTACCTCTCACACCTCACATCCAACAAGCACTCATACTTGTAGAGTGACCATCGCACCAAGGTGTGCAATGGTTCAATATCTGTTAATCAAAGTTATCTTAAAAAAATGAAATTGATTGAATTATGAAAGACAAAATTTATTAAAGAGTTTGAGAAAGTATAAAATACCTTTGTACTTACCTTTGCGTCGTTTAATATAACAAGTCTCTTCAGATTGATTGTTTCTTTGAGAAATGAGGATAATGCTGGAATTTTGTCTTCAAAGGAAGACATTCGTACTATTGCCAAATGCTCTAAATGATCAAATGAATATGGCAAGCAACCATACTTAAACAAAACCTACAAAATTATAAGACAATTCTTAACTCAAAAATAAATATGTCCGAAGCAAATAAAAATTCGTTAAATGACATTTCATAACATGCAAAAAAATGTATTGCTCTAAAGCAAATAAA
This sequence comes from Castanea sativa, assembly GCF_040712315.1. Lineage (NCBI taxonomy): Eukaryota > Viridiplantae > Streptophyta > Magnoliopsida > Fagales > Fagaceae > Castanea > Castanea sativa. The sequence continues at coordinate 31,480,784 of NC_134019.1, read as the reverse complement.
ACAAGGTATATTCAGGAAAAAGAAAAACACCTTATACTCAAAGAGAAACAAAGTTAATTTTGTAGAAAAATAAATATTTAAACTTTTAAGTATAGTTTTTAGAGAAATATATAGAATAAGATTGGTCAATTCTTGGAATTTGTGAAAAGTTTGTGGTTCATTTAACGAAAATTTTGAAAATTATAATTTCAATGAGCATCCAATTCTCATATGAGAACCCTAACTCTCATCTCTTAGAGAGTAAATACTAATTTTTCTATATCTTATTGTTCTTAGAATTATTAATATCAGGTTTAAATTCAATTCTCATTAAAAGAGATAATATGCAGTACTAAGTTAAAAAATAAACTATGTATTTACCCCTCCCTCCCCCCCCAAAAAAAAGGTTTAGCAATGTTCTAGATTATTTTTCCATTAGAAAAAAACCAAAGGCCAAAATATTAGTAATTGATGATGCCGAGAATCGTCAGTAAGCTACATAGTCCAAAGAGAAGAAGAAGACCCTACAAAGAGTACCGATGTAGTACTGGCCAAATACCCTCCGACGGTCAAGTTAGAAAATTTTCACAACTCTAGAGTACTAAATCTAGGGTAAATTATGCGTACCTTGGTTTGAGAGTGCCTTCAGGTTTTTATAGTAGCATAGGGTTGACGTTCGTTTCTTGGCTTGAAAGATCGTTCCTTGTGGGGAAGATCTTCCTTAATTCGTGTATCTTTCGGAATCCTTTCCTTGTTGGAGTCTTTTTGATTAGGTTTTATCGTGGGACACAAGATATTTCCTTATATGTTCATACGTGTGGCCCAAGCAAAAGACACGCTAGACTCGTCAAGAGTTTCTCACACCCCCGTCAGCTTCAAGTCGTTAGCTTCTCATTTTGTCTATGTCTTCTGGTCGTCTTATAAACGCACCAAGGACCTTGAGGCATACCCATCAACTTTGGGATGGACCCGTTAGCTTTATGGTGTCATTTACATATCATCAAGTCCATCAGCTTTACTTAGACCTCAAGAATTACCCTTATCAGCTGCCCCCTACTCCTTAATCCCATCAGGCTTAGCTGATAGGTTGTGAAGTTTGATTTGCCGTTCTTTTACATAAATACATTTTTCAAGAAAAGAGGCATTTATTGATTGATTCCTCAAGTAGCCATTATTAAGTTAATTGGCCTCGCTTCTGGACGAGGGTGTCGCTTCGTCTTCCGTGCACCTTTTATCCTATATGTATCCCACCTCCTCCCCTTATTCCTCTTATTTCAACCTTGCTGATTTGAGAGAGAAAGAGCTCGCCATTTTTCTTCCATCGTCCTACTAATCTCGTTGCCTCGCTAAGGCTGTCATTCTCCAAGAGACCATTTGCTAATCTTTGTAAGTCTTCCCCTATTTTTATTTCATTTTATATTTTGTTTTTATAGTTTGGTCGTTACCTTTCCAGAGAGGCCATCAACTTAGGTTCTTAGAACACCTCCATCGCTTGTAGGTGTAGATGTTTAGAGAAGCGAAGAGTGAGCAGTCGTCAGTCCGTGAGGGAGCGGGCTACGATGAAGTCTTCCAGTCAAGTCATGAGCCCGAGGAAGGCTTCTCCTGGTCATTAGAGAGGGAGCTACTAGCCCGTTCTCCTGACGAAGAAGAAGAGAGTTATGATGGAGAGATAGGTGAGGGAGAAGAGGATGACGGGGACGAGGTTGAGGGTGGCGAGGGGGCCACTGAGGGAGATAGTTCAGGAAGCCCAACTGGCCAAACCCGTGCGTTTATCCTGCCCAAGATATGGACTGTCAACGATTTCAAGTCGACGATGACACAGAACATTTTTAAGGACCTAAGGGACCGTTACCAAATCCCAGATGATATTCCCATCCATCTCCCCGAGAAGTTTGAGAAATGTTATTCGGGGAAAACTGCAAACGTCGGCATGTTTGCTGCCAGGTTGAGGCTGCCACTGATAGCGTTACACCGTCAGTTGGCCAACTTTTTGGGAATATCCGTAAGCCAGATAGCTCTCAATGCTTGGAGGATTTTTATTGGGGCAGAAATCCTCTAGGGTAGTCTTAGCGGCGAAAACCGTCAGCTTACATTGAACGAGTTCTTTTGGCACTATCGTCCCCAGCACATCGCCTCGTCAAGAGGAATATTTCATTTTCCAACAAGAAAGAAAACACTTAGGTTGGTTTCAAACATGCCTGACTCTAATAGAAAGTGGAAGAGTAGGTACTTTTTCATGCAAGGGACGAACTGGGTATGTCGTCTAAAAGAGTAGGTCACCATGCCTCACGGTTTTGACAACACCTGGGGCATAGTTAAGGAATTATGTTTAGTGTCATATGCTTTCACTTTCACTTTCACCTATATCTGTTACCTTTAACGTCATCTGCTTTTTTAGTTCTTATTATGTCATCTGCTTCTTTTTCAGCCAACGTCCACCCACGTATAACTGAAGAGCAAGAGGATTTTTTCCATCTGGTCCTTGAAGTTCCATTTGAGCAACGGAAGTGCAGGGACCTGATTACCCTTGACAGTCTTCATGCCTATTGTGGTGGCCCGGAGCCGACGCTAGTAGCACGTAGACTAAACAACTATTCTTGTCGACGTAAGTATTTCATCCTTCTTCTTTTACCTACCGTCATTAGCATGTCATGTACGCATCTAACTTCATCAGTCATTTTTTGTAGAAATAAAGGCAGCTAGAATGAGAGCCTCAGTAAGGGCAGCCGTTGCCTGCAAGAAAGAAGAGAAGGAAAAGAAGAAGGGTAAGGAGGTGGCGTCATCGTCAACTCTCAAAGCCGTTGGGAAAGGGGTGCCCAAGTGCAAGGCTGACAGGAAGGAGGACCGGCCCCCCAAGAAAGGCAAGGTTGCCCCCTCAGCTGACAAACAGCTGAAGAATCTGTCACCCCTCAAGCAGGTTACGGGGTAGGCAAAGGCCCGATGACGTCGACAAGCCCTGTCAACGAGGAAACCCGTCGTCTTTTTACTCACAAGGATTACGCCATTGAGATAGTCGAGTCGATCATCAAGGAGATGGACCTAGATCCTTGTGGCAATCAAGAGACTGAGGACCTGGGGTCGTCAGGTCTTTTTGACCTTTCTAGGGTACGTTTCTTCCCTTTAACACATACTCCTCATGACTTCTTTTTTTTATTTTAACTGAAGGTTATCTTGCTTTGCAAGCGATGGTGCGTATGAAGGCCCTCCAAGATAGGTGTGTTGTCGAGGAAGGGGTGATCCATTGTCTTAGGAAACATAATGATACCTTAATCGACGAGCAAGCATAGTACAAGGAGGCCCTTCGTATTCTAAACAAGGAGGTGGAGGAGTTAAAGATGAAGGAGACGGAGGAGGCCAGTCTCAGAGAGAAAGTTGACAAGGCAAAAGCAAACTTAAAGAAGGAGCTAATGGCTCTCTGTGAGCAGGTGGAGACGGCTAAAGCTAACGCCATGATGGAGTTCAAGTTTTCGCAGGAGTTTATTGACTCTTGCGCCGTCTATTATGGTAACAGGTTTGAGGACTACCTAAAACAAGCCCAGTCTGTCTACCCACACTTGGATTTTTCCAAGGTCAGCATGGACGATCCCTTGCCGTCTACTCCAACTGGCAACACTATCCCCGAGGAGAACAACAACTCTACCCAATCAGAGCGAGATCCGAAAGATGACAACGTCATTCTCGCTCAACCTGCAGTGGAGAAGCCTAACGCTCCTTTGACCTCATCTTATGAAGCTCAAGATGTTGAAGACCCTTCTGTCCAAGTTGTCCCAGGGCCCTCTTACTAAGGATGACAAGAATCCATCAGCCCAAAATGTCCAGGACCCCTAGCTTTGTTGTTTTTCATAATTTACTATGTACTTTGTCCAATTTCCAGACTATGTTAATGCCCTTATGTTTTTGGGGGTTTTTTACTGTAAACACTTTTTGTGCTATACCCGTTGCTTTAGTTAATCTCTATCTATTTTGATTGGGTTTATTTTCTGTTATGTGAATGTGTCCTTCTCAAGGACTTTGTATATTTATTTCTAGATCCGTCTACTTGTGGACTTAGACTTGTCCACTTACGAGCATAATAAGCCTGTCTACTTGTGCACTAACTTGTCCACTTGTGGTCCTTACCAATCCACCCTTTTGTGGACCTGATAGCATTGTCCATTTGTGGATTTGATAAACTCATCTACTTTGTGGGCTTATAATACTCATCCACTTTTATGGTCTTGGTGATAGGTTCGTCCGCTTTGTGGACTTATATTAAGCTCGTCCACTTTGTGGACTTGGTAATAGGTTCATCCACTTCGCGGACTTGATAATAGGTTCGTCCACTTTGTGGACTTATATTAAGCCCGTCCACTTTGTGGACTTATATTAAGCCCGTCCACTTTGTGGACTTAGTAATAGGTTCGTCCACTTTGTGGACTTGATAATAGGTTCATCTACTTTGTGGACTTATATTAAGCCCGTACACTTTGTGGATTTGGTAATAGGTTCGTCCACTTTTTGGACTTTGTAACAAAATTGTCCACTTGTGGACTCTATAGTAAAGTTGTCCACTTTGTGGACTCATAATAAACCCGTCCACTTGTGGATTCATATAAACTTGTCCACTTGTGGGCTTACAGTAAACTTGTCCACTTCGTGGATGTTGTAATTAACTCGTCCACTTTATGGACTTCAAACGTAGCTTTGTAAAGGCAAATATGCACATAGGTTATATCTAAATAACTCCTCTTATTGTGATGAATGCATATATAAGTAGCAAATTGTTCCAGAAAGAATAAAACTCAGCCTTTTGGGCTTAAAAAGTATTGTAGATAAGAGTAAACTAAAATAAATGACTAAAAGAAATAAACTGGAAATGATGAGTAGCAACCTTTGTGTTATCTTCTACTGGTAGTATCTCTTGAGATACTCAACGTTCCATGGAGGGCGCAATTTCTGCCATTCAAGTGTCTCCAAGTAGTAAGCGCATTTTCTCTGCCACGACATGACTTTGTAAGGTCCTTCCTAATTGGGTCCAAGCTTTCCTTGAGATGGATCTCTCGTGGCACCCATGACCTTCCTTAGGACGAGATCTCTAACCTAGAAGTCTATATGCTTGACTTTAGCGTTGTAGTGCTTGGCCATAAGGCCTTGATATCTCACTAGCCTCTGCTCAGCTGTCGCCCTTACTTTGTCAACTAGGTCAAGCTGTAGACGTATGGCTTCATCGTTCCTCCTCTCATCGTAATTGTCCACTCTATAGCTTGTGAGCCCAACCTCAGCTGGGATGACTGCCTCACTTCCGTACGCCAGTCGAAAAGGCGTTTCCTCTGTGGGAGTTCTGGTTGTCATCCTATATACCCATAGTACGCTTAACAACTCTTTGAGCCATATACCCTTTGCCCCTTCGAGCCAAGTCTTAATGATACGTAGTAAGGATTGGTTCGTGACCCCAACTATGAGCAAAAGTCCCTAAAGGAGTCGTTGTCGAACTGCTTCCTGTTGTCTAAAACCAAGACCCTAGGGATCCCGTATCTGCAGCTGGTGTTCTTCCAAACGAAGCTTTGTACGTTCTTCTCTGTGATGGTGGCCAGCGCTTCAGCTTCTACCCATTTGGTGAAGTAGTCTATACCGACTACTAGGAACTTCAACTGTCTCATTACTATCAGGAAGGGGCCCATGATGTCCAGTCCACATTGAGAAAAAGGCCACGAGGCTGCCATAGGGGTGAGTTCCTCTACCGGCTATTTGATGTCTTTGCCGAGAATCGTTAGTAAGCTACACGGTCCACACGCGCTCTAGAAAAGACCTACACAATACAAAGAGAATAAGAAGACCTTACGAAGAGTACCGGTGTAGTATCGGCCAAATACCCTTCGACAGTCAAGTTAGAGAATTTTCACAATTCTAGAGTGCTAGAGCTAGGGTGAATTATGCGTACCTTAGTTTGAGAGTGCCTTGAGGTTTTTATAGTAGCATAGGGTTGACATTCATTTCTTGGCTTGGAAGATCTTTCCTTGTGGGGGAGATCTTCCTTAATTCGTGTATGTTTCGGAATCCTTTCCTTGTTGGAGTCTTTTTGATTAAGTTTTATTGTGGGGCATTAGATATTTCCTTATATGTTCATACGTGTGGCCCAAGCAAAAGACACGCTAGACCTGTCAAGAGTTTCTCTCACCCCCGTCAACTTCAAGTCGTCAGCTTCCCATTCCGTCTATGTCTTTTGGTTGTCTTATAAACACGCCAAGGACCTTGAGGCGTACCCATCAGCTTTGGGATGGGCCCGTCAACTTTATGGTGTCGTTTACAGATCGTCAGGTCCGTCAACTTTACTTAGACCTCAAGAATTACCCTTATCAGTAGTTAATAAGCTATGAAATAAGTATGAATGTGATTATTTTAAACAATCTCACTTTCCACTTTCAATATAAATGTTGTCTCAAAGATAATGTAAATTCAAATTCTAAACAAATTAGTTCCAATTCTTAGAATTGAAATCCGTTTAGTACTAAGCTTGCACCATAACACATGCATCTAGACATTTTAAATATTTCAACTTCTTAATACTCGAAGAAACATTGAGGAAAGAATGAATGTGGTTTGGAAAAGGAGGGGAGTTTATTTTACCTCAACAAACTCATCCCGTAGTGTCAGAACTTTGGCCCTTTGCATGTTATGAAGAATCTTATGCAAATAGTTCTTGGTTGAAGATTTGTATAATTGATCAGATAAACTGAGATCAATTGTGAGATTCAACTTGTGCGAGAAATCCCCTCTGCAATAGTAATCCACGACATGTCCACCCCAACGAAAATTTTCAAGATTAGGAGCAGAGATTTTCAATGATCCAAAACTAGAAGAGTTATTATAAGGATACCAAAGTATATGAAGTTGTCGGAGTTTCTCTGCAAAGATACCAGAGTTATTATAATATCCACAAGGTCATTACAATCTTTAACTTCTAACACTGATATAGACGAGTTGTGGATACTCATACTCTTTATTCCGCTTACTTTTGTAAGAATCAATTTCTTAAGGGACTTGAAATGTGAAAGCCATTCTCCAAATTAGTCATCTTCGATTTGAAGAGAATCTAAATTTAATTTCTTGAGCGAATTATCAATACCACAACCAAGTGACGATGAGTTGTGGATACTAAGGTCCTGTGTGGTTTGTAATTTGTCATCACTCAATTTTTATTACTCATCACTCATCACTTAGGATATCTCAATTTCTCAGACTCCACCCGTTTGACACTCATCACTCAGTTCTGTAGTTACTTTGTATCCAAAAAAAAAAAAAAAACCCCAAAAGTCAAATATTGTGGCTGAAATTTGGGTTTAATTATGAACATGCCATTGGAAATTGAAAACACTTAAAATGTGTTTTCAATTTTCATAATTTATCACTAAAAAATCAAAGAATTGAATGATGGAAACAAGTGTTGAAAACCAAGCCAAACAAAAAAAATTGTGTGAGTCCCATGTATTTTGATAACTCAATTATGAGTTTTGGATCATATCACTCAAAACTCCTCTAAATCAAATAGGCCTTTAACTCTTTTTTCCGCTTACTCTTGTAAGATTCAATTCGTTAAGGGACATGAATTGTGAAAGCCATTCTCCAAAACAGTTGTCGTCTTCGATTGGAACAGAAATTAAAACTAATGTCTGGAGCGTAGTATTGATGCCAAAGCCAGCTGCTGACGATGTAGAGGGTAATTTGAGAATGCCGTTGTTGGTCTTGAATCTTGATAAAGAGAGTTACTGTAGATTTACAATTTAGAACACGTTGTGGCAAGGCAAAGCGTTTAGTATTTAGTTGAAGTGCAATTTTTTGTACACCTGAATTCACTACATGGTACAACCACGTGCCGATCCTGTACGCCTCCTCTTGAAGGAATTCTCCAAAAGACCATTGGAGAAAAAAAAATTTGTATCTTTAGCCCGTGCCATCTGCAGCGAGACAAGCCTGTCCACTAAGCACAGCCGTCACTGACATATAAGCAAAGGAGGTACTCGCTTAAGGCTTTTGTTTGGGGGGGGGGGGGGAAGCACCCTAATTTTAACCAATAGAGTTATTTTTTTCATTTTAATATTATTAATTAAATCCAAATATTAACCAATAAATAAAATAATATTTTTTTCTAAAAAAGAAATTCTACATTTATAATGTTTTTCACAATAAATTCTTAGTAGAAGGATGTTATTTCTGTTATTGGTGGTTAAAAAAATAATTTCAATGGTGGATTTAAATTAGAACTAAAAACAACTTAACACTTAGAATTTTTTGTGAAAATTTTATGAATTTAGCACTTCTAAAAAAAATGAGCAATACACAAAAATTCACAAGATTATTCACAACAATTAAGTTGATAAATTTTTACTAATTCTCATCTAGGTCTACCATTAACATCACTTTTTTACTTACCATTATTAATATGTCACATCAAAATGTGCGAAAAGTTTTGTCAAATTTTTTGCATCTATAGACATTCTCGAAAAAATATTCTAGGTGGTTTATATTAATTATTAATTTTGCATTTAACAAAAGAATAGAGTTTAAGCATTATTTAGATTTTTTTAAGTCATTTTTAAATATATAAAAGGCCTCAATTTATTTTTCGCCTTAGGCCCATCAATGCATCAAGCCACCCTTGCCACAAAGTTATTGAAGAGTAATCCACGAGTGAAATTGGTGTTACTCAAAGTCACATATGGAGTGGATATACATAATTATCTTCGTGATACATAGCTAAGTCGTGAACGGTCTTTTAAGCAGGAAAAAAAAAAAGAAAAAAAAATGCGATGAACAATGGATTCTAGAAGATTGTTGAATATATCACCATCTTTTGCAAAATTCTGCTGTTGAGCCATCCTCATCACTAACCTAAATTTAATTGAAATTTTTTGTTAGCAATATGTGTGCAGTACATCCTTATATAGAACAATCTTTTCATCCTAAACTGAGTTGAAAAAGATCTCCTAAACCAATTAGAAGAGGTAAGGCTGAGCATGGAATCGCCCAACCCAAAAACTCGCTCGACCCAACTTGAACCGAAGGGCTTTGGCAGGTCAGGTGAACTTTCGGGTTTGGGTCTTATTCTCATATGTTTTCGGTTTTTGGGTTAAACTCGAGTTTAACCTGAACCCATCTTAGTTTTTTTTTTTTTTTTTTTTTGGTAAATTGCAAATTACACCTCTAAAGTTTGGGGGTGTAATTTGCAATTTACTTTTTTTTTTTTTTTTTAATGTTATGCCAGCAAGTAACAGTTTGGATTATTTGAGTGTCGAAAGTAGAATATATCTAAATTATGTACTACATGTACATATCCCTAGGTCCACCCCAATTCCCTATCACTTCTATGGGTATTTTGTGATTCCCAAGACGAACGATGAATACCGATGTGTTTATTTTCTCTCTTCTTCTTTGCGATTTTGTATAGTAATTGTGTGTAAAACTATAGTAAGCGGGTAAATCACCATTGTCCATCATGTTTTATGAGATTGGTCTTTGGACTGGGCAAGATGGGTGTCTACTAATTTCCAATCCTACTGCTTCTGCTTAGCCTTGAATAGAGGAATGTACATCAGTAATTATCTATGTAATTTTCATTCATTATAATGTAACTAGGAAATAAAACCATGTACTTTGATTTTTTAAATGGTAAATGGGGTTTTGTAATCTTTATTTTATGCGTTGGAGCAATGTGATATGATTTCAAGGCAATGTAGTTTCTTAAGGTTTTTACCGATTATTTTTGTCCAAAATAAATCATGTGTCTCTATTGTAAATCCCTCACTCTTAGGGGTTAATTTCTATAGTTGGGCTTCCAAAATCACTATCAGAGGTACTAAAAATTATAATCCCATTTGAATTTTGATAGCATTTCTCACGCATCTTCAACATGCTATTTAATTAAAAGTTTCATTAAAAATCTTATCTTCACTAATTATGAATAGTTGAAATCTCAAGATGAGATCCATAAGAAAGTGAAATCTCATCTTTAAGAAATGATTTTGCATAGAGTTTGTCCAACCACAAACCCCTTCTTCAGGCGTTTCTCTCTTGAACCGCAGCAAGATCTATAACTAATTTGTGACCCGTTGGCACAAATTTTAACTTAATCCTTCATCGAGCTTCTACTTTAGTTATTTGAGTTAATGATAAGTTTTAGTAAAAGAATTTTGATTTGTTTCAATTAAGTAGGTTTAAATAAGGTCGAAGTAGTATCAAATTGATTGCAAGTAAGTTTTAAATGGACTTGAAGAACTTGAAGTAGTAGTTTTACATTACAAGGGTATTTGGCACGATAGAGTGAATTCAAACTCTAATTTGGGACACCTGATACAAAATAGTGTATTAATTTAATATTTTGTATTCATATAGACAATATGGATATAAATGAATTCGAAAGTCATTTCTGGCTTTGATTAGGTTTCGCTTCCCTGCAAGTCAAATTCCATCCACAATAGCTCTGACTAACAGCTGGCATCATCTGCAACTTCGACTTTGCTTCCACTTTAATTTTTCATCCGCCTACAAGAATTGAATCCGGCACAAGTTTTAGGGAAAGATCCTATAATTTTCTTCTGAAAAAAAAAAAAAAAACGAAATTATCGTTTATTGAGAATATCTATTATGACCACAATTTTTTTTGTCATAATTATGATGTGGTATAATGGTAGAATATGAGTGATGAAAAAAAATTATAAATCCATACGTAAGTGATAGTACAATCATTGATTCGTTAAATTTATGACGTAGTTTATGGTTTTACAACCACTTATTACTTTATTCTTATTAGACTTTAGAGTCTTTTAAGACTAAAGTGGTTGTATATAGCTTTATCTCTTTCTCAAAACAGAATGGTCTGAGTCATAGAGTAGGATCAGTGTATATCTAAACAAGTAAGTTTAGACAAAACGGTTGCCACAACTTTCTTTTTCTCATACGTTTTGTTCAAAATAATAATAGAAAATAATAAAGAGACAGACTTGGGTGCTATTCATTGAGGGACTCAACCTCACATTCACACACATACACATATGTCAGACTATGAGAACAGGTGAAGAAAAGTTAGTGAGTTTATCTGAAAGTGACAAGTAATTAGTTACAATTTACAATATAAAATAGTTTTATTAAATAGTGTGGTCTTAGAATTATTCATTTTATTTATCTCTACCTTCCTTTTTACTCTTTGTAGGTCTTGCATATTAGTTGTTTGTCATTGTCACAAACAAAGATAAACCCCTATGACTAAGAATTAGATATTTTGGACAGTGGAATGGCCTTCTAATTACACGTATAATACTATGCAAACTAGAGGAATTAAATCAAAATTTCTAGGACCACTTTTGTTTTAAGGAACAGGATCACCTAAAAAAATCACAATTTTGTCATAATTGTCCATATGACAAATTGTGAGTGGTAAAAAAAAAAGTATTGGAACTATATATGAAAGTAGTAGGTAGCCAGTCATAATTTGTCACGTAGGATAATGTTGACTTTTTAACAAATCTTAATTAAGTAATCTTGATTTGGTTGCAAACAATATGTTAATAGTACTTTGCTTTATGACTACTGCATTTATTTACTTGTTTTTTTGGTTAAATTATAGAAGTACTTCTAGTCTCCTCAGAGTGTTTGGATGGCTTTTTGCCTCATATTTTTTTAGAGCTTCCATAACCTTTTTGTTATAATTCTTGCTTATTGGCAATATTTGACAAAATCACATGGCATTCCAGCAAGGTTTTACAAATTGATTAATCAAATTCAAGTGATTAAAATTGAGAATTTTTACCTTGAGGGCATGGGGTGGAGCTTAGTGGAATGAGGCGCACCGGTACAAAGGAATAAGCAAATCACAAAGCCCAACTTAAGTGCCTTGTTATAACTTATAACACAATATTAGAGATCATGATTGAGTGCTTCCCCCCACTCTGTTCGGCATCTCAAATTGGCTTTCAATCGAACTACAATGCGCCTATTCGGCAAAAGATATCAACCCGACTGATATACCCTCCGTACCTAGGGAAGTCAGTTGAAGTCATTGCTTTCAGCCAATGAGGTTGGGGCAATAAGCAAGCCAAGAGTCTTCCCAATTACATCTCCGTTCATCTTAACATTTAATGTTGAAAAATTCTAGGACCACCTACTTTTTTACCACAATTATAACGTGGCATATTGTGAGGGATAGAAAGAAAAAAAAAATACTACATTCACAATATTTTCACAACAAATCACATGTGGTTAGTTGTTATTGGTTCAAATTTGAACATAACACAAAGATTACTTTTTTGCTTCAACAATAACAACCAATAACAACCTGTTACTTATGATTTGTTGTAAAAATATTGTGAAAATGTTGTGGACATATTATTTCTATAAAAAATGATAAGTTCATGTGAAAATGATAGACAACCATTCACAATCTGTCACGTTAAAATTGTGATAAAAATAGTTGTGATACTAGAACCACTTATAAATGTTAACTTAATTGAATTAAATATTATTTGAAAAGCCTTTTACTCTGCAACCTAGGAAAAAAAAAACCAAAAGGAGAATGTATTCTCATACCAAACCTAGTTAATTATACCCACACCAGATTTCAATTGAGGAAGTGAAATTTCGTACGCACTTGGTCAATATTTTCCATCAAAGTTTTGTCTCTAACTTGACCAAATTGAAGTACCATCGACTAACCACACTGGTTGATCTCATCTCAGGTGTAGTTAAATAAATATAATAAACAATAAAAAAAAATTTTAAAAAAAAAAAAAAAAAAAAACGAAAGAACAACGAAGGTCTTAAAAAAAAGTTACTATTAATGTGTTCAAGACTAAAGAAGTCTATTGTATTGGCTTATCTCTTTCCCAAAACGGAATGGTGAGTATGACAATGGGATCAACCGTATACCAAAACAAGTAAACTTTAAACGAAACGGTCAACACTACCTCTTTTCTCCACCGAGTAAATAAAGAGACAGAAGTCTATGCACACAATTTTTTAACGCGTTCAACTGTGAATGGTAGAGAAAAAGCTGGCCATATAAAAAGCAATCGTCTAGAGAGTATTGTTACTCAAAATAGTATTGTGAGACAAAATATCGCTTTCTTTTCCTCTCTTCCAATCCCGTGAAAGAGAGGTCAGAGACTGAGAGAGACTCAGACTTGGGTGCTATTCATTGAGGGAATCAACTTCACGGATAGAGAGAGAGATCTGTGTGTGACAGCTATGAAGGCCATCCAATTGGATGAATCTGTACACAAACATGAAAAACTAGAAGAGGGTTATGCTAATATGGAAGACCAACAGGCTTTTGCTTGGTTTTCTAACCCCATGGTTTCTTTCTCTTTCCCTCTGCATTTCCTCTTTACCCTTTTACTTCTTTTGTGATCTGATCATGCGTACTAGCTTTTTGTTCATTGTCATGGTGACTAGGAGAAACACCCATCAGTGACTAAGAATTAGAAGTTTTGGACAGCAGAAATGGCCTGAGTATACATATACTACTAAGCAAAGGAGAGAAATTTTAATAAACCTTAGTTAGGTTTTTCTTGCTTTGGTTGCAAAGAATATGATAATAGTTGCTTTATGACTACACCTTTGTTTACTTATCTTTTGCTTAAATTTTAAATGTACTTGTCTCCTTAATCCATAAATCTCATGGTGGCACATTTACCTTGGGTTGAACCTCGTATTTCTACGTGGTCGTCAAGAGTTTTGTATCTCAGTGACATTGTTGAGTCTCTTTTTTTAGGAGAGTCAATTTACATATCCTCTCTCCTTCTCCTGCAACAATTGGATTTATAACCAAATTTTTTACCAATAACGTCTTTCAGACCCTGTAAAAGTGGGAATTTTGTGCACTGAGTACAACCTGTATTAGTCCAAGGGAATCCTAAATGAATCTGGCTGTGATGGTTCCAGATTTCCCAAATGGCTGTGTTATGTAATCGTGCGTGCACACACACACTTTGGAGTAGATATTCTTGTGTCATTTTATTTGCACTGTTTAATTTGTAAATTCTGTTAAACAAATTACTTGGTAGTTTCTTTTCATGGATTGGAACCATCAACTAATTGGGAATGATATTGAGCAGGTAGGATCCAAGAAGAGAAGGACGTCTATAAGGTCAGAATATATTTAAAAATTTTCTTAATTAGGTTCAATATAAAAGAGCTTAAATCGCTTGTAAAAATGCTAAATCCATGTTTTACTTGTAGCAATAAACCAAAGAAGGCTATCATTGATCATTTGTACAAACGTGCTGATGTCAAGTCCTCTGCCATGGAGATAGCAGAAGAGGTTCAAGCATATCTAGCTGCTGACACCCCTAGCTTTGTTAAATTTATGCTTCCCTCACACGTTACTCGTGGATTTTGGCTGGTACACCCCAAACTATGTTCTCGATTTATGTTATAAAATTTTTGGAGTGCAATTCTGATATGTATGTGCTAACTTATTGCATCTTAGGGTCTACCAAGGGATTTTTGCAAAGATTACATGCCGTGCCATGATTCGATAATTACACTGGTAGATGAAAGAGGGAAAGAATTTGAAGTAATTTATCTAGAGGCTAGGAAGGGACTGAGTGGTGGCTGGCGAAGTTTTTCCATTGCGCATAGATTATGTGAGAGAGATGTTCTAGTATTTCAATTGGTCCTGCCTTTCAAGTTGAAGGTAACCATGTAAACTTCTTTGTCATGCTTTTGTGCATTCTTTAAATTCACTGTGGTACTCCTCTAAAAAACACACTGTGGTACTGTGAATTTCCTCTTCCTGTTTTGATTTTCCTTGAAAGTACTTGTAAGAGGCAGTCAACACTTCCAAAACCTTTGAAATTGTACAGCAGAAAGATTTTTTGAAGCTAGTAAATGGCAGATTAGGGCTCAAGTTAAACCCTCTTGTAGTGGAAAAGGATGCCAGTCTTTTAGTGTTAGTTACATAGCTAATAATTTCTAATACTATAAATAGTTGGGAAGATTTATAATTCAAATTGAATTATTTGACCGAAGCGCTAATTTTGTTGGAGTTTGATGTTGCTTATCGTGATGCAGACTAAAAAGTTCTTTGATAATATATTGAGATTTTCTTGAGCAATTTTACTTTCATTGTTCTTGTTACATCTTCCCATGTGCATCAATGGATTGTTTGGTCTAAATAATATATTAGTGCTATGTTAAGCTGCTACTTGATTCAACTATAAATTCTTTCTATTTGCCATCTCATCTCTTATTTCTATAGGTGTACATAGTTAGAGAAATTCATTTAACTGAAGTAGATGGGGCTGTTGGGCTGATGAAATTAGCTCGCGTAAGAGGATCAAATTTTGGTAAGTTTAAATGCTACTTGATTGTTTGTGAATGATCCTGCAGAGTCATGTTCTTTAATCTATATATTGTTTGTGAATGGCACCAAAAGTATGTTCTGTAATATCTGCACTTGTTTCCCTTGAATTTGTGAGTAGCAACTGCTGAGGAAATGCATTTGAAACCATCTCCGATTGAAAAGACTAGCAGGAAGGTATTGGATGATACAAACGCCAGGATGCGTTTGGAAAAGTCCAGTGTGAAAAACTCAGGCAATTGGGAAGAAAGCAGATTTTCATAAGCTGTTCATCATTGCAATCAAGTGAAAAGCTTCAAAAGTACTTCAACCAATTCTTTTGAACGCTTATATGTAGATGTTAAGGTCCCAAATCATCTTTCATACACCCATTAGGCAACCATAATTTCACCATGAACAGGGTGATAGCCATTGGAAATATTGTACATAATAAAAGTGCTTGTAATCACAGGAGAACTTGCTACAATTTGAAATGATATGAAGTACAAATTTTCTAATTTTGAATGCATTTCAGCCAGAGAGAACGAGAGCATATAGCATCTGGCTCTTCAAAGCATTTTTTTAGCCAAATTAAAGAATACTGTAGTAAAGAATCACCAAAAAAAAATCCACATCTGGCCCCCATGCTATTCAAATTTCTACAAAATACTAGAGTGCTCAACAAGTTTTGGAAAGCAAGGTAGCCCTTTGTAAAACTTTTATTCTAAATTTCTCTCTCCTCTCTCTATTTTATATATATATATATATATATATATATATATATATAAAACAAAAGTTATGATAAATATTTTAATTAGATATATAAGAAAAAGACATTTTATTTTATTTTATTTTTAAAATTTTGGCTAAAGTTTACAGGACCACATATGAATGTCACAGTTTCAAAAGCAAAGCTTTTCAATTGATGTGGGTGTGTGAGAATTGCGACAAGACTTCCAGTAACGAATCTCAAGGTGGAGATTCAACTATAAGGATGGGTTTGGATTCAACGTTTTGGGTGCATGGCGTTTTGCGTTTTCAACTTTTTTTTTTTTTTAGCCGTGAATGTTGACTTTCTGCATAAACAGTGTACTGTTCATGAGACCCATAAATATTATTTTTCAGCAACTTATTCATTAGAATGAATCTCACGGTACTATTCACACATTTAAAAATTATTTTTCTACAATGTTTTCAGCTATTCATATAGAGTTGCCACTTAATTTATACAATAAAAAATAAGATAACCGCAAAACAAACTTTATTACACAATATTGATTCCTAAGCACAAATTAACTAAAACGCAATTACAAAACTCATTTTCCTAGTCACAATCGGCCAAAATATTTAAAAAAAAAAGAAAAAAAAAAGAAAAAGAAAAAAAAAAGTATTGTAGATTGGGAAGGTGTGGAGGCACCTACCTTGCTTGGTCCAATAACCAGTCTTGTACGATTAAATGACCAATATAAGTAGTCTTCCCATCCATACTACAATCAATATATAATCACATGATAAATGATATTGAAAGAATATGATAGTCAAAAGAAATCTAACCTCTCAAAGAACACATATAAATCAAAACAAAAAATTAATTACTATATATTTACAACAATATTAAAAATGCATGAGAATGTGAAAATATTGAAATACAAATCCTAGATAAGATTTCTACCTTATGCATGAGGTCATTTCATGGGTAGCTCCTAAAAGAAAGACTTTAATGTTAAATTATCCATTTATCCACATGCTGGAATTTTGACTCTTTTGAAGCAGCTTTTTTTTTTTTTTTTCCAGTGAATTTTCTCTTGTTTCATATGAAGAATTAAAGAACATGCATGAACCTAATATACATAACATGTGATTTATATGCAAGAAAGAAAATCAGGTTTATCTTGAGTTTTATTGTTATGTTTTTTAAGAAAAATGTTATGTCCACAATATTTTCACAACACTTTCACAATAAATCCTTTTTTTTTTTTCTTTTTTTGAGAAACCACAACAAATCATAAGTAGCAGATTATTATAGGTATTTATTGGTAGGCAAAAAAGTAATTTAAGAGGTAGATTTAAATTAGAACCAATAACATGCTACATATGATTCTTTTGTAAAAATATTATAGAAACGTTGTAGACGTAACACTTCTCTTTTTCTAATTAAAATTTTACTAATACATGGGTGACATCATTTCAAGCTATCGTTTTTAAATTTTTGATGAAACACATATCATATGCATCCTAAATACATGGATTTATGGATATAAGAGAGTGAAATCTCGACAAATCCCAATCAAATGTAGCGAAAATTTATCATATCAAAAATATTAAATCCTATCCTATGTAATCTAATCTAACATTTCCCAATTGTAATGATCTATAATGCACATTATTATGTTTTTATATGATGAACGTATTAAAATGCATGGCAACAATTAATGATGGCATGGAATGTGAAAAAGGAACAAATTAAATATAATGTAAAAATCAAAACAAAATTATCATAATTTCTATCACTAACATCAACCATAACCTATGGAATATAATCCTTAAAATCAAGATAAAATACATCTTTTTGTTTTTTTTTTTCAAAGAATTCAATCCAATCACAATAAATTTAAATCAGGAAAGACCATGCTAAACATAAGAAAGATACGAGTTTAGGAATTGCCTGCATGCACACCCTCCTTCATAGGTATGAGTGGAAAATTCTCCTTTGCTAATAGTTTTATCAGATAAAGCTCACTAACTCCTCAATGGTCGCCAAGATCTTCTGTTAATCACTGGATCCACAGACTGTCCGCAAGGCCTCCATGGAGTAGTTGTGTTGTCGGTGTTAGATATACTGAAGTGCTTGAATGTTGACAAAAGATGCTAAGATGGTTGGTATCTGAATTAGTCAAGTACATGAAAAAAAAAAAAAAAAAAATTGAATGAATGTGGGAATGAAGGATTGGTATTTTTTGAATGGAAGAATGAGTGTTTTTGGTAAAGAACTTCATGGGTTTATTGGTGGGTGTTCTTTAAGTGACTTTCTAATAGAATTTATGTAAAGTAAGTTTAGAGAGAAATAGTCACCTTCTTTTTAATTAATGATTTCCACTATTTATAAAAAAAAAAAAAATATATATATATATATATATATATATATATATTTCTAAAATTGGGCAAGAGTCTACAAGTGACAATCGTTCATTTAGACAATGGTAGGAGTCTACAGTTGCTAGTCGGAACGTTACGGGGAGCTTGAGTATAGTTTTTATATAGTCGAATGGTGTGTAGTGTAATTTTAGTTTGTATTGCAACAATCTTTTACGGTGTATTTGCCTTTTGGGGTTTCATCTTCGAAGTATTTTTACCTTGGTAATATTTTTTAAAATGGTTCACTTTGTATACAAATTCTTTATCTCTAGTGTGATTGCGGTTATTTGTGTTTTATTTGTTATTAAACTTTGTCAAATTAACTACCTTACACAAGAATTGAGTTAATGAATTAGAGTTTTGCAATTAAGTGGTTGGAGGTCTGTTCCTCAAAAAAAAAAATATCGTTGGGGGTCTTAACCGGTTTTTTCTTTTTGAGAAATAGTTTAAAACTTTAAATATCACTGCATACTCTTAGTGCGATGATCATACTACAAGTATAAATGTTTTACGGGGTGTGAGGGGCGAGGGCTGTTGGGCTTTGTGGAGCCTAGTTATATTTGATTCGGTTGATGACCCGATCTGATCCGAATAATGTTGCGTGGTTTTTAATGGGAGACTTTCTAAGGCTTAGTCCATGAGAAAAAAAAATTTGGTCCATTTTGTAGCCCATTGTGAATCATGTGCACAAGATGTAGAAAACACTATTTTTGTGATTAAGGTTTGTTGTTGTCACTTTTGAGAGTGAGGAAAAACTGTACTGCCGCACTTTGTATTTTTTCCTGATAATAGTGAAATCCTTGCAACTCCGTGAATGTAAGCAAATTGCCAAACCACATAAATACTGTCTTATGCGTGTGATTATTTTTTTTTTTTTCTATATTTTGTTTCTCGCAGGTTTAGGAATTCGTGAAAATTCCTTATAAGGGCCAAGGTTCAAGTCTCCAAGAGAGAGTCACATATACACTTAGATTTGACTATAATGAAATTTCTATCTTGTATATAAATAAAAAAAAATAAAAAAAAAAACTTTAAATGAATTAAAGTTTTGTAGTTAAAGACTAAAGTCGCTAGGTCTAAACCGGTTTTTTTCTTTTCAAGGAATAGTTTAAGTCACTGACATCTAATTTCAAACTCTTTTATTTTAGAGCCTTTACAAGAAATTTATATATTCAATTAAATCCTTTTATTCTCAATTACGTTATAAAAATTATAAAGAAAAAAATTACCATCATGAAAGGATTATTATAATGTTAATTTAATTGTTTATATTTTTTCTACATTTTTAATGTAATAATATATGACCACCACGCAATATTGGCATGATGATTACCTCACAGGTATATGTGCTTGTAGGGTATAAATGGTAAGGATGGATTCAAGTCTCAATGAGGAAATGATAAAAGCGGGTTCCAGCTAGCTCAACTGGTAAAGTCTCTAATGGTTGAATAAGAGATCTGGAGTTCAATTCCCACCTACACCAAAAACTGATTGGTATCTTAGTCTGATGATAAAGAGCTATCATCGGGAGCGGATGCTATAGGTTGAAATTCTCTCTAAAAAAAAAAAGGCGGAAATGATAGGAAGATGGAAAAGTAGGAGAATAAAAAAGTTTTTTTTTTCTCATTTTTTTTTTTTTGTTGGGAGTGGAAAATAGAGAGATAGAAAAAATGAGTTTGTATAAATTTACTCAACCCTTTTTAAAAAATGATAACCAATTAAAACAAAAAAAGTGACAAACAACCAAAAAAAAAAGGCAATCACCCAATTTATTAAAAAATAAAAATCATATCCCAAAAAAAGTCATGTCTAGTTAAATAAAATAAAATACAAAAAAACAAACAAAACAACTATCACACTCGCAGCCTAGAAAATAAAAAATAATGAAAACAAAAAATAAAAAGGGCAACGTCTAGGAAAAAAAAAAGAAGAAGAAGGAAGTAGCAACATGCACAGGAAAGCACACAAAAAAAAAAAAAGAGGGAATGCCTATGTAAACGCACATAGGCATTTTCGTCCATTAAGAGAAAACACCTGAACCCCACCATTTATTTTATTTCCTCTCCACACAACCAAACACACTCCAAAAAAGTTTTTCTTCTCATTTTCTCTCCAAAGTTTCTCATCTACCCTATTTGACTTCTAAACAAACACACCCTTAAATTATGTTAAAGTAAAATTTCTATCTTGTATAAAAAAAAAAAAAAAAAGTAATACAGCATAAAAATCCCCTTAAAACTATTTAGATTTTTTTTTATTCTCTTATAAATATTATGGGTTACTATATATTTATTTTATTTATTTCTATAATTTAATTATTAATATAGTTATTTATAACATCACATCCAACGATCGGTCAACCTCGATTAAACCCAAAAATTGAGGACCAATTTTTATAACGCTTTTTTTTCTTTTTCTTTTTTGGCTGAGTGATTTTTATAACCTTTCCCCAATGGTTTTTATTTTAATTGATACAATGAACAGACAAATGTCTCTTTAGAGCTTCTTCAATATGGCTTTTTTTTTCAGCTTATTTAATTTATATATAATTTTTTAAAATTAAAATTTTTTTTTCTATATATTACTAAACTTTTGCTCAAATTATGTTTCAAAGTCATATAAAAAAAAGTATATCAAATGAGCACTTTAGAGCATTCTCATTAAAGATGCTAAAAATGCTAAATGCTATTTTTTAGCATTTTTAGCACCTTAAATGATAAAAATCAACTTCCATCAACCATGCTAAGAGCATTCTCATCAGCTCTTCTATAAAAAATATCATTTTGACACACCAAAAGCATATTTTATTATTTTACCACATCATTTTACAATATCTCATTCATCACATGTTTAATTCTTCAATTCTATACATTAAAATAATATTTTCTTAAAATTCATCTCAATACAAAATAGTGGCCACCCAACGGGCAATAGCCACTGCCCACTGCCCACCGCCACCAACCAACAACTACGGCCACCGCTCACAATCCAAAACATAATTCAAAACAAAACCAAATAAATCCAGCCAAATACCCCAAACAAATCCATTTACAAAAACACTCTCCACCACCGCAAAAATTCCAACCACCACCATGATTCATCAACAATCACAACCCAAAACCCATGAACCCAATTTGAAATATCACCCAAGACCTACCATTGTGAGTGGCTAAAACAACACAACCCAACCACCATCGGACTACCACAACTCAACCATGCACCATCACAATCAATCCCACCCAACCAACCCACAAAATAAAACCCAGAAAACCAAAAAAACAAAACCTAAAAAACCTAGAAAAATGAAACCCAAAAAACCCAGAAAAATAAAATCCAGAAAACCCAAAAAAATGAAACCCAGAAAACTAGAAAATTAAAACCCAGAAAACATAGAAAAATAAAACCCAAAAACCAGAAAAATAAAACCCAAAAAAGCCAAAAAAAAATGAAACCCAGAAAACTAGAAAGTGATAGAAAAAAGGAAAAAAAGAGAGAAAAAAGAAAAAGAAAAAATAGAGAGGTGAAGCTACTGGAGAAAGAAGAAGAAAAAAGGAAGAAGAAAAGAGGAAAGAAGAGTGACAGAGATGAAGGAGTGGTGGAGAAAGAAAGAAGAAAAAGAAAAAGAAAGAGAAAGAGAGAGAAGAAAGAAAGGCATAAAGGATGAAAGAGAAAATGAATAAAAATATTTTTTTTTTTTAGCATTTCAATCCATACCGTTCCAAAGATGGAACGATACTGTTCATATGTGATATAAATTATGGCATTTGGAATATCTCATGAGAGGGGTTTTTTGGTGTTTGGTGTGTCAAATGCCAAATTTGGCATTTGACATACCTAATGAGAATGCTCTAAATCTTAAAAGATTTAGCACCAAGTTACGGTGAGCTGTTATCAATAATAGCTCACTGTAGCTGAATTGTAAAAAAAATAGTTTTTTATTCATCAACGGATCTATTTCCATTTCTGTCTCTCTTTCCTATCACTTATCTCTTCCCTCTTCTCTGTCCTGTGGTTTAGCCTGGTCCGATGGTCAGGGTCATGGTCTGATGGGTTTGGGTCCGATTGGATGGTTCGACGGTCGTGGGTGGTGGCGGTGATGGTTCGATAGTCGACGGTCGACGATTGTGGTCCAATGGGTATCGGTTGTGGGTCCGACAGTCCAATGGTCGTGGTGGAGGTTCAGCGTGGGTCGTGGGTCACCGATCTACTGGGTTTGCGTGTGTGTGATGGGTTTGGTTCCTGTGGGTTTTGGTTCGACATGATGGGTCTGCTAGTGGATTTGCTAGTTGTTTTTGTGGTGGTTGGTTGTGATTTTGGTGGATGGTTGTGGTTATACTTTGGTTTTTTTCTTTTTCTATTCTTTTTGCAAGGGGTTATGGTTGCCACGGTGGTGCTGTGACTTGTGGTGGTGGTGGTTGTGGTGGGTTGTGGTTGCTACAATGGTGGTTATGGCAAGTGGAGCGGTGGTAGGGGTGGTGGAGGAGGTGGTTGGCCGGTTGCTATAGTTTTTTGTGTAGTTGTTTTATTATTGTTTTAATAAGTAATTTATATTATTTAAATGAAATGGTAAAAAATATAGAAATTTTGATGTTTGATGTATCTTAAAGTGAGGTGGTATAATAAATAAAATAAGTTTTTGAAGTGTTAAATGCTAAAAAATTTTAGAATTCTTGATGAGAATGCTCTTAGACAATACTCATGTAACAATAATTTAATCACAAAAAGTATAATTATTGTTTTTTAAAAGCACACTCACCCTCACTGAATCCATTGTAATGGTGCGCATGTCTACTTTTAACTACGTCCATTGCATCAATGCGCTAAAGATAATGGACCCAAGCTTTGCTCGTGTTCAAAAAGTCACCCTATAGTCCCAATATACACGTACCACTGAAAATCTGTTATGTTTATCGTGTTTTGCAGATTTAGCTAGCCTTCAGACCCATGTGTGTGTATATATATATATATAAAGCTCAATAAACAAATATTTAATTACACATTTAATCCTCAATCATTAGTGCATGTTTCAATATAAATATTAGTACTCGTCTTTTGATATATTTTATTTTTAATCACTTTTCTTTCTTATAGATATGATAGAATTAAATTTATTGTGTTCGCTTTATAATTATTACTCTTTGGCCTTCTACCTGAATCGATACCTCCCTGTGGGGACAAAAGGTCCAGGGCATGTTCTTAGGCCTTGAGCCTAATCCGAGGATACTTACTTGTCTGAGGACGGTTTAATGGTAATAACAGTATCAAACTTAAAGGCCCACGAGTAAACTGTTGCGAAAAAGGCTGGTAGAAGAAGTTCAAGGAGGGGTATCTCCTCAGCTAAGTGAAGTGAAGGTCAGATGATACGCTATGTTGTTTAGAACGATATTCTAGAGGGTCTTGTGGACGAAGATATGTTTCGCAAGAGCACAGAGAGGAAGAACGGATGGGAAATATCTTAGAGAAAGCTGCTACCACCGCATTAAATGCTCTGCACCTACCTCTCTAGCCACATTAATGAGGAAGTGACATCTGAACAGTGATGATGAACCTTACAACTATTGTCTGAAGACTTCAGGAATGAGCAGATGGGACAAATATCTTGATCGGTGATCTGATCTATACGTGGAAAATGGGGAGAAGAAAGAGGATGATATAAAAGGAGAAGAAAGGCATTTAGGGAGGGGGATCGGAGAAAAAAGGGAGAGAAAACATTGTACACATCACCATCCATAATTGTAATCTATCTTTGAAATAAAGAAAAATAATACAAATCATCCTCGCCTTGTGTCCAAGGATAAATTCTGTTGCATAAATAGTTCATTGTGTGTGACATTGCAATCAAGCCCATCATTTTTGTTATCCAGCATCACTAGAACCTAGATTTCAAGCTCACTCTCTACAAATTTCATTGTATTAGGCTTTTTGGGCCTATCTCCTTTTTACTGTTGGGTTTGGATGCAAATTGTGACCTTACACTCCCTATACATCAAGTAATTAGAAGTTCAAAGAGAAAATGTTCGAATTACAAAATTAACAAATATATTATAATTATATTAAAAAAAATCATCAGTCTAAGACCGGACTTTACTAGTTAACCCTTTTCTTTTTGGCTATATACTAGTTGACCCAATTAAAACCCATTGTTTGAGTCTTCGTACATGTAAGTTTGTGTCAAAAAGATCCTAAACTCAACTCAAAATTATAGCAAGAATTAACTTTTGACACAAGTATTTATGACTATTTGAGGTTTTTTTTTTTTTTTTTTAAGCGTAGATTGAAATTTTTTTAGATACCTAAGCTAAGATTGAAGACTAAAGTTTAACTGTACTTCTAAACTTTTTTTTGTTAAATTTATCAACAACAAAAAAAGTTTAAAAGTACAGTTAAACAACCCCCAAGAAAAAAAGTATATATTTCCTTGAAGACTAAAATAAACTCAAACAAGCAAACAGGCAAATAATAAAGTGGAAAAAACAGCAGAACAACAGCAAGTCAGCAATGCTGAGGCCTTGAGCATCTCACCCTTAACAACAAAACGTAAAGTTCAGAGGAGAGAGCCAACCTCACATGGATGACAAAATTAGCAGAACAACAACAGCAAGTGATTGTACAGATTTTCTCTCTTTAGGCAAAATACCATTTCATTATTTGTATTCTTTGATTCTGTTTTTTTTTTGCTTTTGCTGTGATTATTCTATCCCTTAACGCTTTCTCTCTCCACCTATTGTACCCCATCAGATTAAGCAGAGGAAAGCTGGCCCACCGACTCAAAGATGTCCCTGACCCATGAGAAGCGTTTGGATTCTGAGGGTGGAAGTGGAACTGAACAAGTGAGAACTTATCTTTTGAGTAAATTTATTAATGTTTGTTCTGTTTTATTAGGCTTGACAAAATGGTCCAAACGATGTTGGGTCCAAAGTGAGGGGTTAATCTAACGTATTGTCACTTGACCCAAAAGTTTAAGGGTATACACAGACCCCAAAAAACAAATTTCAGTTGCTTTTTGGGATAATTTAGTTGCTTTTTGGGGGCCTGTGCATAAAACAGTTTGTACACTACTTAAAGTTTAAACCAATGAGTTTGGTCCAAATATGTTATATCTAGCTTCCACTCTTGTTATTAGCATCCCATGTGTGACTTCAATACTTATCTAACCACACTTGGCATATGAATATTCTAACACAGTCTAATTCCGAGCGTAAGCCATTATGAGTACGATGATTGTTCTTTATCGTTAGTCCCCCGGACACCTTTGGAATTTTATGGAGTTAAGAATTAATTTATTTAAAAAATAAATTGCAAGCTTATGAGAATTAAGGGACTAATATGAAGTATGAACCCTGAGCCAGGAGGATGCATGTTATAAAAATCAAGCCTAGTATAATTAGGCACTCACTTTGATTGAAGGTAACCAATGTCTGTGTAGTCCATAGCTTTCTGGTCATTTTTCCTTTAGGACCGCACCATAGTCAGCAACAGCTATCCGACCTTGTATACCGTGATAATTGGAGTTATTATTCCCACTTAGGTTGTAATTCTTGACAGATTGTGACTTCTCAATTGTTTGAAAGACTAGGTAAGGGATGTTCACCTTATGCATAAACTCACTCTAGAGGAACAATGTGAGTCTTCCTAAAAAGCAGAAATTAATTATGATATTAGGGACCAATTTGTTTGTTTTTTGGCTCTACATGCTCGTGTTGTTTGTGTATTTGTGGCATAGAAGTAAGAAGGGGTGCTGGAGGGTCTCATATTTGTTAAGTGCAAATTTTGGTACGGGTTTATTTTCAAATTTGGTCCCTTCGCTTAATTAAGTTTTAGGGACGTGTTAATTTTAATGATCTAGATCTGTTTTCGTTTTGCTTATGATTTTCAGATAATTAAGACATAAACTTGGTCATTATAACAGCATGGAGTCTATCCACTGAAAGCCCGCCCCCATAAGTTGTGCCTAAGTTATTATTAAACTGAGTATGGTATACAACCTGCCATAATGTACCTAACTAATATACCAAAAGCCCCTAAATTGATGGTGTGAGCCAATAAGCCTTATATATTATAACCTTTGGAATAGAAATTGATCTTGTAGACATTTCATAGAGATTGTCTTTTATTAGATCTCTTTTATGTCTCTACTGCCACATCCGAATTTCCCAGTTCCTTGGTTTATATGGAATAACTGCATTTCATATAATCAATTGACATATTGATGGGAAATATTTATTTTGTGAATTATGAGCAGGTGTTATCAGTTGTTCCATGTAAACCCTGGAGGTTGGTTTTTCTTCTTCCTTCTTCTTTTTTTTTTTTTTTTTTTTGGTTATTAAAGTCAATGCCTAAGAGAACAAAATTCTCCTTTTGCATTGATGCCTTTGTAATTACTTAAAGCTTTAAAGAAAATGGAGCCATGGTTGAGGTCTTATACGACCGCATGGAAGCCAAGTCTTCTGCCTTGAAGCAAGCAATGGAGGTTCAAGCTAGTTTGCCAGCGGAATTTCCTAGCTTTATCAAGACTTTGGTAAGGTCAAATGTAACTGGTGGCTATTGGCTGGTAAGCTCGAAACTCTATCCCAAGGTCAAGAATGTAACAATAGCTGGGTGCCAGACAGATTTGTTTCTGCTAACTTATTTAATGGCAGCGTCTTCCAGCACAATTCTGCAAAATGCATTTGCCAAGGCATGATATAATAGTTATTTTGGAAGATGAAAGTAGGGAAGAGTACAAAACAAAGTATATTGCAGAAAATGCAGCAATGAGTTCTGGATGGAGAAGGTTTTCAATTGCGCACAAATTATGCCAAGATGATGTTCTGGTTTTCCAGTTGGTTGGGACTTTCAAGTTCAAGGTAATTATTTGAGTCTCTTAAGTTGGGTGTATGTCTATCTTTGTCCATGTATATAAATGCCTGATTGTTCACTGTTCCTATATTATACTGGTTTTGATTATGACTTGTTTTATTGCCACAATTTTGGAAAGGAGATCCTGGAAGAAGCATTTCATTTTTCACACAGCAGGATAGCCATAAGAAAAAGTACACATCTATTTCAAGAACAAACCCCTAAATCCTTAAGAGGTTCCTTGAATCCACAAGGAGAACTATTCTAGAGTCCGCCAAAAAAAAGAGAGAATCTCTCTCTCTCTCTCTCTCTCAAATTGTATTATCGAATAACTTACTTTCAATTAGGCCGATCACTATCTTATAGGAAGATACTAAAGAAATCCTAAGGTGGCTAGAAAATCCTTAAAGAAAACCCTAATTCATGTTAGGTATGAAAATTAGGCTAAAAATTTGGAAAATCACTAAAAAAGTCAAAATTGAGAAAATTACATAAACTAATACTACGGACCCTAGGAAATGTCCTAGAATTTATAGGACTGTGTTGTGAGTTTATGACTTTTATTTCAAGAGTTATAACAAAAAGAAAAATGACCATAAATTGCAAATTCAATAAAACAGAGGTGTAAAAGATGGAATTTAGCTAAAAAGCAGCTTAGGTCATGACTGTAGTGAGTTTTACCACCACGTTGATTCCCTTTTAGATCACCAAATTTCAAGCGATTTGTCTATGGCTCCGAGGATTTGTACTAGAGATACGGATTCCTTCTATTATTTTGCCTTTTATTTTTTGGGTCTATTTACTAAAATTCTATTGCAAACTCTTAATCTGTTTTCCTTTAAATAAAAAGATATAGGTTAATTGTTGCCTCCCATCTCACTCTCATAGGTATACATGGTGAGATTGAATGGTTTAGCTGGAGTAGATGGGCTTTTTGGCCCTCCAAATTTAGATGCTTGCGCAAGAGGAAATGATTATGGTATGGTATTTTGTTTCTATGTTCTACTCCTGAATTTGTCTGCCTCCATAATTAACTGATGGCATAATCTTTTTCTCCTTGATGTTGAACTTGGAACAAAAAAAAAAAAAAAAAAAAAATTGAAGACAAGAAGATCAAAATTCACAAAGACACTACGTATTTTGACCGTGTTATGCAAGACATTTTTGGATAGACTATTCAAATAAACAACCTGAAGGATTTAGATACTACTACTAGTTTTGGGAATGCAGCAAATCAGTATGAAAATGGCAGAAAAAATCTTGGCTCAGATGTTCAGTGTGGTCTAAGACTTACAGGGTCAATTGCTAATTTTAAAGAAGTTAATAGCATCAGCAGTTTCACCATTCTTGTGAATGGTGAAACCATAGACTCCCAGCTCTCAGATTACCAGAGGGTTAAGTATTACGATCTCTGCTGTTCTCAGAATTCATTTCTGCATGAAAATCTGCGCAAAAATATTAATAGTAAGTTGGCTGCTGAAATAATTTCTGAGACTATCAACATTGTGGATGCCATTAGAGCTTGTGAACTTTTGACCCCTCTAGCTGATTTTGAAGATCGGGATAATACTTTGAAAGGCTTTGAGCTATTGGGCATGAACGTTCAGTTCTTACATGCTCGAGTGGCTCAGCTGATGAGCATTGCTATGGAAGCAGCGGCAGTCAAGGACCCTCAGAGGAAATCAAAAGTTAGACTAGAGCAAGCTCATGCAGAAGAAGAAATAGATTTTCTCAAATTGAAGCTCTCGAAATTAAAGGAAACCAAAGAAAGACTTGACCATAAGATTGAGGCTTTGAAGGTGAATGTGGTGAGGCATGAGATTGTGTTTCAAGAAGTAGTTAATGCTCCATGGTGAGAAGGTGCTTTTGAAGTTATGTGTATATATATGGTTTTTTTGTGGAACTT
Organism: Castanea sativa; assembly: GCF_040712315.1. Lineage (NCBI taxonomy): Eukaryota > Viridiplantae > Streptophyta > Magnoliopsida > Fagales > Fagaceae > Castanea > Castanea sativa. The sequence continues at coordinate 31,451,616 of NC_134019.1, read as the reverse complement.
GTTAGCTTATGTCACAGGAAGAGATTAACGAATCCAAGCAATGAGAAGTATCTCTAATGTCTCTACTGCTATGTAGCATCACTGACACTCTGTCATGTTATTTTCTTAAGCTTTTTGAGTTTTGATATAGCCCGCATGTCAGCAATCAGTGAAGCTAGAAATTTTTTATATAAAAAAAAGTTCAAAAATTCTTATTCCAATATTCTCAAAAAAGGAATTGGATATCATCCTAATAAATAAAAATATTTTTTAATATATTTGATCCAGAAAATGAAGATTTTAACCCAGAATTTGAAAAATAAAAAAGAATCGTTTTATTTGAGAAAGCTTTTTAAGCAAAAAGCTTGTTGATGTTTTTTGAAACTCTTAAATAAAGGCTTGAAAGTCAAGGAATCAGGATTCTAAAATGTTGCTCTGAAGTCATAAAAATATCAGTGTCCATGAAAGATTACCAAAGCTGACAGCTATTATTAATTCTTTATCTATTCATCTATTTGTCCTCATCTTCTTTGTTATCTACTTTGTATTAGTAGTCATCTTCTTGTCCTTTTTCAATTCATTTCTCTCATATAAAGGAGCGTGATTTTCTTTGTAAAAACTTAAAACCAACCACATAAATACCCATCTCTGGGTGGGTTGAAATTAAGATTGGATTCTTATTATTGATCACCTAAAAAGGAGCATTGTGGTTTCAATATGACAGAGATAAGACTTCATTGTGCACGGCTGTGGGCTTGTGTAATTCGTCTCATGATCATTGTGTATCACGCTTCATACGTATGTCTCCCACTTAAAATGGCAAACCCATGCTCAGTCCAATATGTTAGCCCAAAAATATATTCCCCATCATCATAATCAATATATATGTGTGTGTGTGTGTGTGTGTGAGAGGAGATTGAACGAAAACACCACAGTATCATAACAACTTCACAATTCTTTTGGGACCAGATTTTGTTTAAGTGGTTGACTTCAAGGTTTGTTTGGTTGGGGTAAAACAGTGAAGACAAAAAATGGAGAGAAAAGTGAAAACAAAATTGATTTTATGAGTGTTTAGTTGGAGAGAAGGGGATGGTGGATAATTAGTAGAGCCCAGGTATTTTTTCCCAGCCCCACTAAAATTCTATCTCCCTAATTTGGAAAGAAAATAGAAAAAAATGAATAGTTGCAATCAATGACCGTATTATATCGAGTCGTGGCAATAATTGTAACACAAAAGTTGTGGTTCAAAACTCTCTCAATAACTTCACATGATGGAAGAAAAAGCAATGAATAGATCACACAACTACCATTTGACATAACAAAGTTAAGAGAAAGCAAAGTTGTGTTGGCCCAAATTGTGTTTACCGTAGGACTTTCCCAAACATGTTGAAATAGGTATTTAAGCTGAAATATTTCAAGGGGCTTAACCATACCAGTTTTGGTAACTAGTTTGAAAACTTTTGATCCAGTATAGTGTGGTACAAAATAAATAACTTTGTTTGATGCCACTTTTAGGTTTTAGCTTTTAACTTTTTGTCTTTTGTTTCATTTAAAAAAAAATAATAAATAAATAAAACTAACTTAAAAACAAAGTTAGATTTTAGATTTTGTCACACATTTAGCATAAAAACTACTAAAAACTATATCTTTTATGTCATATATTTAGCAAATAAACTACCAAAAATTATGAGATATCCAAATGAACAAATGTCTCGCCAATTTTTCAAGCCCCCACTACTAAGATTCTCTTAATACTAATTTGGGTCTTGAAATCTAGAAGAATACCTTTGTAAAGCCTGTTTGGTTGTGTTGTCTAAACAACAATTTTCGTTATTTAAACAACACAACATATATTTCCATAATACCCTGGAACACACACACGTATTTCCACAACACTTAAACAATATTATTATAATAATATTACCAAACAGGCTAACTCTACTAGGTAGCTTTCTCTAGGTGAAACTACTGTTAAGATTTGTGCTCTAAAATCTAATTATTGACATGTTATAAATAATTAAATTGTTTAATTATATAAGACTATTTGTATATGGTCTAATTGGACATTATCATATAGTCCTTGAGATGCATTGTATGTGATTTAGTTATAAAAGATATAAATCGCAAGTGCCTTGTAAAATAAAAAATGTAGTTCGTAGTCGGTGATAAAATTAAACGTTTCATCTGCGAAGACTATAACATGTTAACTAAGATGGTTTGTCTTGATCATTGACGTGGAGACTTTTGATTGATGTGTTGATGTGTCTTAAGTGTGTAAGACACCTTGAACTGGACCATTATGAAATTAATTATTCAATTAACAATTGTCACCTTAATAATAAATCTCACTACTTTTATTTTCTTAAACTCTCAATCCTAAGAGGATTGTGAACACGATCATGAAATGTATGTTACTTTGATATATCAGGAGTGAGATCTAATCTAACGGCCAAAACCTCAGTACATTAGGTAATCGCATGTAGTGTTAAGGGAACACATATTCTCAAGATGGAATCAATAATCTTTTTTTATAAAGACACGAAATATCCCCTTTTAGATAAATTTAATGGGAATTGGTGATTCAAGGCCAGCCACTTTAATAAAAAGTTACTCAAGTTTATATTAATGAAATTAGTTTTCATAAATATGAATAACTAAAAGATTAAACAGGGAACTCAAGGAATAAAATAGTTATTTACAAAGTGATAGTTTATTATGACTTTGTTCACTATGGATATTTCATGGAGGAGTCAAATGATATTATATTAGAATCTCGAGATATAATTTATTAATAAAGCCTAGGATGCAATTATATTTCTATAGTGGTACTTGTTATATAATTAATGATAATTTTGAACTTGTTAAAAGTTGATGGAAGCTCAAAGCTCATTGGAGTTAGAGTCTTATTTGACTATTTGGTCATATCCCAAGTCACATACTAAAGCCTAAATTGGACTAGCCCAAAAGACTAACACAATTAGATAATCAATTATTTATCTAATAAAAGTTATTAAATAAAGTTATTGTCTAAACAGTTAAAACATACGTATGCTTAAAAGAAGAAAAATAGTTTTCTCTGAAACATCTCTTGAATACATTTTCCAAAAAGTAAAATAAATGTATGTAAGAACTGAATCGCACATCTTGGGCACCATGGGGAATTGTGATAAAAATTGAAGGTCTTCTCAAGATACTATCTACTTCTTGTTTTTTTTTTCCCACTACATCAAGGTACACTTGTATCCTTTATTCTAGAATTCAAAAGTGTATGTTATTTATCATGAATGAAGTAGATCTTTGTATTGCTTTTGCGAATTGTTTTGTATGTGATGCGGAACTAGTTTTTCCAACAAACACCACTACCTAAGATTTGGGTTTGGATCTACCATGTAATTACCACCTTTGTGAAATGTAAAATTTGATTGGGTAAATTTCATTAACTTACCTTGAGATTTGTGTTACTATTAAACACGTCTAGAATATCTCAAAATTGATAAATTTGGTCTTTAAAAGAGAAAAAGAAAAATGAATAACGTCCAAATTAATCAATTTTAAAATGTATTGAACCTGGTTGACATTAACCAAAATCTCAAGATAAGTTAATAGAATTTATCCAATTTTTTTTAACCTTTTTTAAATTTTTTTAAAAATAATTTTAGCAACTTTTTTATCTCGCATAGGATCACCAGAGCTCAATCCTAAAATTTAAGGCTCACATTGTTCGTGGATTTTAATTAGCTCAACTGGTAAAATTTTTTATAGTTGAATAAAAGATCTGAGATTCAATTTCTACTTACACTAAAAATTGATTGGTATATTGGACTATTGATAAAAAACAACCATTAGGAATAGATGCCATAGATCGAAAGTCCTAGAAAAAAAAATTGCTCACTGCTCAGTACCAAACGTAACCGGCTCAGCCAGTCAGCCCCTATTATTTCTGGGCAATTTTTAAACTCAGCCTTTAATTTAGCTAACAATTTTAAATCAAACGGTCCTTGGTTTTTCCCTCTTATATACACAAATGCTTCCCTGTTGCTTATTCCCCAAAAACAAAAATCAAAGAAGTCAAAAAGAGTAAAAGACCCAAGAGAAGAAGCTCGGAGTTTTAACTCAACCTTCAACAAAAGTCATGGCTGTAGCTGATCAAAAGCAGAGCCAATGCCCAACTGTTTCTTCTCCCAAGGTTCACCCACTTTCTCTCTTTATCTGATTATGCCATTTGTTTGACTGTTTGCTCATGACTGTGATTTTTTGCTTTTCTTTCTAACTCTCAGAAGCGAAGGAGGCCAGCAAAGACCATGGGAAAGCTGTTGCTGAAAAAAGTTCCGGGCTTTAACCAAATGGCTGATAAGCAAGTGAGAATCACTGTCCTCTGTTTTGTTTTTTTGAACAAAAGTAAATGTGAAACTTTCATCTTGTTTAGTGTTGAAAAGTCTGTTCTGTGTACCAGTCTGTTTGATGTTGTTTGAAACTGCATTTTTGTTCTGAAAAATGCTTCTTCTTTTTTTTCTTTTTTCTTTTGAAATTGTTGAAAAATGAACACAGTAAGAAATTTGAAATTTGGGGAAATGACTGATTCTTAAGCCTAAACTGGAACTGGGTTTTAAAACAGCTTTTAGAAAACGAAAGAGATGCACGTTTTTCATTCTTTTTTGGTTTATTGAAAACATAAAACAGATTTTGGAGTCATTATACTCTTTGTTGCTCTAGTTACAACTTATCACCTTAACAAGTTGTAAAAAATTCTGTACCTCTAGCATTGCTCTTCCTTTGGGAGTCCTGGAAAATGTATCAGTGAAGAAGAAAATTTATCTGTTTTGTTGTGTACATAATCACTAGTCTCCTACTTTACATACCCCTTATTTCTGAAAATGGTTCTAAACCAAATGCAGGCTATATTGTAGTTTCTTGTGCTGGCCAGCTTGATACATGTAGTGAAGTACCACATTGGCTAGTCTTATACTACATTTCTCAAATTAGTTTACGGTTTATTGTCTTTGTATTATACAGTAACTATGTTCTGTTGGTTTGTCTAATATCTCAATATTCTTTTGAATGAATTTTGTGGATTCTTGAACAGGCGGTCAATAATAAGAAGTTACAAGGGTAAGTATGATTGATTTCCCAGTTAATCTGCTATGATAAATTGAGAGATTTAATGACACTTTAACAGTGCTACCTCCTTTTTTTTAAGTACAGTCCTAAGCGGGTGAAGAGAGCAACAGTAGACAGCTTATATGATTCATTTGAAGCTCAGTCTTGTGTATTAGAGCGAGCAAAAGAGATTCAAGCAAATCTGGAACCTGAGTTCCCCAGCCTTGTCAAGACTATGCTTCCATCAAATGTTACTGGTGGATTTTGGCTGGTAAACCTCACTTTGTCTATGGAATTGGGTAGGAATCACCAGACTTATTGTATGTGTCAATTGTTTTTAAATGACAGGGTCTGCCAAAGCACTTTTGTCATGCACATTTGCCTATGCAAGATACAGCAATTTTTCTGGAAGATGAAAGTGGGGAAGCATTTGAAACAAAATATCTTGCGGAAAAGGTGGGACTAAGTGCTGGATGGAGAGGGTTTTCCATTTCTCACAAATTAATGGAGGGAGATATTGTCGTTTTCCATTTAGTCAAGCCTTCCAGATTTAAGGTAGTTATTTGAACCTTTTTGTTACTACTAATACATTACCTTACAAATGCTAAAGCTATTACCAATTTTAATACAAGGGGTTTACAAACTGACTTACCAACACTACCTTCCACCCAATGTTCCTTGGGTACTTGATTAGAATGCTTGTATTTAATGTTATGCCTGTACAGTAATTTGGTGTGATTAAAGATCATATATATATATATATATATATATATATATATATATATATATATATATATATATATATGTGGTCATTTTTGAGAAAAAATAGTAATAAAGAAAGTATAAGAATTGATGTTGAATCTGTTGGTTGGAGAGAAGTCTATAGAGGGGAAGTCAAAAACCAATTCAACTCAATGAGTAAATATTGTTTATCTTATTGGGTGTTGACTAAGTACCTGCTTTTTATAAGTGAATTCTGCAGAGACTAGGAATAAAAATTGAAAGGAGGACCAAAAATGTTGGTTTAATCTCTTGTTTTGGAATTTTTCCTTAACAGAAATTAAAACCCATAAAGGTCTCGTCCACTCTTATATGCTTTTTCGTTTGGGGAATTTAGCATGTCAATTTGTAGGATATAATTTATTACATGCTGCTTGGAGCTATTAGCCTATTACTTGTCGATGCATATTAGCTGTGCATCTTTTTCCTGCCCAATTTTAGGTATACATTGTCAGATCAAATGGTTCAGATGAAGTGGATGGTGCTCTTGCCCTCTTAAAATTGGATCCTGGCATGAAATTTATGAAGTGCGGTAAGTTGCTTTGCGGTTCACTTTGTTGTTCTTGTTTTCCTTGATCTTCTTTAAATAACTGCAACATGCTACTCTTCTTCCATTATATTGTCATTTATTTCCAACTGTGTAAATCATTCAGATAAGGATACTAAGGCTTGTGAAGAGCCAGTAAATGAGACTTTGAAGACTCTTTCTCAAGAAGATACTCAAAAGAATAGTATTATGGTGTGTGTTACTGATCCTGGGCCTATAGTGGATCTTTCAGAAGATGACAGTGATATTGGCTCAGAAATTTTGGATGGAATCAGACTATCAGATTCCGCGGTTGATTTTAAACAAGTTAGAAGCATTGAAGATTTCACCGTTCTTGTTAATGGTTTGGTTATAAACTCTGAGCTCCCCAAATTCCTTCTGACCAAGTACTTTGAGCTCTGTTGCAGTCAGAAATCATTTCTTCATGAACATCTACTTGAGGGTCTTAACTGTAAATTGGCGGCTGGAATGATTTCTGAGACTATTAATGTTGCTGATGCCATTAGAGCCTGCAAGATTTCCACTTCACAAGAAAGCTTGTCCACTTGGGACAAGACTTTGAAAGCCTTTGAGGTGTTAGGCATGAATGTGGGCTTCCTGCATGCTCGGCTAGAGCAGCTTCTGAATATTTCACTGAAATTAAAGAGGTATAAAGAAGCTACACTTGTAAGAGCTCAAGCAGAAGAGGAGGTGCAAACTTTGGAGGCCAAGCTTTTGGAAGTAAAGGAGAAAATAAATAGCCTTGATGCTGAGATTGAGAATCTAGATGTTGCTGCTGACAAGCTTGAGGTTGTGTTCCAAGAAGTGGCTAATGCCCCTTGGTAATGAGGAGCTTTTCTGTCATTGATTCACAACTTTTTTGTAAACTAGAGGTGTATGCTCCAGGACTAGGAATATTCAATGCTTCATGGTGAAGAGCTGTTTTGTAAGTATAGTTTTTTTGTGATATGCCACACACATCAATTCACAAAGGAACATTGTATATCAGCACAGTAACTTTAAGCTGCTTTCTTTTTGTAAGTTATAAGTTAATTGGGCTATTTATAGCAGTGATCACTGTAGACACTGATGCTCCTGATGCAGTCATCAACTGCTAGTAATGGAGAATATGTATGTATTGGTTCTCTTTTTGTAATCCTCTGGATTACATATGATAATGATGTAAATATTGGAGAGTTCTATGAGCTATTGCAATCTCTCACATAAGCACACAATCATGTCTTGGCTTCATTCCCTGGTGTTCTAAGAGTTTCCAAACTTAAATCTAGCTCCCACATGTTTATTCAAATTAGTAAATCATTTTAAAGATTAATATGACCTAAAATTTGTGCTGATATGCCATTTTAGTCATTTTCCTCGGGACCTAAAAGTAAGAGTACTTAGAGTTATAGGTGTTTAGGTAGTCCTTTGGTTGATATCAATGGTTTGTTTGATTTGAATGATAGGAAAGTCAAAACTGTGGAGAGATGAAAAATATGAGAGTGATAAAAAAAAATATAAGAAAAAAAATATTTTTATCTCTATAAAAAAGTGGACTGTTATAAATAAACAATATAGGTTGTATAAAATTACTATCATACTTGTATTACATAAGGAAAAATGTAATTAGTTAAATTAGTAAATATGACACTATAAAAGTGAATGTATTGTGTTTATTTATTTTATTACTTTATTTTCTCAGTCCATCCACTTTCTATAAGAATTTTTTGATTAATTGAATTAATTGAAATTATACCTTATAAATTTCCCTTCTTTTCCAAGCCAGGAAAAGTTATCTCCTTTGCTTTGGAGAGAATTTTGTGAAACCAGGGAGAATATATGTACTCTCCCACCCCTCATTCTTTCCATTGAGTTTTATTTTCTAAGGAAAATGGTAATTACCCAACCGTTTTTTTTTATCCTTATCTTTATATCATCGCCCTTTTTGGCCCCAACCATCATATATCCTACTTTAATTATTAATTATGTCAATTTTGTCCCCCAACTATTTTTTGTGTAACATTTGTCCCTTAACTTTCAAAATAAAGTTAATTTCAAACTACATAATTCCATTAAAACTTTAACTAAAAGTAGAACATACTCCATGATGAAATAAATTTGATTTTAATTTTGATAGTTGATGGACAAAATTGACACATATCAATCAAGGGCCCATATAAGACTTTATTGCACAATTGAACGACCAAATGACTAATTTAGCCTTATTTTCTTTTTCTTTTTTGTATTTTTCTGCAACTACACAGTAATTCTAACGAGTAATAACATTAACTACTGTTATTTGTTAGTAAAAAATGTTAGTTAAGCTACAAAACTACTAAGCTCAACTGATACTAAATGTTTTATCAAGACATTTAAGGTTCAAATTTACCTTAAAGATTGTTATTTGTTAGTTAAAAATATCAGTTGAATTACAAAATTACCAACTAAGCTCAACTGATTCTATTTAATGTTGTATTGAGACGTTCAAGGATGAAATTCACCTTAACGACAGTTATTTGTTAGTTAAAAATGTCGGTTGAGCTACAAAATTACCAACTAAGCTCAACTGATTTTACTCACTGTTCTATCCAGACGTTGAAGGATCAAATTTACCTCTCTTGTGACAATCTAATTATCAAAAGATTTGTTGAAGTAAAAAAATGAAATAAACAGTATTGTATGACTACTATTGCCCGCTGCCCAGTCAAGTGATTGGTGCCATTCTATTCCCTGTCGTTTGTTGTCCAACTCCAGCTTAGGAAACAAACAAAAGTCAAAGAGGAAAAGTGAATAGAACTCAGAAGAGGAAAATGGTGGAATCGAAGCAAAGCTACGAGGAATGCCGGAGAAAGAGAATAGAAGAGAACAAGAAGAGAATGGAAGAGCTCAATTTAGGCAAACTCGCTCTCGCTTTCAAAGCCTCCACTCCTAAATCCTCTCCGGTCTCTTTCACAACTCTCTCTCACTCTCTGTGTTTTTCTTTTTTTTGGGTTTTCCAACTTTGAGATTAATTGCTTTTTGGTTTTTTTTTTTAATTTTTTTGGGTACGGACAGGTGAAGCGAACAAGAGTAACTCCAGACATCTCTTCATTACCGGTCCGAAGATCGAGTCGGATCGCCAGCAAGACCCGAGTCCGAACCGCCAAAAATCTCTCACGTCCTCGAAAACCACCCGTCATCAGATTCGAGTCCGCCGACCCGTACCCGACAGCCTTCGTCAAAGCTGACCTTTCCTCGTTCAAACAAGTGGTACAAATGCTCACCGGATCCTCCAATCAACCCACAACGGTACCCGACCCGCCATCCGAAACCAAGCAAGCATCTTCTCCTCCTTCCTCTCTTGGCTAGGGATTTCATTTCAGATAAATGTCAAACTTGAACATATAACCAAGTTTGTTGTTAGTGTGGGTTTCGGATTGCAGGGTCTGTTTTTTTAATAATCACTACAAAGTTATAATCAAATGCTTCTGAATAGGTTCAAACTTGGTTGACAATTTGAACATATAATCAAGTTTAGTGATAAACTTGACATCGACTCGATTTCCAAATAGAATTCAATGACTATTCTTAAACTTTTGTTACACAGTTCAGGTCAACTTATTTATAGTCTTACCTTTGAAGGGTTAGAATGAAACTTTATTCCAAAAAAATAAAATATTAGCCTGTCAGATTCCTTACTTACCAAAAACAAAAAGAAAAAAAAAGTTTTCGTTCAGTTTATCTACTTTTTGTTGAGAATGATGTAAATAAAATATAAAAATAAAATAAAATAAATAAATGACTCATATGAGAGCTGCAAATAATAGAAAAAATAAACAATAAATTGGTTTAAAAGTGCATCATAAAGAGTCACTAAATTCCTTAATTAAATTCGGGTTTTATTCTTGTATGTCTTTAAATATACGTTAGTAAACTATTTTAGAAAACTTTTTATAAAAAAATAAACTTTTTTGTTAACTTTTTAAATTTTTCATAAAAATTTCCTTAAATTTAATTGGGGCCATTAAATTTAAATATATGATCACATTTACTACAACACATGCATATTTTCCTTTTTTTTTTTTTTTTTATAAAACCGATGAGTCGGAATTTAATTGAGAAAGTTAATGTATATGAACCCAAAAGACCAGACACTTTTGCGCACACCAATGCCACCACGGATGGCAGCACTTCACTGTCTTTTTTACTGTCACAACTCACTACACTAGTGTAAAAGCAAGTAACCAAATCCCAGGAACGGCTCGGCTCGATGTCCAAAATTCCAAGAATAATCAATGTAGTAATAATCAAATCCACATCCACTTATATTTGTTTTTTTTTTGTACTTATGATTCTGAGTGTTTGAGTGAGTGCTGAGTGACGTTGTCACATTTTGAATTTAAAGTTTCAAAAAACTTACACAAATTGGCGCTCAAAACACGAGTCCCACTCGTGTAGTCATGTCAAAGCATAGCCGTAGGAATTGATTACAAAGGCTTTTTATTTTATTTTAAAGGGCGGCCCAAGTTCAACGGTCAGCCACTTCTCCTTCTAGTACAGTGTATGTGTATCACTACTTCACCTCCCAGTTCAGTTCTCATCTTTTGAGTTTAGCTTCTCATATCATAAATAATACCTAGTGAGAGAAAAATCAATCGTTTTTGGTTTGGTTTGGTTGGGTTTGGATAGAACAAAAATGGTGGAATTGAAGCGAAGCTACGAGGAATGCCGGAGACAGAGGCTGGAAGAGAACAAGAAAAGAATGGAGGAGCTCAATATTGGCAAACTTGCTCTTGCTCTCAAGGCCTCCTCCACTCCTAAGTCCTCTCCGGTATACCTTCATAACTCCTCTTTTGCTCTCTCTCTCTTTTTGGTTTTTACTTTTCTTTCTGTTCGGACAGGCAAAGCAGGTGAAGCGGCCAAGAGTATCACTTGACGTCTCTTCTGTCCCGGTCCGAAGATCGAGTCGAACTGCCAACAAGCCCCCTCCCAATTACAAGGAAGTCAGTTCTTTCATCACTTTGCTTTTACCTAAAGTTTCCATCTATTCTTTTTTTTAAGATAATAATGTTGGCTGAATATAATATAGTTAAGCAGTAGTAGGTAAATATAACCGTTTTGTTAGAGAAGATTTAAGGTGCTTACTAGTTACTAGTTTGATTTCAGATTAAATGTTATAGATTTTGTTTTATCAAGTCCTGAGTTGCAACTTGCATGTCTTTTGGGCATCTACTAGTTTAGTCTTGTAAATATTACAAAGAAGATAGTTGGGTAAATTGAATTTTTGGTCTCTTTTGTTTTTAAAAGGTTTGATTTTGGTCCCTCAAATTTTTATAATTTAGCCCCTTATCGTAACTAGTGGAATACTGAGGAGTATTGAGTAAACCCATATTTAAGGGACCAAAATTGCAAACAAGAAAACGGTGGAAATTTTTTAGAGATGGAAATGGAATTGTTCCCATTCTGAATTTTTTAATCACCAAATTAAAGCTTCTTAATTAATTTAGGGGTCCAAAATTGAAATGTAAGGAACCAAAGATGCAATTTACCCAATATGGTTTGATGTTGTCTATTAATTTTCATTTGTGGTTTATTTATTATAATCAACTCTACATAAAGTAACCATTAGGTTTGAGTTTCATTATATCTAGCATTTAGTATTGTCTTATTCTATGCTTTCTCTGTTTTTTTTTTAGTCTAAGCCGTTGTATTATATGGTCAATGTAAAGTCATTATAGTGATTGATTTCCATTACAAATTCAGTATTTGTATTCTTTCTTTAAATTGGTGGATGTAATGTTTTGGGTAGTAATGGATGATAGACATACCTTTATATTGTTGAAATGCTTTCTGTCTCTATTTTGGATTGATATGCCAACTTCTTGGTTCATGGCAGGTACCAATTGAACCCTTGGGGAGTCTCAGAAGGTTGACATGTGTGATTCATTGTTAAAAAATGTTACTAATCAATAAATGACTGAGAGTTTTGTGGGTTGCTTATGTATGATTATTGTGGGTTCACTTGTAGGAGCTATCGGCGGGGATCTTTGTTGAGCCGATTTTATGCTTCAGATGGTGCAAGGCAGGATGCCATTGAGAGAGCAGAACAGCTTGAATCGGATCTGGGATCTGATTTCCCAACTTTTTTAAAGCCCATGCTCCAGTCACATGTCACTGGAGGATTTTGGCTGGTATGTCAATGACTTGTACTTGAAAATAAGTGATTCTGAGTAAGACTGTTTATTTAGTAATATATAGTAGGTGTTGGGTATTTACTCACTTATAATTCTTGGACTCCTATGTAGTTTATTGATGGAACTTGGTCATATATTTGATGCAGCCATGAAGATGGATTTGCTTTTATTTAGCGGATTCACCTACTCAATATGAAGTCAAATTGAAGTAAAAGTCATGTGGTTTTAATTGTCTACGAATGAACCTAAAAAAGTTTTTTATTTGATTATTTATGGGAAATTTTATATTCGAGGGAAAATCTATAATTTTTGTAATTCCTTTGAATTAATCAATTTATTGTATTTTGGTAATTTGGTTCATTCTAGAATCTTCTAGGAGATCACAATATAGGAGTCCTAATGCTTTCTTCTCTTCTTCTTTTCTTTCACTTAAGTCACGCTTCATGAGTATGGTTCATACACCCCAAGAACATCCTAAATTTCGATCTTATTCTTCTTCTTTACAACCCTAAATCAAGCTCGTTCTTTTACCCATCAAAACCCTAAATCCCCACATACTTTCTTTACCAAATAGCCATCAAATAACTCATCCAACCATCTCTAATTCCTAATACAACACTAAAACTCTTTATTCCCCAACTTGAAATCTCATTTCTACAAATTCTGCTAAACTTTGACCCACCACAACCACATGAAGACAAATTCCTCAATTTTTTGGCTTAGGGTTCGGAGAACTTATAAATCTAGGTTTAGAATTGATTAAGAAGGGGATATGGGATTGAGTTAGGAACCAAAGGTGGTTTGATGAGTTGCCGATTTATATAAGAAACTATGTTGGGGTTTTGAAGGATAAAAGAAAGGGCTTAATTTGGGTGTAAAGAAGAATAATAAGAGAGAAATCTAGGGTGTTCAACTCTTCAAGGCTATATGAATAGTACCCATGAACGATAACTTGGAGGGAAAAAAAAAAAGAGTTGAAGAAAGAAATAAGAAAAAATGAGAAAGAATTTATGCTCAAAACACTTAATTTTATTGGTCTATTTTCCATCTCCCTTACATTGAACACAATTTATGTAAATAATTTTTCTTGTACTCTAGTATTAGGATTCCCACTTGTACACTAACTTAGGCCTAAAGAAAATAAAAACCTAAGATATTTTGGATCTCCTAGAATATTCTAGGACTAAATTACTAAAATATCTTTAATTGCAGAATAAAATTGACCGTATTTCAGACATTGCATTGATTTTCATTTAAAATTATTGGGCATGATTTGTTGTTCCTTTCAAAGAATGAATAATAGCATTAATTATTGGTAATTTTTATTTATGTTTCATATAGCTGATATGAGTGGATGTAATTTCTTACTTTCTACCATAATTTCTGCTTCAACCTATCAATAGGGTCTGCCAGTCTACTTTTGCAAGGAACACCTTCCTGACGAAGATGAGATGATAACTTTGGTAGATGAGGATGAAGATGAGTTCCCAACAAAATACCTTGCTGAAAAAAATGGTCTTAGCGGTGGTTGGAGAGGGTTTGCTATTGATCATGAACTAGTTGATGGGGATGCATTAGTGTTCCAGTTAATTAACCCTACTGCTTTTAAGGTGAGCAGTTGGACTCAGATTGATGCCTTATTGGTACCTTTTAGAGCTTTAAAGCAATTACACATGCATAAAAGATGCATTAATGTTGCATGGAAAATTTTGCTATATGCAAATGTTGAAAATTGAAGTACAATTCTGATGTTGACAAATTTATTTGACAATTGTGGATAGATTTCTGATATTGACAAATTTCTGTAAAATCTGTACTAGGTCATTCCTTTTTATAACTTAAATATTCTACTGCAAAATGGTCACTTAAAATACTTCTGCAATAACAGATGTGTTTATGAGTACAAGAATAGGCATTTCACAAGGCAGTGCTAACTTTATTCGCTTAATCTCATTTGGAACAACACCTTTCCGAGTTTCCTTGAATTGCATGCATTATTTAGGATTGAATGGCCATAAGGGGAGATTGCATGGATAATTTCGAATCTATGACCTCAACTTCATGAGATGCAATCCCAATCAACTTTGCTACCTGTTGGGGTATGCATGATGTAATAATGTTGAATATTAACAAAACAGCTAGTATATTACCCTGAAAAATTCCTTGTTTAAGATGCGCAATTTGGGCTATTTACAATTTTGTTCAGGGCCTTCAGGCTTCAATTTTTTTCATGTTTCAAAATTCCTTGTCATTTGTAATTTTTTGGATGCTAAAGTGTAATATCCATAATTTCAAGTAGGACACGTCAACTGATAATATTGTAGGTGTGGGGTATATGTTCCACAATATTGATGTGAATTGTTTGCCCCATGCATTTTTCTATTACACAAAACTAGATATATTGCTTAAATGAATATTTATATGTAGAAGGTTTCAATCCATTTTGTGAATATAATGTTGATTAGTCTTCAATAAATGGAGAATATTTTGTTCTGGAGCTCAATATAATTTAACAATTTAATGAAATAATTCTTTTTTCCTATACACTTGTGAAACCTCATTTGTATAAATTGAATTTCAAACATAAATGTGCTCTCTTTTTTTGTAGTAATTACCTTAATTGTCCTTCCTAGGTGTACATCATTAGGGCATCTGAATTACCATACGATGAAGACAAGGACAAGGATTCAGATGCCTCAAAGTTGGACAACGAAGACAAGGACAAGGATTCAGACGCCTCAAAGTTGGACAACGAAGACAAGGACAAGGATTCAGATGCCTCACAGTTAGACAGGATTGCCAAAAGAACCAGAGCAAGTAATTGTTTTCCACTCTGAAACCTTTTCAAGTCCCTTTGTTTAAAATATATATGGCAACTGATAAAAGTAATATTTCACCAAACTACTTATTTGACATGGTTCACAGTTTTCACTTTCCATATATATCTGTTTTTGCCAGGCAGAAAGCGTAGTCTTTGATACTTGATGCCTTACTGCAATTTCCACCTTATTTTGCTTCAAGAAAGCTGTGGTACAGAATTGGAATTTTGTGTTTCCTCTGCAATGTACCAATTTTGGTTCAACATTCTTGAGGTTTTTGTCTAGGTTAACTTTTTCTTAACATTGTTATTTAGTGTAGTTGGGATTTAGGAATGCTTTTTCAGCTCTTTTAATTAGCCAGCTTTATCAATCGAATGTATTTTAATATAATAGCAGTGACAGTAATATTATGTCTTATAATGTTAATGGATTTATTCTCTTAAAAAAAAAATTTGCTTGTCTGGACCCCAATTTCTGTTTATCCTATACTTGTGGAAAGACATTTTATCTGATTTTGCAATGAAATTTGCATAATTTTTGTAAATAAAAAGCTTATATTGTAATTAAGCTTTAATTTATATTTAGTTGCTAGGTTATGTAGCTCTTCTTTCCAGTTTCCACCACCTGGCTTTTTTTTTTCTTCTTCAGTAGAAAGCAAACTGTGCAGATTTCTGTGCGCTCTTTTTTCCAGTAAGAGATCACTGGATTTTTTTCTTTTTTTGGGCCGGGGGGTGTGTGTGGAATAAGATCATTGGATACTTGCAATCCCATTGGTCTCTGCCAAATATTCAATTGCATGTTTCAACCTTAGGCAACAAATGGCTAGTTTGATGAGAGCGAAGCCTAAATTGTAAATTGAATGTCTAATGCCTGTTAAATTGAGGGTTCACTTTTTTCTAGGGCCTATTACTTGCAATCTCATTGGTCTTTCTGTGTACTCTTTTTAGAGTTTTCATTTAGGTACACACTTTATATCTAATGCTTTCTTCATTCTCAAAAATAATAAAAAAATTTAAAAAATAAAAAATTTAATGCTTGATATATTTTTTTAGCATTTGAATTTAGAAAGAATCAGTGTACCAATGGGAAGGAGAGAAGGCAGATAATCCTCAAACTAAACTAACGGTTCACCTTAACTCCTTAGCATAAGTAGCAAAACTTGAGCTAACTTATTACATTGTTTAGAAATAGATTTAAACAAAATGCTGCTCAATATTGGTCACATAAGTTGTTGATCTTCTTTTTTTTTTCTTTTTTTTTTTTTTATAGGAGTTGTTGATCTTGAAGATAAAAGGAAATTACATCCGAAAGAAAGATAAAAAGGAAATGTGAGAGAAAAAAGAGTGCCCCCATGCAGGATCGAACTACAGACCTTCAGTTTACAAGACTGACGCTCTACCACTGAGCTATAGGGGCTCTTGATGATACGTTTGGATATAAATAATTATTTCTTAGAGAAACAAGCCAAAATCCGATCAACCTAACGGAGTAGGCTTGGAAGCGACATCGTTCTTCAACCTGTTTTGCCTGATGCCTAACAATGGGTATATTTTGGAGGTTGTTTTGACACAACTTTACCTTTGCAGTTTGACACAAAACACGACAAGTTTTTTACCATAATTGGAAAAGATTAATGATAGTCATACACCGTTAAAACACAATTTCAAAAAGAAGTGTGTATAAAGTGTTGATATCTACTTTGGCAAAAAGACCCCATAACAAGAAGAAGTCCAACAATATAGAAGGGGTGAAGGAAGAACACTTAGTAAAGTAAGAAAAACCATTAAACCCGAATGACAAAAATAATGGTCCACATGCTTATAAAATAGTAAAAAAGACCACAAAGATAGCAAACGGATCCAAGAAAACCCAGAGAATAAAATAGTAAACCCATGAGAATTATAAGAAATGGAAAGCAAACCAAAAATGGACCGGATGAGCCCAAAGAAAGGAATTAGTAAATGAGGTTGGTGCAAAGGCCAACAAACCCCAGAAGTAGAAGATATGGTAATTGGGCTAGGGAAACTCGAAAGATTTAGCAAAAGCCCATGGGAATGTAGAAATGGAATGAGCTAAGGATGCCTAAAGGAATGAATCGGGCTGAGAATGCCCAAAGGAATAAAATGGGCCAAGGAAGTCCAAGATGGTATGAGAATCAACCCAGTAGAAGTACTGGGCAACGTGAACTGAGTAAAGGAAAAGTATATGGCAGACTTAAAGGAGATCCAGCAAGCACAGTTAAGCAATACATGACATAAGTAATACAATGGCATGGTAGAAGTATCAATCGACCAATAAACAAAAAGTAAGAGAAGACAGGGGTTAAATTGAGGAAGGAAGAGCCCATACCCAAGCAATACCCAGCGCAGGGAAGACACAAGATATAAAGAATAAAGACCCAGTGATCCATCCACGCCATAAAGGGTTAAAAATGAGCAGCAGGACACGCAACAAGAACCAGACAAAGCCACAGGCAATGACAAACGCGTGAATAACAGACAAGTCATGGACTCACATAAGAGTGTAGCACGCACAAGACTCAGGCACCACCCACTTGTATCCAGTCAATACAAACACAGTGGGTTATGGGTCAAAGGTAAGAGAGGGTATGGTCTGGCGGTGGAGAGAAGGGGGAAGTCTATTCTAGGATTCCTACTCAAGCTCTTTTAAAGGAGATGTCTACTAGGATGATATACCACTCAAAAGAGAGAAAATGAGCTGGAATCACTAGGTGCATACCATAGGAATTAATAAGAAAAAATACACAACCTTTATTCGGATGGGAATGCCACAGAGAGTAAGAAAACAAAATAAGACTCTTTTGTTTGGGAATAGAACGTGGCGCAACTAGCACAGGGTAGTGGTGCTGACTGAGCAGCCAACAGATTAGTGGGTGGCCCGGGAAGGACACCTACACCAGGCCAAAAGTAGTTGAGGGGTAAAACTTACTACGGCAGACAGTATAAAAGGGTCTTAACTGTGCACTGTAAAGTAGAGTAGTGTGCGGGGTAAGAAGGAACAAGTGAGAAAAGTAGCAAGAAAGAAAACAATGGAAAAACAAGGAAGAATAGAGGAAATATAGGAGTAAGAGAGAAAATAGAAAACAGAGAAAAAAACAAAGAGGATAAAAAACAAAGAGTGTGACACTACTCTACTTTAAAAATAAGTCAATAGGCTACTCCCTTCTCTCCCTCTCAATATGAGAGGGAGAGAAGGGAGTAGCCTATTGGAAGGCTTATTTTTAAATAATTTAACTTGCTAGAGAATAGGCTGTCATATTGAGATGGAGAGAAGCGAGTAGCATATTGAGAGGGAGAGAAGGGAGTGAAACAAAGAGTGTGATTTACAGTGTTTTCCTGCAATAGGCTACTCCCTTCTCTCCCTCTCAATATGACAGCCTATTCTCTAGCAAGTTAAAGGATTTAAAAATAAGTCATTTAAGTCAATTCTATCAAAGTAGGTAATTTCTATGGCAGGATTTCCAAGTGAGGTTGCCCACATTAGAGTGTGGTTCCCTTCTGGGACTTGAATCTACTAAGGAACCAAGCATAGCAAACTAATCCCTTTTTCCCCTTTTTTATTGATTAATCAGGCATTAACATTATTTCCTTTTTTATTACTGTTGCTAACTTATTTCTTCCATACTCACGTTACTGTGTTTTTTCCTATTGAGAAAGTGGTTTAAATATTATCTTTTGTTGGTAGCAAATATATCTTTCTTATCTCCTACTTTAACATTTTTGTCACAGCATCCTCTCAATAGCCTACTCTCTAGCAAGTTAAAGGATTTGAAAATAAGTCATTTAGATCCATTCTTTCAAAGTAGACAATTTTCATGGCAGGATTTCCCTGTGAGGTTGCCCGCATTGAAGAGTGGTTCCTTTCTTGGACTTGAATTTGCTAAGGAACCAAGCATAGCAGACTAATCCCCTTTCCCCCTTTTTTATTGATTGATCAGGCATTAACATTATTTCTTTTTTTATTACTGTCACTAACTTATTTCTACCATACTCACGTTACTGTGTTTTTTTATATTAAGAAAGTGGTTTAAATATTATCTTTTGTTGGTAGCAAATATGTCTTTTTTATTGATTAATCGGGCATTAACATTATTTCTTTTTTTATTACTATCACTCACTTATTTCTACCATACTCACGTTACTATGTTTTTTCTTATTGAGAAAGTGGTTTAAATATTATCTTTTGTTGGCAGCAAATATGTCTTTCTTATCCTGTTATATTAAGTGCTTCCTGCAATAACATTTTTGCCACAGCATCCTCTGCCGTGGGCATGCAATCAAGATCTTAGCAAAGGATCCTAGTTTGCGCACAAGCTGGCTTGAGGTGAGTTTCAATTGAGCCAGTCCCAACTCTCCTACCCTAAAACTATTGGGCCACAGCGTAGCAGGAAGCAATCCAGCCCAGAAAATACAAAAAGGTCTACCACATAAAGTGCAATAACAAGTGTGTAATAAGATTTTTTGATTCAAAAACATTCTCTTTTAAAAAAAAAAAAAAAATTGGATAGATATTAGATACAATAAGGGTGGAGGATTTGATCTCAATATTTGTGTTAGAAATGCCTAGAAAG
Source organism: Castanea sativa (assembly GCF_040712315.1). Lineage (NCBI taxonomy): Eukaryota > Viridiplantae > Streptophyta > Magnoliopsida > Fagales > Fagaceae > Castanea > Castanea sativa. Next base: position 31,431,651 of record NC_134019.1, on the reverse strand, counting down.
ACCAATTGAAATATAGGGGTTTTGGCTAATACTGGTAGACTTTATGGTTCCACAAAATACCACATTTTTTTCTCTCTTTAAAATATGTTTTTCGACTATAGGATTTTGACTAAGTTCGATTTTTGTATCCCAAAATTAAATACTTCAAAAATTAATAATGTATCAATTTCACTTCTCCTGTTAATATCATCTTCACATGAAATTCTTTTTAGATAATAGAAAGATGAAATTGACACCTTTAAAATTTTTGGGGCTGTAACTTTCAAATTTAACCTAAATTTTATCGGACGAAAATGATATTTTATCCATACATTTTGAATGTTTTGTGTTTCTTTTCAGGTTAGACAATCTCTGCTTCAAACCTTCAATTGTTTCAACTTCCTATATCATCTTCTCTTTATTATTTTGTAATCTTATTTGTACTATGCAGTGATCGTTTGTACTAGAATTCTTTGCTCTCTTTAGCATCGATGATTAGATTCATTTCGCCTCAGTTTCAATTAGCTGCACTGAAACTAAATGGATGAGCATTAGATACTCAAAATTGGAGAGCGTACAATTATGTCCACTGGAAATTGAAATCTTTTATGCTTGAAATAGCAACTTAATTGGGAGAGTGCCTTGGAAGTTGAGACATCATCTTAATCACCCAAAATGCACAGAAATGAGCTCCATCATCAAGAATTTTGAAATTGTTTTACATCAACAATAGAAATAGACATTAACATGCTTCTAGATGACCTTACATTTCCATTCATAATCAATATATAAAGCTTGGGCTAATTTAAATAACCTTGGAATTCCTTACATAATCAAGAGCCTTGAATTTCTGTTTTATCTTATTCATTGTTTGATAAATAGAAAGGGTAGTGAACATTATTAGAAGGTATATATACAACAGAAAGGATTTGGATCTTATATGGACCAAAACTTGCACCAAGGCTTTTCATAGTACTATTAGCTTCTATTCTATTTTGCTCTTGTCCAACAGTAACTCACAATAAATGACAAAATTATATGAAACAAACTGAAGATGTTATCACCAGTGCTTTCTTAAGTATCATTACTGTTGAGACTAGCTCCATCAGATAATAGCAGTATATACTGCTAGCCCACAATCTTCTTTTTTCACACTGACATTTTATTGTTCAAAAGTTTATGAAAATTATATCTGAGATATTTTGACAACACTTGCCTTACAATTTCGCAATTTGTTGACTGAAGGATGGATCAATGCAAACAACAACCTGAAAAAGTTTCCTGCTTTAATTAACATTTTTGGGCAATTTTTTCTGCAACTATAACCATTCTGAGACAGTTAAGAAGAAAAACGTCTCTTTTTTTTCCCAGTAATGCATACCTTGCCTACACTTTTGCCTGAATGTAGATATTCAACAGCATCTGCAACAGCATGGACGCCCAAAAATCTTTTTGGGTCCACAGCAACCTAATACAAAAGAATTAGAAGAAAAATGAACATCTGATCACCTAATTTCATTTAACTATTGAAGTTCTCCTGAAGAAGCTAACAATGACATGGTTTATCAGTGAGTTGATAGGATTATCGATCCTTATTTTTTACCCATCACAGTAACTTGTGAATAAATATCATGTGAAAAAAAAAATCATAAACTGAGATTTTTTTTTTTTATAAATATTTCCTTCTCTTTTTTTTTGGGGGGGGTGGGGGTTTAGCTAAATGAAAAGGCTAAAAAATTAAGTTAGATTATCAAGGAATGGAGATATTCTACTCATTTCTCTCCTCTTATCACATGTATAATAGACAATTAAATGAGTGAAATGGTCAGAGAGATTAAACGCTTCTCATAGAACATCATGAAGCCACCATCACCTTTTAGAGGTGTTGCCCCTGCCCATCATAGATTGTCCTTATATTTAATTTTATAATCAACAAGTATTAACACATTAGCAGCCTGGTCCAATGTTGGCTCTTCCCCCAACCCACTGAAAATTACTCCTATTATTGACCATATACATGTTGGAGATAATCTAGACCTGGGAGTTGGGGTGGGCTGAGGGGGCAGTGGGGGATACATGTCCTAGTCTGAATGTTGGGATGAATAAAGAGAAGAAGAACAATAGTAAATCATGTCCTGTTAATGATGTATAATGACGAAATTCATGAAATGCCATAATAGGCATCAGCTTTAATTTTCTTGTTATGTTTCTGCACAGCACAATATGCAATAAAAGTGATTCCACATACATACAATGACATGAAAAAGGAACAATAATGCTACTCCGCACTGTTTATCCACCTTCTCACAATCATCTAGACAAAAACAAATGCTCACTTGCACCCCCCCAAATAAAAGTATCAAACATATACCAGGATATATGCATTACCTTCAGCTTTCCCATAGAGAAAAGATTAAATAGTCTGTCCAGATGTTCTTGCCACAAGTGACTGTATTGTACCAGGAAAAAACCAGCCTGAAAACATTGGTATCATTAAAACAACAAAATTGCAAAGAACTCCAATATCATGTCACCCCAAAATATTTTATTTAGATCCCCTTTTGGTTGCTAAGAATCACAGAAAAAGAAACTCACTTGTTTTTAATGTTTAGGAAACACAAAAGAATTGGTCTAAACAATTATCATATGAAAACTTTGCAGACTTATTTTTGTACACTTTGCTCAATGACCAAATTTTAAAAAAAAAAAATGCATGAGTTTAAATTTCTTCTCTTTTTATTAAATTTTTTTCCTGGGAGACACACAAACATAAGTGCATAACAGTCAGGTCTCTGCATCAAGGCTCAAAAGGCAAAGACTGACACATGGTGTTAGAATCTCAAAATGCTGACAGTCATAAAATTCAGAGTGTAACAATTCACAAAGTTACTACTAGCCAGTAATGTGATAAACTAAAAGTAAGATTTTAGGTTTTACTCAAAAAAAAAAGAGAATATATATATATATATATATGAAAAGAAAAAGAGTGATTTCAATGCCTAGAAGAAATTAGTGACAACATCACCAGTAAGAGCACAATGCAAGTTTCATTCTCTAGAGGTGACCAAGAAAACCACTTGGAGAGTGATTGTCTGCATAAGATTTTATGATGGGGTCAAGGGTTTGAAACTTGGACCAGAAATCATATGTTAGTACCTTAACAATGTAAGAAGTTAAATGAGAGAACATCTGGAAGAAATCAAAACTAACAAAATTGAGTAATCACAATGTATAACAACAGCAGTTTGATCTTTTGGCAGCTACATACCACAGTTTGGCTTTTAGCCAAAATCTTCTCACATAGTCCAGTATAATTTGATGGCTTCCATCCATGCTCCCCTTGATACTGAGACCAGAATGAATCAGTTTATTGGAGAAAAATCAAAACCAGTGATGCCATGCGCTAGAACAGTCATCAAACATAGAAACAAAAGGCTAACAAAAAATAGCGGTACATCTACATTTTGCTCTATCATTGACTCAACAAATTGATGGGAAGTAGATTTTAGGGTCTACAAGGTCAGTATACATTTGAGCACAAGAACTCTTCCAAGTTACCTGTCAATCATAAGATCTGTGGCACAGGGCTTAGAACTTTGTTGGTATTATGGTTAAATTTTTTTGCATATGTGGATATTATGATTAAATTCATCATTTCCTAAATAGTTTAAATTTCTAGGATAATTGGTAATTATCATGGTATCAGAGCAAATGATCGTGAGTTCAAAAATTGTTTCAATAATACCCTCCCATTGAAAAGGTTGAAAATTCCACATGTTGGACCTGATTTGTTGAGGGGGAGTCTAGGCCCACAAAAGTGGGAGAGTGATGGAATTATTGTTAAATGTTTAAATTCTCAATTTTCTAATAGTTTAAGCTTTTTGAACAATTGGTAATTTATCAAACTTGAAAAAGAGCATTAGAGTTAAATCATTGTAACATATTCAGTTACAAATATGAAGGCACTGATATCTCTTACTGACAGGAATCCATGTCGTATATTTTGACCTATTGTGGCTTACATTTTAACTAAGGTTACTATTCAATATTCTGATCTATGACTAATTTGATAGGACACATAATTCAAGTAAGACTATCAACATCTTTAACCATGTTTATAAGCAAAGTGGTAAAAATTTTATTACTTCTGAAGAATTGTCTTGTTGGAGCTAAATCAAACTTAGATCAAGCAACGGCATACAGGATATGAGCTGCCAATATAACTTTAAACTCAAACCATATTATTAGTGAGGAAGTTTAAAAGTTAAAATCAGTAAGTATACTAACAAGGAAAATTTTTGGGAGCGTAAAGAAAATTTATTTTAATATTAATTTTGGAAATCTATTCTAATTTTAATAGTCAAAAGGATTTTATCTTAGGTCTTATTAGTTAATTATATTTTATTGTATTGGTACAGTTGTCAGCTGACTGGATCAAAATTGAAACTCTATGTTAAATGGTGCCAACATTAGATATGAAGATTTCATATTAAATGCATAAAATAATAATCTTCAAAGTTAATTTGAAATGTCTACCCTAACATCTACATTAGTGTCAAAATTAACAGTTTAGTGGGTAACCATCCACCCTAAACTATGAGAGTGTTTGTAATGTGCTCTCTAAACTACAAAGGTATTTGTAATGTGGACCCTAAACTTTGAGAACTTTTGCAATGTGCACCACTGATTTGGGTCGTGGGCAGATATTGCAAACTATTCTTAAATCACGATGTTCATTGCAAAATTTTAGAGTTTAAGGTGCACAAAGAAATGCATTGAAACATCAGTTGCCTGAGAAGCTAACTTAAAAAAAATGAAAAAAAAAAAAACCCAAACCTGAGATATCATTCCAATTACAATAAGTCGACCATAGACTGCCAAAGCATTCAAGCACAGGTTGAACATGTCACCACCCACAGACTCATAGATGATGTCAAGACCTTTGGGAAATTCTTTCTTCAAAACCTGGGAACTCGTGACAAAAGGTAGAGAAAATGACATGTTCATTGGGATGAATCAGATTCAACGCATATAGCATATCCAAGTGATGACCAAGAGCATTGCAAAATACTGAATTCTAAATAAGACTAAATGAACAGAAACTGGGAGACATATGATTGGGTCGTGCAAATTCATGCTGCTTTCTATAAATAATTTCAAGAATGAAATAAATTTCATACGGAAGCTACACTGAAAATTTGGGAATGTACAAACAGATCCAAAATCAATTTTAAAAAGTTTACATGATTTGTAAATCTCATACAGATTAGTTCACCTCAGAGGAACAACTACATAGCAGATTGCATGCATTAGTTTAATGAATTATAAAAACTCATAAATATAGAAATAAAGGGTCTCAAGAAGAAAATGATCCAGTTTGACTTCAATACATTGCTAACATCAGGGAATGGAATAATTGGGAATCTAAAATAACCAGCCAAGTTGCTAAAGTAGCTAAGCTTTGTCAAAAGAACTGTTCACTAGTGCCTGTTTTGCCATTTGAATTTGTGATTTATCTTAATGGCCTACAATTGTGCACATGCATATATGAATGGCTTAGTTTCACATGTTTATTCTATAAGCCCATGAAAACTGAAAATCGTCAAATAAAACTAGAAGTTGATGTAGTCAAACCAATCGGCTGATTTAGTTAACTTGCTGCCTCACATAAAATTAAGTCAAATTCACTTTCAGCTTCCAAACCCACCAAGTACCCCAAAAAAAAAAAGTAAAAGAAAAATGAGGAAAAAAGAGACATACTGTTTTAATGTCTTCTGCTCTATAGTCTATCACCCGATCAACTCCCAAATTTTTCAATAGCATGGCCTTTTCCTCACCTCCACAAGTTGCAACCACTGTATTTCCAGCTAATTTTGCAAGCTGCAGATATAGAATTTCATATTGCCTTTTGATATAAGAAAGATAATTTTAATCAATGGGAGAAAAATGACTAAAAAAGAATCAGTAACAATAAAAAGAAAAATGTTAGTGACGAGATTAATGTTCTCTATTGTATTCATTTCTTCTGTAATAAAAATTGTGGTACTATCTATTTAATAACATGATTAAAAACAGATTTCAATAGGTGTCTCCCAAAACCAAGATGGAGTATACAAGCATATTCATAGCAACAGCAAAGTCATGCCATAGAAAAGTATCTCCATAGTCAAAAGTAAACCTGGACTGCAAATTGACCTGTCCCTCCAGCAGCAGCTGTCACAAGAACAACTTTTCTAGATTCCATTTGTCCAGCCTGAAAGCTCCACATGGGAACAATATTGTCAGAAGAGGCAAATTTGGTCTCTGAATAAAAGGTCTTAAGAAATTATAACAGAAAACATTGAAGGATACAAAACAAAGAATCTATTGAATAAACACTAAATACTTATAGTGAATTGAGATAGCAAATGTGATGACAAAGGGTCCACCTAAAACGAAAAAATTATTTCAAGTGTGTTTATGAAGAGTAACCTTTTCTAGAGCAATTGATGCTGTTAATCCTGAAGTAAGCATGGCAACAACTTCTGGATCTGGTCTCGGCACTGGGAGTACGTGTTTTGAAGGAACCTATGATGTGAAACCCCTCAAATAACTAACACAGATATAAAATAAATTTTTCTACACATAAAAAACTATGTCTTTCAAGATCATGTACCATTATGAATTCAGCATAACTTCCAAAAGTCATGACTGCAGCAGGAGTGCCAATTTTCAAGTCAGTTACATTGTCTCCAACTGCAGCAATTATTCCCACAGCCTGCAACATTAAAGTGAAATGAAGATCAACTAACCACCATAGGTAGCCATACTTGTTTGAACCACAGAATATTGGAATATCAAGAACTAGCATCATTTTTCCGTAACCTCAAAGCCAGCATCAAAGGGAAGATTGGAGCTTTGGTCTTTATCTGAGCCACTGAAATAACTTCCTGAGCTGAAATTTACCTGTCAATAATCCTCATCAGTGTGTGCACATGAGAATGAGAGAGAGTTATATTATGAGTATAAGTTAATGTACACAGCAAAAGATCTTGACATCAAAATACTTGGCAACAAATATATTTTAAAAAAAGGCCTGACTTCATGAGACATCTATTTCCTAGATTTTCCCCCACCCCCATCCCATTTAATTCTCCACATCCAGCAGAATCTCTTCTCTGTATCCTCAATAGGTTTTCCCCTCAGCAGTGCTTACCAAAACCCTTCTCTCAACACAACAGAGAAGACTGACCAATGCTTAAACTTACCTACCAAGATTGGGCAATGGACTAATTGATTCTTCAAACTTTGACACGGTACATATATGGAGGCCTGTCAATCCTTAACAACCATGCTAAAATGATGCAAACCATATGGAATGGTACTTTTTACACACTTGATCATCCAAAGAGGAACACTAAAAGGAAAAGTAGACATCCATAAATTTGATTATCTGATCAATCTTGGTTGATTTTAGTTGCTGTTTTGTGTCTTGAACTTAAGTATTTTCTTGTGCTAAGTCTTTTAATTTTTATGGCATGTGAATGACATCCTAGTGGTTGTGATTGCATCTTATTAGACACAGAAGCAACCTATTGTTATTTAAGTTTGATTATGCAATCAATCTTGGTTGATTTTAGTTGCTGTTGTGTGTTGAACTCAAGTATTTTGTTATGTTAAGTCTTTTAATTTTTATGACATGTGAATGACATCCTAGTGATTGGGATTGCATCTTAGTGTGGATTGTTGTTCCACATGGTTTGATGTGGTGTATTTGGAGGGAAAGAAATAGTAGGTGCGTTGAAGATAGTGAGAGTTCTCTACCTGATCTCAAGTTATTCTTTTTTAGAACCTGATTGGACTGGTTGTCAGCATGGAGAAACCAATCCTTTTCTTCAATTTTTGATTTACTTGATTTATGTAATTTTTGAATTTGATCTGTACTTCCCAGTATACTCCCCTTGTACTTAGGTGTCTTTTTTTTATATCAATAAATCTTTATTACTTATAAAAAAAAATAAAGATTTTTTTGAAGATGTAACAACAGCTTTTTTGATGGAATTGATTGAACTTTCAGCCACCCACATTTGTGGCTTTTCATCTCCCTTCCATTTAGGGATTGAGTTAAGATGGTCTTGCTAATTTGACAGCTCTCTGATTCCCTTCTTAAACTCTATTTTCTCGAATTCATATTCTGAATTGCATCGTAAAGCACTGAGAAGAGTGCTGGGACATGGCCAAAACCCAATGAGAAAAAATAAAGGGGTCCCTAAAACAAGCTGCTCAGAATCTCAGGTACCAGGATGTCTTAGTTGCTGTAATCGGTCAAACTGTTTTATTATGAACTACTAAGATATGTTACACTACAACTGGAAACTTATTTTATAAAGCTTTATACTTGTTTTAATTTATCAGTGACTAATGATAGAGCTTAATGACTCTATCGTTAATGGAAACTAACGACAGAGACAAAAGTAAGAATATGAATTATGTAGTATTATTAAAATAAAATAAAATAAAATATGAATTATGTTATATGTAGGCAAAGTGTTATATCAAAAAACAATAAAATAGAAGCCTTTGCTCACTAAGTACAGTTTATTAATCATGTCTAAGCTTGCTGAATTACTAAATTATGGGCAATCATATCTGTAGCCAAACTTATAAAAATAAAAAATAAAAAAATCATATCTGTCACCAGGACAAGGCACAATATTTGCCTGTGTTTTCCACTTATATATACACAGCAAATATCAACAGTGCTACTGAAAAAGTGGCTATTCATCCAGTTGAACCACTACAGCCACCAAATTCAGTTTTATTCTTACTGATTGCATGATGAAGTTTAGACATATGCTGAGAGAGAGAGAGAGATGCCAAAAAAAAAAAAAACAAACAAACAAACAAACAAAACAATTTTGTCCCAAAAAACTAAATTTTCAAACTCAGAATAAACCTTTCAAGGGGAGTAAAAAACTTACATCACTAGCATTTACACCAGCATAAATGATTTTCACAAGAACATGATGTGGTTTGATGGGCAATCTTAATGGCGTGCTCACAATGCGGGTGGCATTACGAAAATTGTGACTTAAGGTGTGAACAACTCTGGAGAGCAAGAGACAAAAACAATAGTAAGTAACTTTCAAAAGGTAATGAGCAAACCACTGTATTATATAATAAAAGGAAATATATGTAAAAATAAAATAATTTGAATTAAAAATAAAAAAATATAAACAATTTCCTTTCAAGAAATTCATGACTAATTAATCAACAAGCAAGTTAATTTAGAGGTATAAATGCTGATTGCTTCTATGTTTCATTTATTCGTAAAAGGCATTATATATATATATATATATATATATATATAAAGGAAGATATGAAGTGGTAATAAAATGAAGCATTAGTAAAGAAACTAAATTAATCACATTTAAACAACCAAAATCCCACCTCATAGAGAGTTTTACAAGTTCACACAAACACCAAGTGCCTCGATGTGAATTCACTAAAATAGATTGCTTTTATGTCATAAGAGCCACTAAATTTTAAGCTCCCATAGCTAATTAGCTACTACTATTTACAAACTTCTCCATTCAAATTTGCTAAAGTTCATCTTATATGGTCTCTAATATCCCACTTACCCATGAGCTTTAGTTCAAATGGTACCTCCTCTCCTTTTAAAAAACAAGGAGTGAGGGTGAAATCGTGGGTTCAAGAGCCACTAGGTGTGCGTGTAATTACCCATTTAAAAAAATGATCTCTAATACCCACCCAATCAGCTCCCCTTTTCCCACTCAACTTTTTTTTCCCCTTTTACATATATTTCACTACTGAAATTAGGGTAAGGTCTGCACAAATGAATTAAGAAAGGATCATTTTGAAGAATCTCTAAATTGAAGGACTAAATTACATGAACTAAGCTGGCTATCCTTGGCATAAACTGAGCAGTTCAAAATGCACCCCAATGCCTCTGACGAGCTTTGACTGTAAGCATAAGAGGACTATGGTACACAGAAGTTTCCTAAATAGAAGGTTAGGATGGCCATATGCTTATGGGAGAAGCTTCATATATAAATCGCATCAACAAAAATAATCAAGTTGAAATAAAATCTAATAAATAAAAATTAGTATGGACAACTCTTATATATTACTCACTCTGTCTATAAATAATAAGCCCCCCTTGAAAATGCACAAGTTTTAAGGACAAGTATAAAAAGATTTCCCATACCTTAGTATATAACTTTCCAATTAAACATTAGTATGGACAACTCTTATATATCACTCTCTCTATCTCTAAATATTAGCCCCACTTGAAAATGCACAAGCTTTAAAGACAAGTATAAAAAGAGTTCACATACCTTAGTATATAACTTTCCAATACTACCCTTTACATTTAAATTGAAATGTGAAAGAACAATAATATCTTTAGTAATAAATTCGGCCAATAAGCTCTAGCTTAAGTGGCACATCATCCCCTTATCAGAGGAAGGTGGAGGGTAAGGTCATAGGTGCAATATCCATGTGGTGTCAGTGTAACTTACCAATAAAAAAAAAATTGTAAAAATTCTAACCTTTTTTGTCGAAGAACTTATTTAGAGATAGCCAAAAAGGAAATGTAAACTATTATTTAGAGTTGGGAATAAAAAAAACAAATAAATAAACATTTCTTGTACATTTTCTAGCTGAAGCTTCATAGATTCACAAAAAGCAACCACATAACATAAAAAAGGGGCTAGCCACAAACTGTACTTCGTTTCTTTTACAGATAAATAAAGATATAAGTTTGACATAGTCACTCACATTTTCTCAAAACTATGAGGAAGTTGGAAATTTGATGCAACTTTTAGTGGAAAACTTTTCTTAGATTTTGAAGAATGCAGCAAGTACTTTGCTTCTTCCAGAGAACTGGGCCAATATTCCATGCCTCTGCGATTGGTAATCCACAGGCACGAACCAGCTCTACTTTCATCAGTGATAAGCTCAAAAGTACCTAAAAGGCATAATATCTTGGAATATCATTAATTGATTTGAAAAGTAAAACAATCACTGATATCATAAATTGCATCAAATGTTTCTTCTACTGGGTTGTAATTAAGTCGAAGAAACACGTGGTTTCATAATAATATGCCTGAAGTACCTGCCTAGAAAACTAGCACACATTTATATACAAGATACTAGAAGAATGTGGAAATGCATAGCCAATAGCCTTTCTCAAGGTTTTTCAGTTTGCACCTTTTTACTACATACGGTTGACACTACATAAAACTGACTTTCAAAGCAAAAAAAGGCAAGATATTTTTCTCATTATCAGTAAAAGAAAAGAAATCCTATATCCATCCCTGTCCCAAGCCCCACCTTAACTTCTCTATAGGGCCAAACCACTAAAAAGAGCTGAGCTAAGATAACAGAGACATTCAGTGCATTACAAACAAAACACTATAAACATTACCAATGTGTACCAGAAATATTACCTTGCATCTTTCTTATAATAAAAGGAAACATGCAATGGACTTGAGAAAGTTACTAAGCATCTAATACAGCATTATTGAAACTTGAAATGACACATGGCCACTTCCAATCAAATTTCATTGAAAGAAAAGGACATAGCCCATACCTTTCACCACCATTTCCATCGGAACAAAGCCCCCCATCTTGCCAACAAATTTAGAATCTATTTTTAAGCCCATCTCAGTTTGAACAAACTGCATTCAAATTCATGGGTCATTCAATATGATATGCTATAAAACCTTAACAGACAATTCTTGTTGATTATCAATCCACAGTCAGAACAAAGCACAATTGCTATACTTATCCTCCCATAAAAAAAAAAAAAAATTTAAGTGAAAACAGGAAAAAGGTCATTAGCAATTCCTTAAGATGCTTATTCAGCCAGCCAATTCTGATATTTGCCCATTTTGACAAGAGTTGATCAATAAATCTGTATTCAGATATCTGTAAATAGTTAAGTAGCCACTGATCCAAAGAGAAGCATGGCATAGTTGGTTCAATGTTAGGTTCATCTAAATTTTCTCACAAATTTTCTAAAGGCACTCTTTATGCACAACATATGAGTGAAAACTTTCAGTTGGACAAATCAAGCACAAACTGGAAGGCAATTTATTTACAATTATACCAAGTGAAGTTTGAAATTTGCACATTTGATTGTATTTGCATCATGATATAAAATTCAGAAGGAAACTATGATTGGTAGAAGAACTTCACTATGAGAAATATGATTGAACATATAAATTGACGTCACAAAAATGAACATTAGTGTCATCCCCCAAGGGAAAAAATAAGATAATTTTCAGCACTTGCATATCACATGCCTATTCAATTACAGTTCAAATGTGCCGAGAGCCTTGTAGCTCAAAGGCATTGCCTGCTGTCCTTTATGAGGAGACCCATGGTTCAAATCCCCCACTTGCCATTGTTCTCACTATTGAATTATCAAAAAAATATATACAGTTCAACTAGGTTCAGCCATTATCAGTAAAGTGGTGATCATATTTCATCAAAACTTTCCAATAAATTGGAGATAACATGTAACCAAGAACATCCAGAATCTTACCTCAGGGCAAAGCACATTGACGCGAATCCCTTTACGCTTGTAGGGTACAAGTGATCTAGTAAACAGAACAACACCACCTACAAAAATATAACCAAGTATTAATAATACGTTAAAGAAGAACTAATTAGATATTAAAACACATTCTAGGATTCTTTATGTGTTTACTTTGATACATAATCAAATGTATATATTTACCAAATAAGTCACAAATAGAACAAACCTTTTGAACCAGAGTAGATAGGGTCAGCGGACATTGGATAAAGACCAGAAGCAGATCCCATATTTATAATTACACCAGGCTTTTGTGCAGATTCCATGGCCTTAATCTGATTTAAGAATTTTAAGTGATTATTGTAGCTTACCAATTACTGTATTGTGATCGATGAATAAATCAAAGGATAAACTTCAATGGCCCCCATTTTCAATTTTTTTTCTTTTCTTGAATATAAATTTAAGAAAGCCCTGTTATCATATCTCATTTCTAGGCAGCTACTCTCCCCAGAATATTGCTAAATGACCCTTTGATGGGCTGGTAGAAAGAAGCTTTACTGGTGGAAAACTGGAAATAATGGTAACACGTTTTGTACAGTAAAGAACGCAATAAAAACTATTAAAACATTTCAGGCAACTATAACTCTGCATCTGAAGGTTCTACGAATATAATTTTACAACTCTGCATCTGAAGGTTCTAAGATGTCCTCAACATTGTCAACCAAACTGCTTCTCACAGCATGCAGAAAAACACTAAATTAGGCAACTATAAGGGACAACCAAGTCAGAATACTAAGCATACCGCACGGTGAGTGCAATCAATAACTGCAATCAGGTTCACATTAACAGTGTGTCTCCATGAACGAGTGCCATCAGTTTTATCCTGGTAAAATGGAATAGGATTACTAATTCCAGCACAGTTAATACAGATGTCCAATCCTCCATAAGTCGCTAAGTGCTTCTCAAAAGCAGCAGCTATTTCTCCTGTTCATACCATAAAGATTAAATTTATTATCTGTAAACAAGCACATTAATCTTGCCAAAGAAATTACTTGCCTTTATAATTCAAAGATTCAAAAAGTGAGAAAAACTAAAAGAAATATTAAATCAAATTTTGTGGGTGTGTACGTGTGCTCAGATGCCTTGCCAATTTATGCAGACAAAAACGTTCCACATGAACAAGTATTTTTCTATCTTTTCTTGAAAGCTTTCTCACAAATTTCTGTGACATACATTAGTCTCTCAATAGATGTTTTTGTGTCATTACTTCGAGTAAATAACAACATATGCTAAACTTGTGCTTGGTTTAATGAAGAAGTAACAAAGACAAGCAAACCAACAGCATTACAATATGCAATACTTTTGGATACAAATACTCCAAAAACCAAACAGTTTATACTTTCATTTTGAGTGAATATCTAGTTTACAGTGCTAAGCATGAACCAAACGCCAATTTCTAGCACGCGGGTGTGTGTTTGTGTAAACGGAAGCTCTGAAAAAATGAGATCATATAGCATAAACAAATATTTTTCACTTACTCATGTTGGTCACATCGCATTTTACAAATATAGCAGATGGAAATTCTAAGTTGGAGTGGAACTTGGCACTCTCCTTTTCGACTAGGGATGCTACTTGCCTTCCACTTTCTTCTGAGAAATCAACAATTGTCACAAATATTCCCTTCTTTGCAAGAGCCAAGCTAAGCGCTTTACCTACATATCAACCACCACCAAATGACCACATTATATAACAATCATCGCCACTAGGAAGCACAGACACAAATACGGGTACAACACGAATCAATTTCTGAAAAATTATAACATGGCACATGGGATACAACACCGGTAAGACACCCCAAATGAAGTGTCCGTGCTTGTTTGGATGTCCCGCAAAATTGTTCAATTTATGTATCAGTTTTCACAGACTATAAAAAGCCAGATACCAATCATTTTGAATTTATGAACTGATCAGTTTGCATAAACAAAATTTCATACACACTGAAATAGCATTTACAAATTACAAGGCGTAAATTTATTTTTTTTTTGATAATTTGATCACATCTTGGTTGCTAAATCAACCAATAGCATACGAGTTAGACAAAAGAACTGTACACATTAAAAAAAAAAAAACCGAGAAATCAATTTCCAATCTGTTAAAGACATATATCCCGAGAGATATATGTAACACAATCAAATCCGATTCTACACAGCCAAACACAACTCTCCGCTGTAGAATCAATATTTTAAATATTAAATAAAAAAATGCAGTATCCGCTATTGTATGTGGATGATTTGAGAGAATTCAAAATTTTCGCTAGAAAGGAAAGTTATGGTTATTATTTACCAATTCCAGAAGCTCCACCGGTGACGAGAGCTGAAAGACCAGGTTTGAGCTCCATTTTTTTTTTTTTTGTTGTTGATGTGATTGGTAATGGTAGCAATAACAGAGCAAGAGAGAGAGAAACAGAGAGGCAGAGATGAGATTAGCACAGACTTTTTTTTTTGGATTGTTTAAGAAGAGGACATGTGGATTTTGACTGTGATGCAATTTGCTGTAGTACTAGCAGCGTGTATTTTGTTTGTGTGTATTTGTTTGAGTTTTTTTTTTTTTCTTCTTTTTATAAACGATTGTGAGGGTTTTGTCGTTATATAAAAGTTCCAGTTGTAGAAACAAAGACGGCGGATAAGATTAAGAAATGGCTTCTCTGCTTCTCAAAAAAAAAAAAAAAAAAAAAAAAAAGGCTTCTCTTTGTTATTGGTCTCTGTCTGGCATGGGCAGCGGCCTTGTTCATTAATGAGTAAGGCTCTAGACAATATTACATATATTTTTAAATATTTTTTTATTTATTTATATTTTTAAAAAATACAAATAATATTACTAAAATAATATTAGTAATTTTTTATTAAAATACTAATTTTTTAATGGGTAAATTACAACTTACTCACGCTGGGTCCATTTGATTGGGAAAATAGAAAAGTGCAGGATAGAAAATAGAGGGAGGATGGAAAAGTGGGAGGATAGAAAAGTTTTTAGTTTTTCTCAGTTGTGTTTGGTTGAGAGGGTGGAAAAGTAAAGGGATAGAAAATTTTTTAGTTTGGTTGAAAATAAAGTTTGTATAAATTTACCATCATGTTCCTCTTAAATAAAAAAGAAAGTAATATATTATACTTGTGTATAAATCAAAGTGGGCCTTTCAAAAAAAATAATATAAGAAATCATTTAAAAGTGTTTTCTAAAAAAATAACAAAAATAAAAATTAAGAGAAAAAAGAAAGAAAGAAAAGAAAAACCCGGACCAAACAAAAGAAAAAAAAAACAACCCCAAAAAAAAACAACGCAACAGGAGAAAAGTCAAAAAAAAAAAAAAAAAACAAGAAAAGTGGGGCAATTTTGTTAAAAAAAAATTCTTATTTTTCATTCCAATTTTCTCTTAAATTTGGAGAGATTGTATTTTGAAGGGAGAGGAGAGAAAACTTGTGGGCCTCACCACTTTTCTCTCCCCCTCTCTCTCTCAACCAAACAGTGAAAAATACCATTTTCTACCCTATTTTCCTCTACCTGTTTTCCATCGTTCATATTTTCACTCCAACCAAACACACCCTAAATTACCTACTGGTTTGAAATTTGACACTTTACCAACATGAGGTTAGCTTAATTATAGTTCTATAATTCACTTTTGTTAAAAACATGGCTAAAAATGTCATTTTTCTCAATTTTATGTTTCTCTCATCCAAAAACACAAAAAATATAAAAATACAAAATCAAATAAGATTAAAAAGAATCTAGCGAAATACTTGCATAATGAAATTTCAAACCACATGTAGGTAATTTAAATTCCAATCAAACCACAAGCAGATAAGTTGTAATTTACCCTTTTTTAATTGTTTACCTTTCTTAACACGCAACAATTATCATCCACTACCTTTTTTAAGAGTCCAGATCTTTTATTTCATTTTTTAACAGTCCAAACATGTGACATGTTTTTATTCGTGGAGTATAGTGTGATTAGAAAAAGTTGGACAAAAGATTTGGACTCCATTTTTAAATTGTCTTACTTTTTCTACTCCACCAATAAATACCTATCACTAAATATGTAATTTTTCTCAATTTTTTATATTTCTCTTCTCAAAAAACACAAAAAAGAACATAAAAATATTGGATCAAATAAGATTAAAAAGAATCTAGCGGAACACTTGTATAATGAGATTTCAAACTATAGGTAGGCAACTTGACCTTTAGTCAAACCTCAAGTGGATAAAGTGTCAAATTTTAAACCACAGGTAAGCAACTTAAATTACGGTCATACCACATGCGGGTAAGTTGTAATTTACCCTTTTTTAATTGTTTACCTTTTTTAGCACACAACAATTATCATCCACTCTATTTTTTTAAAGTCCAGATCTTCTATCTCATTTTTTAAGAGTCTAAACATGTGGCATGTTTTTATTCGTGGAGTTTAAAGTGGAGCAAGAAGAGTGGGACAGAAGATTTTGACTTTTTTTTTTAAATTGTCTTATCTTTTCTACTCCACTCTATACTCCATCAATAAATACCTATCGCATATCCACCTATTCAATTAAAACTAATTTTTCCTATTTCAATTACCCAAAATAAAAGAACTTGACACCTCCCACCACCCACCACCACCCACCGTCAACCTTTGTCGGCACCGTCCTCCTACAACCAGCCTCCGATACCATCAACATCACCGGTAACAACCAAACCGCCTTTTTAATTAAATCCAACCCAATTCCTACTGATCTTTTCAAACCCACCAACCACAATAGATGAAACCCATGTTTCAAACCCAAGCCAATATCATCAAATCCTAATAACCATCGAATCAATCAAAGACAACAAACACAATTTAAGGAGAACTAACACAAAATAGATTTGGTCATAGTATAAAAATTGGGAAACAAAAGAGAAGTAGAGAACGAAAATGAAAATAAAAATAAAATGAAAGAGCAAAAACATAAAAGTAATTTAGTGGCTAGGAAGAGAAATAAAAATAAGGAGTAGGTTTATAACATGGGTTTTAGCTATGGTGATGATTTTGGCTTGGGTATGAAACATGAGTTTCAACTATGGTGGTTGGTGGGTTTGAGAGTTACGATTGGGATTAGTTTGATTTAATTAAATAGGCAGTTTTGTCATAATTGGAAACGATAGTTGGCCATGACTGGAGAGGTTGATGGAACCAAAAGCCGGTGGCAGTGAAGGTTGTGGTGGTGGGGAGATGTACCGTTATTTTATTTTAGGTAATAGAAATAAGAAAATGCATATTTAATTAAAGATGTGGACATGTTGCATGTGTTTATTAGTGGAGTATAGAGTAGAGCAAAAAAAATGAGACTGAAAATTTGGACTGCCTTGGAATACATAAAGAAAAAATAAAATGCAAAATAAGTAGTGCCATAGAAAATATACTGTAGTATGACTGTATATTTATACACAAATTTACATGGCCTAATGTAGGTGAATTTTGCATTTGATTGGCTAAAATGTGGTATTTTTTTTTCTATTATACAAGCACCAACGAGTGCTCTTACACTACATCATCTTTGGTTGTTTCTACTATTTCTCCCTTTGGGTTTTTTTTCTTTTGAATTTTTAGCACCGGGTTTTGCCTTAAAAGAAAAAGGCTTTAACTCTAAATTGATTAAGAATTATTTTCCTCAAACTCATTATGTAATAAATTTAAAAAAAATGTTATTTTACAAACAACTTATGTGGTGAGTAGTTATTAGTAAGTAAAAAGTGATATTAGTGGTGTGCATATATAAGAACGGGTAAAAATTGGCCACAATAATAGTTTATAAAAATGTTCTAAAATAATTTGTAACTGATGGGGAACTAAAAATTAGACCATCTCCAGTTCGTCCATAGGAGTCATCCAGAGCCAAAGGTCAACCCAGAATGATACGCTTGTCCGTGTACGTAAGAAGGTCGTCCATAGACGTGAGGGTTGTCTAGGGAAAATTGCCTGGACGACCCCCAACACTTGTGATATTACCAGAAATAGACATCCACAAGAACCTATAACTCAAACCACGTGCTACCAAGCCCTTCTATTAAATACTTAACTTCCAATGGCAGTTGTAGAAGATAAGATTGAATATTCTAACTTCTATAGCGGTTGCAGAAGTTAAGTTTGAACCTTCAAACTTCCACAAATATTGGGGAAGTTACTATGCAAGTAACCACTCCAAAAAACCCACTATATAAGGACTCACGAACATCAAATAAAGGTAAGTTTTTACTAATCCTAAAAAGTTGAAATTCCTAAATCTTAGAGAAAAAACTAATTTAAGCATTGGATGGTTCTTGGTCAGTTCACCTCGATCTCCTTTGATTCTTGTGTCTTTTGATTTTCAGGCCTTTCAAGCTCACACTAGCCCATTGAAGCCCGTAGCATTCAACCTACTGATTTTTTGTGCATCATCAGTTGGCGCCGTTTGTGGGGAAGAGATTGACTTTGTGTTTTGCAATTTATCTTCCTTTGACAAAATGCTGCACAGTTCGGATAAGATCGATGACCACTAGTCCAGGCCATGAGGAGAGTAGGAATGCTTCTAGTAATCCCAATCGCGATTGCCAGTCAACACCTGTCATGCAATCGCCTTCCATCCAACACATACAATCCATGGCAGCCGCCATGGCGGAATTAACCCGTCAGAACCAAGAGTTTACTAGGGAGATTAGTTTAAGGAGATAACACCATAAAAGATACATGGAAGGGCAAGCCCAGAGTCAAGAAGTTAGGCAAGGAGAAAACATTGAGCTTGAGAATCAGTCAAGGGGCACCACCTCATGAAAGGTGCCACACTTGGAGAGAGAGATAGCTCAGATGAAGAAGGCCATGGACGAGATGAAGGAGAACATGAGAAAGGCGAATCCTGTAGATGATCTAGTCCATCGAACGGATTCCCATTTTGTGCCTTCCATCAACAGTCA
Organism: Castanea sativa; assembly: GCF_040712315.1. Classification (NCBI taxonomy): domain Eukaryota; kingdom Viridiplantae; phylum Streptophyta; class Magnoliopsida; order Fagales; family Fagaceae; genus Castanea; species Castanea sativa. The sequence continues at coordinate 31,412,175 of NC_134019.1, read as the reverse complement.
TTCCCTGCCTTTTAAGTTCAAGATGCCTTCCTTGGACTCATATGATAGAACGCACGATCCTTTTGATCATATTGCTACCTTAAAGACTACAATGCCTCTGCAAGGGATTCTAGACAAGATTATGTGTAGGGCTTTTCCTACTACCCTTAAAGGGTCGGCACAAGTGTGATTCAACAAGATACCTCCAAACACTGTGAGCTCTTTTGAAGAATTGAGTAAGTTGTTTGTCAACAATTTTATCGGAGGACAAAGGCATAAGCATCCTTCGTCCAGCCTATTAACCATAGAGTAAGGAGAAAATGAAAGCTCGCGGTCATTCATTACTCGCTTCAACAAAGAAGTCCTAACTGTAGACGAGATGGATGAGAAGTTGTTATTGGCAACCTTCCATAATAAAGTTAACTCTGATTTTTTCATCCATAAACTTTATAAGTAAGATCCTCAAACAATGGCTGAACTCTTCCATTCAGCCGAAAATTTTATGAATGTAGAGGACGCAATCATAGCCAAGAAGAGGAAAAAGGCCAAGAGAATGGAAGAGGATATCCCGCGCCATCCAGAGCAGGGTCCTCATCCAAAGAAGGCCCGAACAGGAGAGAAGAAAGATCAAGATAACAAGAAGAAAATTTCTTCTTCAACAAAGAGTCAACAGTATACGCCCTTGAACATGCCACTTTAACAAGTACTTATGCAAATCAAGGATGATCCATCCTTGAAGTGGCCGAAAAAAATGAAGGGAGATCCCAACAAGCGCAATAGGAACAAATATTGCCGCTTCCATAGAGACCATGGACATGACATAAACGAATGCTTTGACTTGAAGTAGCAGATAGAGAATATCATCAGACAAGGAAAATTGATAAACTTCTTTGGACGAGATCACAAGGATGAGAAGTTGAAGGGAAAGGTAGAAGAATCGCCACGACCCCCGCTCGAAAATAAGGGTTATTATAGGAGGGACCTTAATAGGGTAGTCTTCCAAGTCAAGGAAGACGTATCGAAAGGTGGTGCAAAACGTCTAACTCTCTAGACGACCCCTAAGGATGAGGGGGCAGATGAGCAAGCCATTATGTTCACAGACGAGGACGCTGAAAGGATTCACCACCCACATGACGACGCGATCGTCATCACGTTGCTCATTACTGATTACACGACTAGGAGGGTGTTGGTACACAATGGGAGTTCGGCAGACATTTTACACTATCCTGTCTTCCAACAAATGAGGCTTGGACGAGATCAATTTCGTCCAGTGAATTCGCCATTGGTAGGATTTGGAGGGATGAAAGTGCAACCCATAGGTACCATAAAATTGCCCGTGGTGGTAGAAGCATACCCACAGCAGATAGAAAAAAAAAGGTAAACTTCCTTGTTGTGGACTGTTCGTCTTCATATAACGCTATCATTGGAAGACTAACCTTAAACAGTTAGAAAGCGGTAACCTCTACCTACCTTTTATCTGTTATGTTTCCAATAGATCATGAAGTAGGTCAAGCGCAAAGGGATCAATTAGCCACCAAAGAATGCTATCTAGCCATGTTGGCTATGGACGAGTATATGCAAACGATGAGCATAGATGAGAGAAGAGTTACCGTGGAGCCCATGGAAGTGCTAGAAGACATCCCTCTGGAAGAGCGTAACCTGAAAAATATATAAAGGTTGGAGCAAGCATGGAAGAGAAAATGAAGTGAGACCTTGTCCAGTTCTTAAAGAAGAGCATTGATGTGTTCGCATGGAGTCATGAAGACATGCCAAGTATTGACCCAAGTGTCATTACCCATCGTCTAAACGTATATCCTTCCTCCAAGCCCGTACGTCAAAAGAAAAGAGTTTTTGCTCCTGAACAAGATAATGCCATTAAAGAAGAAGTCCAGAAGTTTACCACGATGAAATTTATCCGGGAAGTTTTTCACCTGGACTGGTTGGCGAACGTAGTGATGGTCAAGAAGGAAAATGGCAAGTGGAGAATGTGTGTGGACTTCACCGATCTGAATAAGGCTTGCCCCAAAGATAGCTATCCATTGCCACGCATTGACCAGCTGGTGGACTCAACTGTGGGTCATAAATTGCTGAGTTTCATGGATGCTTTCTCAAGTTACAATCAAATAAGGATGGACGAGGTGGATCAAGAGAAGACATCCTTCATTACCAGCCAAGGTTTATTTTGCTACGACGTGATGCCCTTCGGTTTGAAGAACACAGGGGCAACTTATCAAAGGCTAGTTAACCATATGTTTCGTCCATATATTGGACGAAATGTGGAGGTTTATGTAGATGATATGTTGGTAAAGAGCTTGGACGAGGAAAAGCACCTAGACAACCTTCAAGAGACCTTCGATACACTCAGAAGATATAACATGAAGTTGAACCTGAGCAAATGTGCTTTTGGAGTTTCGTCAGGGAAATTTCTTGGGTTCATGGTTTCACATAGGGGAATTGAAGCAAATCCCGATAAAATTCAAGCAATACTAAATATGGAACCACCAAAGAACATCAAGGAAGTCCAATTTCTCACTAGGCGAGTTGCCGCTCTTAACAGATTTATCTCCAAAGCCACTGACAAGTGTTTACCATTTTTCAAGGTTCTTAAGAAGGCATTCAAATGGACGGACGAGTGTCAAAAGGCCTTCCAAGATCTCAAAGCTTGTCTCACAATAGCTCCTTTGCTGAGCCCATCTATACTAGATGAAGAATTATACTTGTATTTGGCAGTGTCTCCACATGTAGTGAGCTTGGCATTAATTAGAGAAGAAGGAAAGATACAGAAGCCAGTTTATTATACAAACCCAACGCTGAGGGGAGCGGAAGAATGGTACCTTATGATGAAAAAACTAGCTTTTGCTTTGGTCACGACTTCCAAGAAGTTACGACATTATTTTTAGGCTCACGTCATCAATGTCTTGACAAATCATCCACTCAAGAAAGTGATGAACAAGTTGGAAGTCGCAGGACGATTAATCCAATGGGTCATAGAACTTAGCGAGTTTGATGTCAAGTACCAACTAAGAAGTGCTATAAAGGCTCAAGTCTTGGCAGATTTCATTGCGGAGTTCACTTGCAACCAAGGTGGGTTAGACAAGATTGATAAAGCTCAAAGGTGGGTCGTCTATGTAGATGGTTCGTCCACACTATATGCAGGAGGAATTGGAGTTGTGCTAAAATACTTTAAAGGGGACAAGTTGAAATACGCAACTCGTCTACAGTATTAGACAACCAATAATGAAACTAAATATGAAGCTCTCCTTAAAGGGTTGGAATTGGCTAAGTCTCTAGGGGTAGAGTCAGTGGTCGTCCACGGAGATTCTCAGTTGATCATAAATAAAGTAAATGGAATATGTGAAGCTAAGGAAGATCGAATGAAGAAGTATCTTAGTCAGGTGAAGCGGCTTATCAAAAAATTTAAGGAAGCCAATTTCGTGCAAGTCCCACAGGAGGAAAATATGGAAGCAGATATCTTGGTGAAGGTAGCTTCGACAAAGGGGGCTATAGACGAGTATGACAAAGTCCAATACATGTCAAGCATAGACCTTCTAGAGGTACAACAAATTGCAGGAGAAGGAAATTAGATGACTTCAATAGTAGTTTACCTCAAAGATGGAAGGCTTTCGGAAGATAAGGACGAAGCTAGAAAGTTAAGGATTAAAGCCGCTAAGTATGTCCTCATAGACGAAGTATTATATAAAGTGGCTTCTCTTAGCCCTACTTGAGGTGCTTAGCTTTGGATGAGTCAAATTATGTGTTGAGAGAGGTTCATGAAGGAGTATGTGGAAACCACTCAGAAGCGAGAGCGCTAGTCCATAAAGTCGTTTGTGTAGGTTACTACTGACCAACTATTCAAGCAAATGCTAAGGCTTATGTTAAGGTGTGTGACCAATGTTAGCGCTTCAGCAACGTCCCTAGACAGCTGTCAGAGTATCTCACCCCGATAAAGGCCCTATGGCCCTTTGCGCAATGGGGATTGGATATCTTAGGTCCCTTCCCACTTAGAATCAGGCAAATGAAGTTCTTGGTAATAGGGATCAATTACTTTAGTAAGTGGGTGGAAGCCGAACCCTTAGCCAAAATCACGCAGCAGAATGTCAAAAATTTCGTTTGGAATAGCATTGTATGTAGGTTCAGGGTACTAGTGTCTGACAATGGACAACAATTTGACAACACAACTTTCAGAGATTTTTGCGAGCATTTTGGAATCAAAAATCATTATTCCTCACCCTCCCACCTACAAGCAAATGGACAAGTAGAAGTTGCAAACCGATCATTGTTGAAAATTATCAAGACTCGGCTTGAAGGAGCAAAAGTAGTATAGTCAAACGAGCTACCAGGTGTTCTATGGGCTTACAAGATGACTCTAAGGACCCCCACAGGGGAAACTCCTTTCAAACTAGCTTATGAGAGCGAAGCTGTGATATTTGCAGAAGTGCACATGGCGAACCACAGGGTGATGAAGTATCAGGACGAGGATAATGAAGAGAAACTTCGTTTAAACCTTGATCTGATAGACGAGGTAAGGATAAACGCGGAGCAAAGGACAGCAAGGTATAAAAACCTCATGGCTAGGCAATATGATGCAATGGTTAAGCTTAAGCGTTTCAATACCGGGGATCTCATCCTAAAAAAGGTCTATTTGGCAACCAGAAACTCAGCTTATGGAAAACTGTGACCTAATTGAGAAGGACCCTACAAGGTTATCGATTACAAGAGACAAGGGTCTTATTACTTAGAATCCCTGGACGGGAGAAAGCTGGAGCATCCCTGGAATGTTAAGCATTTAAGAAGGTATTACTAGTGGGATAACAGCCTGGACGAGCATCACTCTGGACGAGATCATCCTAGATGTTGTGTCTATCCTAGACGAGTTGAAGTTATGTGTTACTTTTCATTACTTGTGTTTATTATTAGTATTCTATGTGGTGTTTTGGTTCCCTAAAAGTATATGTTTGTAAACCATGTGTTGCCTATGAACTATGGATGAAGTCATAGACTTGGTTTGTTTGTATCTTTAATTCCCTAAAGGCACCAGATTTTAAGTATATGCCAAAACTTGTGGACGATGTTTTGTAAGTAATATTTACAATGTATAAGGTTGTGTGAATTTCCAATTCTCATGTTGTTGAAGTTCTCATTAAAACTAATCCACAAGAAGGCTAATAGCCTAAGACGAGTAAAATCTCTCAACACAGGGATGTAATGTCTATATGTTTTCCTTAAAATAAGGATAAAGCAGAGAAATAAGCTTAAGGTATGTTCGTCTGACTAATGCATGAGATAAAACCTAAGCATATTTGTCCAACCAATGGACGATAAAATGCACGCACGAAAGAATGTTCAAAATCTATGGATAGATATAGCCAGTTGAAACAGTCCAATCTTTGGACGAGTAAGAGCTGGAAACGCCTTGCCTAAAGACGAGTATAAATCGTCCAACCTATGGACAAAAAATAGAACCAACTAAGTCAAATCTTTGGACGAATAAAGTTGGAAAAGGCAATGCCATTCATAAGACGAGTTATGCTTATAAAAAATTAAAGAATAATAAGGATGTTAAACATGATGAAATCATTTTAACATGTACAAGCTAAATGCCTTCATAAGTGGATGGACTACACTTAAAATCAGTATAATATGGGTGATGTAAATAAGGAAAATTCATCCATACAATAACATGTTCAATAGTAAATATTCATTCATAAAAGTTTAAAAGGGTAGACGACCACCATCCAAAAACCCTTATAAAGTAAAGCATAAATGTATTAAAGCTCATTCTCAAGATTGTGGACAAGTAAAATGTACTTAGATTAATTTAAATGGTCCAAAACAACGAACCTCATACTTTAAAAGAAGAAGAAGAAGAAGAAGAAGAAGAAGAAGAAGAAAACAAGGTGGTAAAATTTCAAACATTTACTACGAGGGATTATCTCCAGTTTTAGGCTCGTCTTGGGCTAGCTGGGTGGTAGCATTGTCTTTGATATTCACGCCTTCAGAACTTGTCTGGAGGAGAGAGCTGGCAGCACCAAGCTAGAGTTTGATGGAGCTAAAGTCCACTTCAGGGAAGCGTTCAATAGCGTTCATGCGAAAATCTCCAACGCCAGCAGCGTAGTTCGTGTCGTCAGCCTTTAGCTCCTCGATGAGATTTTTCAGTTCTTTAACTTCGTCTTTGGCCATGCCTGCCACCTCAACCTAACCCCTGCAATTGTCCTTAACCTCCTGGATCCTCTTCTCAAGCTTAATCCTCTCCTTGTCCATCTTTGTGGCTTGCCTAGACGCTGCATTGAACTTAGACATTGCCTATGTAAGTGGGTGAAATTTATGTTAGACCAAAAAAAAAAAAGTGTAAAATGACAAGACGAGGTAAAAGTGAAATTACATACCTTAAAAAGATCATGAACAGCAGAATGTTCAAACTCTTTTAAAAACATGTCATAGCATGCAACAACGTCCTTATTAGTGACAGCCTTTTTGAATCTTTCCCAAGCCAAGTCCTCATTCTCAACGAGGTTCATGGGAACTCTTGGAGGAGGCTGAGACGAGGCAGGAGCAGTGGTGGACAGGGTAACTCTGACAGGCTCAAACGAATCCACATCGTGAATCCAAAAGTGAAATTGCATACCTTAAAAAGATCATGAACAGCAGAATGTTCAAACTCTTTTAAAGACATGTCACAGCATGCAACAACGTCCTTATTAGTGACAGCCTTTTTGAATCTTTCCCAAGCCAAGTCTTCATTCTCAACGAGGTTCATGGGAACTCTTGGAGGAGGCTAAGACGAGGCAGGAGCAGTGGTGGACAGGGTAACTCTGACAGGCTCAGATGAATCCACATCGTGAATCTAAACGGACGACTGTTGGAAGGCAGGAGGGATGACATGGCCTAGCTTGATGACCTCAGGCTTGGGCAACTTGTGTTTCGCCTTCTTTTCCTTTCGACGGCTTGGAAGATTCTCCAAGTCAATCCTCTTGGATAGATTCTTTCTTTTATCTCCCACAGCAAGATGAGGCTGAGACTCCGTCTCTGGTAAGGCATCCTCATTTATTACCACCCATTTTTCCTTTATTTTCTTTCATAATTGACATCCCTGAAAAGGAAAATATTAGGATTGATTAAAAGATGATATTCAAACAATTTCTTTATAAAAAAAAAAAAAAGAAGGAGAAGGGGGAAGGGAAACTTATGTCTACGAACAGTAAGCTCATGGGCAATATCTTTAGCAGAAGATTTAGGACTAAGTCCCCAAGTCGCTAGATGATCAAGGGTGACCAACGAATGGAAACTCCTGTCAACATATAGATGAGCTCTTTGGACGCGTTAAAGATGGAACTTGTCCAAGGATGGCCGTCTGACAGCTGTAAAAAGAATGGGAGGATTAGATGATTAAAAAGGAAGGAAAAATGTTGAATAAGGAAAAAACATACCTTTTGGACGAAGGTTCCCTATCCAGTATAGGGGGCAAATGGATCCCTGCCAACCTCAACATGGTGTCCAGCCCAAAAACCAGAGACAAAGAAAAACTCCGACTTTCAGTTCTTATCAAACGTCAAGAGGGACTTTATCAATCTACAATCTTTACCCTTGGATGTGAACTGGTAAAACCAAGGGATTGACTAATTTCTGAGGGCTTGTAACAATAAAGGAACTCATCCACGGTAAAAGGACGATCCGCTTCAAACACTTCCCTCCACAAAATTTGCATAGAGACAACTAGCCTCCATGCATTAGGATTAAATTGACACACTCCTAAACCAAACCTAGTTAATAACTCCCTAGCGAAGGCGTTAAAAGGCAACCTAAGTCCCCCTAGAGGTAGGCTTCATAGATACCTATTCCAAGACGAGGGTCATAACAAAATTCGCCTCGAACGGCTAACCTAGGGTTAAAATCGTCTGGAATATAATACCAACTCCTAAGAGAAGCCAGTCTTTTCTCATCCATTTGAGAATGGACGCCTACAACATAGCTATATACAATCTCTACCTCGTCCAAATGAATGGATGGGAGAACACTCGTCGAGGTACCAGCTTGTGACCCTGAAGCTGCCCTCATCCTGAGATGTTCCTGAAAAACCTCTAGGGAAACCCCAAGAACAACAAACGTGTATTGCTCATCCATGGTATTCCTCCCATTGCTACTATTGCTACTACTACTATCCTCGCTACTACCACTATCACTAGTGTCGTCATGATACTCATCTATCTCCTTATCAACACTATTGCTAGATGAAGACATTTCATAGAAACTAGAGAAGGAAAGCCTAAGGATGAGGAAGAAGAGAATACCTGGATCTAGACGGCCTAAAGATGCAGGAGGACTCTTAGACGAAGGCACTGGACAACAAAAGTCAGGGAAGAAAATTTAAGAAATATTAAGGGTAGGAGAGGAATTCTACTATTTATAGGCAACAAATTTTTTTATCTGGAACAATGCAACCAACTAGAAGAAGTCACATAGTCTTTTCCTTGAGAAATTGAATAGACGCGACAAGTAAACCAACCAAATTACGACACGTGGCAGGCTCTGGAACGTTCAAATCCAACCGGGATAGTGATGACACATGACACAACATTTAACCAATGGGATGATGACACACGTAAAAAATCAACAATAACTTCAATAGTTTTTTGGACAACCTTTGGACAAGGGGGCAACTGATGGGGAACTAAAAATTGGACCATCTCCAATGAGTCCATAGGAGTCTTCCAGAGCCAAAGGTCAGCCTAGAATGATATGCTCGTCCGTGTACTTAAGAAGATCGTCCATAGACGTGAGGGTCGTCCAGGGAAAATTGCCTGGACGACCCCCAACACTTGTGATATTACTAGAAATAGACATCCACAAGAATCTGTAACTCAAACCACATCCTACCAAGCCCTTGTTCATTGCTATTAAATACTTAACTTCCAATGGCAGTTGTAAAAGATAAGATTGAATATTATAACTTTCATAGCGGTTGTAGAAATTAAGTCTAAACTTTCAAACTTCCACAAATATTGGGGAAGTTACTATGCAAGTAACCACTCCAAAAAACCCACTATATAAGAACTCATGAACATCAAATAAAGGTAGGTTTTTACTACTCCTAAAAAGTTGGAAGTTTTGAGTCTTAGAGAAAAAGCTAACTTAAGCATCGGAGTGTTCTTGGCCAGTTCACCCCAGTCTCCTTTGATTCTTGTGTCTTTTTCTTTTCAGGCCTTCCAAGCACGCACTATCCCATTGAAGCTCGGAGCATTCAGCCTACTGATTTTCTGTGCATTAGTAACTATAATGTGTAGTATTACTTATAAATTAAATACTACTAAGATTTTTAAAACTAATAAATTAAATCTTAGTTTTTTTTTAGGAAGAAATTAAATCTCAGTTCATTTAAGTAAAACGACATTATATTTAGTTTAATATAAAGTGAGCATTTAATTTATTACTTTGTAAATTTTTTTTTAATTTTATAAATGTTACTTACATAAATTTAAAAGTTTAATTTGTTACTTTTACACTATTGGATTTAATTTGTTACTCTAAAGATTTTATAATTCAATATTTTTACTTTTTGAGAATATATGGTTTAATTTGTTACACTTCTAAAATTTATGATTTAAATTGTAATTTTGTTCATTATTTTATTACTCTTAAGTCGCACAAGCAATTAATGAATAATAGCTAATTTTAAAGCAAGGCAAAGTTAAAAGATCAAAAGGCGACTAAGGGTCCGTTTGAGATCCGCTTATTTTGCTGAAATTGAATTTTTTTGCTGAAAGTACTAAAGATAAATGTAAAAGTTAATTTGAAATAGTACAGTGTAACCCATGAATAGTACCAAAAGTAAGTTAAATAGTAAAATAAGTTGGCAAAAATAATATTTGCCAAACGGACACTAAATTTGAGTTTTTCATTTTATATTTTCTTTCTACATTTTTTATTGATATATTTCTTGTATAATATAATAAATACATTATCTCTTTTATATCAAACTTAAATAAAATCAGAAATTATAAGAGAAAAATGAGAGCTGAAAAAAAATTGAATTTTAAAAATAAAATTAATATTAATAAAATTCTTATCAATTTTTTTTTTTGAGAAACAAAATTCTTATCAACCTTTAAATACGATAAGAAGCATCACAATATTGAACTAAGATTTTTTACGTAAGAAATTTTATTATTCTTAAAGAGTAGTGTATGAGAAACAAAAAATAACGAAATAGTTATGTAATGTTCTCCAGAATCTGTATTGTTTTTAAGTTGAACTTTTGAGTTTTTTGTGCATAAATGTGTTGATGCCCAATTTTTTTGATCTGTACCCAAAAGCCCATACGGAGGAAGGCCCAATGAAAAACAAGGCCCAAAGGCCCACTTAGAAGACCAAAAAGCAAGAGAGGTCCAAAAAAAGAAATGCAAGAGAAAGCGATCTGCAATATAATACAAATCTGCTGCAAAATATAGCTTTGCCGCAAAATACAGTTATTTGGCAGAATGGCTTTGGCAGAAAAATACAAATTAGGCCCAAGGCCCTTTTGATCCAGTCAACATTATTTGACCCATAAAGGCTCAAATCCTTTTGTATAAAAAAGATAGGCGTGAAAACTGATATGAAAAAGCACGATGAAAAGAAATAAGGAATAACAGGAAGTGTCAACAGCAAGAATCACGTGAAGGAAAGAAAACCCAAACCAAAGAAAATGACAAACGTAGCAAGAAACGCATAAAGAAATAAGACAAAAAACACGCAGCAGAACAAATCTACTACAGTAGAAATGGCGTGGGAATGAAAGAAGACAAAAACAGAAGATAATGAATCAAGCACAGAAGGGCCGGAGCACCACCAACCTGTACCCAGCCAATACAAGGGAGGTGAGTCCACGATTAAAGGGATTCAGAGGGTGTGGTTTGGTGGTGGGGGGAAAATGGGGTCTATATTTGGTTTCCAGTCGTGATTCTTTTGGGAATATACCTTGCTGGGATGATATCTTACCCAAAAGAAGTAATAGATGGTTGGGACCACCTAATGCATGCCATAGAGTTAGGTAGTGAGGTAGCTCAATCCTTATCCATTTGAACTTAGAGGTAGAGGTATACAACAAGAACAAACAAAAATGAATTTTGTCGTGAAATGGGTAGCGGTGCACAAACATGTACTGAGCAATGACAGTGGTCGGGGCAACCAATGGGTTAATTGGTAGTCTTAAAGGGATGCCCACAACAAACCAAAAATAGTTGGTGAAGTCCTAGGAGTAAAAGTGAGAAATCCCATTAAATTAGCTCACTATAAAAGGAGGAGGTAGGGGAGAGCACCTACGGGGAGAACCCATAGTAAGAGAGCAGTAAGCACCTAAGGGAGACACGTAAGAAGAGAGAGGTATCTATAGAGAGGGACTCAAGAAAAGGAAAGATCAAAGGAGGAACAACCCACGACAATAAAGTAGTAAGAAACTAAGAGTAAAAATAATGGAGAGAAAGAAAGGAAGTGGTAAAAAGAAGAGAGAAAATACGACAAGAATAGGGGCATGCATCAATAGACTATCTTTTCCCTCCATCTTAGCAAACCCACTCTTTGAAGTCTCCAAAAGTAATAGCTAGTAGCCATTTAGGCCTATTCTCCAAAATGCATAACTTTGATGGCAGAAACCTATGACAAGGTTGTTCAAGTTGGGGTTTGGGTTCCTTCTTGGTTTACTTATTCTATGGGAAGATTCAATTCTTGATTTCAATTGCAAATACATTTGATTTCTCTCATTAGAACTTATATTTGCTGCATTTAATCATTTTGTTGTAGCACGTTTTTATCACGTTTGCTACACCAATTGTCCTGCTGTGGCATTTTTACTTGTTGTACTAGTTATTCTGTTGTAGCACCTTTTTATTATGTTTACCGTGTTAGCTATTATACTAGCTAAATATTTTTTGCCGAAACTTTCTTATTTATTTGTTATTACGTGTTTTACTTTTGACACAAATTAATCATTATCCTGCCATAAGTATAAATATATACATATATCTTGTTTCTCATGTTCTACAGAATATATTTTATATATGTATATGTGAATACGTATAAGTATATTTACGAATATATATATATATATATATATATATATATATATATATATGTATATATTTGAGAATATGCTAACCCATGTAAGTTAACATTTGCTTGATTGGTATTTTCTTAGGGTTTTAGATTTGTTTGTGTAGGAAGTAGAAAAGTATTTTTGTAGTAAAAAAATGAAGAGTAGTCATCCACATTGCAAAAGACTTTACTGCACAGCATAAGGCTTTAATGCACAGCAAACAGCTTTACTGCACAACAAAAGGCTTTAATGCATAACAGAAAGCTTTACTGCACAGCAGACGGTTTTACTGCACAGAAGACGGTTTTATTGCATAGCAGACGATTTTATTGCACAATAGAAAATTTTGCTGCATAGCAAAAAATTCAGACTTGTGGCAGAAACAGGAGAAAAGTTCCTTCTGCAGTAGAAATAGAGGATAAGCCCACTTTGCAATGTCTTCCCTTAGACTTTGGACTCGATATTTGCGCACAAACTAGCAGCGGCAGAATGGTACTTTGGCCATTCCGTGGAACGCCAGACCCAACTTCCTCCTTAGAAAAAACTTAGACTAAGCGTTGTCCAATAACATCAAGACGCGTGTCAAAGGTGCAAAAATGTAAAAAGAAGTCTCGACAAAATGTTTACAATACAATTTTAAAATTGTTACAATTAATTTGACCATTTTATGATTAAAAAAAGGTCATGTAATTTAGTTACTAAAAATCATGTGGTGAGAGCCTTGAAAATTTTATAATTAAAAAATTGAAATACACCACTCAATAACATTATATTGAATGTGTGTGTGTGTGTGTTTTTTTTTTACAAAACTATTGTTGAATTACATTATCTCCTTGTTAATGCTTGCAAAATATCAAGTTATCAAAGATTAAAAACCATCTCATAAATACAATTAATTCATGCTTCTTTTTTTATTATAAAAAATTACACAAAAGATGAGTTTTATAATTGAATAGTAAATGATATTGATTAAATCAAAATTAGGCATGCATGTTAAAAATAAGGCGAATGTATAGTCCAACAATTAGATTTGCAAAATATTAATCCAATTAGAAGTTATTAAGTAGTGTAATATTAACAAAATTTACATGAGTAAAGTGAACCCATTGCATGTTATGATGACACGTATTTATCTCTCAAAACATACTACAATGACAACTTCCTATATTTGTTGATATTACACGGATAAACAACGCTACATGTCTTCAACTGATAAAGTATCTGATTGTTGAATAAGAGATTTGTGATTCAATCCCCGCTTGCACAAAAAATCGATTGGTGTTTGGTCTGATGTTAAAGAGCACAATCATTATAAACGAATACCATAGATTGAAACTCTATAATAATTAAAAAAAAACTACATGTCAAACAATTATTTGTACATGTCAATTCACTTGACACACATCAATAATAAATATAATAAAAAAAGTTTTTAAATATTCACTATTAATTCAACCAATATTGCCTTGGATGTAAACTTTTTTTTTAAAAATTTAGAATTAAATTTTTTTTTAAGATCAATTTAAGATTTAAATGTATACTGTAAGTGCACAATTGCACCTGGACCCAAAGACAATTACGGGCTCAGGCCCAATGAGCCTTAAACAATAAAATTTGTAGAGTGTGGGCTTGAAATCTAGGTTAGAAGTACTGAGAACTTGATAACAGGCTAAAAGTTACAAATACTTGTAAATAACAAATGATAATTGCAAATAGACCTCCTCGGACGTAAGCCGAGGACTACTTCTGTATTATTTCTCTTTCTCTCTTAAAAGTTACAATTCTTAATTTCTTTCTTTGTTACCGACCAACCCCCCTTTCTCTGGCATTCATCCCCCTTAAATACTTATTTTTCTGATACTTTATCCACGTGTTGCTCCAACCCCCTCCCCCCTAAATATTTCTTTTCTTAGTGCCTTTGAATAGTGACCAGAAGTTTCAGTTCTACTGTGCAGGGGTCACTTCCCCATTAAGGCGGCCAGGGAGGTAGGTGCAGAGTCTTTAATGTGGTGGTGGCAGCCTTTTCTTTTGGTATTTTTCTAACACCGGTGTACCTCGAAGATTCAGGGTTTCCCCCTTTAACCATTAGTCTTTCCAAAGTTGTGCCTTGACCTTCATAATGAAGCTCTGAGTTCTTTTGGATCTGTCCGAGGAGAAGCTCGCCCTCGGCTGTATCCTCGGACTCTCGGCGTATGGGCCAATTCGCAAAGTTAACAAATTCTTAACTCTGGAGCAGGTCGGCCCTCCATGCTATAGTCCAAAGGCCCATATACCCACTTGGGTCCTTTTACTCCCACATATACTATTGATTCAACCAATATGTTCTTAAACAATCAGTAAAAAAGGAAGTTACATAGAGTCATAGACCTCATTATGTATATACAATATACACACATTATAATGACATGTGTCGATAATCAAACATTTTTCCGCAAAGCTTGATGAAATTTACCCATTAATCAGCTTAAGGATAGAATAGAATATCCATATAAATACTAATTGCTATAGGATTTATTCATATTTTTTAGTAATGATCATTTTCTTGAAACATATGTTACTATAAATTCAACAAGTTTACCCTCCCCAAAAAAGAGATTTATGAAGCAGAGACATGAAATATGCATGCATGCAACCCTTCACTAATATTATGCAAGTGATTCATTTTCCTTCAACAACCAGAAGTTATTCATGATGTAATAAATTTATCTTCTTCTTAATAAAATTACAAGTTTTTCATTAAAAAAAGAAGAAGAAGAAATTGCATCTTAAAAATTTAAAACAAATCTTAGGGTACAATTTTGAAACTGAATTGACGGATGGTCTACATTTATTTTTAATTATAAACTTAGGGTTTATTATATTTGAAGATATGTATGGGTATGGATTCCAAAATTGTGAATCTTCAAGACAAAGTGCATTAAAAAAAAATGGAAAAGGACAATTTCAAAAGGCAATTATTGTTTGACTCATGAGATTGTGGAAGTTAAAACCAAAGCAGGGACTTGAGGTACTTTGTTTTCAACGACAGATATGAATTTTAGGCATTGCAAATTGCAATGCTATTGGAAAGTATACTCCATAATTTGTTGCACTAAACCATATGAGAAGCCAGATATACATGAACGACAAAAAGAGGGCCTGGAGAGGAAATTGTTCTAATTAGACCAATAATTAAAAAAAGAACAAGATAATTGTGGCTTCCATATGGAAAGAATAAAAAATGAGTAATTCTTAGGTACTCTCTGAGCAAGAAAAATAATATTACATCCTCTCACATTCATTATTGAGTTCATTCATTAAAATTCATGCATGAATGTGAGAAGATGTAGGATGTAGCATAATTTCTCCCTATTTCAAGAGTACCTAAGAATTTTCCATAAAAAAGAGGGTGACAGTCTCACAATCCCACTGCCCTTTTGATGGAAAGAATCCAAGAAGTAAATATATTATAGGGTTTGGCTTACCTCCAGTACTTTTTAAAAATGAATTTCCTTTTATTTTAATGAGAGGCTGTCACACTACCCACTAACTAAATAAAAAGTAGAGATTAAAACCGACTACCACTTGTTATTGTATATTTAAAACAAAAAGACATGTCCAGTTAAAAAAGTACTAGAGGTAAGCCAAATCTTATATTATAAATCCTTTGTAATCCCCTTAGTCTTTTTTTAAAAAATTGTTTTTTTATTATTTGAATGCTGGAGAGAAATTAAAAAATAAGAGGAAAAGAGTGAAATAAAAAAGTAATGTAAGTATGAATTAATTAGGCTAGTTGACATGATTATTAATAATGTTAATTAATGACAAAAATAGTAGTTTTTTCTAATCATTTGATCTCAGAGAAATTTACTGTTTATAAAATATGTAATTTTTGTGGAGCTCCGCTATGTGTAACTTAACCACTTAATATCTTTAGGGGCATTTGGTTCGTTGTGATATTCCATTACACAGTAATATTACATTAGGGTAAACTACATATTTGGTTCATAAGCTTTACACTAAATGTCAATTTAGTCATTGACCTTTTAAATGTCTCAATTTAGTCCCTAACATTGTGGTATTGTGTCAAAATAGTCCCTACCGTTAAGTGCTGGATGGAAAATGTTAACGTGGCTAATGGTAAAATTAAAATATTGTTTTTATGCCGCATAGATTTCCACATAAGCTGCCATGTGGAATGAATTTTAAAAATCAAAGTTTTTTTTATCTTACTTTAACTCTCTCTCTCTCTCTCTAATATATTCTCTCTATGCTTACTACTCTGCCTCCCTGATCGAAGCTTACTCAAGGCTAGGCAAATGCAAAAATACCCATTCCAAGTCTAAATCTATTTTGATGGAGCTCCTTTTGTCTCATACCGTGTAATTTCTTGGCCCCTTCAAGGCTCCAATGATCGAACTCCATGAAAGAAGTCAATAAAATACAATCTATTCACACTGTAGATGTGTAATTTGTGTCCTTCACTCTCTTTAAATAATTTTTATAAAAAAAAACCCCTTTATTTCTACTCCGTCAAATGGAAAAAAAATGAAAGAAGGGATAGTATTGGAAAACTTAATTTTAGAAGATAGAAATAGAATAGAAGTTAAAATACCCAGACCTTTACAAAAATAATTTGTTTTTGATTTTGCAAAGCTAAGCTGAAAATACCCAGACCTTTATACCAAAACGAAAAAATTTAGTCAGATCACATAGAGCACTTACTCATATCCATACCCATTTACGAATCAACTGAGAATCAGAAATATCCAAACCCATGAATCCATTTTGAAAAACAAACCAAAATCCAAATCCAAATCCAAATCATACCATCTATATGGCTTGCAAAAATGAACAATACCCACACATGCAAAGGGATTCATCCACTCGAAACATACCCATTTGAAATCACCAAACCCATCTCCTTTAGATTCCCCTTACGCATAGTTTAAAGACAGATAGAGGCTTAGAGCTTCAATCTTGGTAGATTGATGAGAGTGAGCGAGTAAGAGTGAGAGAGCGAGAGGTTACAAAAGAGGGATTGGATTTGGCAACCACTGGTGTGCTGGCGATGGCAAGCGGTGGAGAATAGCAGTGGTGTTGAAGGAACTCAGAGAGTGAGCTTTGGTCATGCTGTCATGGAGGCTAAGCATAGAAGAGAGAGATTGAATCTGAGTTAGATCAAAGAGGCAGAGAGAGTTAAAGGGAGTGAATTATAAAATTGTTGATTTTTTTATTTATTAATGCCACATGGAAGCTTATGTGGAAATTTTCGTGGCATAAAAGATAATATTAATTTTACTGTTAGCCACGTCAGTATTTTCCATCTAACACTTAATGATAGAGATTATTTTGACACAATACCAAAAAGTTAGGGACCAAATTGACACATTTAAAAAGTCAAAGACCAAATTGACATTTAGTGTAAAGGCTAGAGACTAAATATGTAATTTACCTATTACATTATTATAATCTTACATTAATGTAAGATCAATACAAAAATACAACATTCCATTATTTAGGAATGTGATGAGATTATTAAGTAAAAAAAGAAAAAGAAAAAATAGAAAGGTGATGAGATTAAAGTGATGTGATATATTTTGTAATTTTAAATTATAATAATATTAAAAAAAATAAAATAAAACAAAAAATTTTAGTGTCACATCATTATAATGTGTATCATATCAAAGTAAATCACAATGCACCAAGCACTCTTCCTATTGGGCAATATGTCCTCTCTGTCTCTCTCTCTCGCAGTTTTAAACTTTCAACTTTCAACCAAAGAAGACGAGAATGACAATCAGTTGCATTACAGCTTCGACTTCTATTCTTAGTCATTATCAGTCTGCTCATGGCCATGGCCTAGCCGTTGATTCCTTGTCATGTGGGTCCGAAAGGATCTTCATTTTGACATCCTTAGGCTTAACGATAGCCACATTTGATCCATTTAGTGCTTTTTACAGTCAGCATCTTCGTCCACTGTGCCTAGAAAATGGTCCCACCACACAAAGGATGTTCCTTTGTATTAAAGAAAGAAGATGCATGAACAATGCTATTGGTAGGACCAAAACAAAAGCAAAAAACATCACTTTTGCCACAAACTCGCCAAATATCAAAGAAGTTTAAGTCAACACCATACTGTTGCCTTTTTTTTTTTAGTTATCTTTTTGTACAGGTCTTTCAAAACTCTTGTTTGGACGAATGGCTTAGTAAAAGTATTTTTGTATCATCATATCATATAAAATAAAAGTTGTGCCCAGAAAATTGTGCTTGAATCAATTGTGGGTAGACCACAATTGAAGGATGATGAGACCCCCAAATGGAAAGGCATGAACTCCTAAACCGAAGTGCATGATTCTAGCTCAAACAACCCAGCATCTCTAATTATGAGCACAAATCTCAAGATGATTGCCTTGTATTAATGATATTACGTTAATCACGCTATATGACTTTAGTAAAGAGAAATGATATGTCCACAATATTTTTACAACATTTTTACAACAAATTCTAAGTGGCAGGATGTTACTGATTGTTATTATTGGGGCAAAAAAGTAATCTTAGTGTTAAGTTCAAATTTGAACCAATAACAACTAACCACTTATGATTTGTTGTAAAAATGTTGTGAACGTAACACCTCTCTTTAGTAAATAAATGAAATAAGCGAAGAGTGGTTAAAAACGAAGATTATATAAACAAACATCGGACCACACTCACTCCAATGTAAAAGAGAAAAACCCTAGAAAATCTTTGTTATTATTATTTTAATTTAAGTGAAATGACTTAAGTATAAAAAAAAAGCTTAGACCAACATAATATCGATGCCTTTTGATTGAGTGATCTTTTTACGTAGGTCTTCCAAAACTCTTATTTGAATCACTGTCCTATTAAGAGTCTTTGTTTCATCATAAAAATAAAAGTTGTCCTAATAAAAGTTGTGGTTGGACCAAAATTAAAACTCTACAATCCAAAGTTTCAAGTAATTTTTTTAATAGAGAATTTCAACTAATTTTTAATTATTTTGATTTTAATTTCATGATTTTATATTTCAACATAGTAAAACTTATAAATTACATTCAGTTAGTATTCAGGACAAGTGGCTGAATATAGATGTAGTACATTGTACACACCTAAATTAAGGCACTTTTGTCATATAACTCACTAATTCTTAAGATAGTAATAGTAATTATTAAGATAAAACTTTAATTTTTATATATAATTTTTAAATTAATATTTTGTATTGCACGTATGGATAAGTAGTTACTTAAATATAACAATTGGTCAATCGTGACCTATGAGTAATTATATATTTGTATTTTTATATACTCTAACTCTACTAACTCCCAAAATACATGTAGAAGTTGGACAAAATCAATATGGATTCTAATTATGGTTGGTTTTGGTTTCAAAAAAAAAAAAAAAAGGATTCTAATTAACTTATACTGAGATAAGATAGCAAGATCAAAACTTAATTCAATTGGATTTTGTTTTATTAAAGGACACGTTTTAATTAATTGAAATCATACCGAAAAATTCATAGGTAGTTCCGGAGTATAGTGAAATAGTGTTCACTCCCCTTACATTTATGAAGGACCCCATCATGAATTTAATGAACAGACCTTGCTATAAATATGAGAGGAGGGAGCACCATTCTTCGTGGCTGCAGGACCTATTATTATACCTCTTGTACCTTTTCTTTATTTAAATATACCGATGCTATCTTCTTAGGCAAAAAAAATAAAACTCAATTATACTATAAAATCTCCCTAAAAAAATTCACCACAGTAGGTTTATTTAAAAAACCTTCTTTCATTTTTTCGTGTGTGTTAAAAATATTTAGTATTTTTTTAAAAAAATCTCCTTAAAAAATCATACTATATATAAGATAAGATAAGAAGATCAAAACTTAATTAATAAGTCATTTGAAACTTATTTTAAAAAAAGACAACTTTATAAAATAAAAGAATTTTTTTAATTAATTTAAATTATCAAAATCAAACATTATTTTATAGATTTGGATTAAGTTATGTTATTCTAATTTGTTGTCTTTTTCCCCAAAATTTTTTTAAAAAAATTATGCTAAAAGCCTAAAATATACTAAGGTTAATTTTTCTTTTCTTACCTTTCATAAGAAGTAAATTTAATAAAATTCCCAGTAGAGAACAAACTTGACACGGAAACCCAAGTGGACCAAAACTCAAATTCCTCCAAAAACTTTTAAAACAATTTCAATTCAATTCCCTTCCATTACATCTTTTTACGCAAAACCAAACAATCCCTCTCTCTCTCTTTTTATGGAGGTTTCCCTTACAAAGCGAGCATCAACAAAAAGAAAGGAGGAAAACCCCAATTCGCTAATCCCAAAACCCTAATTTCCACGCAGGCCACGCCAAAACCCCCAAAATTTGTGAACTGCAAGAGGCAAATTCACAGGGAAAAATGTTTCCGTGGAATATTAGGAGGTCGGCGGAGGCTGTGTTCTCGCGCTGGGCCTTGAAGAAGGTCTGCAAGTTCGTGTTGAAGAAGAAATTAGGGCATTTGATATTGGGGGATATCGACCTCGAACAACTCGATGTGCAGCTCACTGAGGGAACGATTCAGCTCAATGATCTCGCTCTTAATGTCGATTATCTCAACGAGAAGGTTCGCTTTTGATTCTCTGTTTCGAATTTTCAATTCTAATTAGCTTGATAATGAAATATAAAACTTCAATTTTTGTTTTTTGTTTTTGTTAATGAAAAGAGTGAGAATTGTGTTGGTTAGTTTAATTAGTTGCATTAGGCTCGGATGAGTGGAGGTTTGGCTGTTCTGGTTGAGTTTGGGCTTAATGTTAGGACTATAATTTTGCTTGCCAGTTTTGAATTCATGGGTTATTAAGGGTTTTTAGGATTGTGGGGTTTAAAGAATTTGTAACATTTGCATTAATTTTAGGTTTGTTTTTCCTTTGACGGTATGTGGAGTTTTTGTTCGGCTTCGCTGAACACCCGTGCTGTTTACAATTTATGAATTCTGTTATTTAACTGTTTTGTGAACTATGGACTTGGGCAATGTGAAAATGAACATTGTAATCAGTACCCCGGGTTACCTAGCATAAACAAGTAGTGCGTGCATCCTGTTTTTATTATTATTTTGGGGTGTGAATTGGAAGGGTGGGGTTGCTTTCGATATTGTGAACACTTGTAAACATATATCTGACATAACACTCCCAATAGTTGGTGAATGAGCTCTAGCTAAAATGGAACCTGCACATACTTATCAAAAAAAAAAAAGGAACCTGCACATGTAATTTACTACTCAATAATCAATTACTGAATTGGAGGACCAAGTTGTCTTTGTTGACAAAGGGAAGATTAATTCATAGAACTGCAACCGGAGTAATTGAGTTTTCTAATAATTTATGATCTGGAGGGTTGCTAAGGCCATTTTTTTTATTGGTCTCTGAATTTGAATCTTAAATGGATTTCTTGTAATTATTTAATTTTCTCATGGCCATTTGTTTTTTTTTTTTTCCAGTTTGGTGCATCAACACCAGTAATTATAAAAGAAGGGTCCATTGGCTCGTTGCTAGTTAAAATGCCTTGGAAGGGTGAAGGTTGTGTGGTTGAGGTAGATGAACTTGAGCTTGTGCTTGCTCCGTGTATGAAGAATGATTCACCAGCTGAAGATGAAACTTGTAGCTCATCTCAGGATGGTAATCATGGTCTCCATTATGACTTACGAAAACATGAATATGACTCGGTGGATGATGCTGCAAAGTCTACTTCTGGGGATGTTCATGAAGGTGTTAAGACAATCGCAAAGATGGTCAAATGGTTGCTTTCAAGTTTCCATGTCAAGATAAAAAGATTAATTGTTGCATTTGATCCGTATTTGGAGAATGATGAAACGGATACTGGGAGTCACACAACCCTAGTTCTTCGAATTCTTGAAACAGAATGTCAAACTTGTATTTCTGAAAGTGAAAATTCAAATGGTAGTGCAAGAGTGGAGAGCTTTCTTGGAATAAGTCAATTGACTAACATCATAAAGTTCCAAGAAGTGATAGTTGAGCTTCTTCAAATTGATGATAATGACGATAAAGCAAGCTTTGGTGAATTTTTTTCAGGACAGAGTCCCACAAATACTACAACTCCAGTTGTGACAGGAAAAAGAGGTGGATTTTCTGGAAATTTAAGATTAAATATACCTTGGAAGAATGGGTCCCTAGACATTCGCAAAGTGGATGCAGATGTTTCTATTGATCCTGTAGAATTGAGACTTCAACCCAGCACAATAAAATGGCTCTTACTTTCATGGGAAACTGTAAAGAATCTGGACAAAGATTGTAGTGGTCACATGCATTACAGGTCAATGGATTCTATTAATTTTAATTCAGCATCCAACTGCCATTCATCGACACCACTTTCTGCTGCAAATGTTACTGACAAGATGATACAAATTTTTGGTCGCTCTTCTTTGGATATATCTTCTTTGACCCTGGAAGAATCAGTAACTGAAGGTATGCTACCTGGGGCACATTTAATATCGGACTGGGTGTCTGCTAATCAAAATCAGAAAGATGGAATTGAAGAACTTGATTTTGGAGCAAGGTTAGAAGCTTGTGCTACTAATGTTTATGTTTTAACTGTGATGGAAGGAAATTACTGTTTACACTCCCACTGGGGACTTTTAGTTTTGATTACTGTTCTTATTCTTGCAAATGACATTGAGATTCTGTATCGATGCTCTCTTACAAAACATTAGAGATTCAGGATCATGCCTTTTATTTAGTATTTTGAACTCACCCATTTCTTTAAAGCTCCCTTTGGAATATTGAAACGATATCTTTACCGTGTAGCATTTTTCCTTTTTTTAAAAGCATTACAAGTTTACATTGCTTTTCCTTTTTCAAATTGAATTTCATGGTGGTTCACACATTATCTTTTGTAATACTGCCAAGTATTAGGCACATGTAGATGACAATTTAATGTTAGAAACTCCTGAATTTATTTCAGGACTGTATTTCCTAGGTCGTAATTTAATTGGTAGTCTAGCATCATATTTTTTCAAATAATGCTAACGCCTCTAGCATGTCATTCTGTTGCATGTGCAGTGTGGATCAGTTTTTTGAATGTATTGATGGAATGCGAAATTCCCAATCAGCTTTAGCAAGCAGTGGGATGTGGAACTGGACATGTTCTGTTTTCAGTGCAATTACTGCTGCATCGAGCCTTGCTTCTGGATCTTTGCTTATTCCCTCTGGTATTTGTTCTTCTCCCAATTTTATAACTGGATGGACTGTGTGGGATCAGTTCAACTTTATGCAATTGTGATGCAGCACACAGTAGAAACAGGAAATAAAAAAAGGAACAACAGAACAAACCCTAGGCTTCACCACCTAGAACCTGCCTGCAAACCCTAGGCATCACCACCTAAGGGTGTTTGGCATCACCACCAAACAGAGAAAACAAGGGAGGAGGCATTTCTCAACTCATAATAATATAATTCTTATGTTATATCTAGAATACTTGATGTCATATTAGTGCAGAGGTTGCATTTTGGCCCACAGTATTGGATCTTACTTTGCTTTTACATTTTCTTTGGTGTCTGGGCATGAACGAAAACAGCTTGGTGTGTGATCTTGTTTATATTTTTGTTCTGTGGCCCAAGTGCAATTTTGGAAAATGAGAAGTGAATTTATTTTTTGGGGGTGGGGGGGGGGGTTGGTGCACTTAACGTACATTGTTGGCATACTTCCTAATCATTTAAGCTTTTGGGACTGATGGTTTTATCAGTTCTCTGTCAAAACTTTTAATCTGATACTGGATTAAAAAACATCAAGTATACAGGGATTATACTATACATTTTATACATTGCTTGTAGACAAACCTTTGATTTTTTTTCCCACTCTCAATTATTGTTACAGAACAGCAGCATGTTGAAACAACTGTAAAAGCAGCTTGTGCTGAAATTTCTGTCATGCTTTCCTTCCATGATGAAGACCAAAAGAATTTGTGTGATCCTGAGGATGATCTGGTTAATGTTCATTGCCTGGCTGCAGAATGCAGAGACATTGTTCTTCTTTTGCAGGTAATAAATGTGCTTGCAGAATTATAGGTCCAATTTGTGTTTTCTTTGTGCTCAACACTAGTTGTTTGGCATTATATGCCTCTACACTCACTTGAAACATATGATAAGGTCAACAGGTATGTTCTCGAGAAATGAAGTTTGAAGGAATAGTGAAGTCTTTAGTGGTTGCTAATTACTTCAACAGTGAAAAGGATGCCCTGAACTTTGGGTTGAATAGTTGTACTGATGATAAAAACAGTCAAAGTCTTCTGATTCATCAACTGCAAGCTGAAGTTCAAGGTGCTCTCCCTCCGTTTACCTTGTCTGGTGAAGATCCTTATTCAGATGAAGTCAATGATTTAGTTTCTGCAGATTTTCCCTTTGGAAGTAAGGATGGTGTAGCAAAAGTTATATTGCTTAAAACATCAGGCATCACTCATTGCGAATTTTCTGTGAGTTCTGCTTCATCAGATGGCAGTTTTTCAGGTCCAGCATCGTTTTCATTGAAATTATCACCTTTTGTTTTCTGGGTGAACTTCCCTTTGGTAAATACATTACTAAATCTATCAGTGGAAGTGGTAAAATATGTTGAGATGAACACCAAAAGGAATGAATCTCAGTCTGTGGTCATCACTGAGAAGCACAAATCATCTAATGGATACGTAAAACGTTCTACTTCCTGCCCGACAACCTTGTCTTCAACAGAAAGATTGCGCGGAAATATATTAATCCCCAATGCAAGGTTAATCCTCTGTTTCCCTTTTGAAAGTGGCAAAGATAGTAGAGACTATTCTTCCTACGATCAATTTATTGTTCTGGATTTTTCATCACCGCTGGCTTCCAACAAGGGAGTAATTGAAGACCGTAGTCCAACTTCAGATGCAACTATACAGAAAAAACAATTTTCAATGGTCACGAGTTCTTTGCATTTGAATGTTGGTGATCTTTACATTTACTTGGTCTTATCTGCAAGTGAAGGTGTGATCAGAAATAACTCCTGCGACATGCTGAATCAGAAGTTTTCTGCTCAGAATATTCTGTCTATCACCAACAAAACAGGTTGTCTTTCTGTCATCAGTATGCTTTGGCAGGATGGTCATGTGACTGGTCCTTTGATAGCAAAGAGGGCAAAGTTCTTAGCTACTCTAGGTTCATGTGACGTGTCCTTGGATAGCAATGCATATGAGTTTGCTTCTGCATCTGCCGTGAAAGATCTGGAAGATTTAAATTCTCGAATTCAACAAGAGATGATTGTGAGCTCTGTATTCTTCCTGCATGTTTGTCTATCTCCTGTTACAATTAGTCTTGGCAGTTCTCAGTACAATGGATTACATAATTTGTTGAATCAGATGATAAATGGATTGGCATGTGTGGATTCTGATGCTTCTGATGTTGCCAAGTCTAGGGAAGGACCTTCTGCGTCTCAAACTTCACTCCTTGTGGAATGTGATTCTGTGGAAATTATAATTAGCTTGGATGCAAAGGAGAATATTGGAGGCCCAATGCAGAGTGAACTTCCTGGATCATGGTATTGTCTGAGATTGAAAATTCAGAAGTTCGAATTGCTGTCAGTATCAAATATAGGAGGTATTAGGGATGCCAATTTCTTTTGGCTAGCCCATGGAGAAGGTGAATTGTGGGGTTCCATCACTGGGGTTCCAGGTCAAGAGTTTCTTTTAATCTCATGTAGCAATTCTACAATGAAACGTGGTGATGGAGGAGGTTCCAATGCATTATCATCTAGATTGGCTGGTTCTGATATTGTGTACCTGTGGGAGCCAGAGAGTTTGCATGGTTTTACTTCTATAACTGTCAGGTGTGGCACAATTGTTGCAACAGGCGGTCGCTTGGATTGGCTGGACAAAATATCCTCCTTTTTTAGTTTACCTTCTCCTGAAGCTGAACAAGAAGGTGACAATAGTATGCAGAAGGGGGATTTGAATGCATCATGTGGATCTTCTTTTGTTCTTAACTTGGTCGATATTGGATTGAGTTATGAGCCCTACTTAAAGCGTTCGGTGGCCGGGAGTGAAGTTCTTGATTCCAAGTGCTGTTCTTCGAGTGCCAAAGAAAAAGAATGTATGGGTGAACAGTATGTTGCTTGTCTGTTAGCTGCTTCTTCCTTCAATCTATCAACTTCAACTGTGGTAAACTCAATTGACAATGACTCCAAAATTAGAGTGCAAGATCTTGGGCTTCTTCTTCGTACAATGTCAGAGCCTGAGAATCTTGGTGGCACTTACAGTGTGGAACATCTTCACAAGGTTGGTTATATTAAAGTTGCTCGGGAGGCACTCATTGAAGTTATCTTGAGAACTAACTGTAAGAGTGGCCTCCTCTGGGAGGTGGAATGCTCTAAATCTCACATTTGCTTGGAAACTTGTCATGACACTACTGCTGCTCTGATTCGTTTGTCTGCTCAACTCCAGCAGCTATTTGCTCCTGATGTGGAGGAATCAATTGTGCACTTGCAGGCTAGGTGGAATGACATTCAGAAGGCACAAGACAGGAATGATTACAATGATGATACTAGAGTCTTCAGTGGTGATTCTGAACCATCGACTTCTCAAGTGAATATCGCAAGTGTAGATACAAAGAGTGAACCTGGGTTGGTTGGCTTGATGGATGAGATATGTGAAGATGCATTTTCATTTGATGACAATCATGCCTACCCATTTGATCCTTCTGAATCACATATTTGTGTTTCACTTGACGAAAGTGTTCTGGGAGATGCATGTAGCTTTCGTGTTGAAACTCCTGAAATTTTATCTCATGATCTGTCTTTCAATGGGTTGATGCCTGTAGTAGAATTGGAAAGTGGCCAAACCTCAATTTTAGAAGAAGGTTACTTTACAGAGTTTAGAGAAGGCTATTGTTTATCTGAGTTGCGCCGTCTGTCAGAATTATCTATAGGCAGACAGTCTTTGCCTGAGGTGCCTAACTGCAGATCCACAAATGTTGGGATTGGAGATATTGGAAAAGGAAATAGTGGATGGTATGGGGACTTAAGAATTTTAGAAAACCACATTTCAGAAACAAGTGAGCATAGTGGCGTGAAACAATTTGTGGAAGGCAAGCTTCTTTCTCTTAATAATAAAACAGACGATGATGTTGGAAAGGCTGCAGGGCGTGTACTCTTTAAGAACATTGATGTCAAATGGAGAATGCATGCTGGTTCTGATTGGCATGATTCTAGAGACATTGGAGAGCATTCTAGTACTTCTCATGGAAGGGATACAACTGTATATCTGGAGCTTTCATTTTCTGGGATGGAATTTCAATATGACATTTTCCCAGTTGGTGGAATATGTGTATCTAAGCTTTCTCTTTCAGTTCAAGACTTCCAGCTCTATGACAAGAGCAGCAATGCACCATGGAAACTGGTAATGTTGAAATAATTTTACTTTTACATTATTGTCTTTACCTTTTGTATCTTTTCCGAACAGGATCTGAAAATTTCTTTTTGAATTGGAAGGTACTAGGATATTATAATTCAAAAGATCATCCTAGGGAATCCTCTTCAAAAGCATTCAAACTGGACTTAGAAGCTGTCAGACCAGATCCTCTAGTCCCTCTTGAGGAGTACCGGTATGTCATTTGTTTTATTTGAATTTTTCTTCTCCTACGTATTCTTTAATTTTGTGGGTGCGGACACTAGATTAGACTCTTTAAGACATTAATGCTATTTGTTTTCGTTGGATGATCATGGTTGATGCTGATTGATACTAATTTGATGCTATTAGAGAGATTTGATTGTTATTTAAGCTTTACTTTCGTATATGATATAATCTAATTATGAGTTAATTTAGTTTCCATCTTTGATGTAATTTGGTGACTCTTTTTAGAGGGACCCAAAATTTACTCTTGTGAGGAGTTGATCATGGATTTATGAAATTTGGGTTGGGAGTTTTCTTCCGGTGTTTCATACTGATTCCAAGCAAGCCCAGGTGTTGATTCTTGGGTTCCTATCATGCTTGGTGCTGATCCCAAGCAGGCCTGGGTGCTGATGCCTAGGTTCTATCTATTTTTTTTCTTTTTATTGCTTGATTCTAATTTCATGTAAACCATGGGTGCCAATTCCTAGGTCCTATCTTTTTTTTTTTTTTTGATAATAAAATTATATAAATCATAAAAAATGAGTCACCCAAGTATAGAGGAAGTATACTGGGCTAAACAATCAGTTACAATAGTTACATAAATCTAATAAGTCAACAATTGTAAATAAAGAAAGGTTCCTCATGGCTGAAATCCAATCCAATAAAGTTTTAAAAAAAAAAAACCTGAGATCAGGCATAGAACTTTTGGTGTCTTCAAAACTCCTGCTATTCTTTTCCCTCCAAATGTACCGCATCAAGTAATGGGTGATAACCATCCAAATATGACTATCCTGTGTTTTATTCTTCTTTTTTTTCCCAAAAAAGTCCCTCTACTGGAGTCCTTTTTGTTGCATCACGCTGTTTTTTACCTCATGTTAGGTGCTCAGTGTTATTGAAGATTTGTCAATAATTATGCATAGACCTTTTTTCCCTCTCTAGCGTTCAAATTGTAAATGCAGAGGATAGTAATGTATTAATGTGGTAAAAGTGGTGATCACATTGCTTGTCTGACTGTTGGTTCTTGTAAATTTTCCTTTCAGGTTACGCATTGCTTTCCTTCCTATACTATTGCATCTTCACCAGTCCCAACTTGATTTTCTCATTGACTTTTTTGGGGCAAAGAGCTCATCTGTTGACCAGTCTCCTGATTGTCATCAAGACGCAGATGGTTCAAAATTGTCCCAGAGAAATACAATTGCAAATGAGGCATTGCTTCCTTTCTTTCAGGCAAGTAGTGCTGATTATATGTATATATATATATATGATAAGTAATGTATCATGCTAGATATTTTATAGTTACTTTTGTTTTTGTGGACCGTGTACCTTTGGTTTTGTTGATCTTAAGTTATGTCCATAATCTGTGTAAGATATCTTTGTGACTGGTTATATAAGTTTAATAGAAAGCGTATCAAAACCTCTGCAGAATACAATTTAATTAGTCATGTAGTATGTATTTGTAGCAGAAGAGATGGCAAGACCCTATACTATTGCTTGTCTTTACTTGGTTCTGCACTCTCTATATTGTACTTATGATGTTGCTTTTCAATATTTATGATTCTTCTCAACTATGGAATTTGGATATAACTAGGACTTGTTATTTTGCTGGATAATTCATATTGCAGTTCTTTGTTGAGTTGTTTTCTATAATACTCAGAATCTAAGCACTGATTGTATTCAATTTGTTTCAGAAATTCGATATATGGCCTGTTCTTGTTCGGGTTGACTACAGTCCTCGCCGTGTTGATCTTGCAGCACTAAGAGGGGGGAATTATGTAGAGCTTGTAAATCTTGTTCCCTGGAAGGTAGGAGTTGCAGTCTTTGTAATAATTATAAAACTTGTGGTCAGGGTTTAGTCCTCTTGGGTGTGAGTAAATTTACCTGAGAAAAATAAAATAAAAAAAGAAGAAGAGAGAGAGGTACTAAAGCTTGGGATTCTTGCTGAGACCAGTAAATGAAATGTCTAATGATACTTCACTAAATTGCAGGGGGTTGAGCTGCAGCTCAAGCATGTTCATTCCGTTGGCATCTATGGCTGGGGTGGTGTTTTTGAAACTATTATAGGAGAGTGGTTGGAAGATATTTCACAAAATCAGGTTTTTAGTAGGACTCATTGTACTTATTGAGAATGCAACGATTCTGTTTGTCCTTTGACAGTAAATTATCTATATCTAAAATGCAGGTTCATAAAATATTACGAGGCCTTCCTACTATCCGATCAGTAGTTGCTGTTGGTTCTGGTGCTGCGAAGCTGGTTTCTTTGCCAGTTGAGAGCTACAGGAAGGATCGGAGACTACTCAAAGGAATGCAAAGAGGTAAATGAACTGAACAAATTTCATTTATTGCCCTACCAGTAAATCTGGGTTTCCTCATCATTGAAGCCCAATCACCTGGTGTATTTTGTTTCATAAAAAGTAGGAAGTAGTTGTTGTTGGGATTTGACTGCCATAACTAAGACAACTTAGGGGGTGTTTGGCACAATGGTTTTAACACATTTCTACACATTTTAAACAACATTACACACATTTCCACACACTTTTTCACCCACATGTATATCAAAAACACTCAAACAACATAACTTAAACTACTCTCCCAAACACCCCCTTATTAATTTAAGCATACGAAACTTATTTACCTTCGGCAATAAAAATAACAATAGATGTTTCTTAAGTTGATGATAATTTTTTTTGGTGCAGCACAATATTATTTTGAAAGCCGAAGCTCTAGTTTTTGTGATTAACTACAATGTTTCTATGCTTTACCTTTTTCCCCCTTTTTTTCTTATGGGAGAGACCTGTTATTTGAAGTGCTACCGATTTGGGCCAAACTTTTTTTAATACCCAAGTCAACAAAGGTTTTTTTTAACAATGAATGAGAATTCTTTGCTGCTATTCAGCTCTATCTGGTGCACTGTTTCAGCTGAATCATGACAGATTATTTGCCTTTTGAGGGGCCCTCTTCTGCTTATAGTACATATTACTGCAATCAGATCTTTGTGCTGAATCTGTCAACCATCTGTGTGTGGGTGTGTGGGTGAGAGAGAGAGAGATTAATGATTTTGTACACCCTAAGAATTATGATGACTAAGTGTAACTCAATTCAAACTCTCAACTAAACCTTAATCACATTAATTGCTGATATTTTTTAAATTTGAGGTCATAAAAAAAATTATTATTATTACTATGATAAAACAGTAATATTAATTCTTGTTAATGACTTAAGTCTTTTCTACTCCCCCAGGCACAGTTGCATTTCTTAGAAGCATTTCACTTGAAGCTGTTGGACTTGGGGTACATTTGGCTGCTGGGGTTCACGACATTTTGCTTCAAGCTGAATGTATTCTTACTAGCATTCCTCCATCTGGACCATGGGCTGGACAAAGTAGAATGAAGACAAATGTAAGATCTAATCAGCCTAAAGATGCCCAGCAAGGACTCCAACGGGTAAAAACTCCTGTGTCAATTGTTATGTCAGTGCTTGGGTAACTTGTAATACTTAAATTGTAGTATGGGCTTGTATGTGATTGTCTGCTTAAAACTATAGTAACTGTGTGTGCATGCACTTGAAACATACCTATATAAAATAAAAAAAAGCATGCACTTAAAAATATGTGGAAACTCATATGTCAAAAAGTTTACCTTTTAAACCCTGATCATCCATCTGTATTTTTCCGTATTAATTAGGAGGAATCAACTTCTGGGAAGAGACTTCTAGATGCTGAAATTAGCATTAAGAGCATTTCAAACTACTCATGAGATCTTTTGCATTATAGGGCATTTTGTTTCTTAATATTGTTTCAATGTATTTGTACATCTTTTTAACGCAATTGAATGTGACACAATAAATTTCCCGTGTATACTGGGATCCTATTTGTCAATGCAATATATAAAGATCTGTCTTTTGTCAAGAGCTATCTAGAGGTGTTACATTTGCTGTCAACTTTGGTCTGGGACTTAAATGCATTCAAACTTTTTATGAGGCTTGACATTTGGAGATTTGAGGTAAAGATATGGCACTTTAAAATGTCTTTTGTATTGCCAATGAGCTTTAGCTCAACTGGCACCTCCTCCCCCGTATAAGTTATAGGGGAGGACGAGTTCTTGGGTTCAAGACCCATTGTGGTCGTTTGTAACTTATTAATAAAAAAAAACATTTGTATTATACACTTTTCCTTTTTCTTCCTCGTGTTCTGGTTCTTTCTTTATAAAAAGAAAAAAAGGTGGAGGGGTTGTTTGGGGGGAAGAAACTCTGAGGCGTGCCAAGTGGCTCTACTGGATCCTTCTAGTTGTTTTTGGGAAAGTAGTTATTCTTTTTGGGGGCTGCCCAAGTGTTAAAGGGGTGTGGTAGGTATTAAGTTCAAGTCTCACTTAGCAGAAAGAACTAAATATAAAGAACTAAAAGAAAAAGAAAACTAGAAACATTCTTACCTTCTTCTATAAGGAGCTGCTTTAGCAGTGAGCTCCCAGTAATTTGGTCTCATGATCATGAGCAGAATATGCCCATTTGACTATGGTGGGTATTTGAAGTCATGTCTTCTTTCTGATCACAGTTTCAGTTTCTGCAGTGTATACTAATTTGGAAAAATGTCAGGTTTTGGATTTCAATATCAAGCTTGTTATATGGGCCTGAGAAGTTGAGATATGGCCTTATTTCTTGCTGTGTGTGTATTTTTTTTCCCCATATGCTGTGTCTTCTGTGTTCAATTTACCTCATGTTGATTATATTACTAGTCCTAGGTAGAATTTATAGGTTGTCCTCTCTATGATGGGCAAGTGATGGATCAAGTTTCAGAAGTATATTGATTTTGAGACTTACTGTTTTCTCTATAGTATCAAGGCACTTCAGGGCTCAGGCTCATGTAATACTCTGTGTCATAAAAATAAGCCTTTGATGCATCACAGTGATATTGATGTCTGTAGATCTCAGTTAACACTTGGGGTTCATTCATGCTTTTTAATAGAAATTCTTTCTTTCTTATCTGAGTGTTGTTTTTAGTTATGGCAAGCATTTTTTGGCATTTTGGATGCCGAAATCAAGTCACTCATGGATGATAATAAGTGTTTTTATCTGTTAGGAAAAAGATTAGTGCTGTGTTTTCTTCAGAGAAGGTATTAATGCTCTTAATTTGACAGGCGTATGAGAGCCTTAGTGATGGCCTGGGAAAATCTGCTTCTGCCTTAGTTGGCACTCCCTTGAAAAAGTACCAGCGTGGAGCTGGAGCTGTCTCCGCATTGACATCTGCTGTTCGGGCTGTTCCTGCAGCTGCTATAGCTCCTGCTTCTGCTTGTGCAACTGCTGTACATTATGCTATTCTTGGCTTCAGGAATAGGTTAGTTATCCTTTTGAAGTTATTTTATTGTTTCTGACGTTGCATAATTGTTTCAGTATAATAACATTTAAAGTTCTAGAATCTAACATTAACTGTGGTGTTCATGCTTGCAGCCTGGATCCTGAACGTAAGAAAGAGTCCATGGAGAAATATTTGGGTCCCACTCAGTCACAAGAACATGATTAATACAGCTAAAAATATCAGTTACAGGATTACAACATATATTTACTTCTGTAAATATCTCTTGCTTCTACGATCCACTGTATTGCTCCTCTAAATTATTTGCAGTGGGTATATCTTGAGTCATAGAATGAAGGACTGCTTTCCCATCCGTAAAAAGGGATCGTTAAAGAACCCTGTTTGTTGCTGTGGAGGTGCCCATCTATCATGTGAGTTGGCTTCTTTCAGAATTTACGTGCTCTTTATATTGGATTACTTAAAAGGTTAGAAATCTGGTCTCTTTAGCAGAGAGAGAAGTAACAAAATATTATGTTCTTATCTGTAGCTTTTGTGAGCATGAGAGAATAAGTATTTGGTTTTGGGCTTTAATTATTATATAATGAAAATGGAAACCTTAAGTAGAGAAGACATTAAATAAGAGGCTTTTTATTTTTTATTTTATTGTTTTAAAATAATAATACAAACGATTTTTTGCTTACTATACTTTATTTCAAATCATTTTATAAAAAATACTAAAGAATTTGAAACACTTTTTGCGTTACATCATTAATGTAAATGAAGTAATGAACCAATATTTTTCTTAACTTCAGAATTTTGATACTGCTTTTGGTTGGAAGAAATCATCCTGTATTATATTATATGCTGAAATAATTTTCTATTTTCAGGTCTATCAAATATGGTTTAAATCTGTAGAATATTTCAATAGTTCATTTAACTAAGTTCAAGTATAAATTGTTTTTCATGGTATTTTGAAAATTTTATTTTGTTCATATATTTTCACATACAGGAACTACTAAATTATCATATCAACTTTGAAATACTGTTGATTGTTAAAACTTTTTGGGGCCTCAACAGATTAGCAAATCAGTTTATACAGTAATGAAACATTTTGCTTAACTACTAGTATGGTACAGATTGTTTACTTAACAGCAGTCTCAGGCTGATTCTCAAAACTCTTGTGCTGGGTTTTATTGGGTGCAGGTGTACAGTTAATGAAACTACTGAACAGATTCTTTCCCGTCTCGACAAGACAAGACGGTAATTTTGTACAATATGTAAATAAGCAATGGTCTAATAAGTATTTACCCCCACCGAAAGCCTTGTAATTTTAGTGACACTAGGGATAGCCAGTTACACATTGATTCTTTTATAGACTCAATTACGTCTGAAGTGGCTTCTTTTGTACATAGTTCAGCAGACCTTTTTTGTGATTCAGAGTGTTTGATATCAATTACATGTCATGTAATTTCTTGTGAAATATCATTGATAGTGCAGTAGTAATCAATTCTCCCTCTCTCTTTTAAGAATTTATTTAAGAAGTGTTTCTTTGTAAATCAAAGGTCTTCTTTATTCTTTTGGAATTTGATGAACCTGCTATTTTTGAATGTTACTGTCTCCAAAAGGGGAATGATGTGTTCCATTCTGGTTTAATACATTCTAAAATTATTGCATTTATGATTGTCAAATGGATCAACCAAGTACTCACCTGTGGTATAGTTTCTTTAACGTGAATTGAAAGGGGGTGGGTGGGTTTGGACTTCAACTTGTAGGTCTCACCCGGTTGGGTACCCGAGCTATCATTGGTTTGTTTTGAAAAAATGAAAATGGTGATGCTCAACTACCCTTTTCTTTTAGTAATATACCACGGTATGTGATAGAATTAAACATGTAATTTTTTCCCTTGGTTTTTACCTAGATGTTTCTGCAAGAAGGCATTAAGTTACTTTGCAGGGTATACTATATTGGTTTCAATGATGCGTGGGAGGTTATGTTGGGGTCCTTGTAGTTAAATACCTACCACAAGGGTCTAGGCAATGCCACATTGGCTGTTTGACGAAATTTACACAGGCTCAGATCATGACTTCAAATGGTTAGGGTTTAAAGAATTTTTTGCATTGTGTATTACTTTATTATCATTTTGGTGAAAAAGGTTGGTTGTCTCATAGAGATTAGTAATTTCATCTGATTTGGTCTCAATAATAAAAATCAGTTTCCAGTTTGGTCCTGTTTCGTTCTCCAGTTTGATTGTTTGTTAACACATTACCTATAGACAACATGCATAGCTATAATATTTAAGTATTGGAAATGCTATAACCTATAATTTATATATGGTTTGCCTATGACCATCTGAAATTATTGGGAATCAGGATACGTCATGGAAATTGTGGAATGAAATGTTAGCGGTCTTTTGGTAAATGCTATAACCTGTCATTTATATATCATTTGCATTGTCACCACTGCGTGGTTATGAGGTTCCCTCTCTCGTTACTAGATCTAGATAATTTAAATAACCATATTCAAAAGAAGACCATATCAAGTATAATTTGGTGAATCTTGCTTACAGCGCAGTTTGGGGGAAACAATAATCAGCAATTAGCTGTAGATCTAGAGCAACAATGCTACAAACCATTAAAACCTTAGATCTGTTTGTAATATAAAGAGCACATGGTAATTAAACTGTGCCCAAACCAAAAATTACCGGCTTCTAATTAACCCAACTATCACTTCTTGGTGTTTTTAACGGAGATATGGAGAGTTTGTAATCCTTTTCTCCCAACTATTGAATTATCAGAAAATTAACTGAAGAAGAAACGTGAAGGGAGGCTTTAGTTCCTAACTTTACTTTGCTACTGAAATATTAACATATCAAAATTTATACTGAAAAATGAACAAGAAATGAATTGATGATTACATTAACTGAACAATACTCAATACATGGGAGTTCAACTGCAAACATTTTGTACAGAACAAAAACAGCCGACCCTTGTTTTTTCCAATGGGAATATGGGAGGAGGGGGTTATTTTGAGTCAAAAGGGAAATAAAAAACCAAGAGTTAGAAAAACCAAAGAGTCAAATCAAACCTCAACATATAGTAGAGCCCACTATCCATACAGTAACTTCACAATATTAGCTAACTATAAGACAATCAATCCCCTTCCCTTGAAAATTGCCACTGCTATCTCTTTAGTACATCCTTTTTTTACTTCAACAATCCTTTTTATTGGTTGCATCATATTCTGTTTAACATTGCAGCTTAACCCTCCTTGAAGGCCTCAAAAAATAGTTCCTATAACAAAGAACCAATTATACACTATTTAGTTAATTGTTCAAACTGTGAACTCAATTAATCTAGATCTGCAAGTTCAACTTCAAGTATCTATATCAAAACAAAAGATTTTCATCTTACCTGGGTTTTCTTGCTAACAAAGCTGTCCTCGTGAACAAACATATTGCTCTTCTCTTCAACTACACTTTCCAGCATACCCCCACCCTTGTCACATTTTTTAGATGCAGAGATACCCTTTTTGAGGCCAAGCCGCTCTCTCCAACGGCTTCCATTCTTTGATATCCTTGGAAACACATCCTCATAATCATCATCAACAGAGAGTTCATCTCTTAAAGTCATCTTTCGCTGCTGGTTATTGGTGCAACTATTCTTCACTGGCAATAGCATTCCCTGAAAGAATACCTCATCTGCGGGTGCCATGGTGTAGTTTTTGACAGAGAATTCGAAGTCTGAGGAAACCGGAGCTTCTCTGTAGATGTTATCATGCTTGGAAGGTTGTTGAATGTCTGCAAAATCATTTGAGAAGGAGATTCTTGGGTCCACTGAGGGAGGGCAGAGGCCTTGCTTCTCAGTGTTGAACATGTTTAGGCATGGCATAGACATTCAGACCAAACAGTCACTATAGCTTTATCTAAAGTCCTTTACACTCAGTGTTGGAATCCACATGCAGATGTCTGCATTTATATTGCATGCGGCTTGTTTTTTGTGTGTGTTTAGTAGACATCTCATGTTACTTAGATTTGTCACTTTGTGATTAATAATGCAGTTAATGCCTTTTTTTCTTATGGAGGCAATTTAAAATTTAAGGGACAGTGGGTGAATGCACTATCTATATTTAACAGTGATCATACTATATCAGCCAGTAAGACAGTTTTAGCCGAACATTTTGACTAATATGTTCCTTTTTTCACTTTTATATTCAATAACAATTTTTTAACCATTGATTAAAATGGTTGCATGTTCATGCCAACTGGATGGATGAGCCAGGAATCACTTGAACCAGAAAGAAGTGAATTTCTTGCCAATTGAAGGCCCTCCCGGGTTTCCTCTCAATTTGAGCATGTTATCCTGAAATAAATACTGTTTATATTTCTTGCAATCCAAGTAACTGTAAGAAATTGTGAACTACTTTGACTCGGAGCATTATGACCTCAATGACATACTAATGCTAAACAAACCTAGCACAGAAGGTTTTTGCTTTTCTAAATACCTCACTATTTCCTAGGCTCGTGGCTCAACTGTTCTAAATCATATTTTTCCCTTAAATTTCTTTTTGTTGTTTATAACTGTAATTTTGTAAAGATGAATTATCTTACAAAAAGCCATTGTAGAATTAGTATACTTGGCATCCAGTGTTAAGGCTTGTGGTTCCTTTTGTTTGGTTGTTTGTTTTTTTAATTTGGGTTTTTCGTTCCTATCTAAACTAACGACTGTTGATACCACCAAAGGCCCATGTGTAATCAAGCTAGTTAGATTGTTAATTTATGCAGCAATAAATCAAGTCCTCTCAAATCTCGTCCGTTCAACAAAGCAAAGCACTAGCTTACCACTTTGGATTTACTATTATTATATGTGAATTATCAAGAATCTTTTGTTGGACTATGGACCATCACATGGTTTATCCTCATGAAGGTTGGAATTTCTCATGATTTGTCAAATGGGTTTTCGACAAGTGGCCGATTCCCATTTTGACTACTTTGTGGGAATTTTAGAAGATACCCAGAGACATTGTACCAATCTAGTGAGTTACTGGAACAAAACTTAGTCCAAGGGCACTGTCTCCCATTTGGTCTCCCAAATTGTTAGCAAAAATTGTCTTTAGTACTCTAATTTATGAGCCTCTTTCTTCCATAAACAAGAATTTAAGGCTCATTTTACAATGTCAGATCAGGAGAAGACCTCAACTTATTGAGTTCGGTGCTCCGAATGTTGCCCAAAAGTTGTCTCGGTAGTCGTTTTCCAACATGTTATAATGCGAACTAGTGACTCTTCGCAATCTATGATGTCTTTGGTCTTCAGTCTTAACAAGTTAACATGCTTTAGAAAGAACAAAAAAAATCTATGATATAATATATTGACGACTCCATATTTCCATGACTCTTTTTCAACTTTTTGTTGTTAATTTGGAGTATCATTCAGTTTATGACTTGGATAATTGAATATAGTTTTATTTTTTTAACCCATAATCGACAGATCTCTTGTACTAAAGTAACATGAGGCTTTACCAATTTAGTAGTTGATACTACATAACTTTGTCTTTTTATTTTTTCAAAAAAGTGGCTCATTTCCCATGGTAGACAAAGTTCACCAGAATGATAAGATGCAAAGAAACTTTCACATCATAAAAGAGATAATATCCATTTATTTTACAGAGAGTTAATAGACCATGAAAAGACAAAGGCCCAACTTTTAAAAAAGAAAAGAAAAAAAAATGTAGATATGATATTTTACTTATTTTACTAAGTGATTACTAAAGAGTTGTAGTTGTGATTCTGATTATCTAATTAATGACCCTATTTTTGTTTTAACATGCACCATATCATTATAATAAAGTGAAAGTAACATGAAGGTAGATTATTTATTATGAATCTAGAGGGGGAATTACACAAGCCCAAGATGGGCAAACCAGAGTTACCCAAGGGGGTTCAATCCAATTAAGCCTAAACCTGCTGGCCCAACCCAATAGATAAGGCCCAAAACTGTAATCATCGATCAAACTTTCAGGCATTATGCTAAGTTTAGGGCCACTTTGCCAATCGAGACCCCAAACATAGTTCTTCAATTAGAGCAGTCAGGTATGGTTATAGAACATTTGTGAAAAAGGCCCATCCCTTGATATAAGGCAAGCTACATAAGACCAAATTAGGAGAAGCCCACTTGACTATTTAGTATGGATCTAACTTTTGTGCTTGTCGGAGTCCTGATGCGATCCCTTTTTCCATTCAAGTGGTTGGATTCTAGCATGGCAATTGCGTACCAATTGGTTTGCTTTATCATATATAGGTTCCAATTAAAATCTCTTATTGTTAGGACCTAGGATCGAATCCCATCTATGTAACTAGAAAATATGATGAAGTACAGGAAAACCATAAGAGAACAAAAGAAATTAAAACCACTCTAATCTCTGCCCTAGCACCCAGGAACATATTATCTATTCCAAAATCATCTTTACATTCTCAAACAAGAGAAACTACGTACTAAAGAATGTATTAGTACTTACTATGGGTATATAACTATATAAAGAACCTTTCTGTGGTATCTCTTTAAATGAGCACGTACATAATGTATGGCATTTGTAAACCATGCACCTTCCAGGAAGCTTCCTAATCCCATGCAGAACCCAGCAAATCTTTCCCAAAATAAAAAGCTAGCTTCTTTTTTTGATTTCCCCATGGTAAACAACAATACATATGGATATTAGTTATTAGATATATTTATGAAAGTTCAACACTACCAGTTGATTCCCTCATAAATTCACGTGCAGAAAATCTTTATTGATCTCTCACGCACGTACGTACCCGTGTTCTCGATCTGCAGATTTCACCTACCAATTTGCTTTGCTTGTGTTTCTACTCCCTCGTTCGTTAATATATATATATAATCATGGCAACTGGCAAGCTAAAAGAAATACTCACTCTCCCACATGCAAACCACCTATTACTTCCTTTCTGTTCTTCATATATAGTTGGTTATTTCTTAACGTTTCTTATTTAACTTGACGTGAGATTAATGTTGTTTTGTAAAAAATTATAGTAGAAAACAATTCTATTTCATGGTAAACTAAATAAAAGAAGTTAAGATACAATTTTCTTTTAACCTTTATTTATTTTTTATATTTTATATTATGATACTACTGAACACATGAAAACTCAAAAAACTATATTCATATATGGTTTTCACCAAAAACAAACAAAGCAAACATAACAATTAACTCTCTTTGCTCAATAGAAAACTTCTAACCACTCTCTTTTATTTTACGAGTAATAAATTTATTATAGGTTCCAATTAAAATCTCTTATCAGTGGATTAGGGATCTAAGATCAATAATTATAAAACATATACATTCATCGAAATTTTATACATACATATATATATATATATATATATATTTTTTTTTTTTTGATGTGGGTATCATATCTATATTAAATAATAACAATAATAATAACTAATTTATCAAAAAGATAAAAACCTAAATACCCAATCAAGCTTTTCTAAAAGAATTAGAACAACCAAGGCTTTGTTCCAAAATGGTGAAATTGACTGTGCATTCTTAACAAATCAGGGTTCATATATGTGTGTATCAGGGTTAGTCATATATGCGTGTGTGTGTATATATATATGGGTTTTGCTAATGTGTGCCCATAGGGTTAGTCATATAAATTTTCTTGAAAATTGAAAAAGTTTTGACAGCTTTTTCAATTCTCGATAATTTTTTTAAAAAAATAGATGGGTTAACATGTGCCCTTAGGGCACACATTAACCGAACCCTACATATATATATATATATATAAGAATTACAATAAAGAAAACTTAGGCCCTAAAGGAAAAAGAGCCTGTGAAATCTAATAAAAAATTACAACCAATGCTCTTTGCTATTTCCGCAAGTACAAGACCACTCAAACAATGCTCTCAAGAGTTAGTTCATCGACTCCATGGCTGAAAGCTCCACATATTTGAAAGTGCGTTATTCGAGCCACTATTATAGATGCCTCTATGCTGTGATGGCTTCAGCAACCTATTAGAAAGTTGCAGTCCTAAATCTGAAACATTAATTTTATTGACTCAGGTGATTAACTGATTATAGAGACGCTTCCGTATTGTGGAGTCATGCACTTTACAAATACTATAGCCAAGCAGACTTCAAAATAGCTGCTTTGCTTACTTGCAGGTTGTTTATGGTACCAGTTATGGTATGAGCAGAACCGATCTCACTCAAAATCATCATCATGCACTAAAGTATCTGGAGTTAATCTCTTTTGGGGTAATTGATTTCCAAGAGAGAGATTAGTCCTCGATTCTACATGTGCTGAATCTTTAGAAGTAGTAGTCACTGATTTCATAGTTGCCCTTGGTAAAGGCTTGGAAAATGTACATAATGTGCTCCTGATAGAATCTCCATTGCACAAAACAGATTGCAGAGGTTTTTGATGTTGAGAAAATAACATGGATTTTTTGTTCAGGTTTGGATTTGATTTGAAACCATTCTCATTTTCTTCTGTTCCCTGCATCTTTGGGTTTACATTTGATTCAATAGGTACAAGTTTCCCATCCACTTGGTTTGTAAAAACAAATGTCACCTGGAACAAAAACATGTGAGTCCTATGCATATCTACTTTCCACTAGAGGAAAAAAGACTACAGAAATATAATTGTTGAATGTACACAATACTGTAATACTATTATTCACTAACAAAGGAAGCAAGGCCAATTTCTAATGCATTAAGTAGTCTGCCAAATTTTGCCATGCATTATATACAGAGGCATAAAATGCTCTGGTATTGCATTTATGGAATACTTGA
Source organism: Castanea sativa (assembly GCF_040712315.1). Classification (NCBI taxonomy): domain Eukaryota; kingdom Viridiplantae; phylum Streptophyta; class Magnoliopsida; order Fagales; family Fagaceae; genus Castanea; species Castanea sativa. The sequence goes on along the minus strand of NC_134019.1, from coordinate 31,370,417 downwards.
TACAAATAAGGAAAATGGGAAAAAAAAAAAATGTAAAGTCTCTTTAATATGAGTAATTGAAATTTGTGCCAAAGCTAGGTTGCTTCACCAACAAAATGCATAGATGACTCACGCTGTGATATATGCTACTATCACAAATTTCTTATGTTAAGCAAACATGTTGACCATCTTGGTGGAAAAAAGGTAACTGATTACAAAAAGCATGTAAAAGGTTGTGATTGTGAATGCTGTGCAGAAGATGTTTCACTAAGGTTAGTGCAGCTGATCTATATTTTCTGATTCAGAAGAACTGGTATATTTCAGTATGAAAGGATCTAGAAAATTTTCAAGCATGGCAAACATTTGTGACCAATCTAAAGGTGATGGGCTCTCATTTTTTCTTTAAGTGTGCGTGTGTGTGCGTGTGTATACTTTGAAGAAAGCAATTAAACCAAATATATTATAGTCAATGTCACACCTCATCAACAGCTGAAGCTTGCAATATAGGATCAGGTACTGATGTTGAGAAGAAATGATGCCCCCAACTACCTAAATCTTCTTCTAGAGGAGTCCCTACCTGAAAGCATCATCTCAAAAATAAGAATTAAATCAGCCACCTAAAATAAAATTAGAAGCAGTGATACCTACAAAATGAATGTGCCCAACCTGTTTCTCCGAGCTCTTTAACTTATGCAAGCATCCAGCAATTTTTGCAAATCCACCTATATCTGAGGTTTCTGGATCAGATTGACAATTTACATTTGCTGATTCATTTTCATCTCCCTCTTCTACGCTCTCAGTCTTTTCATTGTAATTTTGGCAACGGATGCAGTTCATCTTTTCATGAATTTCAGACCTACATACATAAAATACAGATATTTATACTAGAAGAAAGAGTAAGTTTCAATATTATTATCCAAGCATGAATATGAACTTTTGCAGCTAAGAAGCATTTCAACCAACTATTCAAGGGAATAGTAAGAGGATTTGAAAAGCAAAAATAAAAATAAAATGGAATAAATTTGGAGAAGGTGTCATTAGATATCATCTTATCTATTTCAACAGTATCAGTGTGTCACAGTTAGTGATAGGATGACCAATTGTTGGTAGGACCAGCAGTTATAATTAGTGCGCTCTGTTTGTTTCAATAATGATGTTTTCTAGAAAATGAGTCATTTTCCAAAAAACACTTTCTATAAAACTATCTCATTTTCCAATGTTTGGTAGCAACTTTAAATGAGTTGAAAAACAAATTCCTAACTTCCCTTATTTAGTTTGCTGTGAGACAGAGTTGTTTTCCAAAAAAATTTAATGGAAAACAATTTCTAAAAATAAGTCATACTTTTTATCTTGACCAAAGATGGTTTTTCTTTGACTTATCTTTTTTTATGCTACCAAACACTGAAAAATAAGAAAAACTATCTTTACACAAGGTTTTCCATTAAAACAAACGGAGCATACGTTTAATGGAGAGAAAGAGAAGGAGACTAGAAGATAGATCTATCTAAATTGACACTTTATTTGAAACCTACAAAACAGTAACAACTCTGGCTGACAAAAGAGAAACTATGGCATCAGGCCATGTATAGTGTACAAAACCATCACAAGAATAAAAAGAATCTGCCTCATTGGTTTTTACTATACAGAAACTATGTATTTACAGCTAATTGAACTTTACAGCATGTCCCTTCAGCAAATTCATTCACAGATGTTAGTGTAGTTAATTACAATCACCCCAGAAGCATAAGAGTTAGGTGTTTCTACTAGCCTTAGGCTTACATCCACAGGCAGTGTAAAGGATAAAGTCACACTGACAAAATAAAGAAATTATAATGGTGGTACAAAACTCTCACAAAATCCAAAACCCAAAGAAATGTCTCTCACAAATAGAAAGATTGGTTTAAGAATTTTACAAACAGCTACCTGCATATTTAGATAATTTCTCTCAAGTCGACTTTAGAGGTAAAATGACTAAAAATCCTTAACCAAGTAGGACTAAGCAGTACTTGTCAGTTCTGTCGTACATAGGGAGGAGAGGAATCACAAAAGCAAGCCAAAAACAAAGTCAGCCAAGGCTAACCAACATACAAGGGGACAAATCTCACGCGGCACAATTCAAGCCACATTGCAACATTCTCACAGTGATGCATTTATCAATATTTATTAAAGTCAAAATTTTCAAAAGATGCATTACCTCGCATTCTCATGAAATGTGAAAAGATCACGTAGATCTTCTGTTGAAAGAAAGTTCACCTGAAATTAAGATAGTTTCACACATCATTCCATTAAGAGAAAATGAAGCAGCATAAAGAAGAATTCAAACCTGCGTTGTATCTGTTTGCTCTTGCTGGATAACTTTTTGAAGCCCTTCTTTTGACATCTGACGCTGGAACACCTACAGAAAATTAATAATTAAAATAAACAATCTGAACACAATTTACTCCAAATTATTATACAAATGTAGAAAAAGAAAAAAAGTGGTTGTCTTAATTATTATTCATTTTCTTCCAATTCAAACCTTTTCTTCAATTGATCCTGTACTCAAAAATCTGTAGATGTATACTCTCTTCTTTTGTCCGTCCCTCCAGACTCTTGCAGCAGCCTATTAATGGAGGACACAATGCAGACAGTAACAATATTATGTCATATGAGAAAATTATGAATATTTTATAACTCACTTCCCAGTTGTTTATCTAGAGTTAACCCAAGCAATTACTTGTTTATCATTTGCCGGATTCCAGTCAGGATCAAACAAGACTAGTCGATTTCCACCAATCAAATTGAGGCCACAACCACCAGCCTTGCTGCTCAAGAGGAACGCAAATTGATCCTGCAAGATGTTAATTTATAACTATTCAATCCAAAGATAAGCCAAATAGAGCTCAACAAAATAGAGAAAAGAACAGGGAAAAAAAAAAAAACCTAAATGAATAACAGTATACCTTTGATTGATCATTAAATTGATTCACTAGCTTCTGTCTTTTACTAATTGATGTTGTTCCATCCAGCCTCAAATATGGGTATCTTCTTTCACGACACAACTGAGCGAATAGGTCCAGTGTCTGATACATCACAGTTACCATAATTTAGGGGAAAAAACTGAATCCTATGGGAAAACTTGTTGTAAGAAATAAAGAATTGGTCACTACTAAATGAGTGATTAGGCTGTATAAAGAACAGAAACAATTGTCTTAATTGGCCATTGGAAAGTTTGACAAATCGAAAATTCTTGCAGGTACAAGTCTAACACAGAACAACTATGGCAGGATTTTCACTGAAATGAAGAGCTGTGTCAGCTGACTCAAGGTTTCTGACTTATTGAAGCAATAATATATGAAGAGAGGAGCAAAAGAGATTCTGAATTGATGGGAACTTTGAAAACCGATATGTGAAACAAATAAATAAATTTACCAAGTGTGGTGATATTATATACGATGACAAGAAAACTAAAAACATCAGAGACTTAAGCAAAACAATATCTAAAATTGTTTTCATGTGACTTTTTTTTTGGGGGGGGAGGGGGGGGGGGGGGTTGAGGATGTTAAGTGATGTTATGACATTCACTATCAGATATCTGAAACTGTTAAAGTTTGACTAACAGTGACATCTACACAATAGGCTCATTTTTATACAACATTTTTGTACACAATTGGTCAGGTATCAATATTTTACCATTAACATACAGTCAATATTATCAAACAAAACCAAACAGAATGGATACGCAAATTCCAAAGCAGCCGTGAGTTCACAGGAGCAAAAGAGAAATCCTAAATCCTAATTCTGTAAATCTTGAGAGAAGTACAATAAAAAATAATAAAAAAAGCATGAAGACAATGAAATGACATCTTCAATGAATATAGAACAGAATTCAATCAAACATCGTCATCAAGAGCAACAATTTAGTCTCAAGTTCATTATGGAGAATCTTTGAATGTAACCAGCTGAAAAGCTGAATAAACAGAAGTGTAAATAAAACCTATTCTCCTTCTATGTTTATATTAGTTAAGGAAAAGGAAATCTCCACAAGATAATCTAGAAATGGAAGTCATGTAATAGCGAGCAGGCTATTTTACAAGGAAATACACTAACTGCAATATGATTATATCTTATCCATTCCAGTGTTGGTAAAAGCATCAAGTGCACAGGCCTCTTGGAGCCTAGACACAAAACGCAAAGCACAAGTGCATTTTTCAAATATAATATATATTAACCTCTAATAGGAATATTCATAACATATAAGAAAAAAAAAAAAAAAACAAAATAGTTATATATTTTACCTATTAGGTAAGTGCAATTGTATAAAGTCTGTAAGTTCAAATTTTAGTTAAGTTATTTCAATTTCTTAGAATTTTTATATAGTAAAATTAAAAAACAGTTATTAATGGACATTATTATAATAATCTAGTCATAGAAAGTTTAAGCATATCATTTTATATGATTCACTTGTGTTTTATAAAAATACATAGCTTCGATGGATATGATCAAATGATGTATAGGGTTCAAAAAATATCTAAAAGGCAAGAGGAATGCTATGTCTACAACATTTTCACAATATTTTTACAACAAATCATAAGTGGTTAGTTGTTATTGGTTCAAATTTGAACCTACCACTAAGATTACTTTTTTGCTCCAACAATAACAACTAGTAACAACCTGCCACTTAAAATTTTTTGTGAAAATGTTGTGGACATAGCATTTCTCAAAAGGCAAAGACCAAAAAACACAAGAATAGTAAATTAACCTTGTTTGTATCTTTTTACATGTAAATAAAAAAATTGCTTGTGTAGTATAACACCTTAATAATATTTTTTGTATATTAAATCAATGCTCCATGTCATTTCCTTCAAGATCAAGTCAGTAATTTTAATGATTTAAATATTTTAGTAAAAAAAAAAAAGTGCCTAAGGCATGCTTTATTAAATTAGCTTCGCCTTGGCCAAGCGAAGTGCTAAGACCTTGGGGCTTTGAGCTTTAAGCATGCTTAACAACACTGATCAGTACAGCTTCCTCCATAAAGTTATGACAAAAATATTTATAGCCTCCTCAGTTCCAATATTGACAAACTTTGAAATGCTTTCTGATGGAATAGCATAGATTGACATCAAGAACTTTACCCCATTACCAAAAAGAAAAAAAAAATGCAATAGTACATATAAAAAGGTGATTCTTATTTCATTTTCCTAAGTACTTCAATTAGCTAAGTGTCTTCTTACCTGAGTATAGTTTGAGACAAGGACAATACGATCATCAGTCCTCTGACGTAGATGAGCCAGTAGCCGGGCTAAGACATGCATTTTCCCAGACAGCTCAACCCAAGCCCCTTCACCACCAGTCCATGATCCAGATCTAACAAAATAAGAAACAAGAAAACCATGAGACTATAACTTTTTTTTATAAGAAACTAAGACTAACTGTTGAGAACAAAGTATAAAATTTATAAATAAACAAGAATCCTTACCTTCCGGAGAACATCTCTGGTGGGAAAAGGTGAATACAATCCTCAAAACCTGAAGTTCCTGGACTTCCACTTTTTATGGTGTCATAAATCAGCTACAAGATAACACGTCTTCCATGAGAATGAAATTGATACTAACACTTAAAACAAACATAAACTATGAAAGAATGAAAAAGGTAACAAAACAAGGTAATGTCTATTTACCAAAAGCCTATGACCTAAGATCTCAAACCTAATTTTAACCTTCTTAAGATGTGGATTTGCCTCTTGTATTCCAAAAAGAAAAGGTCTGTTTGTCGATATAATTTAAAAATTTCCAGAAAACATAAAGAATATATTATTAGCAAATGCAATCATCTCAGCCAAATTATTATTTACCCCAGATCCAAAATAGCTCATACCTTTGGATGATTGCACAACTTCTTAAGAGCTGTTATATAAGCCAAAATCTTTGACTTTGACTGCTTCATCTCTTCAGTAATTGCCCGTTTAACCTATGTTTAGGGGCAATGGAATAACAACCATGTCAGACACAAAATCCTGTTATTAACCACTAATTACTTAGATGCACAGTAGCTGAAGAAGAGTGAGAACTTACATTTTTGGAATGTATAAAATGGTTGTATAGGTCTGATTGGAGAGGAGTTAACTTGCAACAAACAACTTCAACTATCTGGAAATTGGAAAGAATTAGAAGCCACAGATTTAAAATACCACAATGTTTAGATTGTTACAGAAAAAGGACAAAGAAGGTAATTATGTAGAAAAGGTTACTCTAACAAACCTTTAAAATGATCAAGAAAATTTGCATATATTGTCTCAGAAAATAATTTTGACTGATTATGCTAGGTAAGGTACAACTAAAGCATTTATCCATAAAGTTTCTTATAATTGAACTATTGAAGTGTGAAGTTCTGGGCTTTACACACAAAGGGACATAAGTAAACAAAAAAAAAAATTTATCATAGAAGCCAAACTAACTTCTAGACATACAAGAATACAATCCACTTAGGGTATGTTCGGAACTCCAGCTACCCTTCCCCTCTCCTCTCCTCTCCTCTTCTCTCCTCCCATCGCCCTTTGTCCAAACATAGGGTTAAACTCAAAAACATCTACATTAACCAAACTTTGCAGTCACTATGAAACACAATGTATGAATAAACATATAACAATTTTTGGTTAACAATTTCTAGCCCCAAACTGTGAATTAATTAATCTACCATGCCAAACTGTTTAATCAATATGCTCTAGTGTGCCACTCACAAGGATCTCATTTCCATTTAATGTAAGTCTAGTATACCAACTTGAAGATTCATGCTACAGGGTTCACATTCAAGGACACTTCCCGTTACAATAGAGTATTTTGTGTTTAAATCAGACTTGATTCTATGAATATGCTTCATAGTTTACCGTTCTAGTGAAGAATAAAAAGTAGTTCTATATTTACCAAACTAAACTGGAACTTGTCTGTTAGTGAATGCATTGATGATGCCGCTTAGTGAACAAAAAATTCAATTAGACTAAGACAAACAACCAAAAAGAAAGACAACTTCATGCACATTGTGTTTAGCTGGACTCATCCAACGATTCTCTTGATAAGGTTGATCTCAGATCTAGAAGAATGTCCTACAATATAAAGAAAAAATGACTGCCCTATAGTCATAAAAGATGTCTTTTATGACTTAAAGCATTCAATAGGCATATCAATAAGCTGATCAGATTGGATTTACTTTACATGCCTATTAAATCAGCTGATGAAAATGATAGTAATTCAGCCCAAGGGACTCTATTTGAGTAACTCCATTTGTATTTGTGCTTAGTATCATATATTTTGCTTACAATCAGTCCCAAGCCTGGAAAAAGGAAGGATGCAGAAGGTTGACTGCCAATGTAAAATTTAGTCTCTCTAAAATGAATGGATCCACTACAAATACACGTTGAGGTGTTCCCTACTAGCGGCCCGCTACATTGAAAGAATGACTAATAAAGTAGCCAATGCCAAAATTTTGGGACTAAGGCCTAGTTGTTGACTTCCAGGACAAAAAAAATCTAGGCATTATCACATCTACTAGCTTCATATTTAATATTGTAAGAGGTTAGGAAACCCTTGTTGAAATCCCACAACTCTGGATGGAGAGACTGCTATTTCAAAATTTATTTTTGGAGGTGAAATCTTGGAATGCAAAGCATTCTTTTTTATCATGTACACATCAGGTACACTGAACACCAATAAAATCTCAAATAAAGGAAAAAAGGGAGAAAACTACAAGCAGCTGCCTGCTACTCTTCTTGAAGTGAACTCTAGTCACCCTCACTCCACTCATATACTAAAAAAAATAAACTCAGAATAAAACATAAAAATGAAATTCTTCATAACAAAATATCAAGATTCATGGCAGAAAATGCCCTTGATAACAACTAGAAAGTTCCAGTTTCTGATTGAAAGCTTGTATAGTACACAATCAAATAAACAGATAAATTTTTATTAAGCAAAATGATGTCATCTTCAAGAAAATAAAAGCGACTACCAAAAACGGGGGGAAAAAGAATAAGAAAAATTCGGCATAAAGATGAAGTAAGTGCCTTACCTTTGGTGGCAAGTGATTTGATAACAGTGCATTAGTCCTTCGCAATATAAACTGCAAAGAAATAGTGGTTATTCAGTTAAGAAAATAACACAACAAATGTATCTTGATTGAATAACTTTATTAGCTTCCACCAGTTCAATAGAATTATATGCTTTTAGTATCAAACACAAACTTCATCTTCTATGACAAGAGTAGTGATGAAAGATGCTGATACAACTCTCACCCATATTAAGCGATAAAGCTTACTTCTATAATTTACATGTCGAATAGAACAGATTACCTGATTAACTTTTGCACTTAGTTCTGCAGAGCGCTCAGCACCTAGCTTCTTTTCTTCTTCAGTGGCAGTAGGTTCTCTTCCACAAATAATAGGTGCCTTTATGATACATGTGTCACAGTTTTAAAACAGAATGAACATGCACAGTAAAGATAAGAGAGAGAGAGAGAGAGAGAGAGAGAGCGACAACATTTGAGAGTACAGCATTAGCATGTGAAGAGTAAGCATCAAAGTTAACAGCCAAGTTGTCTCATTCTTAGCTTCATAATGGCAAGGAGCAATACCAAGTTCAAGAACAGATAGTTTTAGCAACCACTTAGACATCCCCAATCCCCATACCCCAATAAAAAGGAGGATAATAATGGAGAGAAACAAATAAAAAAACAACCTAATGAAGTTAAAAAACTGACAACTCGATTCAACAATGTAATTTCATCCTCAACAGCTTAATTAATATATGAGAGTAAAGAAATCGATCACCTCATTGTAATGGTGAAAATATGCAACATCACCCAGTATTCCAGGATTAGCGATACATGTGTCACAGTTTTAAAACAGAATGAGCATACACTGAAAAGGTTTAGCATTTGAAGAGTAAGCACCACTGTTAGCTGCCAAGTTGTTAGCAAGGAGCAAGACCAGTTTCAAGTACAGATAGTTTTAGCAACCACTCAGGCTTCCCCAATCCCCATACCCCAATAAAAAGGAGGATAATAATGAAGAGAGAAAAAAATATGAAAAACAGCCTCACCAAGTTGAAAAACCAATTACTCAATTGAACAATGTGATCTCATCTTCAACAGTTATAAATAATATATGAGAGTAAAGTAATCAATCACCTCATAGTACCGGCGAAAATATGCAACATCACCCAGTATTCCAGGATTTGTAAAGTTAACCATTGCAAAGAACTCTTCCAAGTCATTCTGCGGGAAAATGTATTGGGAAACAATTACGATACAGAATTGAGTATTACTCATAATAAGTTACAAAACAAAGTGCCTCTTACCTGCATTGGTGTTCCAGACAACAATATACGGCGGTTGCACGAGAGAGTAGCCAATGCCTGGTAAGAAATTTTTATTGATAATTTTTAAAATAATTAAAAAAAAATTGGCAAATAGAGGAAAATATATATATATATATATAAGGAAACATATAAATTCACAACATATACCCGATTTGTTAATGTCTGATCATTTTTCAGCCTGTGAGCCTCATCACATATGAGAAGGTCACAGGATTCACTATGGTTAAATTTTGAAGAATGCATCCGGAATGTCTCGTATGAAACAATCAGCACCTGTGGAAGTTATTGTTAAACAAGTGCGTCTTTTAAACAATTCAAGAGTAGTTACACAAATTTACCTGTATGGAGCTGTGTGGACTTATAAACCTGTCAATTCCAGAGATAACATCATCTCTGGTGCTTTCACAGAGAGCGATAAGCTGAACTCTTTCTCCAACCCACTTATTAATTTCGGCCTCCCAATTGCTTACGAGACTGGTAGGAGTGACAATGATGGCCTTTTTAACCATTGGCTTCCCATCAAATCCTTGACGAAGAAGAGTATACAGTAAGGTGATTGACTGCAACGTCTTTCCCAAACTGCAAAGATCAAGTATAACCTTCTGAAGATTAGAGAAAGAAAAATGATGATAAAATGAAAGTAACACAAGCTGAGTAAATAGCTAAAAAGTGATCAGACAGAGAGATATTTACCCCATATCATCAGCCAGAATGCATCCAAATATATTTGCTGCACTACATAGCCCCGACACACATTCAAACATAAACTGAACCCCTTCTCTGCATAGGAGTAAAAGAACTTTCTCTCATCAATACAAGAAACACAACCAATTGAAAACTGATCCAAAATACTGAAAATTTGGGCACTTTAACATTCAAATTGCAATAGATAAAAGGCGACAATCATAATACATGCTGAACAGTGTCAGTTTCAAATATATACAAATAGATTTTCAAATATGTAGCCCAGAGGAAAAGTGCTCTCCATATAAAACCCCTAAACTGCATGCATAAAATTTTTGATTTAGTATCAGGAGCAATACCTTTGATGGGGCCGAAGGAAACGAACAAGCAATGGGTCAACTACTATTGGCACCAAATTAGCAGCCCCATTCTCGGATTCTTCAGGTTGCCACAACACCAAAGGCTCAATCTCAGGTGGCAGAGTCACAGTCTCCTCGATTACATCCTTCTCAGCAGTACTTGTTACATTTACTCTATTGGTAATTGCAACCAATGCTGGCCTTGAAGAGCCCCACGGTACAAATCTTTTGCGGGCCCAGAGACGACGAGCAAGTGTATTTTGATCATCATAGCCATTAGAACATGGCGGTTTAAAGGGTTTTCGACAAACTGCTGCTGCTTCTGTCACTGAAAGGACTCGTGGAAGCAGCGGCTGTCTTTTCACCACTAGGTCACCTCTGTGATACAATTGTAACTTATGTCAAATTTTACTTCAACACTTTTTCTTCGAATTTGATAAAAAAAAAAGTATAAATTATTCATCAACATCCACCACTAGACCCACAAACCCTAGAATCTAAATGATCATCAAAAAGCTTCAATACACAAAAACTAAACGTATATTGTGAATTTGTGATAATAAATTAACTAAATGCCCAAATTGATTGCAGCAAACTAAACCCTACAGACAGTAACACAAGCACATGGCTTAGCCCAACTATACGTACATTCCAAAAACCCAAACCTGTAAATTGAAAATTGAAAATCTGTAAATTGGAATTTCGTGTTATGCAAAATCCAAATCTGTAAAATTGAAATGCTAAAATTGGAATGGCTATATAAATTGCAAAACCCTAGGTTGAAATGGAAGAGGCACAAAGTTTATAGACGAGTTAATTGAATCTTGGAGCTGAAATGCTTTTGATTAACGAAATCAGATTGTACAGACCTCAAAAGAGCATCGACGTTCTTCGATTTTCGATCTTGATCGGACGGTACAGAACGGGTCACACATGGTTCGTCTTCGTCTTCGTTGTTAGCGTCTAAATCGAGTTCTTCTTCTTCTTCAAGGTCTGCGGTGTATTCCTCGCTGGAATCGCTGGAACCAGAAACTGAGAGGAATTCAACTTCGTCTTCGTTTTCCATGGAAAATCAAATCCTCTCTTCGTTTCTCTGAGAGTTTTCACACAGAGAGAGAGAGAGAGAGAGAGAGTTGAATATTTAAATCGAATTTGGCGGTAAGATGTGAGCGAGTTGGCGAGGAATGGAGGTTGTAGGGCTTTGAATAAATAAAATGTTGGAAAGTTGTAGAAGCAAAAGTTGAGATGGCCGAGTTGGTCTAAGGCGCCAGATTAAGGTTCTGGTCCGAAAGGGCGTGGGTTCAAATCCCACTCTCAACAAAATGACTCCGTGGCCCAATGGATAAGGCGCTGGTCTACGGAACCAGAGATTCTGGGTTCGATCCCCAGCGGAGTCGTTTCTTTTTTTCTTTTTTTTGGTGGGCCCTTTTGTAAAACTTAGTTTTTTTTATGGGCCCCTCTGTAAAACTTAGGTTCTTTTTTGGTGGGCTAAATCCCTTTGTTAAACTTAGGTTCTTTTTTGGTGGGCCCTTTGTAAAACTGAGTTTTTGTTTTGGTGGGCTAATCTCTTTATAAAACCTAGTTTTTTTTGGTGCCCCCGGGGGAAGGGGGGGTGGGCTAAATCCCTTTGTAAAACTTAGTTTGATTTGCGTTTGAATTCATCAACTTATTTTGGTAGGCCCTTTTGTGAAACTTTGGTTTTTTTTTTTGTGGGCTAATCCCTTTGTAAAACACTAATACTTAGTTTGATTTGTGTTTGAATTCATCAACCTTAAGGCAGTGTTTGGATACAACTAAACGTATCCAGCGTTCAGCGTTTCCAAATTTTTTTTTTTTTTTTTAGCTGTATCCAAACGGACAATGAGTCCACAAGTCAAAAGAATAATGCTTTGTGTGTGTTTGGGTTCCCTACATTTCCCTTCTTTTTTTTTTAATGAATCAGCGCCTCTTGCACTGCATGAACAGAGCATTTAGGCCAATGAACAGTAACTTCTTTTTCTTTTTTTTAATTTTCAGCAAAATAAGCTATATCCAGTAAATAATTTTATTACTATTGGTTGCAGTTAGGCACAGCTCACCTGTCCCCTTAATTATATTGTAAGGCTATAATTATAATGGACTTGTAGTTTGAGTTTTCAATACTCAAAATAGTTTTATGCTCAAATTTTGCTAATCCCATTAAGATTGACCATGATTTGTATTCAAGTCAAGTCAGTAATCAAAGTGGATATGCATCACTTACTCATTCTGTTTTGGTCAATTTACCTAAAATAAGATAAGATTGACCAGATTTGTATTGGAGTCAAGTCAGTAATAAAAATGGAAATGCACTGCTTACTCATTCTGTTTTGGTCAATTTACCTAAATTGGATAAAATTGGACTGCTTATCCAAGTTATAAAATGAATTCACCAAATTTGACTCCACAAAATAACTACTATATCGGAAAATTATTGTATACTCCCGGAGTACAATAAATGCGTACTCCCTCCTCTCACATGAATAGTGGGTCTCACTAATTAAATTTATGGTGGGACCCACCATTCATGTAAGAGGAGGGAGTACGCATTTATGGTACTCCAAGAGTACCTAATAATTTTCCCTACTGTATCATCATTGGCTACTGAGTACTGACATAATTTTCGTGAAGCTAACAAGCAGCTGCATGGGTCAGCTCCTTACGTATAGTAAGATTATGATAATCATATACAAGTTGAACTTTTGATAATGATTAGCTCACTAATAATTAGACTGACTTACCAGCTCTCTACTTTTAAGTATTAGCAACTCAAGAATAATAAAAAAATTAAAAATTTCACCATATCAGCCTTTCTTGACCTTTGGTCTTGACCCCATAAATAAACAAAGACCATGATATCAAAATTCCAACCTAGTAAGTTTTGCTCATTGGTTGTAGGGAGCTGGAAGCTTCATCTACCTTGAAACAATAAGAAAGAACAGTGGACTCACCAGCTCTCCACATGTTAGTATCAAGCTAAAAAATAAAATAAAAACATAAAAATGAGTGACACTATTATATATCAGCCTCTCTTGTACCTTAATCTTTGTCTTAAACTATATAAATAATTAAAAATGTTTTTGTCAGCATCCCAACCTGCTAAATTTTGTTAATGATGCAGTGGAGCTGCAAATGCCTTGAAAGTAGAAACAGCAAGCAATATTGCGCTGGCTGTAGGACCATCTGGCTTAGCCCAACTCAAGTTAGCCCAAAGTTCAAGAAGTAAAAGTTAAAGAAAGATATTATGAGTTTTCTGAGCCCACACATGGGAGAGAGCCTTAAAATATTACTCTAGTGATCAAATTCGCATTTCTTAATAGTTTAAGCTTTTGGGATAGCTGGTATTTTATCTGATTATTACTGGCAAAGTGCAGTGTATTTAGTATGAGGATTTCTACCATTGCAGTATCCAGTGATTTAAAGGGAAACTGTAGCAGTTAAATGAACAAATAAATTCCTTGTGTGTAAAAACCAAGTATATTTTTACTTAATGCCATATGTTTGTCAGCTATCATGTCAGCTAAAACCAGTATTACTGATTGTGGATGAAATAATGTTTATTGTTTTCTATACTGCATCATGCAACCTAACGATTTATTTTACCATGTTTAAATATAGACTTAAGTTGAAATATTAAATAACCAAGTCACGAGTCAATGCTAAATATTTAAGTTGGTCTTCTTGACATTGTTATCTGCATCAGGAATGCCCAAGGAACTTGCATTTAATACAAAATCCTACATGAATCATCTCTTAATATTTAATAATAAAGAAGTGGAAATGCGACTTTGTGCAACTTCTTAGAATTTACAGGGAGAAGGAATGCTGCATTTTTATTTTCATATTTGGTATTTCAAAACTGGAGAGTAACTCCACAGATACTAGATAGATATAGAGGATTGCTATTTAAGGAATTTTTTTTTCACTTGGTCAAATTTGTGCATTTTTATTTTCATATTTGGTATTTCCATTAATTGAATGACAACTCTGCCAATATATATTAGGCCCCAAACCTTATTATTCATGACAGAGGCACAAGGCTAAGCTTAGTCGCCACAACTACCTTTGTTCAGTTACTTAGAAAATGTATCCTGCAGTACATGATTATGAGACATATGCCAGTGAACATGGTCCAGGTCCTGTCCTGGCTTCAGGAATTCCAAATGCAAGTCCCGCACGACCGTATGCTCCTCCATATGTATCCCCCAGCATGAGTGCTCGTGTTGTTGCAGGGAAGTGGTCTACTGGTCTTTGCTACTGTTGTGATAATCCTGAAAATTGTAAAGACCTGAAAACTCATCTAGCTTCATCACTAATGTCTAGGCATAAGCATCAACCCATGTTTTTTTTTTATTATTAACTGCTTTCAATTTTGTGTTTTAAGGTTTTATTACTTGCTTCTGCCCTTGTGTCACATTTGGACAGATTGCTGAGATAGTTTCCAGAGGTTCTTCAAGTAAGCCTAGGAATAACAACTTGCTGATTGTCAATTTCATGAATATGGAATGATGGTTATAGGTTACTTATATTTGTTATATTGCTTGCTGGTGTTTTTAGATTGTGCTGAAAGTGGCATACTCTATGGGCTTCTGGGTCTTACTGGTTTTGCATGCTTGTACTCATGCTCTTATCGTTCAAAATTGAGGGCGCAATACGACCTGGAAGAGGCACCTTGTGTAGACTGCTTAGTGCACTTCTTCTGCGCTACTTGTGCTCTGTGTCAAGAATACAGAGAGCTCAAGAGTCGTGGGTTTGATATGGGGATAGGTAATCGCTTCTTAGTTATCAAATCCATATACCATTGTTTTTTAAATCTCTATGAATACTCTTGCTCTTTCTTCTTCATGTTAAGCAACTTAAAACCTCACTTCAAATTAAAATTTCATGATATCTGTAGTAAACTATACTTCTGATTTCCAAGTTATTTGGAATTGGTGAAGGAAAACCAGTGGTTTCACTTTGAAGATGTTACTTTTTGTCTAGTCGTTATGCCTAAATTTGCTGCAGTTTGGCCTCTTAAAAGTCATTTGCCTTAGTTCTGTTTTAATATTGACATTAAAGTAGCAAAGGCATGAAGAAATTGCATCCAAACATAGTTATATTGTTATTGCAGTAGTGTGTAATGAACCTGATTAGCATGGTACACTATGCACTATTATGATACCACATGCTTAGTCCCAGTCAATGTTCTTCAAAATTATAAGTCTTTAAACCATCAACTGGTACCTTAATAATCTGACCATTACATGAGCTAGTAGTCCTCCAGCCAACAGATTAGTTGGGTGCACATTATATTTTAGCCTCGTAAATGGTATCTTCAGTTAAGGACAAATCATATCCCACTAATGAAACATATAACATCCACAACTGTGTATTTGTTTATGACAACTTGGTTCTCACCATGAAAAAAAAATTCAATTTCTGCATAATAATACAATGACTTGGTCAATTACAAGCATGATTTCTGAGATCATGATACCCCCAGCCAACCATATGTCATAGTTGATGATGCAGACCAAAACAAATACCGTTTTCAAATATAAAACTCTATTCAAAAGATTGTGATTGGTAAAGATATAAGGCGTCATATAGGAACACGTTGATACTTGTTAATTTTATGATTTCTTGCATTGACTTGCTTCTTTCTCAAATTTAATCCACTTTTTAATTTATTTAGCTGGGTTTTTATTTGATTTCATGTGGCTGATTCTTGATGAAGGCTGGGAAGCCAACTTGGATAGACAACGGCGTGGAATTACAGTAGCTCCAATCGTGGCACCAGGCATGAGAAGGTGAAAGGAAAGGCTAAGGCCCCTGCTGCTGATTCCTGCTTCTTGCTTGTTTGCTTATGCAACTTCTTTTCAGTAGTACATATATGCTATATGTTGTGTGCAGTGTTTGCTTTTGTTATTCTCATCTGAGAAGAAAAGAAAAAAGGTATTTGTGCCACAAATGTAGCAGGTGCAAAAATTTTATTTTATTTTATGGTGTGCTCATAGAATTCATATGTTATTTAAAGTTCACTCCAAGTATATCTGTGATGTAGTATGTTATGGAGGAAGTCTTTCTTCAATAAATTAGACGATACATGTTAAACAATTGAGGTGTGGCTTGTGTCTGAACTCTGAAGTTTGTACCCTCAATGCAATGGTGCCAGGCTGCCAGCACACTGAATTTTACAAGTAAATTAAAGCAGGCCTCATGGTAGTGTCTCCAATAGCTCATTTCGGTTGCAATGCCTAGCAAGAAAACAAAACCACATTCACTTACTTGACATTCCTCCCAAAGCCTTGCACAGTTCAATCCGCACCAAATAGTCCTTTAAATGCTTTGTGTTCGCTAACTAAGGTCCTTAATTGCTTGACTGGGGTGAGAGAGGGAAGAGAAGAAAAGAAAAGAAAAATGATGCTTCTTGTGCTTGAAGAATTTGGGTCTACTTTTTATGTAGTATGCTCAAATGATGCACATGCTTATTAAAAGTCATATTAAAAAATAGTATCATTAAAATTACATACTAAATAAAGGATCAGCTTAACAAGTGTCTGAATGCAGTGATTAAGGTTGAGTTTTTTATTGTAATTGATTAGCTTTTTAGATGCAGTCACACATAAAACAATTAAAGAAATATTTATTTATTTGTTCTTATTGTTTTCCAATGTAGTAGCATCCAATAAATTCGTCATTATTTGAAGCGCAATGACATTTGTTAACAAAAGCCCTAAATAAATAGTAAAAGAACCTCCTTAAATTGTTTGGCTAAAAAGTGAATATGCATTTGATGCTTTATTCTTTTTTAAATAAATAAATTATACACAAATATTAAGAAAAAAAAAATGTGTGCATCGCATATGTGCTACCCATAAATCATTGATAGTAAAAAAAAAAAAAAAGTATAGAACATGGATATGTTGCTAGTTTTTCGGTCAAGGACACTAATTTAAATGAGTTTGAGAGTCCAACTTGAAACTTGACAGTGGTCCAAAAGAGTGATCAACACCCACCAATGTCTTTTTTAACCCATAAAATGAAAACCAACCCAAATCCCAAATTATAGAAAAATTATGCACAACAAGATTATCAAAACTGATATTGATGTAGCACAAATAATCATTATCCAACATGAGTCATGAACATCACTTCCTCGTTCCTCCCATTTTAATATTTTATCATTTTTTTCTTTTAAGAATGGCAACGAGTCAAGTTCGAGCCGGGTTTTTTTATATTTGGACCCGTCCCGCGAGCCTAGACCCAGCCCGTTTATTAAATGGGCTTTTTATTCGGGCCAAGACCCGCCCCGTCGGGCCCCACGGACCCCATTAACCCCAGCCAGATTTGGGCCTAATCGGCTGCCCAAATCATGGTCCAACCAAAAAAGAAAAAGAAAAAAATGAATTGAAATGCAAAGAGATTGATTTTGGGCTTTGAAAAAACTTTTTAAAAAAAGAAAAAAAAAAAAAAAGATCTAAATATACCTAAAATCATTCTAATATTTGAAGACTAATCAAAAAGATTTAAATATTTTTATGTCATTTGTAGATCTTTGGAAATAAAGCTTAAGAACAAAGAAATATATATCATCAATTAAATATTCATTTTTTATTCTTTATTTACCATTTATTTATTTTTTCTTTCTCATTCTTTCTGTACAAGAACCACCACAAATCTACTGACACCACCACCAGCCTCCACCGCTGCACTACACACCTGACACCATCACCACTACCAGCCTCCACCGCTGCATTGAGAAATTATGCTCGGATTCATGGAAATGTTGATCTTGAAGACCATGCTGAGGAGTTAATGGTTTCTCTTGACCCGTCGAAGGCTGTTGCTAATAAGATCCCTACCCCACCTCCCAGAAAGTATACTGCAGTCAGCATGCTTGATGGGAAGAACAGGATCGGTGAGTTCAGAAACCCAACTCTCTACATGGATGATGAAAAGCTGAAGGCCGCTGGGATGAAAGAAGGTGGTTATGTGCCGGACACAAGATATGTTCTGCATGACATTGATCAGGAGGCCAAGGAGCAGGCCTTGCTCTATCATAGTGAGCGTTGGTTAGTTCTGCTTTGGGTTTTCATATGGTGGCTTTTGTTTTAACACTTGTAATAGGGAAATAATTGTGGTTGGTTGACTCAAAAAAGCTTGCTAAAAATGTTCTAAGAGATCTCTTTATATGCAATGTCAATATAACGAATGATATGATCCAAGATCCAAGAGTTATATGTTATGGTGATCTTTAATGTCACAAGACATGAATGCGTCTATCATTTCGAGTCTGATGTTGTTCCAATTTTGAGAATGGAATAAGGCAGTCTTTATTAGTATCATATGAATGCTGTTTGGTCAAGCTACAACTAGGGAAATAGAAACCATGAATCAGTGCTTAATGCAAGTGGCTGGTCAAGAAGTAAATGTCTCCAAATCTAGTTGAGGAAACTAGTTTATCTTATGTGGTATGCTATAGGAAACTAGTGTACAAGTATTTTATTCATGTTTAGTAGCTCGTGCAGCTAGGTTTAGCTATAAGTGGGGCTTTCATGTGGAGTCCTTACAGAGATTGTCTCCATTTGAGTTAATTAATTATGCTGTGACCCCCTCTTCAGACCTGTTAAATGAAGTAGTTTCTAAAGAGATCTTCTCAATCTAGCACTGTTAAATTCAAAGCATCCCCAGAGGAGTCCGTTTAGTTTTTTTTTTTTTTTTTTCTCAATTTTGTTTTAAGTTTCAACCTTAATTCTTTTCACGTGAAACTGAATTAGTTTTTGAACTCAATGTGGCAATCCCCGTTGTAAAACCACATCACCAGTTATCCTGTTTGGCTACTTGTGCAAGTTGTGAGGGAGATGATTTTCATTTCTTTTTCTCATGAATTTTCACATGAAATGGAACTAGTTTTTGAGCTCAAACTAGCCAAGTAGTAACTCTAAATAGAAGGTTAGACTTGTGCCTTTTCTTCAATGTACTGGTATTATAAATTTTGGATTGACAGTTTTCTTATAGAATTTTCTTTTTCTGAGGCTATTTAGAACAATGATATTTGTTTTGGCTCTTTGTTTAATATCTGAATTTTTGTCTTCAATGTCAGTATGAAACTGACAGCCTTTTTCCCCAAAATCTCCAAAATGCCTACACTATTTTGATTTTCTTGTCTTAATTTTGTTTGGGTCCGTTTTTCTGAGTCTTTTAGCTAAATATTGCAAAAAATTGAGTTTTCTATTGTTATAGGCACTGTTCCAAGTTATTTAGGGGAATGAGGAAAGAGAGTGAATTTCGGCAATAGAGTTGCCGAAATTCTAACAAAAGTAGGAGAGAGAAAAAGAAAAAGTATGAGAGAGAAATTTTGGAATTTCGGCAACAGTGTTGCCGAAATTCCTTCTGCCCCAGCCGCTGCCTGAGTGAGTGAGTGAGTGCCCAATGCCCAAAGTGGGTGCGCGAGTGCTCGAAGCAAAAAAAAAAATTGTTTTGTGGCAATCTCGTTGCCGAAAATGGAGGGAAAAAGTTATAAAAAAAAAAAATTGTGGCAATATATTGCCGAAATAGGGGGAAAAAAAAGAATTGTGGCAATGCCATTGCTGAAAATGGAAAAAAAAAAATGAAAACCAATTGTGCCAATGACATTGCTGAAATAGAGGGGGAAAACCACTGAGTGTTTCTTATTCTAAAAAAGTGCATAGATTCTAAAAAGTACATGAAAGAAAGTTAGAAGAAAAAAATGATTGATGTGTACTGTAAATATAAAAAAAAAATTGAAATTTTTGCAGAGATTCTTTACAGTGGCATTGCCAAAATAGAAGGGAAAAAAAAAAGTACGTTCACAACATTTTTATTTTTACAATATTTTTACAATAAATCATAAGTAGTTAGTTGTTGCTGGTTCAAATTTGAACATAATGCTAAGATACTTTTTTGCCTCAACAATAATAACTAGTAACAACCTGCCACTTATAATTTGTTGCAAAAATATTGTCCAAATAAAAAATATATATAGTAAACATATTCTTATCTTTCAGTAGTTTTTTTGACCTTGTTTGTGTATATGTCATGTTCTTTCATTTCATATTGTAAAAGTACCTGTGAGAAGTCAATCAACCAATCAATTCACTTCTTCCTCCCATTCTTATTTTCTGCCTGAAAAGATTTCATTCATCATTTCCAATAAAACTATCTTCAGAGATTCTTATTCTTTTTACTTCTTATGACCCCCTTCAGAGATTTTTATTCTTTTTACTTTTTATGACCTCCCCGTAACAAGTGATTTTTTTTGTCTTTTTATTTCACCTTTTTATTTCATCGTAAGGTGGAAACCTAAATTTTTTTTAAAAATGTACAATGTTATATTGCTAATGTTGAAATTATTTTAATGTAAATTGAATAATTGTAGATATTATTAAGATATTAATAAATTTTGATCTCGCAACGTACACTGCCTTCCATTGCATCATTAGAGATGTGATATTGTTGTTGGGTTGGCAGAGAACGATCGAATGACCTAGGCTCCATTTCAAATATATCCTACATTAAATGCTACAATGAGTTAAATCATATCTGAAGATGCGTTTTTAGAGTATCTTTAATCTATAAACACCGAGATTAAAAAATTACAATATCTGAAGGTACATTTTTTACAAACCATCTATATAAAAAATTACAAACTAAGCAAATAATTTCCAATTAAGTTAGGGGGTTGAGAAGCTTACTACAATTGTGATACAAAGTGAAGGAATGTACGAATTATAGAGTGATACTTGCAAGAAAAGAAAGAAAGAACAAAAAAAAAAAAAAACATAATCAGATAATCATAAATATCTTCTAAAAACAAAAGAACAATAATAAAAAATAATAACATTAATATAACCATATATAAAACATATAATTAATTTTTATACCAACTAAACTTTAAAGAAAAAGAAACACAAATGTACGATTTATTGTACTAAATAAAAATAATACACATACATATCTTTATTATAAACCAATAAACATATTATGCAATATATTTTTTCCAAGTAATAGATGTAATAACTGATAATAACAAGGTAAAATTGATTATAAAAAAATCACAATAATATAATTTATTGCAATTTTTGTGGTCATATACTAATAATAACAATAAATAATATTAAATAATTTCAAAATTAACAAAACACATATGTAAATTTAATTAGAGAGTTGAGATGCTTACCACAATTGTGATACCAACTGAAAGAGTGAGAATTATAGAGTGATACTTGCAAAAAAAAAAAAAAAACACAATTAGATAATAATAAATAAACACAAAATAACAACAATACTAAAAATGTTTGTAGTCTTAACCATAAAAAATTCATTAATCTAAAATTTGAATAAAAACAACAACAACAACAATAATCATAATCGCTGAAGCAAAAAGCAAAAAAAACTTACATTAACCCAAAACTTACAATCCTTAGTTGTGCATGTTGAAGCAAAATAGAAGAAAAACTGAACAATCGGAAGAGATGAAAAGTAAAAGTATAAGTTTATGAGGAAACTTCAGAAAGGGCACTTGCCTTTTATTAGAAAGAGATGAAATAAAAAGACAAAAAAAATCACTTGTCACGGGGAGGCAATAAAAAAGTAAAAAGAATAAGAATCTCTGAGGAAGGCCATAAAAAGTAAAAAGAATAAGAATCTCTCAAGATAGTTT
The DNA here is from genome assembly GCF_040712315.1 of Castanea sativa. Lineage (NCBI taxonomy): Eukaryota > Viridiplantae > Streptophyta > Magnoliopsida > Fagales > Fagaceae > Castanea > Castanea sativa. The sequence continues at coordinate 31,348,359 of NC_134019.1, read as the reverse complement.
TATTGGGAAGGATGAATAAAATCTTTTCAGGCAGAAAATAAGAATGGGAGGAAAAGGTGAATTGATTGGTTGATTGACTTTTCACAGGTACTCTTACAATATGAAATGAAAGAACATGACATATATACAAACTAGGTCAAAAAAACTAATGAAAGATAAGAATATGTTTACTATATATTTTTTTTATTTGGACAATATTTTCGCAACAAATTATAAGTGGCAGGTTGTTACTAGTTATTGTTGGGGTAAAAAAGTATCTTAGCGTTAGGTTCAAATTTGAACCTGCAACAACTAACCACCTATGATTTATTGTAAAAATATTGTAAAAATAAAAATGTTGTGGACGTACTTTTTTTTTTCCTTCTATTTCGGCAATGCCACTGTAAAGAATCTCAAAAAAAATTTCTATTTAGAGTACACATCAATCAATAGAAATTTCTATTTAGAGTACTTTCTTTCTTGTACTTTTTAGAATCTATGCACTTTTTTAGAATCTATATACTTTTTTAGAATAAGAAACACTCAGTGGTTTTTCCCCTCTCTTTTGGCAATGTCATTACCACAATTGGTTTTCCTTTTTTTTTTTTAAACTTTTTTTTCCATTTTCAACAATGGCATTGCCACAATTCCTTTTTTTTTTTTTTTCTTTTTCTTTTCCCCCTATTTCAACAATACCAATGCCACAGTTCTTTTTTTTTTTCCCCCTATTTCGGCAATACCATTGCCACAATTCCTTTTTTTTTTTTCCTCTCTCTTTTCCCCCCTATTTCGGCAATACATTGCCACAATTTTTTTTTTCTTTTTTCTTTTTCCCCTTATTTCGGCAATACCATTGCCACAATTCTTGTTCTTTGTTTTTTTTTTTTCCTCTTTTCCCCCTATTTCGGCAATACAATTGCCACAATTCTTTTCTTTTCTTTTTTTTCTCTTTTCCCCCTATTTCGGCAATACCATTGCCACAGTTCTTTTTTTTTTCTTTTTTTTTTTTTTAACTTTTTCCCTCCATTTTTAGCAATGGGATTGTCACAAAACTTTTTTTTTTTTTGCTTCAAGCACTCGCGCACGCTCTTTGGGCATTGGGCACTCACTCACTCACTCGGGCAGCGGCTGGGGCAAAAGGAATTTCAGTAACAGTGTTGCCGAAATTCCAAAATTTCTCTCTCATACTTTTTCTTTTTCTCTCTCCTACTTTTGTTAGAATTTCGGCAACACTGTTGCCGAAATTCACTCTCTTTCCTCATTCTCCTAAATAACTTGGAACAGTGCCTATAACAACAACAAAAAAACTCCATTTTTTGCAATATTTAGCCAAAAAACTCCTATTTTTCTAGTGTTGCGCATTTTTTTAATTTGAACAGGGAAAAATGTAGAAATGCGTAGACCCTTGTGGTTTGGGTTTATTTTAAACAGATTCCTTGTACTATCAATTTGATGTTATTGGCTCATGAAATTTGAGAAATGATGAAATTCATCATTCCATTGTACTTGTGTTAACCGTGATGGACGAAAATTGATCATGTGCACAGGTGCACTGCATGTGATCACTTTATTTATATAGCAAGCAAGGCTCAGTTGCACACATGATAGGGGCTGCAGAGTGGGTATACATCATTTGGAGGTATCTTATGTATCATAGCTAGTGAAGATCACATAAATATAGACCTCATATGGTGTAAGACATTGATTTTACATAAACGATATAGAAGATACTTAGGTTCAAGTATCCCCAATATAATTGGGCCTATCTGTAAAATATATTGGACCTATTTGTATAAAACAAAATGTCAACTCATAACAAAAATAAAATTATTTTATTTAATTTTTTTTTTTTTGGTTGTAAACCCCGACTTTCATTAATTAAGAAAAAGTTTGAAAATAAAGTTTCTCATAATACAAATCCAAATTGTCATAAAAAAGAAGCATGCAAAGGTCTACAATGGACTATCAAAAACAACAAAATCTTACAATCCATTATAAGAAAAGCATGATGTAAATTACTATTGTAGGCTTCAAAAACCTAGCAAAGCACTACTTTGGCATCAATATCCATTTCAACTTCCAAGAGATACAAATTTATACATGAGGTCAACCCATCCCTTGAAACCCAAAGCTCTACATCAACATTGGTGGTCACACCAATGTTTTGGGTAAATACTTTAATCCAAAGACCACTATCGTCACGGATAAGGCCCCCTCCATTAGTTATCTTCGGATTGCCCAAAGATGAGCCATCTGTATTAAGTTTAAACTAGACAATCTAAGTTTATTCTACCTAACATTAACCCAATGCATTCTCTTTGATCATTACAGACCGAGAATCACAAAACAAATATTGACCGGCAACACAATTAACATCTCTGCTCAAGTCACTGTTTGAAGGAATGTTCTTAAACACTATTATTTCTATCCTGTCAAAGGTTCCAAATGGCAAAAGAAAAAAATATATTCCAAGGAATCATAGAATAATGGCAACGAATAGTGTCCAAATTCTTTTTCATCCACAAACAAAGATCTAGGCTGTAAAAATCATGCATGAACATACAAGCTTGAGTTTTATTCCAAAAGCATTTGACATAGGGACAATCTCTTAGTACATGAAGAATTGATTCTCGACTATCATTGCATTGAACTTCCCCCATAAAACCTCTCTCTTCAAGGATGTCCTTAGTAGGAATGTTGTGCATGAAACATTTCCAAATGGAGGTTTAGAGTATGGGAGTGTAGATGCTCATTTTTTAGAAGCCCAGCAGGAGGAAAAGCTCAAAGATGTGGCAGAAGAAAGTGAGATGGAAATACCATTAAGATCAAGTGGCAGGAATAATGGATCATGGGTCCATGAAGCAAACAAATGGACCCTGAAGAAGTAAATTGGCCTAAGAAGGCCGTGAAGAAAGAAATAGCAAACTCATAGGTAGTATGGATGTAGAAAAGTGAGAATGGGTCACAGCTGTCGCAATAGGCCCAAAGCAATGTAAGTAAAGAGAGTAAGGGGTAATGGAGAATCCATAAGCCCCAAAGATGAAGTATGAAGCACTTGGGCCAAGGAAGCCCAAGAAATTAGTAAAAGCTCATGGGAAACACAGAATTAAAAAGGGCCAAGGATGCCCCAAGTAAGTAAACAGGCCAAGGATGCCCAAAAGGAAGTAAGTGGGATGCGGGAGCCCGCAAGTAGTAAAAGGCCGAATAAGTTTATTGGGCCATCAGAGAAGGAATGAACAGTAAAACCCGAAGAGGCCTAGCAACCTTGGGTCAAGCAAACTTCACGGCAAGCATAACAGAATGATGTGGCAGGAAGCAAATAGCAAGGCTGAGAATAAAGCACGGAAAAGCCCACAGTCGGGCAAGGCCCAGCCCCTAAGGAAGCAAGCCATAAATCAGAAGTCAAGAAAAGCAGCCCAAGCCATAAGAGGTCAAAGACGAACGGCAGAATGGGCAGAAGGACCTCCAGGCCGCAGCAAACGCATGAGCAGCAAGCAGATTTTGGACGAGCATGGAAGTAAGGCACGCGCAAGGTCCAGACACCACCAGCCTATACCCAGCCAATACAAGAAGTGGTGGGTCATGGGTCAGAGGTAAAAGGGCATGGTCTGGCGGTTCCTATTCAGGCTCTTTTGGAGGCAGTGTCTTGCTCGGATGACATACCACTCAAAAGAGGTAAAACTGAATTGGAACCACTAGGTGCATGCCATGAGGGACGGAGAGAAAGAGAGTACTTACACCGTGGCAGGAAAGGATGTCACAGCAAGCAAACAAACAAAAGAGTTTTCTTTGTCTGGTGAGGTGGAGTGGCACGGCCAGCGCAGGTAAGTGGCGCTAGTTGGGTGATTGACCAATCAGTAATGGTCGGCAAGGACACTCGCACTAGACAAAAATGGTTAAAGGCTAAAATGATAAAAGCCAGTCACGGCTGACATTATATAAGGAGCCCTTTGCTGTGCACAGGGAGGCAGAGTAACCTTTGAGGAGAGAATCACTAGAACTAAGAAAAAACAGGGAGAGTAAAAACAAAGGGAAAGGAATGAAAGAATTAGAGAGAATAGAAAGAAGAGTAAAAATGAAGAGAAAGGAATGAAAGAACTAAGGAATAGAAAGAAGAGTAAAAACGGAGAGAACAGAGTGGCAGGCATGCACCGAATAGGTTGATCTCCCTCTCCCTCTCCGACCCGTCTTCTCTAGTAACGGCAAAGGATCTCTCTAAATACAAGTCATTCAGGTCTGCCCCTTCAAAGCAGTTAATTTCTCCTTTAGAGAAATTAGTCGCGTTGAAGAGGTGATTTCTCTTCTTGACTTAGACTCGGCAACGTAACTTGATACGGCAGACTGACATTTCTTTCCTTTAATAAGCTTATTGTTGTTCATTCAATACCTACCCTTTGTTGATATTTCATAAAAAGGGCATTTATTATCAAAGCCCATTATTCACTTTTGACTTAATCGTAAAAGAATTTCTATTATTGTCTTTATTGTATCTGTCTGTCATAGCTAATGTAACAGCTCTGCCTGCCGTGGACATGTGATCAAAACTTGGTTAACAGGGGCATCGTTTGCGCACAAGCCAAACCAAGGAGGGTTGCTATTGGACCGGTTCCAACTCCCTGATCCAGAAAACTTTGGGTCTAGTGCAGTAGGAGGCGGTCCAGCCCAACATTTGCAAAAAAAAAAAGGCCCCTACAGGGAGTCAATTTCATACTGAAAGCTATATTGGTTTGTCAGTGGAACGATATATTTCATTATTAGTCAATACCAGTATACCATTTCAGGTTTATCGCAATTTTTTTATATTTATAAATATAAATATATATATATATAATAAAAATAAAAATTTACCATAAAACATTACCTTAATTCAAAACAAATTATTCACGATTTTAGACTTTAACATCAACTAAAAGAAAGAAAAAACACAATATAAAAAATAGAAAGTTTAATTGTTCATTGCATACTAAGAAAACAAATAATTCAAATAAGTTACTATTCTATCCTTGCAAAAATTCAAAAATTACAAAACTAAAAAAAAAAAAAAAAAATTCTCTGTAGTGGTCGGTAAGCCCGGTACCGGCTGAAACATCCAAAATTGACCAGTATGAAACGTTGGAGTTTTGATATAGTAGGCCCCACGCATTATGTGTTATTACTAAAATGCCACTTAACTCATAACTCAATATTTGAAAAACACCAAAAAGTTGTTCTTAATTCTCATCACTCATTCTCAATATTTTGAGTTATGAGTGATGAGAATTGAGTAAAGAGAATTAAGCCAACAACACTTGCACTAGTGGAGCTCACATATTTTGAGAATCGGATAATGAAAATTGAGTTTTGAGTGATGGTTTTACTTAAACTAAACATCCTCAATTAGTTTTTAGCTTGTAAGTTAAGGAAGACCAAAAGAAGGGTATTTATTATAAATTTCCTTTTAATTTTATTTGACCGATTAGATTGGTTTTACTTGTGCCAAATTGAATATTGGCATCAGCAGCTGATGAGGGACCTAGAACTGGAATTAAAGGCCCTGGAATTTTGATATCTCTCAATCAGCAGTTGATGAGGGATCTAGAGCTGGAATATTGGCATCAGCCAAATTAAAGAGACAAAGGAGGTTCACTACCCAACAAAACAAGTGGTCAAATACAGCAAAAAAAAAATCTCAGCAACCTAGAGGGTGTTTGGTTGAAGCAAAATAATCACTCAAAACTCAATTTTCATCACCCAATTCTCAAAATGTGGGCCACACTAGTGCAAGTATTGTTTGGTTTAATTCTCTTCACTCAATTCTTATCAATCATAACTCAAAATATTGAGAATGGATAATGAGAATTGAGCACAACCTTTGGGTGTTTATCAAATTTTGAGTTATGAGTTAAATGATATTTTGGTGATAACACATGATGAGTGGGATCCACTATACAAACTTGTCACACTCAAAGTTAGACGACTCTTTATTCTTTTCTTTCCTTTCTTTTTTTTTTTTTCTTCACACCATTTTTTCTCTGCTTCTCTTCTTTCTAGGCTCGAAAGAGCCTAAGAAGGAAGAAGACCATATAATTCTATCATCACAATTAGCATTTTATTAATGCTAATCAAGGCTATCCATTTCTCATTGAACCCCAATTTTGCCATAAGTTTTTCCAAAAAATTTCACTCAATCCTATCATAAGCTTTGCTCATATCAAGTTTTAGAGCCATGAATCCGGTTTTTTCTTGTCGTTTATTTTTTAAGTACTGTAGTGTTTCAAAAGCAACAAGGATATTGTCTGATATTAGGCGATTTGACATAAATGAGCTTTGGGATTTAGACACCAGTTTTGGGAGGATTATTTTGAGGCGGTTGGCTATGGTTTTGGATATGATTTTATATATGACATTACATAAACTAATGGGGCGGAAGTCTTTGGCTTTTTCTGGATTTTTTTATTTTTGGGATTAGGGAAATAAAAGTGTGGTTGATATGTGGAGGCATGGTACCTGTATTTAGGACTGAAAGAGTAGCACTAATGACATCAGAACTCACAGTTTTCCAATAAGATTTATAAAAAAGAGGCAACATACCATCCGGGCCTGGCGCGGTCATAGATTTCATCTGTTTGAGAGCTTGCTCCACCTCCTCAGCCTTGAAGGTTTTAGTGAGTTCAGCATTCATTGTTGGAGTGACCTTGGGCTCAATTCCTTGCAAGATGGTATCAAAATTTGAAGGATTAGCCGAAGTGAAAATGCTTTTGAAATATTCAACTAGCACCTCTCCAATTTTCTGCTCATCCTCCATTAAGTGCAGCTTGAGCAGCCCCAAACAGCACAATCTGTTCAACAAACCCGTTGGTGTCCACCTCCATATCCTCTGCATAAAGTAAACTTTGATGGTGCTCTGTTCATGGACTCGTTTAAGGCGGGTATCGGTGTAGTGATAAGGGATTCAGCGGGGAAAGATATTGGGGCCCTGTCAGAGAGGATACCCTTACCCAAAACTGTCGAAGATGTTGAAGCACTGGCCTGCAGGAGAGCAATTGAGTTTGCACTTGAGAAAGGATTGCAACAGGTTGTCTTGGAAGGATACTCGGCTACTGTCCTGAACAGCATTAAGGGGGCCTTGCCTTGCTCGTTCTCCCATGTTCGTCGCAAGGGCAATGCGGTGGCTGACAAGTTAGCAAAATTAGCTAAGCATCCTAATGTACCCAAAGTTTGGTTGGACAATGTCCCAAGTCATGTCAACTCTCTTGTAGTCATTGACAACAGTTCTGCTGAAGTTTGAATAAAATTACTGGTTGGATTCTCAAAAAAAAAAAAAAAAAAAAAAAAAAAAAAAAAAAAATTGGTAAAGTTAAGTTACTTTATTAAAGTTAGTCAGTAGTTAAGTAATAACTACTGTTACATTTCTCTTCTTTGCTTAGTAAAAGCACAATTATTTGATATAAAGTAATTTAAGTGTTCTTATGACTTATGTATCTTAATTTTTGTGACTATATTAATAATAAGATTCTACTTTAGTCACGAATAACCTTCAAGTATAATTGGACTCACTCGCAAAAAGTAAAGTGCTAACTAGTAACAAAAATAATCATTTTATTAAAATTATATTATAAAAAATTTAAGTTACTTTATTAAAGTTGGTCGGTTAACTACTTTTTTGTTATCCTTATATTCTCTACATTGCCATTTTTATTTTATTTTTTCTCCACACTAAGTGTTCTTTTAATGGTTTGTGCATCTTTCTTTTTGTGACTAAATTAACAACATTATTATATTTCTGATTTGTTTCGTATATTTCACTGGATGGAAATTAAATAAATTAAAATAAAAACTACATTAGTAAAATACTTTTCACATTGATTTTTTGGGGCAAATCTTTTACAATGGAATCTAGCCAATCTAACCAAAAGAAGCCCCTTCTACTCACACAGCTAGACCCCTCTAACCATGCTGCAGGTTCTGAGTCATCATAGTCATGAATTCATCCATGTTAACCATACCATCTCCATCAGTGTCCACTGCTCTCACCATTCTCTTGCAGTCCTCTATGGTGCATCTCTCCCCAAGCTTCCTTAACATGGCCAAGACTTCATCTGGGCTTATTTTCCCATCACCATTCAAATCAAACGTTCGAAATGCACCCTGTATGTCCACAGTTCTAACCCCACCACCTCTCTTTTGGACATCCATGAACTCTTTGAAATTAATAAAACCATCACCATCCAAGTCTACCACTTTGAAAATCTTTGGCACGTCTCCAATCATGTGGTCTTTTCCCATAGCTCTCAACATGGCCTTGTACTCTTGCTGAGAAATCTTCCCATCTCTGTTGGAATCAAACTTATCAAACACTTGCTTCATCTCATCTAAATTCGGCTCGAAAGCAAGTTTTAAGCCTGAGCTTTGCCTGTCCCCAAAGGAGAACAATTGGGATGGTTTTCGCAAGAACTTTCTTTTGGAGAGGTTATATTGGAATTCTAGGAAGCTCATCTTCGACATTTGTGTGATGTTGTTTCCCAGTTGATGAGTGGGAGGGAGATACTAAAATTTATGTTAGATTTGAACTTCTAAGTTCTAACAGCCTTCAATATGCATGTTATGGCAAAATGTCATCCTATTTATATGCAGAGTATGCCAGTTTGGGATACTTGAAAGATCGATTATTCTTTTTCATTGGTAGCAGGATAAAGCAGCAATTTGAGGTAAGGTACCTTGTTTGTTTTCTGTTCAACCTAAAGTAGAACACGTAACAATATATTCTGTAGTGATAAGTACGATAAACAGATGAGGTTTGTGGAAAAGCATTGGTGCCAAAAAAATAAAGTATTTCTTTGTAAAAGTTGTAATTCTCTTTTTGGCTTGCCTGTCCTGTGATCTCTCCTTTTTTGAGTAGACCAAATAATTATTTGGGTTAGGTTGGATTAAGGTTTAACTCGATTGGGATTTAAGTAGACCGAATGATTATTTGGGTTAAGTTGGAATTACTTGGAATTGGATCGGGTCATTACTTGTAGACCTTATAATGCATCGGTTTGCCAACTTGCTGGTGCTTTATTACTTTTTTTTAGTAAATTCAATGTAATTATATGTTTAAATTTAATCAAAAAAATATAATGTGATGTGAAGTACCTAAGTTTTGTCCTTAATAATTTAATTTTATCAACTTATGATTACACACACACACACACACACACACACAAAAAAAAAAAGAAGAAGAAGAAGAAGAAGAAGAAGAAAAGGAGCTTTTGCTAATTGATTTTTGCTAGGCTTACGGTAAAATTGCGTTAGCTGGTCAAATATGTACCAACCATTTTTCAAGCTGATCCCCCGCCCCCCAAATTTTTCCACGAGCTAGAAATTCTTCCACCCACACCCATTGTTATCCGTTGGGTTCTGATCCAATTTTGCTTAGTCCACCATTCGAGGCATTTATCTTTATGAGCACTTGGAAATCATGACTTCAAGTCACAAGTTCAATGCATTTTGTGCGTGTACGAATGTGTAAAATAGTGTGTAATAGCGCTTTATCTTTCAAGGGGTGAACCTAAAAGGTTATTACATGAAAACTATGAAGAAAGTTTGAGGGAGAAAGTACAACTCATCAAAACAATGGTAAAGTATTATTCCCGAGTTGGAAAAAAATAAATAAAAAATAAAAACTATATATTGATTCAGTCATGGTGGTTTTCCATTATCCAAATCCTCCATTACTTCAATGTCTGTGCGAGCTGTTATCTTCTGCACATATCCTGCAATCACGAATGTTTGTGCGTGAACTCCAGAACCACTAGCTATTCTAATCAAACATCGCACAATTTCAAGAGAATTTAACACTCCACACATACAAATCCATGGAGGAAACATATAGCAATTTACTAAAGTAGAATTCACAAGAAAATTTCTAAACAATAATAATAATTTGAAAACTAAAGCTACATATTTGATAAGGAAAAGCACCTTGAACTGGATACGGAAGGAATACACAGAAAGCAACATCCATGACCTAAGGAATCTAGAAAGTCTATAGATCATGAAATTCTTTAACCCATCAAAGAAGACTAAAGACTCCTAGATTTAAAAAATAATAAAATTAAAAAAAGAAAATATCCTCAACTTGAACAGCACTTCTACGTCATCAAATATCTTTATATTTCCCTCCCTTCAAATATATCAAAGAAAGAATGCAGAAGTTGTTGACAGACTGTTTTCTTGGTCTTAGCTTTCCACTTACAGAAAATTAAATCGGCAAGCTAAGGAAAACTCACTAAAGAGTGAGAAGACAATGGCCCACTGTATTGTCCCAATAGCTTAAGATATTAGAATATGTTCAATTTAACCATTTAATCAAATACTTCTAACACCCAGAATTCATTGGCTATGCAAAAAGATAACAGGACGATGCATCATGCACATTACTTGATTTAATTGTGAAGAAAAAGGAACTTGTGTAATGTGTTACTTGGAGCTTCCATATTCATCTAATGTGTTGACTGACCTACTTCCATAAACAATTCATGATAAAAGCGGGGCCTCAATTCTACTGAGAGCCACATAAGGAAACTTCAAAAATTCCAATGTAGAGATCCTGGTTTCAGATTTCAACGCAGTTTCATAAATTCATACCATAATAAATCATGACTGAAACTTAACAGCCCTCCGACCATAAAACTCATTGACCACACTGTTGAAATCACACCCATTATACCTTCGAGACTAGAGATCAAATTAGCAGACTAGCCTAACCCTTCAATATCCATCTGATATATAGTGACCAATAATCACAAACAATTCATGATAAAAGCACAGAACCTCAAGGATCTCAACCCTATGAGATACCGCTTTACTCTGTTAATTAGATAGACATCCTTCCCCTACCCCTTACTCATTCCTTCCCGACTCAATAGGGATTACAATCTCGAGAGAGGGAGCAACAATTGACCTCTGGCAATAGGTCGATCAACTTCTCCCATAATGATATCTATGCTACCTAGTATTGTCATAATATCAGCCAATTTCATTCTTTTAACTAACTGAGGAAGAATTTGCAAATTGATCAATAAATGTCGTTTAATTCTCTATCTAAATGTCTAAAATCCTAGCAACACTTTAATCTATTCTATATAGATTTGGACTAGAACATATTGAAAACCAAAATTTTCATTGTAGAAATCCCTGGCTTCAGGCTTCAATGCATCTTCATAAAATTCCATTAAACCAAGTGAAAATTTTAATTCTTCAAAACCGTGTGTTTTTTGTATCCATCCCATCATAGACAGTCTGAAACTTAAACAGCACTCAACCATAGAACTCATTGACCACAATGTTGAAAAAAAAAAAAAACCTTCATGCCCTAGAGACCAGGGACTAGCCTGACCCTTCAAACAAAACTATTCCAAACAAGTATGGACTTGGGTGATTCAAAAGCTTCACAGAAATGTATGAGTCATCTATATCCCCTTACATTTTTTTTAAGTAATTCAATTGTTACATCAAGTGGGAGAGGTGGGATTCAAACCTTGGTTCTCTTTGTAAAAGAGACTAGACAATGTGAGCTACAAGGTTCTTGGAAATTATGCCCCTTAGATTCCTCAACGCAACAATGAATGCTACATTTAATTAAGTAATAAATTAAATTGTTCTAAATATCTTTGGTGTCATGGTACATGTCTCCCATAAACTTTTGGTAGTTAGTCTTTCTTGAAATGTTAAACTTTAGCTGTCCAACAATGGGTGGCTTATCAAAACCAGAGTGATGCAGCCAGGGAAGATAAATGTGTTACTACTCCGCAAATTTGTCTATTCAAGATTAATTTAATGGTACCCAAGTGTGAAGTCAATTGAAGTAAAAGTAGTGTGGTTTAAAGGTCTAGTAATATGCGTCTTCTAGTTAAAACTATTTTTAATTTAGGATTTTATTTAACAAGTTATGATCAATTTTGTTTTGGGGGGAAAAACTATAGTTTTAGCAATCCTAGCAAATTATAGATATTTTGGTAGTTTAGTTGAGTCTAGAAATTTTTAGGAGATCCTAAAATATCTTAGATTTTCTCTTTTTTGAGTCCATGTTAATATTTTACTAGTAATTGACTTAGTAAGCTTTTAGTATATTGGTCAAACTAGGAGTTCTAATACTACTAGTGTACAAGAAGGAGTCTTTATATAAATCTATGCTCAATGCTGTACTTCGAAATTGATAGAGTAGACCAAAAAAATATTGAGTGCTTTTAGTATTGAGGCACATTGGCCTTATTGTTCTTTTCTCCCTTTCTCTTCTCTATTTTCTTCTTCTCTTTCTCATACTATTGTTCATGGGTACTATTTATATAGACCTTGAACAGCATATATTTCTCTTTTTTCCTTCTTCCTTACAACCCCCAATCAAGACCTTCCTCTTACCTATCAAAAACCAAAAAGCCCCACATACTTTCTCTACCAAATAACCATAAATAAATAATAATATTTATAAAAATAAAAAAAAACTCATTGAACCATAGCCAATTTGGAGCCTTAACCTTCTCTTCTTCAACTCTACAACCTAAATCTATAAATCCTGCTAAAATTTTTTTTTTGATAAGTATAAATCCTCCTAAATTTAACCCACAACAAGCACATGTAGACAAATTCCCCAATTTGTCCAATGTCACAGAGTTCATATGATGCATAGGCAGGTGTCATATTCATACCACTCTACACTACAAGTCACTTATGCTTCATCTCAATGCAAAAGTCCAAGTAAATAACGATATCATCAGTACATATCAACCAGAAAAAGGAGAAACCAAACGACTCAGTTTCAAATCAATATATTCAGCACGGTTGGCATTAGAAGCAAGTCCATATCAAAGTCACTTCGAAGGAACTCTACTCACTTCCATAAATTATTTCTTGGAAGTTTAACTTTTCTATGTTATGTGTTTTCATTAATTGAGCTGTTTCAAGATGCATAAAAATTGGATTATTATAAATTATATTCTTGTAGGATGCGCCATTGCTCAACAACTAGTAAGCTATCACTTAACCTAGCAATAATTATTTATGAATAATCTCCAAAATGTCATTTTGTCCATTACGACAACTTGCAGACCTAAGACAACTTACAATCTTGAAATTTCTCTCCTACTAAGTGAGATATGATTTTACATGTTTGGAACATTGATGCACTTATAACTGAAATGATGATCATAAAAAATGCTTCAGTGAACAATTTACTATCATTACTTGATTGCATGATCAAATGTTTCAAGCGACAATCATCCTACTGTACCACACGGCAATTTGAGGTCAATTGTTTCATTTTTTCTACTTTACTCTTTCTTTTTACATGTGATCAATGTTTAGATATCATGAACATGCTGTTGTGCTGCGAGTATCAAATCCCAATGACTGGAACATGAATGTTGAGTGAATGCCTACTCGTGAAGAACTTAGTGGCCCTACTATACCTATTTTACACGGTACTGGAAACCTGAAAAGAAGAAGGAATAAGGAATGGTACACTTTAAAGAATCTAGCAAAGTTGAATGGGCAAAAAGTACCATCTAAATATTTCCAGACAGTTAGATAGAAAAGAAAGTTGTGGCCAACTTAGCTGATTTAGAATCTAGAAAAGCACAAAAATATTATCTACCATAAGGAATATTCCAAAGTTGGTGGTGGAAATGCTTAAGCTTTTAGCCATAGGTTATTCTGTTGGCAAGCAAGTTGAGTTAGGCTGTCAAGGTCCACCTCCCCAAGGAAATTACTACGAAACTTCTCCTACAGGTAAAATTTTAATACATCAAGAAATTGATGCAGAGAATGGGTACTTGAGAGTTGAGAACCTGTAGAAATATTACGACATGTGTGATCTTTTAAAACCAAGATTAACATTATACGTCATATGAGCACTTTCATAATCGACACAGTTGTGTTTCTTAGTGCCTGCTTCAAACTGGTATAATACTTGTATTTATGAATAACCATATACAAACCATCCCCATCTTAAAGCAATAATTCTCAAGCTCCATGCACATTTTTTTTCATGGGGATGTTTTTAGTTTAGTTTCACGAATCCTGTAAGTCTCTCCCAGTTGGAATGTAATCTGTTTCTAGAAAATATATCATAATAGGGTCTCAATTACAACTAAAAGTACAAAGTGGGTGAGAATATAAGCATGTAATTCACTCTGGAAAAGGTACCCCACTATTCAAGCCTATAACCTATTCATTCAAAAATAACAAGTTGAGCTATAGAAATATCAACATATTATAAACACTAAAAAATCACTCTTTTTGCAGTGCTAGTAAAGAAGAAGAATACCTATTCCCTGACAAGGTATGCATTTGCAGATAGTCTCTTTTCCTCTTTTATTATAATAGCTGACAAGACCCGATCCTTGGCAACTTCGACACTTTCCAGTCCATTCGTACACGACTTCCTTACAGTCCTACAAATCCAAAAATGGATCAAAATCCAATGATTTTCTTTTTCTATTTTTCTATTTTTTTATTTTTGGGGTGTGTGTGCCTAAGGGGAACTACAGAGGTCTCGGTTCAATCTAGACACCTAATTTTTTTTTTTCTTTTTAAAAAGAAGCTTTTTTGAGACTTCCCTAATATTTCAATGAGCTCTAGCTAAAATCAAACTTCCCTAATATACTCAACGCGTGTATAACTTACCAAGAAAAAAAAAAAAAGTCTTAGTCCCACACCAATGTGTTTGGTTATGGATCCTTAATGGGCTTAAAATTGAAGTTGGGTGTACCTCAACAAAAGTAAAAGCAATGCTAGGTACACAAAAGTTTTCACATTTACTAATACAATCTATTGTGATTAGAGTAACATCAGTTTCGCATGGGTCAATGCACCAATCCCAACAAGTATGTCCACTGTCAAGAAAAAACGAAAAGGATAAGCACAAGAGCCTTGTAGCTTAACTAACATCTCCTCCTGATGTTTCCAATTCAATGGAGACGTGCAGGGTTTCAAATACCTCAGCTCAACAATTGGGGTTCAGTTACTAGAACCCCTACTGAGACTACTATATGAGTTAATTGATTAAACAACATCCTATTAACCATCACAGAAGTATATCTCTCATTCACTTTTTAAACCAATGAAATTCGAGAATGTTCGTATTCCTCCACTCAGCCAAAAAGGTAGTAAATAAGAGTTTTTATGTTGTGTTTGTTTCGATATTAACATTTTCTAACAAATTAATTATCTCCCAAAAAACATTTTCTAGAAAACTATATCATTTTCCTATGTTCAGTAGCAACCTTAAAAAACTAGAACTTTCCCTATTTAACGTTTTTTTTTTTTTTTCGGTGACGCTACGAAGGAAAATTCTTGGCAAAAGATTTTCCCTTGAAACAAACAGAGTAAGTAGGAAATAAAAACCTCAAATACAGGATTGCATCGGAGGCGTTGATTGATAACTTCGGGTGGGACCGGAGAAGAATCAGGATAAGTCATTGGCAGAGGAAGAGCGTCGCTATTGTCAGTCAAGTAGCTCTCTCTGTCACGCGACCATTTCTTCTCTTTCGCATTCACTTTGCCGCCATTTTTCCCGGCGCGCCGAGCCGAGCCGTCGTTAGCGGCGGAGTCGGAGTCGATTCCGATTCCGATGGAGATGTCGGCGGAGGAGGCGGAGATGGAGATGGAGGGGAATTGGAACCATTTGCGAGGGAATGTGGGGCCCGTCGGGGTTATGTCGGCGGCGGAGGCTCGGCAGCGGAGGGCGGAGAGCTTGGCTGAGAAGAAGAGGGAGCTAGGGTTTGTGACGAACATTCGAAACGCTACCGTTTTTGGTGGTGGGAAAAAACGCGGTGACAGTTGGTTGTTGCTTGGTTTGTTTTTTCAGTTTGTTTTTGTTTTTGTTTTTGTTTTTTTTTTGCCCTTGTGAGAAAGAACTGGTTCTGTGAACTTTGTGAAGTGGAGGTTTGTTTTGGGTTTGGGTTTGGTTTCTGAGAGTTTAAGATCGGGGGATTTGAGATTTAAGACAAGGTCCATCCACGTAGTCACGTTTAACTGATGAGAAGTGCAACTATGCAAACAACAACGAAATCTTTGTCGTTTTACCTGCCTAAATTCCATACATAATATGATTCAACTATTCCAACTTCCAACTTTGATGGGATTTTTTTAATTTTACCTAAACTTGGTTGAATTATTAGTTTAGTCCTTCAATTATAATTTTTTTTTTTTATACATTTTTTTTATAGTAAAAGAAGCTAATTTTGTTTAAATGAAAAAAAAGATCCAATTATGAAATTCATTTAATCTTGAAAGTTTAAGGACTAAATTGATATAGTTAATAGTTAATAGACCAAATTAAACCTGGTCCATTTTAACACTCACATTTTTAGTAAGAAAACTAATATGTCTACATTATTTTCACAACAAATTCTAAGTAATAGGTTGTTATTGACCGTTGTTACTAATGACCTAAAAAGTAGCTTTAGTGATAAGTTCAAATTATTATCCATAACAATTTATCACTTATCTATACTATTATTTAAGGGGCTTCCCCTGTTTGGACCTGATTTTTTTTATTCCAAAATACCCCTACACCCTTAGGTTTAAGTAGAGACAAAACTAAAGAGGATAATTTAGTAAAAATACATGTCTAACTTGCACTAAAATATTGACTACAAAATAGGAACACTCTTTTACTAACCTACTTCTTCAAAGCAACTATACATTTTTTTTAAATAGAAATATAAGTTAAACACCCCACGTTTATCCAAAAACAAATCTAAATATAAAAAATAAAAAATTGAAGGACAATCCTGATTTTTTTTTTTTTGTTCTAAAATACCCTTACATTCCTATGTTTAAGTAGAGACAAAACTAAAGGACAATCCAGTAAAAATACAACCCTAACTTCCACTAAAACATTGCCTAAAAAATAGGGTCACTTTCCTATTGATTTTCAAATTTATTTATCCACTTATAAATTAAAATTTCAAAATAAAAAGTATATATTTAATAAAAAACATATATATTTTTTTTGCTACTACCACTAAAAAAAAAGCCTCATCTCACGCACGAAACGTGTGTGATCAGGCAAGTGTTGATTTAAATTCCTACATCTACTCACTAACTCCCTACAAAATCGGATTACTCTTTTGTGAGTTCTAAAACTCCTCCAATCTACAAAACTCACCCCACATATTAATCACACCCTTAGATTTTTTTTTTTTTTTTTTTGTGATTGGAAAAAATATAAATTCCAAATTATAATAAATACAAATTATTAATTTTTACCCAAAACATAGAAGAGTTTCTAAGCATGTGTGTGAATGCGTGTTCAGAGACTAGTTATTTTTTTATGAAAGCGTCGGGAAAATGTTGTGGTTTAGTACATACAAACTTGGAAAGTTTATTGAATGTTTAGAAATGCACAACATTGCCATATAAGGCATAACCAATTGGGTTAGGTATCACATATAGAAATTCAACTCGAAAGAAACTAAAAAAGTACACTTAATTGTGATGATGATCATACACATCATGATTGCAGCAATAGAAAAATGTGCTACACAACAGTTTAGAAAATATTGGACAAGTATTAATAAATGTTCAATAATGAGAAAACTATTGGACATTTTTTGAATAAGAAAATATATGTTAAAAATATATTAGACATATTGGTCCATTGTAATAACCACAAACCCACCTACTTTGTGTACAATAAAGTCTCCTACTTATACTAGAAGTTTATAATTTAGTCTACTATATATACTCACACTATACTTCATTATAACACAGGCTTGTACTACACTCTTACATAATAAAAATGTAGGCCCTTTTGTAAGTGCTACTATTGTAAGTCTTGTCTTCTCACTCCTTCCTTCCCCATCCCCTATATCTCCTGTCTATATTATCTCTAAAAAAAAATAATAATAATAAAAATGTAACTTTTAAAAGTTTCCTATGTAAACATAGGCCAACAAGGCTAAACAACGTAACCCTCGTGGTCTTGTATTTTTATTTTATGCTTCATCTTCTGCATCTACTCTATAATATTAACATGGTATATACACATCAATACTACTCCCTTAGTCTCACTTTATTTGTCCTGTTTAAAAAATCAAATTTTTTAAGAGAACATCATTTATAGTATTGTTTGCCTTATAAAAATGTATAAATTTACAAAACTGTCCCTAAATAAATTTATCAGCTTTTAAAAAAAAAAAAGTTATTCTTAATGAGGCAACTAAAAAGGTGCCCTAATTAGATTGATTTTTTAAAATATTTGTTAGTTTTCTTTTCAAATAATTTTGAAAATAAAGTAGAGATATAATAGGAATATTAATTAATTAATTTTATTTTTAGAAACAGGACAACATTTTGGAACATCCCAAAATGGGATAGAGGACAAATAAACTGGGACAGGGGAGAAATATTTAATAATATACTTGTTAATAATTTATTGGACAAATTTGTTGTTGGTGTGAGTACTTCTTTGGACATTTGTACACAATTTGACTTAAAAAATGTATAAAAATATTATTTAATAAAACTTTAAACACATCTTAACCTTTATCTTTAAGGCAATCAACGAGTCGTTAACAAAAGCCATTAGAAAATAAGTTATATATGCACCATTCCTTTAAGGGTCCAGTCAACGGGTGTCTTTAGGATATTTGTTTAGGGGCGACGCCAAGTGTTAATTAGGATGGTCACATGACCACTCTGAAATTTTTTTTTATAATATACCTTATAATTCTTTGATTTTTAAATTAATATGGGTCTTTTGGCCACCCTAGAAAAAAAAAACTTGAATACCCTTAAATCTTAATAACAATTGAGTCCATTAAAAATAAAATCCAACCTCTCCAAAATTTTGGTTCTTTGAATGTTAAACTAAAAAATAGCTAGAAATATTATAATCACAACATTTTTACAACATTTTTGTAAAAAATCCTAAATAGCAAGTTGTTACTATTGAACTGGAAAATTAATTTCAGTGGTACGTTCAAATTTGAACTAATAAAAACTTACCATCTAGGCTTTGTTGTGAAAGTGTTGCAAAAATATTGTAGATTTAGCACTTACCAAAAATTGGCCAAACAAACAAATTAGCTTAAAAACTCAAGTCAAACGTTTAATTGTGATTTTTAAAATTGTTTTTTCAAATGGCATATTTTAAAATTGCTATTTTTTACATTAAAAAATATGCACACTTTTCAAATAGCTAGTCTGTTAGTGCTTGCTTTAGTCTTTAACCATATTTATTGGATTTATGTGATACATTTTTTTCAAAAAGATAATGCATTTTATTTATATTATACTTACTTAGGCAATATGTTTGTAATTGAATGGAAAATTGGTAGTTTAATAATTGCTTGGTTGTGTGCATTGAAAAAGATATAGCAAATAACATTAATAGTGAAACTATCATATCACATAACAATTTCAAAATATAAAAACTTGTGAAATGAAATTTTAAAACTTTATATATTTGCGTATGTTTTTATTTTGTAATGTTAATATATTCAAAATTTATTTTTATTAAAAAATTTAATGACCACCCTAACAAAAATTCTTGAAACAGCCACTGCATTTGTTTATACACTATTTTAAGAATATTTTGATACCACATTTTTGGGAAAAATAAAAAGCTATAAAATACCGATTATTTTTTTTCATAAAAATTTTCTCACTTTCTTTAATAACTCCTTCATTAGAGATTATAGTTATTTCAAGTATGTAACATAACATGTTAGTTGTATATATTTGGTTACTCATACCAAAGTTGTATATTTGATTTGTTGACAAATAGTAAAAAGTGAGAAGAGAGACAAATATACAGAACTAAAATCAAGGCTAATTAATCTCTCTCTCTCTCTCCTTTCCTCCAAGGCAATCATTTACAATGACACAGCTTGTATTGTTTCATTCAAGGCATCAAACTTCCCAATTTCATCCTAAACTGGTGCAGAGAATATGTTGCTCCTCTCTCATCCATCCTTCATTATGATTGTGTTAATTTCTTTGAAGCATATCAAGAAGACACCCTGAAAAAAAAAATTATCACCTTGCCTTTAGTTTCAAGACTTGGTCAAATTTAAGTATATTAGCAGAAAACTCAAACTAAAAACATTTTCCAATGCAGATTATAGTAATGCAAATGTGATGTATTTTATTAAAGCAAACTAAGAGAAAAAAGAGGATGTATTGTGCTTACAGAATGTCCATGTCTTTTCTATTTTGTAGCGTGGTGGGAATTCTTGTTTCAAGATTGTTATTTTGAAGGTATCTATTAACAAAGCATTTCATCAAACTTGTTATCTCTACTAAAAAAAATTTGCAAAACAAACAAACAAAAGGATTATAATATTTGGTAGGTTTTCTGAATGGCGATACTTACAACTTATGTAATATTGGAAGTAGTCCTAGTGATTGAGGAATCTCTCCTTCAAACTTGTTGTTCTCCAAATTCCTTCATCAGAATATAAGAAGGAAATTTTGTTGTTAATTTATAGATAAATAAATAAAAAGAAGTAGAAAAAAGAAAAACAAATTGATCAGGATGTTGCATACAAATGATGAATCTAAGGAAGCAGAGAAATTATACAAAATGAAGAACTAAACATAAAACATTTGTTAGCATACAGAGTTTGTAGTGCCTTCAATGAGCTCATTTCTGGGATTTTGCCTGAGAGATTGTTTCCCCCAAGCCAACTGCAAACAAATCACTCCCCAGTATCATCAAGATGCAGTGGCATTGGGCTAATGGAGTAGTCAAGTATCATAATTAATAAGACTAAATTGCTTACAGATGGGTGAGTGCAGTTAACTTGTTAATGCTTGAAGACAATGATCCAGACAGTCCAGCATTAGTTAAATTCCTTCATATAAGAAACATGTAGAACAAAAATCAAAGTCAGTCTTAATTCACTACAAAATCTTACCTATAGCACACTTGAATATGACTAACTACTTAATTTGATTAAGGATAGGTCCTCTTATTCACAATTAAAATATAAAATCTATTTGAACAACAGTAGAGCTTCAATGCATGTAGTTAACCCCCCCCCCCCAAAGATATGTGAAATTGTAATACACTTTGTACTTCTTGGATTGGCTAGTAAAAGGAGTTCAATGAATCCAAATTCTACCACAAGCATACCTTATCTTGTGATTTTATTATGTTTCATAGAAATCTTTGTATTAATAAAAATTGGTTCATGTAACAATTTTAGGTAAACTTACACAGCGATAACACGAGCAAATTTCCCCGAAATAGAACATGTAACTCCCGTCCATGAATTCTCTTTAGGCAAGCAAGGATCACCGCTCCAATCTAAAGGTGGATCATTAAAGCTTCTAGCTAACTTTTCCATTGCCACCACTAAATACCAAAACAAATAAAAGGTTAAAGCAAGACAACATAAAAGATTCCAAAAAGCATATATTGCAAGTATAAAGCGGAAGCAATAAGTCTAAGGACACAATTTTTCACAACTATTGAAGTGGCATGATGTGATTATTGCTAATAAAAGTGGTGTTAAATTGTGAATCCATGTAAAGAGATGTTCCAATCACAACTTGTCATGTTAGCGGTTGTGAAAAATTGTATCTTGGCTTTACTTAAGTGGAAATGAGATTGGCTTAAGGTGCTACCATCTCTTGTGAGTGTCCTTCCACCAAGAGGCACAATCTGAAAGACCTCACCAGCATTGATCAAAGGGCCAACAGGCATCCCATCTGCAGGAGTCAAGACAATCTCAGTCTGTCCAAATAGAGGCCACTGTGTTGAGTAAACAGTCACACCATTGGTTGTGGCATTAAGATTAGTGAAGAATTTCCTGCCATTCAAAGAAACATCAAAGACTCTCCAGCTATATGGACTGGGGGTCCGATTGTCCTGGAAATATAGTGAGATATAGTAGCTGGTATTAGGAAGCGCCACAAGTGGCCACATGATTTGGAGTTTCTTTACTTTGCTTGTAGTGATTGCTGTGCTGAATGCCTGTTCTGGTGGGAGGTTCCAAAAATCTGAAGAAGTTACATTGGAGTGGCTTGTGACAACAGGGTTCTTGTCCATGAATGGTTGCCATAAACGGTTGAATTGGTCATCAGGATAACTAGGTTCATACGTTTAGATATTCACCATCAGAATTCTCTCAAGCTTCCATTCTATGTTCTGTTTTCTTCATTTTACATTTGTTTGATTGCTAAAAAAACAATATTGCATATGGAAACCAAAGAAACAATTATGAATCAAAGACTACAACAGTTACATTTAGTTGTTTTTGACATGATTTTAACTATAAATAGTCAATAATGTCCATTACATAGTCCATCATTCTGAGCAAGTTCACTTACTTTTACAGGGTTTTTCCTACTGTTTTTGAAGATGAAAGTATACAACTACTCAAATAAATCTAACAAATAAAATGTATGTTTCATGGCCAAGATATTTTGAAATCAATCAAGTTTAAACTATTGTTATTTTCTTAATTGTCATACAATCAATGAATTAACAAGATCTTTTAACAACAATGTAAAATCCTAGAATTACAAGACATGTCATAAAACTAATTGATACATAGTGATATTACAACTACTACATAAGTTTCATAATTGATGTGTCAACTTTTAAACACAACAAAAAAACAACTTAAAATTATTTATTATGTTATTAACATGACACCAATCACATTAATAGTCACATCATTTTAAAAGTTTTTTTTAGGTATAAAACTATAGTAACTTTAACATTTTCCAATGGATACATGACATGGATGATTTGGGTTTAATTCATTTACTATATAGAGAGATACATTCAAAATCTAATTTCAAACCTTAGATTGATAAGAGCCATATTAGATACCTTTCAAGATTAATGTTAATTCTTTATGCATTCCATTTCATCAAATAAATCACTTAGCTAGGA
Organism: Castanea sativa; assembly: GCF_040712315.1. Lineage (NCBI taxonomy): Eukaryota > Viridiplantae > Streptophyta > Magnoliopsida > Fagales > Fagaceae > Castanea > Castanea sativa. Next base: position 31,325,507 of record NC_134019.1, on the reverse strand, counting down.
TTTTAGTTTGTGCAACAAGTTAAAACTGATAGAACATATACATAAAGAAAACAATCAAAAATTGATTTCCCTAGCTATTACGTACCCAATCATGTCCTCCTCACTTCCAAAGCTACTCCTCGCAATTGTACTAAGCGCATACTTGCCAAAATCTGTGGTGTTATATAAGGAATCCTCTAAGAACTCCAACTCTAGAGCCGAGATAAACGGGCTCGAAACAGTCTTCTCATTCCTAGCCAAGCACACACTTAGCATCTTTCCCATGGCAACCACCACAAGCTCATAAAACGAACTAAGTCCATTGGCATGGTCCTCTGTGGTATTCACAATGCTCCATTTAGTCCCGTCTACAATTTGGTCGAATACAGGCGGCTCTTTCCCTCCATCGAAACGTCCATAATAATACGTTGTTCTTAGCAGGTACTTCCCTCCTTTGATCACAGGTATCTCATAGCAATATTTTCGTGCAGTCGGGTCAGGAAAATACCGCAATGTGGTTAGTATAGGCAACAAGTTTGAGGCTTTGAGGTGTGTTCTGTTCCCAGATGATGTGAACCCCACATCCGAGATGTATTTAACACCATTTGTGATTACTTCTTCTGATGGGTCCGCACCACAATTTAGAAGAAAACCTAACAAGAAACACAATGAGAAAAAAATACATGTGTCATATTGAATTTTCATAACGAAAGACATTGTAGCATGCGTGAAAAAAAATACATATATACATTGGAAGGATACTAGAATGTATCAATTTTTTCCATTCCCAACCTTAATTAGTCTATTGAGTATCCATAATCGACCCCAGAAATATCTAATTATTTGGCTGGTCAAATAGAAAGTCCTCTCTCTCTCTCTCTCTCATGACTTCTATATTTGTGTTATACATTTTTGGTAACATTAAATGAATGAACATAATATACTTGTATAATGTAAATCAATGAAATTGTTTTGGATTAACAAAAAGAAAAAAAATGTTGTGCATGTTTATATATGTTATGGTTGTGGTTAAATGTGATATGCATACCACGAACGTCAGGAGTTGAGAGAGAGTTTGCACATAAAGATAAAGGGATGCTGACAAGCCAAAGAAGGAAGATGGAGAGGCTCATATTGATGGGGTTATGGCACCCAGAAAGGATGCAAATTGGGGAAGTTTTGTTGATTTTTTCTCTCAAAACAAACAAAGAATGAGAAGGGAACGTTGGGCATGGTTAGGTTTGGAATTCAACGGGTTTGACACATCGAGGGCTATGCTTGAAGATAGACAAAATGGGTATTATAGAATCTATGAACATGCTTGACCAGTTCAACCTCGTCATTGTTTTATCTCTATCTCTATATATTAAAATGATTCAAAAAATTAGTTATGACTTCAAAAAATGTCAAAAATGCCTCTAATCCAATTAGATAATCCTTATTTTTTAAAAATAAAAAATGGGGTTAAAATTGTAATTCAACAAAATTCAAAAACAAAAAAAAACTACCAGAGAAAATTTTTCCCTAAAAATTAGCACATTCTCTATTTAAATATATCTCAACACGTTTGATACATTTTTTTTCCTTAAAAAATAGCAAATGTTAAACCAGTAGTTTATTTCATTTCAAATCATAAATTTTAGTTTCTTAAAAATTTCTTCTTGTGTAACCTTATTAACAATAAATAAATTCAAATTAAAAAATTACAAAATAAAGAAAGAGCTCATTCAGCTGTGAGGAGTGCGTTTAATAAAACTATTATATAAAATTTCAAAGTATTATTATATCAGTAAAGCGCCTGTAGCTCAGTGGATAGAGCGTCCGTTTCCTAAGCGGAAGGTCATAGGTTCGACCCCTATCTGGCGCGTTTTTTCATTTTTTCTATTTTTCCCGTTTCGTCGAAACGGTGCGGTTTGAAATTTTTTGGAATTGAGAGTAAACTAAAACCCTAGCTGAAATTGAAGTATGAATCAGAAAACAAAGAACCAAACCAGCGATGAAGGCGTTCGAAATCAATGGAGACACAGTCTCTCTTGCGCTCTTCATCGACGTCACCAACTCCAAGTACGCCTCCTTCTCTTTCCTTAATTTTCCGTTTGTTTCTTGGGAAAAAAATGGCTTATGGGTTACCTAAATGTTCAAACTTTTGAAGCAAATTTCAGTTTTATACCAGTTTTATTTGGCTGATTTTTCTTTTTTCGGATTTTTTTTTTTTTTAAACTTTGAAAAGGTAAAACTAATACAGAGTGCAAATTCATGTTTAGACACTTGTAGAATATAGAGTGATTTAGTTTTTTTATTTTATAAATCAACTGAATTTCATTAAAAACAAAGAGTAGAACCACTTACAAATACAACTGGCAAAGCAATAACAATAGTACAGGCACACCCAATTTCACGACTTTTTGACTTGTGTGACTGTTAATGGTCGACAAAAAGTGATGGGTCCAAGTAATCTGTATAGTCATTAAATGATAAATCTTGGGACACATACTGGAGCCATCAATTGTTGGCCCTCATAGAGATGCAGTATGTTCTCTTAATGCCCCAATTTATGCCAAAGTACTTAAGGGATGGAGCCATTCATTTTGTTGCTGGTTGCCATTCTGCCTTTTACATCTCTGCTTATGTCTTTGAGGATTTGCTCCTCTGTTTTGATAGCACCACCATGGATTCTGTTATTCCTTTGAATCCATACAATGTATACAGTGGCCCATACCATGCATAATGCAGCTCTAAAACTTTTTCCCTTGAGGTTTGCAAACGGTAGTAATAGAATTCACTAAGCATAGCCTCATCACAGTTTTCCAATTTCTTGTATAAGAGCATTCAAAGAATATATGGCCCATGCTTGCTTTTGATGTATCTCCGACAAAAAATGTAGGCACTATCTCCTGTTAATCCCCACTGCACTCGTCTCAATTTTGTTGACAGCCTCTCTTTGACAGCAAGCCAGCCAATGAAACTTTGTTTAGGAATTGCATCTGAAAACCAAATTAACTTCTACCACTGTATGACCCTCATCCTTCATCCTGATTTCATCCCAGGTGGCTACACAAGTATATACCCCAGAATGGATGCTAACCAAATGGCTCCATCCTTCTCTTTTAATTGCACCAGGCCTAGCTTTCTTTTGGACCATATCTTCTGATCTTGCTGGTCTCCAATGCCATTCATGATTCTTCAACACACTTTCCACCTTAGCTTCTGAAGAACTAGAGCCTATTCTTAAAAAGTTGGTACTTCCAAATTTTGATGTTAATACTAATATTTAGTTTATTTCCACCCAAATAACTTGGAAACTTTGTTGTTGTTTTTTTTCCTGGAGTGTTTGGGTATGTGAAATTGCCACAGTTTTGCTTTAAAAAAAAGAGTTGTTGAAAAAAGCCCCCCATGAGCTGAAATTTGAAAAGGTACTTTTTGCACTGTTTCAAAAATGCAAGGCCAGATGCCAATCTATGCACTGTTTCAAAAACCCAATTTTCTTAATAACGCAAATCCAGGTGCCAACTTTTCTGTATTATCAGCAAAGTTGCAGGCCTAAATGGGGCTCTTAATGGGTTGATGGTGGTCATTGTGCTCTGGGATTAAGTGAAACAATGTTGGGTTGCATTAATTGGAGTCAAATAGTAGTGGAGGTTGTAATTGTGTATAGAGACAATACTATAATTTATACGTGATCTAGGGAGAACTGCAGTTGTTGGGAGAAGTAAGGGTCTTTTTAGAGATTTTTCCTTGTTAAGAATCAAGTTTAAAGTAAAATCCTGTAATTTCTGGTGTAGTGTTGCTGGTCTTTTTTGAAGATATGAACTAGGCTATGAGGAACTAGATGGGATGGGGGCACACAAGTTCATGTCTTTTGCCCATTAGATTAGACAGAGGTGAAAGTGGAGGCAGTCTCTTTCTCTTAGATCTTGGGATCTTGGGCTCAGAAGTCAGAATTTCTGATTGAGAAAGTAACATCAGGCAAAGTCAAATGGAAGGAGAATCCTGTTTTGACTGTTATGTGAACTTAGCCAAAATAATTACACTTTCTGCATCATTTTTAAGTGAACAGACGTTTTAAGTTGTACTCTTTTTAAGTGATACTAAATCTTCAATAAAGTTTTTTAGTTACCTATCAAAAAGTAGTACTAAATGAGAACAGTGTTAAAAATTTCACTTGCAACCCAGATCCTTCTCTGTTCATGTAAATTTAACAGCTCTTTTTTTTTTTTTTAAGTATCTGGCCATACGATATAGAGTGCTTATATTTAAGTAGAAAGGTGAAATGCAACTTATGAACTATTTATTATGCAGGGAACTCCTTGATTCTATGCAAGCTGGAACACTGGAACCAGAAGTTGCATTTCTCAATGCATCACTTGTACGATTATTTTTTTTATATACATACTATATCCTATTTCTTGTTTTTCCATTCAATTTCATTTCTCTATCTTTTCTAAGCTACACTTGGTTTGATTTCTCTAATTTCACCTAAAAAAATTATGAACAGATTCCAGATGTTTTCCCTGTTCTAGCAGCTGCGCATAATACCCTTGTGTCTAAGTCACGGGAGTCATTGACAACACGCACTCTTCATTCGGAGCTTGTTTACAATTACTCGGGATCTAAGCATGTAATCGATTTTTGCTAGTTAATTATGGTGGCTCATTTGCATATTTTTCTGTTATGTCAGATAGATAACTTCTAGGCTTCTATTTTGAATAGATAACAGAATCTTTAAAAAGGTGTGGCATCTCTGAAAGCACAACTTACATCCTTGCTGCTCGTTTCAATGCTACACTTGATGAGGTGAGATCACTATTTATGAGTGAGGTAGCAGATCATATTTGGTATTGAGTAAAAATTAATTGGCCATTCTGGTATAAGTAAATTTTAGTCTTCTACCAGGTGAAAGCTGTTGAGAAACTTATCCATGGAAAAGAGATCGACTTAGAGGAGTTAATGGGCAGAGCAAACCAGGCCCAGATACAAAAGGTTTTTGCAATGATCTTGCTCACATTTTTACCAGTTTTGTTTCCTTTTCTTTGTGCTGCTTCCAGTGACTAATGAGCAATGACTTCTCATTTTTCAGCAATATAAGATTACTGGCCCGGAACTAGGGATATCCTCACTTGCAGATGCTATTGTATGTCGGATTGCTGCTCGTGACGCCTTGTGAGAGGAGTTATAATCTATTAAAATTTTAGCTCCTTTTTATTTTAAACTACCTTAAGCAAACTGAGTTATGTGGTTTGGTAATTAATAGCCATCTGTAGTCCAATTACGCCTGATATCTGCAGTGACGTGGGATTTGATTAGCAAAGTGGAGGGTCAATGTAATATTAGAAATCACTAATGTGCTATGTGAAATCAGAGAAAATTTATCGTTAATTTCTGATGGTTTTTTTTACTACGGATTTGCTGTAGTCCTGCAATTCATTGGCATCCATGGATTTAAGGACAATGGTGCCCATCAATAGCCCACAAAATTATTGTAATGTGTTAATCCTCGTTTAATGCAAAACTACATCGTCAGCCAACTGCATAGAACACACTTCTCCAGGTGCCAAGCTAATTTGAGCTAACAAAATAGGGCTATTTGTGAGGTTATGAATCTCAATTCTCAAATTAAGTTATTCCTTGAAAAATAAATGAGTCCGGTTAACTGGTACTCTTAAGACATTTAATAATAAATCATTTTATTGAGAAAATTTTGATATTACTCATAAAAAATATAAATAGCTACCAAAAAAATCAGTTTTTTTTTTTCCTTCATAAATCTTTATGATATCCATTAACTTTTTTTCAAAATAAAATTAATGTTTAATGAGTAGTTCTAGTATCACATAAAATGTTATAACTTTTGTCATAACTATCTTACATGTTAGATTGTAATTAGTTGATTGTCACTCTTATATAGACCTATTACTTTTTCGTCATCACTCATAATCTGCTATGTGGATAGTTATGACACAAAATGTGGCATTTTATATGGGCTTAAAACTTTTTAAGGGCAAATAACACTCCCTTCCCTTGAGATTTAGGAAAATGACATTCACCTCCAAACTTAAAGGGAAAAAACATTTTTTCCCTATAACATATATTTAATTAAACTCTATTAAATTGATGTTAAAAACATTGTGTACTAACCTATCATTTGGTTAAGAACATATTTCCAAAATTACCCTCCACTTATTCTTAAAAGTTTTACAAAACCCAAAATTTCAATTATGATCCCTTCTCGCCCATCCTTCCTTTCCTGCTTCTTTGAAAACCTAGATTGATGCTGAGGAATTTTATTTACAAATTCATAGTAATGCATACACCTCAATTGGTCCCCCACAACCTTTCATCCCATGGCCCAACAATGATTCCACAGTGAATACAACAAAAGCTTAATACCCAGGTAAACATTGACAAAACCCTCAAAATTTCTTGTATTTTAGCATAACTGAGCCACAGATTTTTGAAATTTATGTGTAAATAGATTGTAATGTGCTCAAATAGTATAATATTCAAAAAAATTTGTAAAGCTTTAATTTTGTTTGAAAAAGCTTGATTTTTTTTTCCTGTTGTTAATGGGTTTACTTCAAAGTTCAACACACATTTTCATTGATGGATTTTGTTTGAAAAGACTTGATTTGTTTGTTACACAATGCTTTGGACATTTGCTCATGCTCTGTTATCTTATTTCGTCTGCATTTTTTTTCGAAGATTTTATATTCTTGAATGTCCTAAACCAAAACTTTGAAATTAATAGATATAATAAAATTAGTTTTTTGAGAAGTAGTTCAAGTATTTGGAAAAGGCCCAAACTATTTCCATTGCATCTATAATGCTAGGTAATTTTGCAATTCAATAAGGGGATGCTACTTGTCAATAATTCAGCCAAAGTGACAATACTTGGCAGTAAAGGAGTAAATGCAAAAATGAGTTGGACAGTAGAAGTCATTAGTCATTGACACCTTACCTGACTTGCATAAAGAAAAATAATTGATTTGAACTTCTAGAGTTTCTCTTGTACTCTGAATATTTAAAACTAGCTTACTGCATCTATATATAGATATCCAGTGTAATGAATATGTGATCTACCAAAATAAATTGCAATGAAATAAAATAGCAACACAACAACACTTTGATAAACACATATACATGCACCTATGTAAATTCTGTGGCAAGCATCTTTGACATCTGACATTTCTAGCAAGGAAAAAATAATTACACATGGTGCAGCGAGATAGTGACCAAGGAAGAAAGGGAAGACAAGTTTTGGAAACCGATCTTGTAGGAGTGCAAACTTGTTTTGGAACCCCTTTTTTTTTTTTTTGGTGTAATGTTGACAACTCTGACTTAAGTCAATTTACTATAGTGATTTTTCTCAAATTTATTGGCCATAGAATTTGCTTGTCCAAAGTCACCATATTGACCGAAAGTGATGAGAATCAACAAGCATTCAAGGATCCATTGCATGTTCCAGTTGGGTCTATTACAAGAGCAAGATCCAAGAAGATCCAAGAAGCACTTAATGGGCTGATTCAAGAGATTTGGGCTGATTCTAACGCAGGATGTTCCAAGCTTGGCCCAAAGGAAGATGAAAGTGTAGTAAATTTAATTCAAGCTATTTAGGGCTGATCTGACTTAATTGGGAGTGATTTATGGCATGAATTAATGGCTGATTGACTTTCCAGCTCTGTATCAGTTAAGGCAGATTTTTTCCTATTTTGGATCTGCTAATTTCAGACCAAATCAGCTTTTATTTAGGGTTTTATTATTTAGTACGTTTTTTAGGTATTTTCCTTGTTTTTAGGTGCATTTAATGCTTTTTAGGTCAAACTTGATTCCTGATATGGTAAGGTATCAATTAGGAGTTATTTCAGAATATATTTTCTTGTCTGTCAAGTTTTGTGGAGTCCTTAAATAGGCTCTGAAGTCTGTAAACGTTTTTCAGAATATTATTGAATAAAATTCAGAAAAGGTGAGGCTTTGCTCTCTTTTGGTTCTTCAAGAACTGTGAACTTATCAAGGATTCTTCCTTGTGGCGTTCAAACTTTATACATTTGGTTCGTGATTCTTTATAATCATTGGGTCAATGTCAACTTATACCTTTGGTTCGCGTTTCGATTATAAACGTTGGGTCAGGGTTTCTATCAAATATCTGATTTTTAGCTTTCCTGGGTTAAATATTCCAATATTTTTGTTGGGTCTCAAAGCATGTCGATTGAGATTCGCATCAGAAAGTGTTGGTGAGAGGTGTAATTATCTAAGAGGATTATCAAACTTTAACAATATCAATTGGAAAGGTGCTAGAAGAGACTAAAAAATTCACTTAAGCAACATGTTTTATAATATGCTCTTTCATTTTTTATTTTATGTGAGTGCTCTTTTTGAAACTGTGCGGGCATTACCCTCCTTCAAGTCCATTTTTCTATAAAAGCCCGTTGCACCGACGCCACATGTAGAACCTTACACTGATCAGACGCATGGGCTCATTCCAGGCAAGTTTTGATGCTCACCTAGAGCCTGAAGCTTAGGGATGAAATCATTCACAGCGCGTCCGACAAAGGTGAAGCCTCACCACCTCCAATCAATATGTCCCCGGGCAGGTAGAACTTGGAGTGCATGGCATTACCTAGGGAATACCTCTGCCGGGTATCAAATCTACCGGTGGAGCTAGTTCCAATGCTACTGTTACCTTCCCCCACACACCACCAAACATCCACTTAAGAGTAATGGTATTGGACCTCCCTTCTGTTGCCTAGGGAATGTGTCTGCCGGCTGCAGATCTAACGGTGGAGCTAGTTCCAATGCCACTGTCACCTTCTCCCATTCGTAATTAAGCACCTACTTAGAAGAAACAATATTGGACCTCTCCTTCCACTGACCAGGAAAATGATCATGGCAATCCCACTAACTTTGACTATAAATAAGCAAGGGAGATTCAATTGAGGGGGTTGGCAATTCTGGAGAGTAGATACTATGGAAAGAAAGTGATCATCCTGGGAAAAAGAGTGAGAATGATCTTAAGAACGTAGGGGACTTGGGTACATGGGCTGCCAAACATAGAACCACCCATTGTAGGAAATCCGAAAGCCCACAATACAAATAGATTGTGAGCCCAAATAGATTTTAGGCCCAATAGTCATATTTGGGTGGGCACACTAACCATTGTTAAATTTTGGTAAAGAGAAAGAGAATCTTTTAAAAAATTAGAATATTCCATTACTAATATTAAGAGAAGGGGGAGGAGGAGAAGTGTTATTTTTTTTCAAATCTTAAAGAAAATGAGCGTTTTTTCTTTTCAAGTTTGAGGATAAATGTTATTTTCCCATATATCAAGTGAAGTGAGGAAAGTGTAATTTGCTCACTTTTTTTTTTTTTTTTCCTGTCTAATATGATCTATGGGCCTTGGGAAGCTTCAGCTCTGGCCTTTGTGGTTTATGGAAGAAAAGAAAGGTGTAAATGCACTTTTAGTCCCTACATGTTATTTTTACTACTTTTAGTCCCTAAACCAATTAGCGCGTCTCATTTTAGTCCTTTCTATCAGCCAACTAGCGAAAAAGGCTAACGTAGCTGACGGAGCGAATAAAAAAATAATATAAAATGCGACATCTGCATCTAATTTTTTTTTGAAAATAATTTATCAATTTTAACTAAATAAAAAAAGAAAAAAACATAATTAAAAACAATAAAATACATCAATTTAGATCGAATTCATCCTGAACAAGAACACATTAAACATCAATACAAGAACATAAGAACACAAATCCAGAACCAAACACAAACTCAAATTTAAAAACACAAAGAACACAACAATAAACATTAACTATTTACTCTCAAAACACTGACTTGATGTTCATACCAAAAGTCTCAGATTCACAACCATGTGCACTTTAGAGAAACGCGGCAACCTCTTCATCCTAACACTAATCGGCGACGATCACGAGCACCGTCTCGGCCCACACCTCATCGACTCTCTCCTCTCCACTCTCTCCCAAGTCAACGCCCAATCCATCAATGGCAGCTCTGCTCTCATCATCGTCACTTAAGGCAAGTTCTTTTGCAACGGCGGACTCGTCCTCGCTCTCATCGTAGGTGGTGGGTAGATCTGGGTTTTCTAGGTTTGGATCGGCTAGGTCCATTGATGTGAAACCCATAGACCAAGCCCAAAAAGGACTCACTGTCGTTCGTGGCTGTCGTGGTCAACAACGAAGGATTGAAGCTTCAGGAGCTTCGGCCTGGGTTCCTTGCAATGAAACAGAGGTAGAGATCAGAGGTGGTGGATCTAGTGGGTTTGGAGGTTTCGGATCGGTGGTTTAAGTTGAGTTTCAGATCGGTGGGTCGTTGATCATTGGGTTTCAGATTGTTGAGTTTTGTGTTGGTTTCTTGGAAAGATAAGAGAATCATACTCTTTCTTTTCTTCTATTTTCTTTGGTGCCGGAAATTTTGGGTTTAGAGTTTAGTGTTTTTGTGTTTGGGGGTCAGAAATTTTGGGTTTGAGTTTTGTGTTTGATGCTTTGGTGGTGTGGGAATTTGATTTTTCGGATTTGTTCATGTTTAATTTTGTGTTTATATGGATCCAATGCTAATTTTTTGGGTTTTAAATTTTCTGGGTTTGTCTTATTGTTCAAATGTTTAATGTGTTCATGTTTAATTTCTTGTTCATGTTTAATATGATGTGGATTTGATTTTTCTGTGTTTGATTTCTGGGTTTGTATGATTTTTTTGGGTTTGTGCTCTTGTGTGTTCTTGATGGGTTTGTGTATGATTTTTCTGGATTTGTATGCTTTTTTGGATTTGACTTCTCTGTTTTTTCTGATCTTAGTGTTTTGAGTTTGTGTTTAGTTTTGGGTTTGTGTTCTTATGTTCTTGTGTTAATGTTTAATGTGTTCTTGTTCGAGATGAATTAGATCTAAATTGATATATTTTATTGTTTTTAATTCTGTTTTTTCTTTTTTTATTTAGTTAAAATTGATAAATTATTTTAAAAAAAAATTAGATGTAGATGTGGAATTTTATATTATTTTTTTATTCACTTCATCAACCACGTCAGTCTTTTCTGTTAATTGGCTGACGAAAATAACTAAAATGAGACGCATTAATTAGTTTAAGGGCTAAAAATTATTATAAAAAAAAAAGTAAGGACCAAAAAAAAAAAAAAAAAAAAAAAAAAGAGCAAAAGGTCAGAACTGGAGGTACATTTACGCGTTTCGGAGGGCACTGCACACAAAATTGATACGGAGAAGTGACCGTTTCCTTGCCGCGTATATATGGGACATGCCCCCCACATCCAAAAACCAAAGTACTCTTCTTTAAAACGAAAATAAATAAATAAAAGTTTTATATTATAAAAAAAAAAAAAAAAAACTATGTTAATAATTTCCTTCGGTCCAAAGGAAACACGACGTCGAATCAACGCTAACCGGTAATGGGTTATAGCCGGTGGCATTGCCTAATGACATGTGTACCCCTTCTTTTTATTAAGTAGATGCCTTCTTCTTTTTCTTTTTCTTTTTTCTATACTTTTTATTAAAAAAAAAAAAAAGAAGTTATTAATTACAGAGGGAAATTCCTGGGTCCTGAGCTAAAATACGGAATAGAAGATATAGGGGATCTTTCCCTCAAATTGTCAAGAGGGAATTGTGCAATATTATAGGCAACAAAATCAGCTTCCTTAAGTGTGAATAATGATAGTACAATCAATACATTCAACAAATCTCTTTTATAGATTTCAAATTTATACCCCAAAATTAATGTAAATAATATAATTCAAACACATACAATAACAAATTTAACTTTTCCTAAAATAAGATAGACAAATTTCCATGTAAGATCATATAACAGCTCATTCAAATAAAATTGGACAAGCGAGATGCTTGAATTCCTAATAAAGTTTGGAATAACCCAAAGAGAAACCAATCTTTTTAAAATTTAAAATGAATAATTAATATACTTTTTAAAGATACACAAATTTTGTTTTTGATTCTCTAAAAACCAAAAAAAAAAAAAAATTGGAGAAATATTTTTCAATCCATTACATGGAGGTGTAATATAATATTTTTTTGACAGAGGTGTAATATAATATTGACTAAGCTATGATTTGACACAAGTTAGGGGGAAAATTTAATGATCTCTCTCACACACACAAAAATACAAATATATAATTTAAAAAACAAAAGGATAATTTTTTTTATAGGGAAAATTATGTGAATACTAAATAATATTCTAATATAAGATTTTTTTTTAGGTTAAATAATATAAGAAACTAAAAAATAAAAAATATAATGTTATGTTGATATGTTTTTAATTGAAAATGTTACACTTATTAATTTATAATTTAAAAGATTCGTTTTTTGTCCATATTTTCATGTTTAAACTATTTTAAAAATCTATTTAAAAATTTTTGAGACAAAAAAAAAATTTTAAGTTTAAGAATAAAAATGAAATTATGCAAAATTCAGGACAATGACAATAGTTTAGCCTTAAGTTGATTAAGATTCAACAAAAAAAGGTTTTATTTACCATTTTAATGAGAAATTATTAGGTCCACCAGGAGAGCTATCGACGTGGTCCTCTTTGATCTTTCAACCAATTAAATGTCATAATTTATGCAAATATTACATCACCTAGTAATTTTTATTTGTTATTCATTATGGTGATTAAGAACCTTAGTCACACATTTACATAGATGACATTGTCTCAAAAAATTAGAAGAACTACGTCAGCATTTTTCCTGAGAAACCTAATAATTTCTCCATTTTATCGTTCATGGAGTTAAAAGACTAAATTAACATTTATGAAAACCTTAAAATAAACTAGCTTCTGACCATGCACTCACGCGCGTGCTCAGAAGATCTTCTATTTTTTAGATAAAGATTAATAATTTCATTTATTATAATTTGAAATTTCTCCTTTTTCCAATCACAAAAAAAAAAAAAAAAAACCTTGAGGGTGTGATGAAAAAAAAAATGAATACTTGGGGTGAGTTTTGTAGATTGTAAGAGTTTTAAAACTAACAAAAGAATAATCCTCCCATAAAAAAAAAAAAAAAAAAAAAAAGTGATCCTATTTGGGGTGATTCTAAAAATAAGAGTTTATTAGAAGTATGAAGACATTTCGATATAGAAGTATGAATTTATTATTTTTGTCAATTTACTATTTTAATCAAATTTTTAAGTTTTAAGTAGGGATATTTTTGACAATAAAAAAACAATAACTAAATTTATTTTACCAATTTACTATTTTAACTTCATTTTTTAGTTGTTGGTTAATTAATTTAAAAGTATTTTTAACAAAAAAAAAAAAAATTCTGAATGTACAGAAAAAAAAAAAAAAAAACAAAACACGCGCAAAAAGGCACACCTAGGCTATGAGGCTATGAGCTGTGCCAAAGCAAAAACGAAAACGGTGATAGCCGGTGAGGAGATATCACCTATAAAATATCTCCAAAATCCAAACAGAGTAACTAACTAACTTTATTCGCAGATCACAAACTTGGGAAAATCAAATTCTCAAAAAATCATTTTCCTTTCAATCAATCTCAATTTCACTCTCACATTTCTTTTCAATTCTCACTCGCTCACTTATTTTCCACTTCCGAATCCAAATTCAACAACAAATACAATGGGTACCTCTCAGAGCCGCGAGGGCCTCGATATCTCGGACGCCGACTCAGACCAATACACCGACGAAGAAGAAGAAGAAGAAGAGGAAGAAGATGATGATCAATACGACGATGCTCAAGACTCTCACCAACAAAAGCCCCAATCCAAAGCCAAATCCAATCCCAAATCCCTAGACGAACTCGACGCTAAACTCAAAGCTCTCAAACTCAAATACGCTTCTCCTTCTTCCTCTTCCTCTTCGCAGAACCCTAATTCCGCGAATTCCGTCAAGCTCTACCTCCATATCGGCGGCAACACTCCGAAGGCGAAGTGGATCGTCTCCGATAAGCACTCGTCTTATTCCTTTGTGAAAACCTCGAAGATTGATGGTGACGGTGATGACGATGAATCGGACGGTGGAGGACAGTCGTGGTGGGTACTGAGAGTGGGGGCTAAGGTACGAGCTAGGGTTTCGTCGGAGATGCAATTGAAGATGTTCGGCGATCAGCGGCGCGTGGATTTCGTGTCCAGCGGCGTTTGGGCGTTGAAGTTCCCGACCGACGAAGCGTATCGGAATTTCGTCACCGAGTTTCAGAACTGTATATTTGAGAATGTGTACGGACTCGAAGCTACGGAGGAGAACAAGGTTAAGGTTTATGGGAAAGAGTTTATTGGGTGGGTGAAGCCCGAGGCGGCCGACGATTCGATGTGGGAGGATGCTGAAGACGATGGGTTGAAGAGTCCCGAGCCGCCGGTCCGGGCGAGTCAGGACTTGTTGGAAGAGTTCGAAGAGGCTGCCAATGGCGGTGTACAGAGCTTGACATTGGGTGCATTGGATAATAGCTTCTTGGTGAACGATACTGGTGTTCAGGTTTATAGGAATCTCAATCATGGAATTCATGGAAAAGGTGTTTCTGTGAAATTTGATGGTTCGAGTTCGAGGAAAAGTTCGAGTTTGGCCCAAGTGACTCCGAAAAAGGCGTTGTTAATGAGAGCCGAGACGAATATGATGCTAATGAGTCCATTTAAGGAAGGGAAGCCTCATGCCACTGGGCTTCAACAGCTCGATATTGAGACGGGGAAGATTGTCACGGAATGGAAGTTTGAGAAGGATGGGACTGATATTACAATGCGGGATATCACGAATGATACTAAAGGTTCGCAATTGGACCCGTCTGAGTCTACGTTTTTGGGGTTGGATGATAATAGGTTGTGTCAATGGGATATGCGTGATCGGGGTGGATTGGTTCAGAACATTGCAATGGCGAATTCGCCAGTGTTGAATTGGACACAGGGGCATCAGTTCTCGAAAGGGACGAATTTTCAGTGCTTTGCTACAACTGGGGACGGGTCGATTGTTGTTGGGTCTCTTGATGGGAAGATAAGGTTGTATTCGAAGACCTCAATGAGGCAGGCCAAGACTGCTTTTCCGGGGCTTGGTTCACCAATTACTCATGTCGATGTTACATTTGATGGGAAGTGGATTTTGGGCACAACTGACACGTATTTGGTCCTTATTTGCACTCTATTTACTGACAAAGATGGAAAGACAAAGACTGGATTTGGTGGCAGAATGGGGAACAAGATTCCTGCTCCTAGGTTGTTGAAGTTGACCCCTCTGGATTCACATTTGGCTGGGAGTAATAATAAATTCCACGGCGGCCATTTCTCATGGGTATGCATACTTATAATCTCTTTAGTATGTAGCAACTACTTAACTGTTGTATTTGTTGGCAATGCTAGTTTGTTATCTGCTTATATGGTTATTTTATTACAATTGGCAAATTTGGTTGGTTCAGCTTTCTTGGTTAGTTTATATTTGCAACAAATTTAATGGTCACCATTAAGATTCCTGCAGTGGTGATGTCTGTTTTTTTATTACTCAGTTTCGTATTCAATATACTACCTTTTGTATGCAGCGTATTCATCTCTCTTATAGTTATAGCTAACATCTTTTCTGTATTGCATCTGTTTCCGTTCATATTAGTCATTTTCAAAATATAGTGACCTTTAATTAGTAACATGAGAATTGTGTTTTGTGAAAACACTATAGTGTGTAACTGTTCCTATTCACTAGGTTTCTACCCTCTTCTCACACCGTATTGCATTCATTGAATATTTTTTCCATTGAGGAGTCATCTCTATTGTCAAGCTTTATTGAAAAACTATGTATTTCAGCATCTTTTAGTGAGGATAGTTGGAATTTTCACTGCTTAGAAATTATCGTTATGTTATGTTGAAAACCTGGAGAAACACAAAGAATATCTACCTCTTTGATTACGTAATCTTCAATTTTTTCTTTTATCTTGGAGGAGGACTCAAAATTTAAAAAGGGTGCGCAGGCCTTGGGCAATCCCCACTGGCCCTTTTTGGCTTCACATAGGCCAAAAAGGGGCTGCAAAAGCACATGTCAGCTCAGGTGAGGGTCTAATTGGACCTCCTAGTTACACAAGCAGACTGCACCAGAGACTTACCAAAAAAAGGGATCTGTTCACAAGGGTTGAGTGCGTCACCCTCTTTGACATATAACAAATAAATGGTCTTTTACCAGATTGCATTTGCAAGCAGTTCTGGTGAATATTAACTTGACATACAGAGGAACTAATTGCTTAAAAAAATAGCTACTTATTATGTAAGTCACTAAGTGCTTGAAATTTCAAATGGAAAGCTTGCATTGTTGATTAAATATTTTTGGACAAGCTACTGGAGAGTGCAATTTTGTATTTGCCTGGAACTTTCACACACTAGTGAGTGTGTTCATATTTAATAGCTTTCTTAGGTTTGTGCTTTAGGTATGGTTGTTAATCTCTACATTTGTTTAGTTAATCAGATTCTGCAAAAAGAACATGTACCTTGTGGAAATAGAAAAGTAAACAAAAAAAATTATGTTATCAGAGGGGAAAAAAGAGAAGAAGAAAGAGCTATTTGGTTTAGGCTTCCTTATTGGACATATTTGGCATTAAAATGATATCTAGTTGTGTATTTGGGGCTGATTTTCATTGGACTCATCATGAATAATTGTGATGATCTCTTTTTCTAAAACTGTGAAATTTCTGATAGAAAACAGAGTTAGCTGTTTGGAAATCCAATGTAAAGCAAAAGGACTTCAATTATAATTTGTATAATGTTTCTTTTTGTCGTGTGCATGTAAGATTTTACTTTTAGTGTAGTGTCTTAGATCTGGTTGCATTTGGGTCCTCAAAGTTAGATGGTCTGGTGGTTTGGATTTGGTTCCTGTTAACTACTTATCTCCGGCTGAATTGGATACTTTTGTTGCCGCATATTATGGATATTTTTTTAGCTTATGATACATGTTTCGTTTATATTTTTGGTCTCTTATATTTTGTGATCTTATCTTCTTAAATTTCTTTTAACTTGTATGTTTGTTTCATGTATGATATTTGCTTTCAGGTCACGGAAAATGGTAAACAAGAGCGTCACTTGGTTGGAACAGTGGGAAAGTTCAGTGTGATATGGGACTTCCAGCAGGTGAAAAACAGTGCTCATGCATGCTACAGGAATCAGCAAGGCCTTAAAAGCTGTTATTGTTACAAGATTGTGTTGAAGGATGAGTCTATTGTTGAGAGTCGATTCATGCATGACAAGTTTGCCGTTAGTGACTCCCCAGAAGCTCCACTGGTGGTTGCTACCCCTATGAAAGTTAGCTCTATCAGCCTATCTGGCAAGCGACAACATTGATAAATTATCTTTATTTACATAATTGAGTTATTTTCCAAGTTGTGTGCGTCCAAGGTTGCTTTCTTCTGTATATAGATTTTTTTTTTTTTAGCTCTCTTGTGGTTGTTCTTGGCTTCTGCTTGTACTTACATGAATTCTTTTCACTCTGTTATAAATTTTAATAGTGTTTCTTGACTGATAGAAACTTTAGTTATTGTAAGCGGTGTGATTCACATTTTACATGTGAGAAGATTGGTGTGATTTGCATATACCTGTTAAAACTTTTGTGTGATCTCAATAATTGTTCTAAGAGATTTGACGTTGTGAGCATTGAGTTGTGGGTAGGAATGAACCCAGATCCATGGCGTAGTTGCAAGAATTGAGATGTAGGTAGGAAATGAACCCAGATTCGCGGCTTGCTTATGGTACTCAAAATGAGATTCTGTAGGAGAAATACTTGGCAAATATCAAAGCAAATCACTGTGAGCTACAGATACTTGCTCAATACAACTCAGGAGGTGAGTTTAAAACTTTAGATCAAAAATAGTAAGTTGATAAGTTTAAAGTGTTAACATCACAAATTAGTATGTTGCCCTCTTCTGCACATTCATATTCGAAATCTGCCGTACACTACTGCAGGGTTTGACTTTTCCTTTATACTAAAAAAAATAATGCAATTTGAGCTACTAGCAACTGAACTTAAAGCCTTAAATCCAATTCTTCCCAACTTGTGATCTTCCTTCGCATGTTGATCAAACTCAAATAGTCTCAACAGGGTTAACATGAGCAATTTCAAGATTGATTGTTGTTTGCTTAAACTCTAAACCTCCAACCGTAGGACAACTAAATTTCTAGTTTGAAATGAGTCAAACAAGTAAAATAGTTTCACAAATGCGAATTTCTATTGATGAATATGTGGTACAATTCTTTGTAATTACAAAAGAGTGATCGCCTGATTCGATCTCCTTAAAAGATTTGTTAATTGGAAGTCTTCAAAGCTTGATTCCAGTAGAGCTTTTATACTTATGAATCTGCTTTGATGATGCTTGTGGCATGGATGCCTTGGTGTCTGTGTGTATGTGTAGAAATGCCTTAGGAAGGCTTCTATTTATAGGAGTTTAGGAGTGAGTGAGCAACACGTGACAAAGCTTAATTGGTAACATGTGTCATAATTTGATTAGAGGAGCTTTAAGACTTTTTCTCCAAGACACGTGGCATCTTTTGATTGACTGAAATCTTTTGATTTTCAATGTGAAACATGTCAGCACCCTTGCCTACGTCATCGCTTACACGCGCCAAACTGCTTATGTTATCATTTACACGCGCCGATGTGTAATTGGTTTTTGTATTCATTTTGTCCCTGTCTCAATGACACTTGGCAAATTTCTGTTGGTTTTTGAATAGTGATAGCAAAACCTAGTAGCAGTACGTGACGCTTTGTAATTGGCCATACTTTGTAGACTTGGTAGTATGATGTGTCTATTTGTGATAAGACGGGAATTTTCCCTCTCTACACCAACTTAAATAAATAGCTTTATAATTGAACCTATTATACAACGTTTTTATTTTTGTTATTATATTTTGAAATTCATAAGTATTTGAACCTATAATTCAACTTTAAGAATTCAACAATTGATCAATTGAAATAACATAAGGCCAAGGGCTTTGTAACTTAAAATTAGCACTACCCATCCCCCCAGAACAAGATCCACGTCATTTCAAAATCTGTCTATTTCTTTCATTTCATGGTTTATATTTTGTTTCCAAATTACAAATTTGTACGTTGCCTTCTTCCGCACATTAGAAATCTCCAATACACTATTGCAGGGTTTGACTTTTTCCTCTATACCGAAGAAAAAGAATGCAATTTTGAGCTACTAGCAACTCGTTAAAGCCTTCTATCCAATTCTATCCAACTTGTGATCTTCCTTCGCATGTTGGTCAAACTCAAACAATCTCATGCTGATTAATGGATGCAATATCAAGGTTGATTGTCGTTTGCTTAAGCTCTAAACCAACTTAAGTAATGGCTTTATACTTGGAACCTATAATACAACGTTTAAGAATATAAAAATCGAAATAATATATGGCCTAGAGCTTGGTAGCTCAATTGGCACTACCCATCCCCCGGAACAAGATCCTCTTCATTTCAAAAACTGTCTATTTCTTTCATTTCATGATTTAGATTTTACTTTCTGGATGTAGCTGCTTTAAGATTGCCACATTATTTAAAATTTTAAATGACATAGCAAACTATATACATTTAAATTTGTAAAATCCAATCTAGACCATGAAATAGATAAAATGGACAAGATTTTAAATGAAAAGGACTTTTCCCCCTGGGTTCAAAACCTTCCTACCCCACTTATAAATAAAATTACAAAAAGCCCAGCAAACTAGTAAGCAATCCAACATTTGAAATTACTTTTCAATGTGAGGAAGCGCCTGCAAACTAGCAAGCAATACAACATCTGAAATTACTTGTTTCAATAGCAAGTGGCGAAGTAGGGTTGGAATGGAAGAAAATTGATGTAGTGGAGAATTTACTCACTCTCAAAGAATACTGCATGGAAATTTGCATCAGGCCAACATGTAAAAAGAAGCTTTTGCTCTAATTTAATTACCAAGAGACATGTTCTCTACCTTATTTTATTTGTCTCTTTCTGACCTACTCTAACAAAAAACTCCAACTAAACTAATCTGGATATAGAAAGCTTTAAAATCAAACAAAATTTTCCAAAACATATTAGCAGTGTTCGAAGGTCAGATCGAGAAAGACCAGAACAAAGGGCTTTTCTTCAAGAACCCGAAGCTGAGGATACCTGGCAGAAAAAACGAAAGCCAAGGAGGAAACGGAGAAGATAAAAGAGCTTACTAAAGAGAATGATGGATGAATAATGAGGAACATTTACCTTGCATTAATAGGCCTTATAATCATTCAGCAAAAAAAAAAAAAGGCCTAACAACCATTGACATTACTGCTTCTTTCCCGTCTTCTTCATCTGATTGGTAAAAGGTTGCAGCTCTTGGAGTAATTTAAGTGGCTTTGCTTTCGCAATTCATCTGTGAGCAGTCATAAGAAACAGAATTACAAAAACAAAGAATGGGGAGGGGGGAAAAAGGTGGGGGGGGGGGGGTGGGGGGAGGGGAGAGACTAGGGAAGAAAAGAATTGGATATTTTTGGCTACGTTGTAATAAGTTTGGAATAAAATTGTTAGCCATAATTGTATTAACTGAATATGGCATGATTCAATAAACCCAAGCATAAACTTACAACTTGAGCCTGATATATCATGCTACTTCGCTTTGGCATCATCAACATCTGATTTTGGTGATATCACTATAATCACCAAAATCTGCGTAACTGAGTTACCATGTCGGATGCATTATGAACAAATACTAAGAATATCTAAAGGTTTCGCATCCTTCTATACGATCGTACCTGTTTTTAAATGTTCTCTTTTCTTGACACTTCTTGATAAGACATATAAAAAATATGGAAGATTTTCTGTGAGTACAGACAAACAAACCAGCAAGCAAAAGCTTTAAGCTTTTGGCTACGTATCTCCAAGGTCCAATAGATAGTATGCAATTTCTCATCTAGTGTAGGCAGGATTTTTTGGGCAATAAAATAGCCTACAAAATCACAACAAAAATAAGCATCCAGTTCAGATAAGAAACAGTCTTAATTCAAAAGAATAAGGTAAGTATTCCTTCGTTGACTTTTAAGCATTGATGACCAACACGTCAGGTGGTAAACTTAATTTCTTAGTTGATTTTTAAGAGTCATTGACTAGCCCTAACCTATAGCTAGTACTACATCTACCTCTTTAATCTAGATTCTAAACAAGTTTTAAAGTTTGGCAAGTCACATACACACTCAGCGAGTTCTGAACTCATAACCTCACCATTCACCCATATTTGTGAGAGGAAGTGCCATTAAGCCAAGGCTCATTGGTCGCTTTCAAGTTGTTTCAGATTCTAGATTGACCCAGAATTAAACTGATGGGCAATAGCAACTGGAAACTGGTGAGCCAACTTTGTGAAGTAGGTTTTGAAGAGCTCACCACTAGCAACTTGGTGAAATAGAGTCCTGTTCAGTGTATGTGAAGATATTAAATCCAACTTGTAAAAAATTTCAATGAGAAGTTAAGAAAATAACATCTCTAGTAAAAATTAAGCAGGGAACATTCAAGAAAACTCACTCATTATGTGTATAATCCATTACTCCAGAGAACTCCACAATCTCTCAATGTGTGTATCTGTAGTTCTTTAGAATGGGTGCCAGATACCAGCACTTGAACCCAGGATTATCAGTAGAGATATCAGCATCTGTAATGACCAGCTTAACGACTGGTTGCAGTAACTTTCGTTGACAAAATGTGAGGTTGAAACATAGATTCCAGGCAGAAGCCGAAACAAATATTATGATCATTGATTAGCTTTTCTTGCCATACAGATGTACTCCAGAAGTAGCAGGTGAATGTGCTGGTAAGAGCTAAACATGCTTACAATTGTAAACCCAAAGAGTTCACAGTCGAAGCCCCATTATTAATCACCGCTCTTACAAGAATGTTCCATGTTATGGCAGTTGGAAGAACTCCATGATCCAAAGCATGTTTCAAGTACCCAACAGCATCTGATATCCTACTACAAGAGCAAAGCCCCTTAAGAGTAATATTATAAGAGATAATATCTGGCTGTAACCCATCTTCTATGATGCGAGCCCAGATCTCTGATGCCTTTTCACAGTCCTGGGCTTTGTAGAGCCCCTCCATGAGGGTATTATGGGTTACAAGATTCGGAAAACAGTTCCACTGCTTTATCTCTGAATAGAGCTGCAAAGCATCTTCTACCTTGCCAACAGAGCAAAGCCCATGAATTATAATGTTGTGCATAGTTACATCAGGCTTAAAACCTTTGTCCAGAAAGTGTTGCCACAAGTTGAGGGCCATGTCAGTCTTCTTGCCTTGAAAAAGCCCATCCATCAACAAGCTGTACGTGATCATGTCTGGCTTCCACCCCTTTTCTAACATTTCTCTCACAAAAGAATATGCCTCACTAAACCTTTCAGATTTGCATAAACCATTTATAAGAATATTATAGGAGACAACTGTTGGAGAGCAACCCCTGGTGCCCATTTCCCCAAAAAACCGAATTGCATTCTCAAGTTTGGAAGCTCTGATAAACCCGTTAAGCAATGCATTGCAAACATGAGGATTCAATTTACAGCCATGCTTAACCATCTGATCCACTACTTTGGCCGCTTCATCTAATCTCCCGTCTTTGCATAACCCATTAATCATTGAGGAATATGCAAAAATATCAAGACGAGCTCCACTACTTTCTGCCTCTTTCAGATTTGATAAAGCCTTATTCAGGTATCCATTCTTACATAACCCATGAATTAACACCCCATAAGTGGTGGAATCTGCACTAATACTCTTCTCCATTAAGAGTTCCCAAATAGACATTGCTTCATCAACCTTCCCACTATCAAACAACCCCTTAATAAATATGTTGTAACTAACAACATTACGACAACCATTCTTCCCCATCATCTCCCACAGCTCAAATCCCTCCTTAACCTTCCCTGTTCGACAAAATCCATTAAGCATTGCATTATACGTAACTACATCTGGAGACATCCCACTCTCAATCATCTCATTATAAACTCTCTCAGCTGCATCAACATTACAAGCCTCACACAAGCCATGTATCAAAGTACTACAAGTAAACAAATCCCATTGCCGCTCATTTCTCTTCATCCTATTCCATATCTCCAAACTCTCATCAAACTTCCCACATTTACACAATCCATTGATCATAACATTATAAGTAACAACATTAGGATACGCTGAAGAGGCCCTCAATAACCTCTCCCAAATCTCCATAGCCTTAACGAAATCACCCCTCTTGAAAAACCCATCAATCAAAATGTTATAACACATCACATCAGGTTCCACTCCTCTCACAGGCATTTCATCAAACACTTCCAACGCACTACACAAACTCCCACCTTTCGCAAGCCCATTTAACAAGGTACCGTAGCTAAACACATCAGGCTCAAAACCCTTTTCCCACATCCAATCCAACAACCCTTTGGCCTTCTCAAACTGCTTCTTCTTACACGAAATTTTAATCAAGATATTATAAGTTTGCAAATTCGGAGACATACCCACCTTCTCAAAGTACTTCAAGAACGACTCGGCTCGGTCCCACTGGTTGGATTCAATGAAAGCATTGAGCAACGAATTGTACGACCTTATCCCAGGTGCACAACCAAAAATCTCGTCCATTCGTTGAAACACATTGAGAGCTTGATCGGGCATGGAGTTCTTCGCGTAGGCTTTGATCACAGTCAATGCGACATCTTCGGAGCACTGGCATTTCTGGGTTCGGATCAGCTCGACGACCCGACCCACCTGAGAGACGAGGCTACGGTCCACGAGCCGACGAAGGATGTGGTGGAAGACGGGGGCCGAGTGAGCATAACCCGGGTGGCGAGTGGCTGAGTCGAAGAGGGCGAGTGCAGAGTGAGCGGTTTTCTCGAGTTTGAGGAGCTTGAGAACTCGCTTGGGAGAGAGGGATTTTGAAAACTCGACCATGCTATTGGTAGAGATGGTCATTCTGAAAGAAGCAAAGCCTCTGTGATACTTGTACCGCTCAACATTTGAAAACCTGCCGTTGAAAATGGTGTGAAATGTTTGGGGCTTTGGGCTGAGTCGGGTTATGAAAAAATGTTTGGAAAATGTTGAAGTTACTGCAGTGATCTTATGATATAAATGAGTATTTTAATTATTGTTGAATTTACTTTTTTGTGTGGCAGTAACAACATGCCACTTAAGTTTTTTTGTGAAAATATTATAAACATAATAATTTATTTTTTCTTAGAGTAATGCTATGAGTACAAATTATTTTATAACATTTTTATAAACTGTTAATGTAGTCAATTCTAATTAGTTCTCATTTGGCCCCATCACTAGCATCATTTTTCCACTTACCAATAATCATTCAACAAAACAACAGTTTGTAACAAATGTTGTAAAATGATATGTAGTTCTAGCACTATTTTTTTTTTTTGCATACTATAAAATGTCAACCCATGAGTCTCCCTTATGATAATTGTTTTTTATCATCAACTCATGTTTTATTCGACCACAAAAAACTTTCCTAGTGAACTAACTGAAACTCATATTATTTTGTGTTATTGGCAACACATTTATATGTTAAAATTTGAATCCCCAATATCACTCCATATGTTTTGAAATTTGTTTTGTGTCAACTATTACCAAACTTGTTGACTTGACCTAACAGACATGTTGGGGTTTGGGTCAATCAAGTTTTGAGTCAAAGACGTTTTGTCTTGAATAAGTTATTAAACCTATGACCCTAACCTAATTTTTTAATCGAGTCAACTTGGGATATACATTAATCATATCATCTTTTTCTTCGTTACAAATAAACAAAGACAATAAAAAAAATGTTAAATAATACTTAAAATTTTTAAATTAAAATTAAACAATACATAAATACTTAAGTAACCAAAGTTATTTACTAATTTTATCATGGCCATAAAAGTTGTTGACTTGACCTACTAGACATGTTGGGGTTTGGGTCAATCAAGTATCAAGTCAAAGACGTGTTGTCTTGAACAAGTTGTTAAACTTATGACCCTAACCTAATCTTTTAATGATCGAGTCAACTTGGGATCTACATTAGTCATGTCATCTTTTTCTTCGTTACAAATAAACAAAGACAATAAAAAATAAATGTTAAATTATACATAAAATCTTTAAATTAAAATTAAATAATACATAAATACTTAAGTAATCAAAGTTATATACTAATTTTATCAACACCATAAAAGAACATAAAAACAAAAATACAAACCATATCACATTATCAACCTCATTAGATTCACAAATATAAATAAAATTAGATTACTTACAAAGAAAACTATACGTATAAAGTTTTTAAAAAAAAATATAATATCTTACGTAAGAAAATAAGTAAATAATTAATATGAATCGAATCTCAATCTACTCAATGTTAATTGTATTTTCAGAAGTAAAAATATTTATATTTGATAATTACATTTCAAGCTGGCAAGTAATCTCATCAGCATTTTTATTTATAACACAAAATTTTAATATACCTTTATCATACAATGAAAACGGGCAATAAAGAATTAAATTTTTATAACTATGATTACTGAAAGTGGTTCGACGAGGTGATAGACTCTATGAGTGTGCAAATGTAGATTTATGAAATGAAGTGTGTGTCTGTGAAAATAATTAAGAAGAGAACTCGAGCTAACTAATCTGAGAAAGAATAAAAGGAAATAAGAGAAGTAAATACTAAATTGAGCTAACTAATATGGGAAGAAAGAAAGAGCAAACAAGCGCAAAACGTGAATTTCATGTGTTAAAACCTGGACTCACACGAATTCGGGTTCAAGTTCAAGTCGAGCCATTCCCTTCCTTTTTGGTCATGTGTCAGTTGAAATAGGAGACTTCACTTTGCGACTGGTTTTTGTAGGGTTTTCGAAAGCCTGTGTGGTCAATTAAAAAGCTGTGCAAAAGAAAGTGCGCACTATGTATTTAAAAAGCATGCATGTCACTCTTTAATTGAGAAATAAAGATAATTCTAGATTGAATAACAGTTATATATCTCCTTTCCCCTCTGGATTCTTCTTGCAGTTTATATAATTGAAATTGCATCTTAAATTCCAAACAAAAATAACTAAGGATCAGTGAAAGAAATTAATGCAACCCCGTGTTTTGGTGAGCAAATTGCAAAAGCTGAGTGAGCTATGGATACAAATCTTTTGTACCATTTTTTGTATGAGAGGTGCTACGTCCACAACATTTTTACAACATTTTTACAACAAATCATAGGTGGTTAGTTGTTATTGGTTCAAATTTGAACCTAACACTAAGATTACTTTTTTGCCCCAACAATAACAACCAGTAACATCCTGCCACTTAGGATTTGTTGTAAAAATATTATGAAAATGTTGTGGACATATCATTTCTCTTTTTGTATTCTACTTTACATTTCATCGATCACAACTTATTGAGTGTTTAAAATTTTCCTTTTTTAAATGTTTGGGCTGAGTCAGGTTGTGAAAAAATTGTTTAGAAGGGTAAAATACAGTAAACTTAAGTCCAAAACTTTTTAAAACTTACAAATTTGGTCTATAATTACTATGAGGAAAATAAGTAACGGTTTATGATTCAAGTTGGATTTAAAGACTGAGTTGATCAATTATAAAAAGTGTTTAGCCCAAACCTCTGAGAGTGTTAACTGTATTTTACATTTTTACCCATGTTTGAAAAATGTTAAATTTACTATTTGTATTATATAAATGAGTATTTGAATTATTTTGTGTTTTTTATTTGTATGCGTAATCTAAAATATCAATTAGTAAAGTTCGCTCTATCATAATTGCTTTTTATCATCAAATCATCTCTTATTTGACGATAAAATTTTTTACTAGTGAGCTAAATGGAACCCATGAATTATTTTATGACATAGTTTATTAAAAAAAATCATGATAGGCAAAAAATTACACTTTATTACGTAAATATTTGTGGGAGTCCTTTTTCGGACAGTGCCCAGGCCCAAGTTTAAACAAGGACCCTGGACTCTCTAATTGTAGTTTAAAGGGATTGAGCTTGGTCTACCGCAGCTAAATTAATTGTTTAAAGACCAAGTGGTGCACAGGGCGAGACTCCTGCAATACACATACGCTAGCAATCGAAAATATACGTATTGATCAACAAGAAAACAACAGGGCAAACAAATGTAATAAGGCAAAAAAAAGAATGAAATAATTGCTCAGGATCCTCAAATCAATGGGGAAATATTTCATTAATTTTCTTAGTTATGGATTATGATGAGCTCACCAAGACCTAATGCAAGGTTCAAATAAGTTCAAAAATTACAGACTTAGATGACTTTTTTAGGTCTCCAAGACTTGCAAAATTTGAATAATTTTGAATTCAAGCATGTGCTATAGTGGCTGTCCTTGGGATACCGGGAGGTATTTCCCTGTTTTCTTTGAGTTTTACAGAGCTTCTTCTTAATGATTCTATCTGTTCATTTCCTTACTGAATGCCCCATTGTTGGCTACTTCCCTCCCTTTTATAGTGTCACGTTAGGGTTTCGGGGTATCAGTGATTCTTTCCCCTTGGCCCTCTGGGTACTAGAGCCCCCTGTTTGTCTCAGCTCTTCTAACAACTGCTCATTTCCTTATTTTCCATAGCTCCCTTCTTTTGATGTTTTTTTCCTTGAAAGTGTCTTGTTGACCTTCTATTTCGAGATGCCTTGGCCTTCCAAGTCCCCTTTTTAGTCTGTCTTCTCTTTTCAGGCTTACCCCCTTTTAGCCGCCTCTTCTTTTTGTCATTTTTCCCAGTAAGTGGAGTCTTTCTTTGTGAAACTGAAAGTTTCCCCAACCATTTCTTTTTGCGGATCTCTTATTCTGGGTTCCCCGAGGCACCGACTTCCTGCCCCTGAGCCGTTGCTTTCCAAATCCTCAGGCCTTGTGCTATATTGCTAGTTGCTTCGAGAAAAAGGCCCATCTGTTTCTTGTTCTTAGTACCTTTTGAACTGTCTTAATCCTCCTTTAGCCGTGCTGTACATCTAGAGGTCCCAGGCAGCCCCCTGGCATCCTTCCCCAGCTCATTTTCTTTCTCTGGTCTTGGCATGTTGAATTCTTTTCTTTCCCTTCTCCGTTTTCCTATGGACTCCTCACCCTCTTTTGGGCCTTAGGCTCATCATCCCTCTTTCTTTTGTGGCCTCAATCTTTCTCTTCTTTTTCAATTTTTTTATTTCCCACGGATTGGCCCAATGTACCATCTCCTTGGGCCTTTTATCATGCTTTCTATACATATTTTAGACCTCAACAATATTTAAGTCGAGAAAAAAAAGAAAAAAAAGGGCTTTGGATCTCCAGATTTTGGGTAATTAGAAATAATATGTTGATTTTATCACATTGACCAACAGATAATACCAATATACCATACTTTTGGATGCAACTTGGATCACACTAACAAAAATTTTCAAAACTTTGTTTGAGGATTTTCAAAAATTAGGATATTAATGTTAAGAGTTGGCAATCCTACATCATCAATATTGACTACTAAAATAAATTGTATTTAATCTTTTGAAAAAAAGTCAAATATTGTAATTGACTTTCCTATAAGTTATAAATCAATTTTATAAGGCATATAAATTGTTTAATCATATGTGCATTATTTATTCACAAACTAAAAAATTATAATAATTTTATATTCACAACATTTTAATTTTTTACAACAATTTCAAAACAAATCCTAAATAGTAACTTGTCACTGATTCTAATATAAGTCCATAACTTATATTACTTTTTTTTTTACTGATAACAATTTATCACATATAATTTATTATAAAAATGTTGTGCACGTCACATTACTAAAAAAATTAAGGGTAAATTGAAAATTATACCCTTAAAGTTTTGGGGTGTTTAGATTTTACACCTTAACGTTCTAGAATTTGGATTTTATTCCCTAAATTTTAGAGGTGTTTGGATTTTACTTTCTAAAATTTGAAAGTGTTTGGGTTTTACAGCCTAAAGTTTCAGAATTTTGGGGGTGAAATCCAAACACTTCCAAATTTTAGAAGGTAAAATCCAAATTCAGAAATGTCAAAGTGAAAAATCCAGACACTTCAAACTTCAGGGGGTAAAATCTAAAGGGTTTGGTTTACCTCTATAGGGACAAGGGATCCAAAGGTATATATATTGGGCCTTGGGTCTTGGTCGAGGACGTTGAGTAATTCGAGGACGTATAAATAGTATTGAAGATGTAAGACTCAGAGCCCCATAAGTAAGCTACAAATGAGAGGATTGGCGAAGGTAGGCCGAGAAGGAATATCCCCTCGGCTAAACGAGGTAAAGATCAAAATGTGTATTCTATCATCCAGGGTGACGTTTTAGGAAGTTCTATTGATAAGGACATGCATTATGAACATACAAGAAGGATGGGAACTAAGAAATATCTAAAAGAAAACTACTACCACCGCATTGAATGCTCTGTAGCTAACTCTCTGGCCGCATTAATGAGAAAGTAATATCTGAAGAGTGTTTTTTCAGCCTTACAGCTACCCCCAAAGACTTTCATAGGGTGTTGATGGGACAAGGATCAAGACAAGCAATCTACTGTCCACGTGAAGGGTAAAGAGAAAAAGGAAGAAATAGTATAAATGAGAGGGGATGCCCTAAGAGAAGGGAATCAGAGAATGAAGGAAAAAAAAAAAGACAGAAGCAATTAGAACTGTATTTGTAACCAACTTCAAGGAATATATACAACTGATCTCCTCGAACTGTGTAGAGGATAATTTTTCCTTAGATAAATCAATCCATCTTCATTTTCTTGTCATCTGAATCCATTTCACTTGCTGTCTAACTCATTAAAGCCTAGTTTTTCAGCCCACTCTCTACAAATTCATTGTATTGGGCTTTTTGGGCTTAAGTTCATCCATCCGTTGGGCTAGAGACTCAAATCAGGTCCTTACAACCTCTAATACTTTTTTAATTGGACATCTCCTGCTGTTTTAAATATACAATGACAAGTGGTAGTAGATTTTAATCTTCATCTTATGTTTAGTTAGTGGGTGATGTAGCAATTTCTCATTAAAACAAAAGAAAATTCTAGTTAAAAAAGTACTGGAAGTAAGCCAAACCCAAATCCAAATTTTGAAATTTTAGGGTGTAGAATTTAAACACTTCGAAAATTTAGAGGTGTAATTTGTATTTTACCCAAAAATTAATTAGTAAGGAGTCTATTGACGATTTGACAACCAAAGTTCAAACGAATTGGTCACGTACAGTAAGATGGTTCTTTAGTTTGCCTTCTCAATGATAGCTACCCAATAAAATGTTGGGCAATGGCTTGTAAATGCTGCTGTAAGAGCAACCACATCAGCTTTTTTAAAAATTTCCTTTATTTTACACAAAAAATCTACCTTTTCTATTTTACACTATCACTTTTACAAAATACACACATCAGTTCATCTATTCTAACCCATCTTTTAATTAAATAATCAACTTTATCAAATTTTTTATTATTTCTCTTTTAACTACCACTATACATACGCGCCGTCATTCTCTCTCTACCCATTCTGAAATTGCTCTCTCTCTCTCTCTCTCTCTCTCTCTCTCTCTGTACCCATTTTCTAGATCACCTCTCCGATTCGAGCTCCGACCAACAATCCACCACAGCTCCGAGCCACGAGCTCCGATCTGGCAATCCACCACAGTTTCGACGAGCTCCGATCCGACGATCCACCACAGCTCTGACGAGCTTCGATCAGACGATCCACCACAGCTCCGAGCCACGAGCTCCGATCTGAGCTCCGATCCGAGCTCTGACTCACGATCCACACTCCGATCCACCATCCACACTCCGATCCGAGCTCCGATCCACCATCCACAGCTCTGATCCAAGTTCCGACCCACGGTCCACACTCAGATCCATCATTCACACTTCGATCCGAGCTCTGATCCACCATCCACAGCTCCGATCCAAGCTCCGACCCATGATCCACACTCTGATCCACCATCAACACTCTGATCCACCATCCACAATCCACGAGTTCCGTGTTTGTGTATCTCTGTCTTTTTTTCTTTTTTTTTGAGCAAGTGTATCTGTGTGGATGTGTTTGTGCGTGGGTGTGTTTTTGTGCATATGAGGATAAAGAAGAAGATGAGCAGTTAACTGAGAGAAGAGAGAGAAAAAAACGAGCGAACTGAAAATTATTAAAAAATTGGATAAACGAGCTATGGTAACCGTGTTTATTTACACGGTTATTGTAGCTCATGTATGAATTTTCACATTTTTAAACATTTTTACACCCACTGATATGGGTGTTTTTTTGCTCAAAATATGTAAAATTGTTAATTTTTTTTGTTTTACAAATTTTTACATGAGTTGGTATGGATGCTCTAAGTCTGTAACCCCCTTAAGGTAATTTTTTGGTTATGATATTGGCGATTTGGAGAGTTTTTGTTGTGTTGTATTTGTACTGTAGAAGGGGCCCAAGAAAAATGATTGTTTAGTTTCTATTGCGCTATTTGGACCATCCAACAATTTGTGGGGACCAACCATAACTCTTTAACGGATTCTTATCCAAATTTTTTGTCTTTTTTTTTTTTTTTTTTCCTTTTCTTTTTGGTCATGTCAGCTGAAATAGGAGACTTGGTTTTTGTAGGGCTTTCGAGAGCGCGTGTCTGGTGAATTAAAAAGCTGTGCAAAAGAAAGTGAGCAGACTGCACAGTGCATTTAAAAACATGCATATATGATATATGCCACTCTTTAATTGAGAAATAAAGATAATTCTAGATTAGGTCCATTTTAGAATGACAGTTCAGTTCTTATCTCCTTTCCCCCACTGGGTTCTTCTTGCAGTTATATAATTGAAATTGCATCCTAAATTCCAAGGAAAAAAAAAACTAACGATTAGTGAAAGAAATGCAAACCCACATTGCGGTAAGCAAAGATTAAAGCAAACTATAAATACAGTTCTTTTGTACTATTTTTTTATTTTATTTTATGTTCCGTTAATCATAATTAATAACTTATCATGTGTTTAAATTTTTTTTTTTTCCATTTTTAAACATAAAAAGTGGTATAGTGAGGAAATTTTTATTCGTGGAGTGGCGGCTCCAGGATTTTCTTTTAGGAGGGTCAATAGTGTCTTGAGCTAGAATTTTGTTGTGGGGAGTAAAAAATAAAATAATTAATTTTTCTTTTTGAATATACAATTGTCATATTACATACAATAATCTAACATAGTATTCTAAATAGTATACAATACAACTATATTGTAAAATAGTCTATAAAAATTATTAATAGTTTAAAATTCTATAAGAAAACAACAATAGAATGCACATAAATAAATATAAATAAATAACTAATCATAATACATGTCAAATTAATAATAATTTATAATAATCATATGTAATATCAATTAAATAAAAATATATGATAAAGAAGAATAGCAACACACCTAAGAGTAGGTCTAAGAGTAAACGTTAAAATAAGGAAATAAAATAAATAGTAACTTATATAAGATTTTGCTTTTGAAGTGTATGGATTTTTAACCACACATGTGGTTATTCTCTTGAAATTGGAGCAAACACTAAAAGACTTTTTGGACTCGAAAAACTGTAGAACACTTATCAAACTACTTGATTAGATAAAAAGAAAATATAGAAGGGAGAAAGAGAGAATGAGAAAAGAATCATAGATGTAAATACAGATCAATTGGTAGTACAAGTGGTATAATTTTTTGTTGATGAAGAAGAAAAGTTCAGAAAAAAAATAATTTCGTTCTACCATCAACTGTAAAGTAAGCCAGAATCCAAAAAGAAACTTTATTTATTTTTTAATAAATGAGCAATTTTAAGAGTACAAAACATTTACACTATAAAATCTAGATGACAAGTTGTTAAAGGTATGTAAAAAATAATGTTAGTTATGGGTTTAGATAAAAAGTCAATATATTAGAACTTGTCACTTAACCTTTATTGTGAAAAATATTGTGAAAATAGAACTAATAGGATCATATTTCAAGTTTATTTCAATTGAGTTTAAACAAAATTTAGGGTTAGAGTGTTCAAAATTTTATTTTAAAGGTAAAAAAAAAAATTAAATATATATGTTTTTTTGGGGCAAAGCCAGGGCTGGCTGCAGAGCCAGGGAGTATACTATAGTTTGTAGTCTGTTCTTTGGAGAAACTTTAAATTTATTGAAATCCAAAATATTAAAAGAAAAAGTAAAGGGACTCACTTTTT
This sequence comes from Castanea sativa, assembly GCF_040712315.1. Taxonomy (NCBI): domain Eukaryota; kingdom Viridiplantae; phylum Streptophyta; class Magnoliopsida; order Fagales; family Fagaceae; genus Castanea; species Castanea sativa. The sequence continues at coordinate 31,292,426 of NC_134019.1, read as the reverse complement.
GTAAAGAAAGGGGCTGACCCCAGACTCTCGAGGTGGAGGTGACAGATTGAATGAAGGCAGTGGGGCTGGTAGCTAAAGAAAATAGAACAGGAGGACCTGCGAGGTAGGTAGGAAACTAGAAGCATTCATTCCACCATGGACTGTAGGAAGAATATATGCTGAAGAATGATAATTTTTTGAGGGTTGGGCGAGGAAAATAAATTTATTTATTATTTTTTTTATAAAAATGATTGAATTTATCTTTACGGCATTTGTTTTATAATAATAATTTTTTATCATCATGTCTAAATCCAAAACAACAATTAGATTTGATTTCTATTTAGTGTTTGAACCTGTATTTCTAATTTTACAATAAAATATTTGATCAATTAGGCTACATAAAACCTATGAAAAAATGAAATTAAATTAGGATGGAATGTAGTTTTACAACATTACTAAAGCAAAATCATTAATTTTAGGTAAGAGTAATAATATAAATTTACAAAAACATGCAGGCAAATTAGATGAGATTCCAACAATTCAAAAGCATAAGTTATTTCATGAGACCAACTTCTCACCGCATGTAAGACTCACGCATATTTTAAGAGAAGTCTTGGTCTCAAATAGAAATCTAAGCACTTTCTCTACTAAGCCACAAGCACATTACTGTGCGTATGTTTTGCACTTAAATAATATAAATCCAAGAATTTATTTGTAATTACATTTTCATAATGTTGTGTACAAATATATGAACTAAACACGGCAAATAGTTAACTTCAGTGGCGGTTTTAGGAATTCTTCTTAAGGTGTTTCTTAAAAAGCATAAATTATACCATCTAATAAAAAGAAAAATTCATATATTGACAACAATAACAATAAAAAAACACGCAAATACATAAAATTTGCAATTGCCTTCTACGAGTTTTCATATTTTGAAATCGTTGTATGATAGTCTCATTATCAATGCTACAAGCTACATTTCTTTCAATGTACACAACTAAGCAATCATTCACTGAACGTAGAACAAATTATGGAGCAAAATTTAATTTTATTGGTATAAAAAAAAACTGAGGGTGTTCCCAAATTTTTCTTGAAGGATAGACAAATAAAATTTTTAAATTATATATATATATATATATATATATATATATATATATATATATATATAATTCAAGTTAGGGTGGTCCTAGGACCACCCTGGCCTTAAGGTGGCGCCGCCCTGGTTCATATTTTTGTAATAAAATAACGGGTAATAGTTTTAAAATTATAATTTTGACCAAAAAAATAAACTTATTGCAAATAATATTATTTTAGGAAAAAAATTCCTCCTATATGATTCCAACATTTCTATAGTTTTAATAAATCTTACAAATTTATAACTTCTAATTAGTTTATAAAAGTTTTCTTGATAAAATAGAATCGTGACAAATAAATAAATAAAAACTAGAATCATTATTTAAATTTCCTTCTTTAGAATTATTTTTAAAAAATAATTACAAAAGTTTCGATTAAGATAAACTAAATTATCCGTTATAGATGAAAATTTTAGCACCTTGAAGAAGATTGATATGACATCATGATAAAACACGCCGCCAATTCCTGGATCAGAAAGGAGTGTAAACACTAATTAAATGTGTAATATTATTAACAGGTTAAGCACGTGTTAGCAAAGTCGTATCATTAAAGTAATAAGATGTAATGAGACCTTTCTAAGTTCTAACCATCCAGCTATAGTCCATTGAGACCGTTCTCACGCGGTACCGTGACTAGTAACAATTAGCAAAATGAGTAAAGTAGCTTTTGTGTGTTTCAATAAAAAAATAGAGACATATTCCTATTCTTTTCCAGCTTCCAATTTCAACCTAGGCAACTCTCCCATCACCATCTTATATTATTTGACCCATTAATATCAAAATAAAAGCAATGGACACGTCTTTTACAATCTTTTTGATTTTTTTCTTTTATCGGTCTTTACAATCTACTTTATAATATTAAATTGATATAAGTTTATTATAAATAGTTCTGTGTCATTGTATTTATCCTAAAAAGCAAAAAAACATCCTATCAAAAAAAAAAAAAAAAAGCAATAAAACATGCTTAATTGGGTAATCTCTCTCGTTTTCAAGTTTTCCTTCTATCAATCAATTCCAAACACAAAAGAACAATTATGGTATAATTATTACACACTTTCACACACACATTATCACAATTGTCTTATGTGACTTGAAAGTTAATAATGGAGAAAAAGTAAATCTATGTGAAAGTACCAAACAATCTACTACAGTCTATTATATAAGACAATTATAGCAAAATATGTATAAAAAATGTATGACCCTACAATTATTCAACACATTAAAAAAAATGTTGTCATTTTGTCACAATTTCAACCTACTTTATAATATTAAATTGATAAGTTTATTATAAATAATTCAATTTCATTACTCATTTGGGTAATTTCTCACTTTCAAGTTTCCTTTTTTTTAAACATGCATATAATAATTGTGCAAGCCCAATTCCCTGCTATTAGATCAACTCTGCAATTGGGCTAACAATTTATTTAGTTAAGTGGGCTTTTGAGTATCCTATAATGGACAGCTCCTAGGCAGAATATCTCTAGACTGACTAAAATGATTAAATATTTTAACTAAACGCCTAGTAGTTGGTGCTCGGTCACTCTCCTGGTTCTTTCCCTCTAGTGTCTAACCCTTTTTTCTTCTTCTCTTCGCATATTTATAACCTGGTGGTAATGAGCTGATAATGATTGCCTTCTAGCATCACTTGTGTGGGTGGGGCCCAATTTGATTATTCTTGACAAGAATATACTTTGCGTTGGGAATAGGAGCTTGGATGTTGGAACTGGTGCTAGCCACTGAACGTTGCTCGGCAGCAGTATTTCCCAACGCACTCTTGGTACACTGAGGTGTAATCGAACAATGGCGGTGCCGAGACTACTATTTATTATGACCGTCTTGTCATGCATTGAATTCCTAAACGATGGGTTGGCGTCTTTAGGTCGCTTAAGATTGGCCATGAGGGATGGTGGGCCCAAGGCCGGATACTATTCATGGGCCGCTTTGGATTTGGGCCCAAGGGGAGATAGGCCTCTTGCCGTATACTGTACAATAGCCCCCCCTTAATTCGTTCCTAGTGTTCGGGGAAGAATCAAGGACCTATGTCACACTATTAGCTGTTCCTCGAGGATGTGAAGTGTCAATCATTAATGAAGGACAAGACAACAGTTTATTTTAGGAATAAATGTGATGATAGCCTGTCACATCAGACAATAATTATGACCTAACGGTTTGTGTACTGAGGCTACGCGTGTGGAGGTTACAAAAAGTGATTTGAAAAGGTTTTCCCACCCAAACATTCATTAATTATTTCTCTCTTATAAATAGTATCACTCCTCTTATCAGACCATCTTTTTATTTCTCTTTGTGTTCATCTTAGCCTTGCATACATCTTTCCACCGAAAGCACACCTTCTAGAGCCCACTGTAAGTCCTTTTGCTCATTACCTTACCTTCTACTAGTTGCCATCTTCTATTCTAGTATTAGGAATGGGTTTTTCTCATCTTCTTAGAACTGAGTCTACCTTGGCCAATTTTAGGGCTAGGTTTGTCATTCCTCTAGACGTAGACATAGCTTACTGCCATGAGGATGATATAGCCCTCGAGTGGCATCCTTATGTGGTTTTCTTTCCTTTAATGTCTATTCTAGAGAAGGGAGGGGGGGGGTTTAGGTTCCCTATAGACCCCTTGATACTTAGAACACTTAGATTTTATGGTTTATGTCCTGACCAACTCCCACCAATTTTCTACCAAGTAGTGAGTTGCGTTAGTCGACTAAATAACTTATACGGGTTACATTTAGACCAGCATCACATAAATTACATGTATTTCTTGTGCGGTAAAGAGAGTTCGAGGTACTATCTTAAAGTTAGGGACACCCGAGTACAGTTGATATTGTGCCTCCTTAACTCTAACAGAAACTCGACTAGAGAATTTGTTCGGGTGAGCGGTAATTGGCATGCCAATGAGCTCTCTTGCCTGACCTCGCCCCGAGATATTGGTCGATACCGTTACGCGATACCGTTACGCTGGAATTCTTTTTATTATGCAATGTTTTGCCGTTCATTTATAATTATCTTTGTGTTTTACCTTTATATTGATTACTTTTGCATATGGTGGTGCAGACGGCAAAAGGTTCAAATTGGATACCAACGCAGTACACGTACGAGACTTGAACTTTGTGTTGAGATAGAAAATCTTCATACATTACGATGGTCAGTTACGAGCCTCTCATCTCATCCTTGGGTGTACTCTAGTGTATACAAGCTACCAAGATCCCGGTTAAGCACTGACAGTGGGCAGTCCCTTGTTATCGTATTTAGACGTTCGACACTGAGGGTTCTTGCCACCTGGGCTAACACTTGGTGAAGCTCGAGATCTTAGCCCTCGGCTAATCAGGTTGGGCTCGTTAGTTCCCGTGAGAGACAGATCAGTTGACACTATTTTTTACGGTCATACTAAGCACATCCGGGTCGAGGAGCCCTATGAAGAAGTTTAGGCCATTGAGCCAATAGAAGCTGAGTCGGTTGATTCTTCAGAGGCCGACACTGAGGATCTAGGAGACGAAATGGTAGTGTGCCGAAAAATGAAGGCCGACCAATTCTTGCTCGACGGGCGACCCATCGTGCAACAACAAATCCCAGATGGCAATCAACCTCCTTCTCCTCCCGCCCTCCATGGTCGAAAAAGACCCTGAAACGCCAATCAACCTCCTACTAGGCTAGAAGATGTGCCTCTGAGAACTCCTCCCACGCCGACCATAGCTGACCATCCAAAAACTCGCTACAAGCACCCGTCCATCCGTACAGATAAGGTCTAATGTAGCTTCTTCCTCAGCACCCCCTGTTACTGGATGGCAGAGCACCTTCATGATTGGGGGTGAACATCTTCCTGTGACCTCTAGTATAAGGAATTGGTCTGCTGTGGAGGGTGGACGGATCGCTAGAAGTCTCGGGTAAGCTTAGCAGCTGCTGAACTATGTACGCTACTTCTCGGACAACATCGATGAGGCAGTAGCTGTTAGACTTCAACATCATACTATTGCGGTAACATCTATTCTTCACTTATTTAATTCTTGCTACAGTATTTCTTTACTTACATAGTTATCTTTGTTGTATTGACAGGAGGCGCAGTTGGCCTACATGATGGAAGACAAGTTGAAGAATGCAACGGATGAGCCTGACAAGGAAAATACCTTAAAAGAGGTTACGGAGGCCACCGTAAGGGAGAAAATCACAGCCACCAAGAACGCCGAGGAGAGGACAAGAGTTGCTAAGAGGGCCCAAGTGGCTAAATAGAAGGTGCTTAGATTAGTTGGAGACGAGAGCATAATCTCGGCGGGAGACAAGAAAATTGTCGAGTTAAAGGCTGCCCTAGAGGAGAACGAGAACAAATTTTATAACATGGGTTTTATAGACGCCGAGAACTCGGCTGAGCTAGTCATGTTCCGATCTCGGCGGTACGGGTTCAATAAGGGATGGATGACAGCAACGTTAGCCATGGGAGTGCTCGAAGATTCACCTTTCAAAAATCCCGACTAGACTCCTTACCTTGAACCCCTTCCTCTAGTTCAAAACCTCATAGATGCCGATAAAAAAGATAATCCAAGTATGAGAGAATTGGTGTAAGAGATCGACCCTCATGTCAAGTTGATTGATCTTGAGATCACTAGTGATCCAAATGCCGTATAGAGTTCAGCTCAACTTTAGCTTCTAGACCCTAATGTCCAGTCTGCCGTGGATGTTACTCAGTTCAGTCAGATTAGCCACAAGATCCTACCGTTTGAAAAAAGAAAATGTTTTATTTATCTCTATTGCTAATTCCCTTTATCTGCTTTACTTCAAATTGCCTATGGTCACGGAGATGTGGTGACAGGATAGAGTCATCTCGGTTTGGAGGAAAAATACTTTTATTCTTCGATAAATACTTAATGCTACCATGGCTTGCTAAATTTGAATTCTTTTTGGATTATTTCCTTTTCTCTATTCAATTTACACGACTTATATTGCTCGATGTTTTATATTGCATGGTGTTTTCCTTGCTAAATTTTTGTCTTAGGAAATGGGGTAAGGTTTCCACCTAGTCAGTGACCAAGGTCGAATTGAACCCAGGTTTTTGTCCTTAGGAAAATTTTAAGCATGGTTTCCACCTGATCTGTGGCAGGAATATAATTGAGCTAGGGCTTCTGTCCTTCAGAAAATTTTGTGCATGGTTTCCACCTGGTCGGTGACCGAAATCAAACCGAGCCAAGACTTTTGTCCTTAGTAAATTTAGATTAAGGTTTCCACTTGGTCAGTGACCGGGATCGAACTGAGCCAAGGCTTCTGTCCTTGGAAAATTTACATTAAGGTTTCCACCTGGTTGGTGACTGGGATCGAATTGAGCCAAGGCTACTGTCCTTATGCAATTTTTTATAAGCAGTTTTGAGTGGGAAAGTTCACATACTAACATTCAATATAGTCCATGTGCTTTGTAATGTACAATCCGAACACCCAAGATTTACATACATAATGATAATTTTTTTTCAAGTTTTGTACATTCCATGGCCGGGGGAGTGGCCTCTCCTTCATGTCTTCCAAGTAGTATGCTCTTGCTTCAGCTATGGCGGTGATTCTGTATGGTCCCTTCCAGTTCGGGGCTAGTTTTCCAGCACTGGTGTTCCGAGCGCCACCCACAGCTCTTCGCAGCACCAGGTCACCAGCGCCAAACTCCCTTGTCTTCACATCCTTGATGTATCGTTGAGCCAGCTTCTGTTGGTAACTTGCCAAGCGAATAGTCGCTGCTTCTCGGCGTTGCTCTAGTGAATCCAACTATCTTACCATTGCTTCCTCGTTCATCACGGGGGAGAATTCTGAAGTCCTTAAGCTATACAGACTTATCTCAATCAGTACAACCTCCTCCTCTCCATATGCTAAGGAGTACAGAGTCTCACCTGTTGATCTTCGCAGTGTTGTACGGTACGCCCATAACACATTTGGCAACTCCTCGGTCCACCTGCCTTTCACACCCTTCATCCTCTTTTTCAACCCATTAATAATTACTTTGTTTGCTCTGGGGATACGCCGGGGTTGAGTACCTATTCTTTATGCCAATGTCGCTACAGTACTTGCAAAAAGCTTTACTGTCAAACTGCAATCCATTATCAGACACTAGGGACTCTGGCGCTCCAAACCTCGTCACTATGTTTTTCCAAACACACTTTTTGACATCCACATCCCGAATATTAGCTAGCACTTCGGCTTTGACCTACTTAGTGAAATAATCCATAGCCACCAAGACAAACCTTCTATTCCTTGTAGCTTAAGGAAATGGCCCAATGATGTCTAGCTCCCACTGTGCGAAAGGCCACAGATTGCTGATGGGATTCATGTTGAAAAATATGGTTTTGCATCTCATACAAAACACATAGCGGAAGCAACAAGCACAAATTTACTTCATTCATGAGAGATAACAGTAACCTTGAATTCTAAAACAAAGAATAGAAAGTGTACCTTGATGTAGTAAAATTCTAAAAACAAGACTTGAGAATACCTCTAATCAACATCCCAATTCCACATGGTGCCCGAGAAGAGTGGTCTCTTAATTAGTCTTTTTGTACGTTGATTTTCCTTTGAAAAAAATATATTCCAAAGACTCTGTAGAGAAATAAAAACTGTTTTCTCTTCTTTTAATCATACATACATACTAACTACCTTGGTAGTTACTTTATTTAATAACTCATATTAAATAAAAATTGATTATTTAATTGGGTTAACCTTTTGGGCCTGCCTAATTGGGCTTTAGTTTATGTCTTGAGATGGGACCAAAGGGAACAAATAAGACTCTAGTTCCAATGGGCATTGGGCTTGTCTGTCAGCTCTTGACAAGTCCAAAGTTATCATTATTTATATTTAATATCACTATATAAATATAATAGCACTCTAGGCCATATTAATAAATTATATCCCAAGACTTTAATGATATCATTTGACCCCTCCATGAAATATCCATAGTGAACAAAGTCGTAATGAACTATCACTTTGTAAACAACTATTTTATCCTTGAGCAACCGGTTTAATATTTTAGTTATTCATATTTATTAATATCTGATTTCAATAAATATAAACTTTAGTAACTTCTTACTAAAGTGGGTACCCTGAATAACCAGTTCTCATTAAACTTATCTTAAGGAGATATTTCGCGTCTCTATAAAAAGAGATTATGGATTCCATTTTAAGAATATGTGTTCCCTCAACACTACATGAGGTTACCCAACATATTGAGGTTTTGACTGTCAATATTAGATCTCACTCCTGATATATCAAAGTAACCTATATTTCATGATCGGGGTCACTATTTTCTCAGGATTGAGAGTCTATGAAATTAGAAATCATGAGATTAATCATTCAGGTGACAGTTGTTGATAGAATAATTAATCTCACAGCGGTTCAGTTCAATATGTCTTAACACTTAAGACACATCAACACATCAACTAGAAGTCTCTGCTTCCATGATCAAGATAAACCATTATAGTTGATGTGTAATAATTTTTGTAGATGAAACGCCCAATTTCATCACCAACTATGAATTATATTTTAAGTTTATAAGGAACTTGTGATTTATGTCTTCTGTGACTAAATCACATACAATGCATCTCAAGGACTATAATAATGTCTCATTAGTTCATTTACAAATAATCTCATATAATTAAACAATTTAATTGTTTATGACATGCCAATAAATTGGATTTTAGGGCATAAACCCTAACAATTCAAACTTCTCGCAGGCTGATATATCAACGGGGGTGTGTTTCTGACATTGCTCGCACCTTTTTACATACTAAGTAACATCTTTCTGCATCTTAGGCCACCAAAATCCTTGTGTCATTGCTCAATGAGCCAATGAGTGGCCTCCCACATGGTTGCCGCAAACCCCTTCATGGAGCTCGATTAAAAGTTCATTAACTTTGGCAGGATGGAGGCACAGTAGGTAAGGCCTTCCAAAAGATCTTCGATACAATCTGCGGTCTTCAGATAACCAGAACCGAGCATAAATCCTACGCACTTTTTTTAGCTTATTTGCCTTCGTTCGACAAACAATTTTCAACTAGAAACTCAATGATTGGGTCCATCGAACTAGGCTCACCCGAGGTCACAACCAAGATGTTTACTTTCGAGCTAATGCTTGGTTCCTTCACCACCTCCACCTTGATCAATCGAGGTACCTCATCGGCCAAGGACAATGCCAAAGTTGCTAAGGAATCTACATGCCTGTTCTATCCTAGGGAAATTTGAATCAACTTTATATTCTGAAACTTGCTCATTGTTTGCTTCACTAGTTCCAAATAATCAATCATCTGAGAATTTTTGGCTTCAAAACTACCTTCAACTTGAGTAACCACTAGCTAAGAATCTGAATACACCTCTAGGTTGGTCACTCCAAGGCTAAGCGCGGCCCTCAACCCCGCAAGAAGGGCCTCATACTCAGCCTCATTGTTCGATGCCCGAAACCCCAACTTGAATGAATGCTCCACCTTCACTCCTTTCGGCGATACTATAACAATTTCATCCTTCGCTCCCATTGCACTAGATGCACCATCCACAAACACCCTCTAGGGTCAAGCCTCTACATTACACACTACTCCCTGGTTTCTCCAAGGAGTAAACTCTGCAATAAAATCGGCCAGTACTTGGCCCTTGACCAAGCTTCGAGGTTAATACCGAATATCGAATGACCCTAACCTGGTCCCCTACTTGGCTATCCGGCTAGTAAAGTCAAACCTCTTAAGCAGAGATTGTAGTGGATACTGAGTCAACACATATACCGTATAAGCTTGAAATTAATGGGGTAACTTCCTAGTTGCTTGCACTAATGCTAAAGCTAGCTTTTCCAAGAGCAAATAACTCGTCTCTGCATCGACTAATGTCTTACTAATGTAGAAATTGGCTTTTGAACTCCTTGATTTCTTAGTAATACCGCACTCACTGTGTGCTCAGATATCGACAAATACATGAACAAATCTTCACCAGCCTCTGGGGTAGATAGTATCGGAGCATTTACCAGGTAATTTTTCAGATCTCGAAAAGACTTCTCACACTCCTTAGTCTACTGAAAAGCCTCTCCACTTTTTCAATAATTCGTAAAAAGGACAGCGTCGATCAGTATACTTTGAAACAAACCGATTTAATGCAGCTAATATCCCGTCAATATCTGCACCTCCTTTGGATTACTCGGTGGCTTAAGCCGCTCTATGGCACTTATCTGATCGGGATTCACTTCTATTCTTCGATGGGTGATCATGTACCCGAGAAATATGCCAACCCCTACATCGAAAACACACTTATTGGCATTGAGATGTAACCTGTGTTGCCTGAATACTTCAAATATATCTGCTAAATCACCGACATGCCATTGATCTTCCTTGCTTTTCACCACCATGTCATCGATGTAGACTTCCACCGTATTCCCAATCTTCTCCCCGAACATTCTTGTCATCATCCTTTGATAAGTGGCCTCTGCATTCTTAGGCCGAACAACATTACTGTGTAGTGGTAATTAGCTTCAAGGGAAATGAATGTCGTTTTCTCCTGGTCCTCGGTGGTTAAAGCAATTTGATGATAGCCCTAAAAAGCATCTAAGAAACTCATCCTAGGGTATCCACATGTGGCTGATCAATCTTTGGTACTGGGTAGGGATCTTTCGGGCATGGTCGGTAGAGGTTGGTAAAATCTACACACACCTCCACTTACCATTCTTTTTCTTCACTACCACAGTGTTGGATAGCCATTCCAAAAAAAAAAAAAAAAAGACTTCTTTTACTGCCCTTGCCTCCTTCAACTTTTCAACCTCTTGCTTAACAGCTTTAACGTGTTGCTTAGCTGAACTCCTCGACTTCTGCTTTCTAGATGGGAACAATGGATCCACGTTGAGTTTGTGAGTTATAAATTCAAGATCCACTTCGGGTAGTTTGTATAGACTCCATGAAAAGACATCCAAATTCTGAACTAACAACAACAACTGATTCACCCAATCCTCATGCTTCATACTTGTTCCTATTTGGAAACTCCTATTCTCGTATGGAAGTATACTTATCCTAATTAGGTCCTCAGCATTGTCAGCCCCTTAGCCGTTTTGGGGCTCTTGTAATTGTTACAAAGGGACCTCTTCGGCAAATTTCTTTTGCTATATTTCCCGGTTTATTGCCGCCACTAAACATTGCCTTGCTACCTGCTGATCTCCTCGCACTACTATGACACCATGATCGGTATGAAACTTCACCTTAACATGTACATTAGATGGGATCGCCCCTATCGCGTGAATCCTCAGCCTGCTGAGTATGGTCGTATAAGGAGAAAATGAACTAACTACAATAAAATTTACCATCACCTTCTTTCTTTTCATGTTCACAGGGAGTGAAATTTTCCCCTCAGGTACGACCATTCGGCCATCAAATCGCACTAGAGGTGTGTTGTACTTGGACAAATCCTCATTCTTTAAACCCAGCCCTTTAAACAGGTCAGGATACATCACCTTGGCCCCACTTCCTTGATCCAACAACAAGCTTTTGACTATAAAATTGTTTATTCGGGCAGTAACCACAAGCGCATCATCGTGTGGTTGGGTTATTCCTTCTAAATCATCGTCATCAAATGCAATCGGCTCTCGTGTAGGCTTAATTCTCTTTCCAAACCGAGGGTCTTCTCAGTTACCCTCTGCCAACACTACAGTTAACACCCCCTTTCGTTTAGTCACCATGGTTCCCATCGAAGCTGCACGGATAACTTCTATCACTCCCAATGGGGGTGGAAGTGTGGTCCTCCACGGCCTTGAGGTCTGCCCGGTTTCACCGCTCCTGGGTTCCACGAAAAATTCTTTCAGATGTCTTGACTTCACTAGTTGCTCTAAATGATCCTTAAATATCCTACACTGCTCCGTTGTGTGGCCTTTATCCCGGTGGTAAGTACAATACAGGTTTTGATTCCTCCTTGTTGGCTCACCCCCCATTTTGCTTAGCCACCAAAAGCAAGGCTCGTTTTTTATTCATTCCAGAATCTTATGCACGAGCTCCTTAAATGCCACATTGATTTCCCTAGTACGGGCATTGAGCTCTTGAATCCTTAATTCCTTTCTAGCCTGTGGCTGAAAGCCCCCTAACCAAGACTCCTTCGGGTATTGTGAAGCGATAGGTGTCTTTCCTTTGCTTTGCTCCCAATCATCTTCTAGCCTTTTATACCCCTCAATACATCTCATAAGTTGTCACATATTCTCAGGAGGCCTCTTAGTTAACAACTCCCACAACTCCGAATCTTTAGGAAAACCCAGCTTGAAAGTACTTGCGGCCACCTTCTCATTACCTCCACCAATCTCATTATACAACTTCCAATACCTACTTGCATTACTCTACAGAGTTTTCCCGGCTCCTATCTTCATAGAGAGTAAGGAATCCACCGGTTGGGGTTCCCGACTACATGTCATAAACCAGACTCTGAACTCCTAAATTAACTCTTCGAAATTATGAATTGATCCCTCCCTTAACCCATTAAACCACCTTAAAGTAGTAGGCTTGAGGTAAGATGGAAATACTTTACACATAAGCGTGTCATTCTGATTGTATAGAGACTTCGTTTGAATATAATGACTAATGGCTCCACGGGATCTGTCTTCCCGTCATACGAGATGAACGATGGTCTACTAAATCTGCTCGGCATTTGAGCTCGTTCTATCTCGTTCGAGAACGGTGACGAGGCCGCTCTACGCAGCGCACGACTCATGGGGTCCATTGCGGCACTTTGAGGCCTATGCCGTTTAGGGGAAACCGAATCCCTGTCAACGAAATCTCGTGATTTGTCCCTGGACCGACGAGAACGGGACTGGCGGGATGCTTCTCCATGACTGCCCCCCACGCTTACTGACCCTGCAAGAGACTCATCGCGATTCCTTCTTCAACGCTTGCCCTGTACCTCCAATTCCAGGTCCCTTACCAATCTACGCAGGCATTCTAGTTCCTAGTTCCTCCTTTCACACTGTTCTTGCTTGGGAACTTCAGACACTGACCAATATGTCTGTGACAATCCCTCTCTTGAACTAGAGCGTTCCCCGCCCCATTCGTGTCTTCGGTCTTCATTCCTTTTAAACCTCCTTTCTCGCCAGCTGGATCTCTAAGATGAGCCCCTGACCCACTATCAGCGTAGCTCGCTGAGCGATGGTCAGACATGCTTAGTCAAATGTATCTCAGTGGAACTATAGTTGAATAGGAGATTTTCACAAATAGCGCCAATTGTGCGAGCCCAATTCCCTGCTCTTAGATCAACTCTACAATTGGGCTCACAATTTATTTAGTTAAGTGGGCTTTTAAGTATCCTACAATGGGCAGCTCCTAGGCAGAATATCTCTAGACGGACTAAAATGACCAATAATTTTAACTGAACACCTAGTAGTTGGTGCTCGAACAATGGTTGTGCTGAGACTACTGTTTATCAGGATTGTCTTGCCGTGCATTGAATTCCCGAACAATGGGTTGGCGTCTTAAGGTCGTTTAAGATTAGCCATGAGGGATGTTGGGTCCAAGGCCGAATACTATTCATGGGCTGCTTTGTATTTGGGCCTAGGAGGAGATGGGACTCTTGCCATATACCGTACAATAATAATTGGTTCGGTTAATGTATGTTTTATGCCTTAATGTATTCATTAATCATTAATTTAAAAAAATTATGAAAAATTGAAAAATATATATATTAAAAAAAAAAAGCTAGCATAACACACTTTCACACAACTATTGTTATAACTGTCCTACATAACTAACAATTAATTACGGCTTCTTACTTAAATAACTATAGTAAAGCGTGCATAAGAATGTTGTGTTGCTAACTGCAATAATTTTTTAGTTTCCCAAAAAAAAAAACTTCCTACAATTTTTCAACACAAAATTAAAAAAAAAAAAAAAAAACAACGTTGTCAGCTGACTCAAGTTGTGACGATTTCTTTCTATTATTATTTTTTTTCTCCCAAATCCGCACGTGATTTAAAAGGCACATGCTAAACATGTTAGTAAAGAAAAAAACACATGTTGAATTAGACATGGCAAAGACCCAAAATAAATTTGGTAAACGTGACGTGGCACACTCCCTCGACTCCAAGGTGGCGAACACCCGATCCCACCCTTTTTGAATGGGACCCAGATTATTCAAGAAGCGGTAGTGTTTCTTTTTCATCAGGTGAGAGAGAGAGAGAGAGAGAGCGAGAGAGAACATTGGACCATAGATATCGTTTCGGTTACTAAAAGAGTGTTACTTTACTTGTCAGCCGTGTGGCCGTGTGGGTCCCATCTGACTCTTATTCTTACTCGCCCCTTCCCTTCTTCCTAGGTTCTTCTACGTCAAACATAATCTTCTTTGTTTTGAATAACGTGTCTTTTGATTTCATACTACTAAAAGAAGAAGAACAACAAAACAAATTTTAAGAATCTATACTATATTTAACATAGATCTTTTTTTTTTTTTGGAGATAATATTCCCAAAAAAAAGACACACATAATGTAACACAATTGTTGTTTGGCTAAAAATTGAACGAATTGTAAAATTTAAAAAAAAAAGAAAAAAAGCTCACAAAATGTTCACATGGCCATTAGACTTACTGTAGTCTTAATAACTAAGAGCGTTGCTAGTATTACCAGCTGAATCTGACGAATCACCACCATTCATGAGCGTCATCATCCATTCCTCCCAATGCTCATCGACGAAATTATTGTCCTGATTTCCATTCCCAATTAAATTTGTGACTTCAATTTCGGCAGAATTCTCAGCAGTTGTTCTTAAATCGGAGGAGTTTGATGAATTTGCTCCTGTGTAATCGGAGAAGGGGAAATTGAGTTTGGCTCGTGGTCCGCGGAACTCGATGGCGGCTCTGTCGTAGGCTCGGGCTGCTTCCTCTGCAGTAGTGAATGTGCCGAGCCAGACTCGGGTCGCTTTTCTCGGGTCTCGGATCTCAGCAGCCCATTTGCCCCATGGCCTTTGTCTCACTCCCCTGTAGTTCTTCTTCACCCTTTGTTGTTTTTGCTGTGTTTGTTTCTTTGAAGACCCAGACCCAGACCCAGATGACACTACAATTTTCTTTTCTTGCTGATGCTGACGACGATGATGATTATCCGTAGTAGTATATTGTTGGGTCGGTGGTGGCGGGAAAAAATTGCAGCCAAGACAGCCGTCGATGTTGCACACGTGGCAGGTGTCCAATTCAGACGATGGAGGCAGAAACGTGTCCGTACAGTCAGTACCGGTGCTTGTTGGGGAAGAAGTGCTGGCCGCCGCAGCTCCGTCGAATGTGGGTTGCGAAGGCAGCCATGGGTAGCCGTAGAATTGTTGATTGGCGGCGGCGGAGGTGGAGGAAGAGCCGGATACTACGTTGGTGAGGGCGGCGACCATCACGGAGAGTTCATCCTCGGTCGAAAGACGGTGGTGTTGAAGCGGAGGCATAGGTGGCGGTGTCAAGGAGGAGTGTTGACTTATGGGATTTTGATTGATCTTTGTTCTCTTGGAAGGGTTGTACATGTTTCAGTTTGCAGTAAGCTCCTTCTTGCAGTTGCCAAAAAAGTGTTTGTTGGTCAAATTGATTTTTGGTGTTGGGTGTGAAAGAAAGAGTGAGGGGTTTATATATGTTGGTGAGTTGACGTGGCAAGCTCAGCTGGCACACAAATCACACACGGGTTTGAAGGGGTTTGAGGTGTCACGTGGAAAATTGATAAGTGGGATTTGGATTGGCCTTTGGATCAGTTTTGGGGTGGCCCCTTGGGAATTGAGATGGTTTAAACTCTGAAAAAGTTTTTTTTTTTTTGGGTACATTTTCTGTGGTGGGACTCATATAAACAGAGAAGTGATGACGTTACATAATAGAGACAAAAGGGGTGACGTAAGATAGTGAGTAGCATTGTAGTTGACATGGCTCTTATTTATATTTAATTGGGGGTGTGGGGTACACGCGGACTCCTTGACACTGTTTTTTGGCTTTTGATGAGATTGGAGAGTTAGGAGTTAGGACTTCACTGATGGACTGCGTGGAAGTTTCCTTCCTCTTCGCAAAAGGTCGCAGCTTCTACAGACTTTGAGACTACACGACAGAAATAGTGAGGCAATATTGGGAAGCAAGAGTACATAAAAGCTTTTGACGGCAAAATACCGTTCCAATCATTCTCTGTCTTTAGTCTTACGTAATAGTCAAATGGAGACAAAAACAGAAAAGCTCCTACTGGATTATAATTATACGATGTATATTTTGGTAATATATTAATTAACATAAATAATAAAATGAAAGAAATTTTAAATAAAAAATTATTTTTTTATATAATAAAATATATACATATGATTTTTATTTTCAGGCATAGTGTCATGTAAAAGATACATCATGACATGTATCCATTAATTAACAAAATAGCTTAAAAGAGTAAAATAAGAAGAAAAAAAATTCACAATTTACACCATTTTTTTTTATCTACCGTTAACAACTTTCCACATGCATTTTTATAATAAAATGTGGTGCTCTTAGCTTTTTAAGGGAGCAACACACTTATTATTTGGGGTTTAAAGAAATCATCACATTAATCATTCCGTTAAATAACAATTACAGTATATTCTTATGTATCACTTTGTTTTTGAGAAATGATAGGTCTATAATATTTTTAAATAAATTTTAAGTGGTAGGTTGTTATCATTTATTACGAAGGGCAAAAAAAAAAAAAAATTTAAGTGGTAGATTCAAATTAGGACCAGTAACAATTTATCATTTATAATTTATTGTGAAAATATTGTAAAAAATGTTTTGGACGTAGCACTTCTCCTTTATCTTTTTTTTATTTTATTTTTCGATAAGTTTATCTTTTTAAAATAAACAAACGCTCCACTACAAATGACCAATATAATTGAATTTGTAAAAATATGTAGAAGTGTAAGTGAGTGATGTTATAGACATTGTTTTAAAAACTAGACCAAACTAGCCAGTTAAACCTGTTCAATAGGAAATTAGACCCTAAATTGGTTCGGTAAAAACCAATCAAGAGCCAGTAAAATTTACCGGTCAGTCTTTAGATTCTTTAACCGTTTCAATTTTTAAAACATGGTTATAGATACAATAATTTTTACAATAGTTTAATTAATGGTGCAAATTCTTTTTGTCAAGTTGTTGATGATTTAAAAAAAAAAATTTAAATTGGCTTCAATCCCTAGGTATATAAAGAAGAAATTGAGCAAAATAACCAAACCATTTGTTAGGATAGGTTAAAGAAGACTATCAGGTCTGTTTGTGTGAGGTGCCGAGGACCTAGGAGCCCTAGGACCCGAGGAAGGGAAGGCTGACACGTAGCAAGCAAGAGGATATAAAGGAATAAGGAAATTCACCTGACGATACCCGAAGATGAGGTGGCATGGACTCTAGTGACATAAGGGACATACTGCACATATCTGAATGTAGTAGGATAACCTAGAGGATTGCATTAAATGGCTGGCACCAATCTTTCTGGTCGCATTAATTAGAGAATACCAGTTTTGTCCGTTGCATTAATGTAGATATGACCTGAACAATGTATAGCGCAGAGTTAGAGCTTTGTTCTGTTACCGACAGACAGGTGTCGGGGGGAAAAGCTTGATAGATGGCAAGATGTAAGGTTGAGATGATAGGAACGAATGATATAAATAGGGGCTGGAAGAGATGGAGGAGGGACTTTTGTTGTTGGACCCTCTCTACCAAATATATTGTACAAGGACCTTTAATCAGGAAACCAGCAATAGGAGCCTTAGCAGGTTTGTGAGTTTTCTAGGTCCTTACAATTGGCGTCGTCTGTGGGAACAACAACGTAATATAGAAATAGATGGCTGAGGCGTACCTAGAAGGGGAGGAATCAGTAAGTTCACGAAGCAAGGACGTAGCTGTAAGTCTCCGGCGTGACAAAGGGAAGGGACATACCTCAGGGGTGGTGAAAGCACATGATGGCGGTCAGGGGGCTGAGCAACGATCACTAACTGAGGGGCATATGTCTCGCGACGATGTATTGCAACAGATGCAATCTGAGATAGCTTACTTACGCAAGCGCGTGGATAGTAGGAAGCGGAGACGTAAGGGTAATGCTAGCTCTTCCAGTGACAGTTCGGAAGTAAACCTTGGAGGAAATGATCCCCCAGTATTTGAGCCTACTCGAAGTGTGACCCGTGTCAGTGTGTCTTCGAGCGTTAGGGCAAAGCAGCAGAAGGAGATAAGGATGCCTGATACTGATAGGGTATATCGCGATGACGGGAGTGATGCAATGGGTAAAGCCCTGAGGCAAATCGCCAAATCCCCTTTTGTGGCCAGGATAAATAGGGCAAAGCTACCTCGTAGGTTTTCGCAACCCATCTTTACTATGTATAACGGGAGGACTGACCCTGTAGAGCACGTTAGTCATTTTAGTTAGAAGATGGTCGTTTATTCGAATAATGAGGCACTGATGTGCAGAGTTTTTCCCTCCAGTTTGGGGCCCGTGGCTATGAGGTGGTTTGATGCTTTGGCAGAAGGTTCTCTGAGGTCTTTTGAGGAATTGACTAGGGCATTTGGAGCAAGGTTCATAACCTGTACTAGGATTCCAAAACCCTTGGATGCTCTACTGTCTATGTCTATGAGGGAAGGCGAAACACTCAAAACCTATTCTGATCGATATTGGGAAATGTATAATGAAATTGATGGGGATGTGGAGAATGTAGCCGTGAGAACTTTCAAGGTGGGTCTTCCCACGGAGCATGGGTTAAGGAAGTCTTTGACAATGAAGGCCGCGATAGATATGCGTCAGCTCATGGACCGGATAGATAAGTATAAACGGGTAGAAGAAGATCAGGTGCAAAGCAAAGGAAAAATGAAAGGGTATCTGGAGAGGAAAGATCTTCGGGTAGGAGGGTTTCAAGGTACTCGGCCCAAACGAGACTTTCCAAGCCATCCGAGGATCGCCGAGTCTCCCTTAGTTAATTCATTATTTAAGGAACCCGTGCATCACATACTGGAGAAAATTCGGCATGAACCATATTTTAGGCCACCCAACAAAATGAGTGGAGATGCATCCACAAGAAATCAAAACCTCCACTGCCATTACCACCAGGATAAGGGACACACCACGGAGGATTGCCGGACACTGCGCGATCATCTGAATCACCTGATTAAGGCTGGAAAGATCAATCATTTATTGGCTAAACCGGACGGGAAAGGGGGCCAGCAAGGCACTCGGAAGTATTGGGGTCAGGCCCCTCAACCATCGCTAGGCACTATTAACGTCATCTTGGCGCAGCCGAGAGGAGAGTTTGGGACACTTTCTCGGGTCATGACTGTTCAAAACAATTGTGGGAGTGAGGTCATGGACGAAAGTAATCAAGCCGATAAAAGGATGAGGTTCTCGGTGACGCCGGTATTGGGGTTTTTCGATAAGGACAAAGAGGGCACATATCAACCCCATGATGACGCCTTGGTGGTAACGGTTCGTATCGGGGGATATGAAGTGAGGCGAGTCTTGGTGGATGATGGAAGTGGTGCAGAGATCATGTATCCTGATCTGTTTAGTGGTTTGAAGTTGAAAGATGAAGATTTGGAAAAGTATGATCATCCGTTGGTCGGTTTTGATGGGAAGCAGGTAATCCCACGAGGAATGATTAAGTTACCTGTGCAGGTAGAGAGTTCCGAAGTACAGGTGAACTTCATAGTTGTTATGGCCTACTCCCCGTACACGGCCATTTTGGCCAGGCCTTGGCTTCATGCAATGGAGGCTGTTTCGTCTACTTTACACGTAATGGTGAAATACCCTATACGAGGAAGTGTGGGAGTACTACGTGGCAGCCAAATCGTAGCTAGGCAATGTCTTACGTCTGCCACTATACGAACAGGTCAAGGTTCAGTGGCGGGGGAGGTGTTTGAAACCTCATAGCAATCAAAGGAGGTTGCTCGGGAAGTCGGTGAAGCTGAAGAGGGAGGCACTGCCGAGCAGATAGACCAAGTGTTTATAGGGAAAGATGAAGAAAAATATTTCCAAGTAGGATCGAAGTTGTTGAAACCAGAAAAGAAGAAGTTGGTTCAATTTTTACAGGATAATATTGATGTTTTTGCATGGACGACCTATGACGTATCGGGAATTAATCCAGAAGTTATTTGCCATCATTTGAATGTAAATCCCCATGCTAGGCCCCGAAAACAGGCTCCTCAGCGTACATCTCAAGAACATGCGGAGGTAGTTAAAGAGGAGGTTAGTAAGCTAAAACAAGCTGGGGCGATCAAGGAAATTTTTTATTCTGAATGGCTGGCCAATACTGTCGTGGTAAAAAAGAAAAATGGCAAATGGAGAGTTTGTATTGACTTTACAGATTTAAATAAGGCATGCCCCAAGGACCCCTTCCCTATACCCCGAATCGATCAATTGGTGGATGCAACTGTGGGGCACCTCCGAATGAGCTTCTTGGATGCATTCCAAGGGTATCATCAGATCCCTTTGTCATTGAATGATCAGGAGAAGACGGCTTTTCGGGCCCCTAATGGTAACTACCATTACCGAGTGATGCCCTTTGGTCTAAAAAATGCAGGATCCACTTACCAACGAATGGTGACCAGAATGTTTGATGCGCAGCTGGGGCGTAATATGGAAGCTTATATTGATGACATGGTAATTAAAAGTAAGAGGACAGAAGACCATTTGACAGATTTGCAGGAGACCTTCTCGGTGTTAAGAAAGCATAAGTTACGTTTGAATGCATCGAAGTGTTCTTTTGGAGTGGGCTCAGGAAAGTTTCTGGGGTACATGATAACTCATCGGGGGATTGAGGTTAATCCCGATCAAATCAAGGCCATCTTGGGTTTGCATCCTCCTCGAAATCCAAAAGAAGTGCAGAAGCTAGCTGGTATGGTTGCAGCCTTGAATAGGTTCATATCCCGGTCAGCAGATAGGTGCCGCCCCTTTTATCGTCTTTTGCATAAGTGGAAAGATTTCCAGTGGACTGATGAATGTAATGTGGCTTTTGAGGATTTAAAGCAATACTTGGCTAAACCACCAATATTATCAAGACCAGAAAAGGAAGAGGTGTTATATGCTTATCTAGCCATCACAGATCACGCTGTAAGTCTTGTCTTGACACGAAATGATGATGGGGTCCAAAAGCCAATATACTACGTCAGCAAGTCCTTACAGCAAGTGGAACAGCGATACCTACTTTTGAAAAAAGCGCTTCTAGCCGTGGTTCATGCAACAAGGAAATTGCCCCATTATTTTCAAGCTCACACTGTAATAATACTCACCCAGTTGCCCTTACAGGCCATTATGAGAAAGTCGGACTACACGGGGCGTGTAGCTAAATGGGGAACCAAGCTTGGAGCTTATGATGTCAAGTATATACCTCGAACTGCGATTAAAGGGCAAAATCTTGCCGACTTCGTGGCCGAGTTCACAGAAGGTCTGATTAACCGAGAGGATACCATGGTGACAGTAACAACCATTGCACTGGAACACGTCATTCCTTGGGAAGTCTATACGGATGGGGCGCCAAATCGAAAGGGGGCTAGGGTTGGGGTCGTGTTAATTTCTCCCGAAAAGTTAGTCATTGAAAAATCATTGAGACTGGGATTCTCAGCCACGAATAATGAGGCTGAGTATGAAGCTCACTTGGTAGGCGCCCAAATGGCTAGACACTTGGGAGGAAGGATAGTAAAATTATACTGTGATTCCAGACTAGTAGTAGGGCAAGTTAACGGAGCGTTTGAGGCAAAAGATGAGCGAATGAAGGGCTATCTCAAAAGAGTCAAAGGAGTGTTAAGTTTGTTCGAGAGCTTCCAAGTACAACAAGCCCCAAGGGGACAGAATGCTCATGCTGATTCATCAGCCATGTTAGCCACGTCACTGGGCTCAAAATTGCCACGTATGGTCATAGTGGAGGATTTGTTGACCTCTAGCTTGACAAGCAGCTCGGCGGTACGGGTTCATAATATTCATGTGGGCCCAAGCTGGATGGACCCAATCGTAGCTTTCTTGCAGCAAGGTGTATTGCCTGAAGATAGAACAATGGCCGAGAAGGTACGAAGAAGTGCTCCTCGTTACTGGCTGTCAGGGGAGCAGAAACTCTACAGGTGTTCCTATGCAGGGCCGTATCTGCTTTGCGTACATCCTGAAGCCGTGGAACCTTTGCTGGAAGAATTGCATGAAGGTGTGTGTGGGAGCCATACTGGAGGAAGATCATTAGCTCATAGAGCCATGACCCAAGGGTATTGGTGGCCGAGCATGCAGAGAACCTCTCAAGAGTATGCCAAGAAATGTGATCAATGTCAAAGATTTGCGCCAAACATACATCAACCAGGAGGTAACTTAAATCCGTTGTCCAGCCCATGGCCCTTCGCTAAGTGGGGTTTAGATATCGTCGGACCTTTTCCTCGGGCATCAGGTAATAGGAGATGGCTCATTGTCGGCACGGATTACTTCATGAAATGGGTGGAGGCCGAGCCATTAGCCAACATTAGGGATGTGGATGCGAGGAAATTCATCTGGAAAAATATCATAACTCGCTTCGGAGTCCTTTATACCTTAATTTTTGATAATGGGCTTCAATTTGATACAAAGCTTACCGACGGTATTGTGCAGGAATGGGAATAAGAAATGGATATTCAACACCGGCTTATCCCCAAGGAAATGGTCAGGCTGAAGCAACGAACAAAGTTATCTTGGTGGGGTTGAAGAAACGATTGGATGACGCTAAAGGATGCTGGATAGAGGAATTGCCTCATGTATTATGGGCATATCGCACTACACCCCGAAGATCGACAGGCGAGACTCCCTTTTCAATGACGTATGGAATGGAAGCTATAATACCATTAGAATCGGGTTTTTCCACCCTGAAGTCCGACTAGTATGACGAAGCGAAAAATCATGATAGGATGTATGATTGTTTGAATACTATTGAGGAAAGGAGGGAAATAGCCAGTGTGAAGATGGGCAGCTATCAGCAGAAGCTCAAGCAGACATACGACAAGGGAGTTAGGTCCAGGCCTTTGGTACCAGGTGATTTGGTACTAAGAAAAATAGTTGGGGTAGCAAGAAATCCTGCTTGGTGAAAGTTGGGTCCTAATTGGGAGGGGTCGTATAAAATTACCTCATTAGCAGGTATAGGGGCTTATCATTTAGAAGATCTGGATGGGAGGGTGATTCCTCGCCCTTGGAATGTAAATAACTTACGACGTTATTATTATTAAGAAAAGAACATCCTTTTGTGCTAAAGATGTGTGTACTTGGTTTTCATTCGTATCAATCTTGCATCAATCAAAACACAAGTGTTAAATTGACCTTAGTTCTTGTTCAGCTCCTCGGGCCACAAGTCTAAGAGAAATTAATCACTTGCCAAAAGCATAAGTGTTAAACTGACCTTAGTTCTTGTTCGGCTCCTTGGGCCACAAGTCTAAGAGAAATTAATCACTTGCCAAAAGCACAAGTGTTAAACCGACCTTAGTTCTTGTTCGGCTCATTGGGCCACAAGTCTAAGAGAAATTCATCACTTGCCAAAAGCATAAGTGTTAAACTGACCTTAGTTCTTGTTCGGCTCCTCGGGCCACAAGTCTAAGAGAAATGAATCACTTGCCAAAAGCACAAGTGTTAAACCGACCTTAGTTCTTGTTCGGCTCCTTAGGCCACAAGTCTAAGAGAAATTCATCACTTGCCAAAAACACAAGTGTTAAACTGACCTTAGTTCTTGTTCGGCTCCTCGGGCCACAAGTCTAAGAGAAATTAATCACTTGCAAAAACACAAGTGTTAAACTGACCTTCATTCTTGTTTGGCTCCTCGGGCCACAAGTCTAAGAGAAATTAATCACTTGCAAAAACACAAGTGTTAAACTGACCTTCATTCTTGTTTGGCTCCTCGGGTCACAAGTCTAAGAGAAAGTAATCACTTGCAAAAACATAAGTGCTAAACTGACCTTCATTCTTGTTCGGCTCATCGGGCCACAAGTCTAAGAAAAGTTAACCACTTGCAAAATTATAAGTGTTAAACCGATTTTTGTTCTTCTTTGGTTCCTCGGACCATAACTCAAGAATCATAAATCCAACAAGATAAAGGCTAATGAATCTCAAGCAGCTAAGCATGAGCATAAACCAACATTAGGTGTGTAAAGTTAATTTGTTTTCATGCCTTATCTCTCAAACGCCAAAAAAGGTTAAGTAGTGAAATTATGGTGCCCAGGTTAAGCCTTTTTGTGTTTCTAAAATCACAAGTATAGCGAACAATCTTAAAGTGATATTACGATTTTTAATTCATGTAAGCGTCTATCTGAATGCGTACAAAGTGACAGTTGAATGGCAGCACATTGTAATAAGAGTTGTACATGAAACAAAAAGAGAAAGGCTAATTTTAATTTCTTGAAAAGTATTCGTTACAAAATTGGGGTAATCATATAGACCCTTACATTCGTAAAAAAGAAAAAAGAAGAAGAGGACTATAACAATAAAATGACTAAGCAACAGGTTGCTTGTCTTTTCTTTTCTCTGGTTCTTTATCTTTTTTCTTCTTTTTTGGCTCTTCAGCCAAATCACCCTCAATTACTTCTTCCACGGGCTGGGCTGTGGGAGAGGGTTCTTTTGTGGCTGGTGCATCAGAAGGGTCAGGAGCAGGCATGCGCACTGCAGGATCAATTGTTGGCGTGGGGGGAGCAGGAGCTAAGCGTAATGCTGGGGGATAATAAACATTGTCGGGAGTTCGAAGTACAGCGTCATCATCAACCCCAGCAGCGTCTAAGGCACGACCCCATACCTCCGAGCAGAACGCTCTAGCGACCCCTCTAAGTTGGGCAGTTAAGCTGTCAGAGGCCTTTTTCATCCCAGCATCGTACGCCGCTTGCTCAGCAACGGCCTGCTTCTGCTCCTTGGTGGCTAGCAATCCTTGCACTTGTTTGAGCTCGACAACAGTGAGGCCGAGCCTGCTTTGAGCCTGTTTTTGGGCCTTAAGGGCAAGATTTGCTTGCGACTCATAACTTTTCAGGGCCGACTCAGCATTCTTATGAGCTTTTTCTACCTCGGACAGGCGAGTGAGGGTCTCTTTTAAGAAACGCCAGACTCCATAAATACTCCATTGTGGAATACGAGGCGCCAGATGCGGGTCATGGGGCAGTGAAAAGATGCCTGTACGTGTGAAAACAAGGGGACAGGTAAGAAGCGTGTATGCGAAGTTAAAACTTGGTTATTAATTTATGATTAATAATTCAAGTGTTAAAGGGGCTGTTGTGAGGTGCCGAGGACCCAGGAGCCCTAGGACCCGAGGAAGGGAAGGCTGACACATAGCAAGCAAGAGGATATAAAGGAATAAGGAAATTCACCTGACGATACCCGAAGATGAGGTGGCATGGACACTGGTGACATAAGGGACATACTGCACATATCTGAATGTAGTAGGATAACCTAGAGGATTGCATTAAATGGCTGGCACCAATCTTTCTGGTCGCATTAATTAGAGAATACCAGTTTTGTCCGTTGCATTAATGTAGATATGACCTGAACAGTGTATAGCGCAGAGTTAGAGTTTTGTTCTGTTACCGACAGACAGGTGTCGGGGGGAAAAGCTTGATAGATGGCAAGATGTAAGGTTGAGATGATAGGAACGAATGATATAAATAGGGGCTGGAAGAGATGGAGGAGGGACTTTTGTTGTTGGACCCTCTCTACCAAATATATTGTACAAGGACCTTTAATCAGGAAACCAGCAATAGGAGCCTTAGCAGGTTTGTGAGTTTTCTAGGTCCTTACAGTTTGGTAATGTTGTTTTAGTAACGTTGTTTTGTGGAAATACGTATGGGTGAAAAAGTGTTATAGAATTACATGTTATGTTGTTTAAATAACAAAAACTGTTATTTAAATATCTCTACCAAACACCCCCTAAATTTCAAAAACAATGTGCTGGTAGGAAGAAAGTTAGGGGTCGAAGTGTCTGAATATGGGGACTTGATATTATCCCTTAATTGTTGTAGCTTAAGCTTTTCAATTAAATTCAAGCATAGGCTACATTGATCAATACAATATAAAAAACTATAACTAAATTTTACCTTATTATTATTTGTTGAAGAAAAGGCAAATCTATGACTAATAAATAAAAAGCTAAATTAGATGATTTATACTTATAAATATTTTCCTATAAAAGCTATATATATATATATATATATATATATATATATAAATTTGTTTCTAGTAACATTTTAGCATTTATAGCTTAGAAAATTATAATGCTGACATGAAAAAGTGAGTTAAAAGCTTATATGAAAGTATATTGATATACAAGGAAGTGCTGAAAAATTAATTTTCGTTTTACTATAGTACTAATTTTTTTTTTATATCTATATATTGTAAAATTTATATTTGTTTAATACATACACATCATAAATAATAAGTGGAGAAAGAAAATTTGAACTTGTATCTTCCTTATATAAATCCTCGGCTCAAAACATAACAAATTTTATTTAAAAAAAAAGATTAACAAAATAAAAACCAATGGTGCTTAGTGTCGTGTGTCTTTGTTGGTAGATAAATGCATCTTAATATATTTAAAAATAATAATTTTGTTGGTTGATAGATTGCTGTACGCACCTAAATTCTGCTTAGTGGATTGGGCTCAGAATTGGGCTCACAATTTAGTTATATGGTGGGTTAAGAGTTTCCTACAGAGGGTAGTTCCTGCCAAGCAACCCAATGATCCCCCTTTGGTTCTCTCGAACTCCCCTTTCTTTCCCCCCGGGCTACCTTCCTTTTGATGGTAATACCTCCCTCTTCCACTATCTGTTTTCTCTTTCCAATTGCCAACCCCCACCTCCTCATTCTATTCTCTTATTTATAGCTTAAGATGGGTGAAGGTATTATGATTACTTTTTGAACTCACTCGTGTGGATGGAGTCCAATCCCATCATTTCTCATAAAAAGATGTTCTATTAGGAACGGTGGTTAATGGCATTGGAACTGGTTTCATCCTCCAATAGACTGCCCAACAACGATACTCCCCAAGGCAATACTGGGCTGCCGAAAGCACAGGTTATTCTCGGTGAACATTTCCCTGATTAAACTATAATTGATCAGTACGGGCTTGTCTCTAATATGTTCAGGACAGGATGAACTTATCATAGAACTTGAGCTCAGCTTGGACCTTAAAGCGTGTTCGGCCCAAAATCGAGGATCCAACAGGAATAAGATCATGTGGTGTACTATAAGGCATGGCCCCAAGGCTCAATGGGTCAAGAACCATTCCCCGTACAATTGTTAATACTATAAATGTTTATTTAGAGATTTTTTTTGTATTTATTTTTGTATTTTACTCGGTCTCCGACTAAACCTCAAGGTACTTGGTTTAGATAATTATGTTCTAGTATAGAATATAACGTAACGAATAAAACGATTGTAAAGATTGTTAATGTCATATATTCTATATTCAAGTACATCATGTGGGTTTTTTTTTTCCTTCTAAAAAAAAGTGGGTTAAAAAAAAAAATGTAAGTATACATCATGAATTCATGATTCACGTGATTGAATCGATTAAATTTTTTAAAAAGAGTATTGCCAAATAATTTAATCTGTCAGAAACTTTACATATATAGAATGCTAATCAATAATAAAAAAGGGCAAGACTTCCTATTGCTCCAATACTCTGAATAAAGCAAAACCTTTTAATAAAATATAGTATATTCATTTTGCACTTTACTAGATTTGTCAGTAATAAACTATCTTCGTATTCACACATAATATACGAATCCAAAAAAACCATGGAATTATACACTTATGAGGTTTTGAAAACAATGATGGGAAATTAATATAAAATAAAATCTTTGAATTCTTTTTTCGAATATATCAATTTGGACAATTCCAGAAACAATAGAGTATAATAAAAAAATCAATATAAAAACAGATAAACAAAGCTGCAATACGATCATATTATACACGTTGTGTGCCGTGTCGCATTCGTAGTAATTAATTAGCTGTAGTTGTGTAAACTACACTACACAATACATCGGACTCAAAGAGTCAGCCAGCAAAGCACACGAAGACAAAGCATTAAGAGAACATAAGAGTTGACTAGTGTATTAGAATTTACTTATCAAACAAATTTTTTTTTTTTTTTTTTTTTTTATAAAAAGCAGTGTGAACATATACGACTCAGAGAGTTGATATAGAAACAAAAAAAAAAAAAAATACACCGAGAGAGTTGAAATTTATATAGGGGTCAAAGGTCAGTAAAATGGACGGTAGCTTTGAATGGGTTGGGCCGGATGGACTCAGGTCCGCCTGACCGATGGCCCAACTCAGTAAAGAACTTCTTTGCTTGCTTGTAAAATTAGGATTAAATTGAGAGAAATGTTACTATATAATATTTTCACAATACTTTTATAATAAATTTTAGGTGGTAAGTTGTTATTGGTGAGCAAGAAAGTAAAACAAGTAACAACCTGCCACTTAAAATTTGTCGTAAAAATATTGTGAATGTAACACTTTTCTTGAATTTAAGTATAATACACTTCAATTAATTTCCAAAACATGATTGCATTTATCAATATAGAAAAAATAGTGCTTTTAATTTTTTAAAGATACAGAATAGTTAAGTTGTTCATCTAAAAAAAGAAAGAACAGTTAAGTTTATGTACTTATGTATTTAAATAGAAAACTATCTAAGAAATTACACCTAAGTTTTACCCGTGAAATTAGTAGAAATTATTGTATGTTAAAAATTTTACCTTTATTTGTTCTAAAAGACTTGTAGTTCAACTAGTTGCCATTTCTTGATATTTTTAAATCTAGGGTTCCAATCACCCCACTTCCAACTATAGATCGAATTATGAAAAACAAATATATAAATCTTAAAATCAATTATTATTTTTATTAAGTATAATAATAATTTATTATATAACGTGAAATAAATAAACATTTTTATATTTATCAAAATAATATCTTAATCGTGGAATGATTTTTGTCCATTTCAAAATAAAATGAAGAGGACCTAATTTTATATTTAAGTAAAAAAATAAAAATGAAAAGGATAAAAATCATTTTATGTTAAGGTATGGTTAATGTATGTTCATAGGGCATACATTTTGAAAACATTTTAAGAAAAATTGAAAAATTTGTCAAAAAAATTAATAAATTTTTCATTTTTTTCATAATTTTTTTTAAAAATAATTTATTATTTTTTGCCCTTAGACTGTTAGTAAAATGCCTATGTTAAACACTAAACTTTCTTATAAATTATACATTACTTTATTTTATTTTATCTCACACACACACACACGCATATATATATAGGTCCGGTCTATTTTATAAGAAATTAAAAAAATTATAAAACTTTTTTAATTCTCGATAAATTTTTTACTATTTTAAAATGATATATTGTTGTGTACTTTAAAGCATACGTTAATAAAATCATATATATATATATATATATATATATATATATGATGCTGCCAGGGTGGGTTGGGTTCAGAATTCCACTTCACAGGAAATATATATAATGGTGGCCTAGTTGATCAGTCGCTGTCCACTTTGCCATTGGTGGTCACTGGTAATTCCATACAAAAGCATGCAAGTGCGGAACAGAGTTTGTACATAGATTCTCCGACATCTAAGCCGCAAGCAGTAGCCATTGTCTTTGTGTCACACACGTTTTCCGCAGAAACTTTGTTTCTGATTGTGATGAGTACGCTGACGATGCTAGTCACAAGAAAGAATATTTTTTTCAATGGCAACACGATCATCTTTGTAAGTTTTACTAGATCCTAATGCGCAAGAATCGCTGATGCCATTGCCAGAGTAGAGAATAATTTTAGTTTCTAGCTGTAAATTAAATAATGATTCCAGAATCGGATGGACACCTTTTGTATTAAAATGACCTCTAAAGATTAAAGCTTGTATAAGTACTTTTTGTACGAATACAGTTATGTAGTAGAGACTAGAAAGATGATCAAAGTCCATGCAAAGTAGTAACATGATTCATGAGCAGTTGTGGAGTCAAGATTTGAGTTGGGGAGAGGCGAAATTTATATACATTATATATGTACATATACAAATTTATGTGAATATATAATATTTGAGATCAATTTGAAAAATTAAAAACCATTCATTTAAATACTAAGTGATATTTAATGTAATTGTAAAAAAAAAAAAAAAAAACTCAATAAAAAAAAAAAAGCTTATTCATAATATTATATTTATCTATAGAGATATTTCTAACATGAGTGATCTTTTTTTTTTTTTTTTTTTATAGCCAAAACTCAAGTTATGAATGAAACTATTAGTAGTTAAATAGATATTGAGTGAAATATAGGTGAATTTCTATTATTTTGGTTAGTGTGTTCCAGTGACGGCTTTAGGAATTTTGTTCAGGGTATTCTTTAGGAAGCATAAATTACACAATCTTATTTCTTTTTAGCCTTTAGGTAATTAGTTTTGATTCAATGCTATTAATTCCATTTCGTTCCGGCTGGAAAATACCATGCCGATAAATAAATCGGAACAGTAACCCATCTTATTCCACTTTGGAAATTTTTTTGGGTCATTCTAGTCTATTTCGGGTGTTTTGATAAATACCAGCCAAAATTCAAGATTCGGCCGGCATGAAGTTTGTGCTTAAAAAAAAAATTGTTATTAAAACCAAAACAAATTTGCATTTTGCAAACAAAAAAACCTCAAAAGGAAAAAAAAATGAAAAGAAAAGAAATGAACAAAGGTACTTGTACAGCTAAAAAAAAAAAATCGTATTGAGAAATTTGAGACTCAAAACTTGAGAAGAGGCATTACCGCACTAGTACTGGTAGAAGACATAGAAGTTACGAATAAGGAGAAAGGCAAAACGTAAATGTAAAAGTATAAATAAAGATGTGATAAAATTTAAAAGTATGAAGTATAAAAATCGAGAAGATAGAAGACGTGTGTGGTAAGAATAAACGAGAAAAAAAGGTTGAAAATTGTGTTGTATTAGGCAGTGTGTTGAGTCAAAGGAATCAAGCCACTGCCCAGCCTGTAGTAATTTTATTATAATTTTTTTTTCAGATTTTTGTTCAATTTTTTTTCAAAATTTTTTCCTTTTTGCTTGAAATACCCCAATATATATATATATATATATATATATATATATATATATATATATATATATATATATATATTGAATTCAAAACATAGAAAACTTTATTAAAATGAAATAGAATACAAGTAAAAGATTGAGGCATTAAGCTCAGCTCGGGGGGACTGGAAACATTTAAGACATGTCCCCAAGGAAAGGATCAAAACAAAGAGTAGCCCATAGGCATTACACTCATGTCCACTACAAACCTATTAGACCTATGCTGCCATTGGAAGATTCTATATATTGTTAAGTTGCTCAAATTATGGATCAAAATTTAATTTTATTGACATAAAAAAAAAATTCAAGGTGGTCCCATTTTTTTTTGAAGGTAAATAAATATAAAATTTTAAATTATTATATAATTTTTTTTTTTTAGGTCAAGGTTGTCCTGGGACCACCCTGGCCATAAGGTGGCGCCGCCACTGATGTGTTCCCATAAAATGTTCAAATTATAAAATGGTAGGGACAAGCTAAAAAATTTCAGTGCATGGCATCTATTGGAGGACTTAAGGTTTCTCGATAATTCATTTAGAAGTTATACTCTTTTTCAAGACTAAAGAAACAAAGTGACATTTAATAAACCCAAAAACAAAAAGTAGACAATGATATTTAATAACTAAAGGTATTTTGGGCAAGCCAAGGAGGCAATTGGCGACTGTCCCCCCTCGACCCCCTGGCTCCACCCCTGTTCATGAGCTGCCAAAGAAATTATTACCGGAAACAAAAACATGTGTGTTTAGAAAGACTCAACCTTTAAAAACTTTGTACATGATTGGATTTAAGAAATAAAATCTTAGCCACGAACCATTTCATGGTTAAAGATAGTTTTATAACTTGAGCAATGTGACATCTGGTTGGGCTACTGAAGCTAGATTTCCTTGTATAGAGGTTACCCATATGCAAGTTTGTCAGTAACAAAATGGGCATGGCATATTAAACCTTAGTTTTCTCAATTTTATCATATACATCATTGTTGTTACAACCATGGTTTCCAGGACCCAATTCTAATTTATAGAAAAATCTTTATCACATAGATTTTTTAAGGAACATATCCAGTGTGTGGTATATGGATCAAATTGAATCTTGGAAACTTTCAAGCGGGGTCTGAGCCAATGTCCTCGAGTCCCTAACCGGCCAACGCAAACCTTATACTTTAGAAGCAAACTGGATAGAATGAAAATTCTCTTTATTCTTAACTTTCATTAGTAATAACATAGCATATATAATTACAAAGATTCAAAATTGAATTAAATAAAGCAAAGGATAATTCATCATAGTGGCCTTTGGTCACTCCTTTTAATTTTTATTAATGATCATTTTTCTCCCAACCTCATATCCGGGGCCAATCTTGACGATGATCTTTTCATCTATAGCAGCCACATAGAGTGTTGGGAGATAAACACGGAGCTTCCTTGAATAATTAATATAAAATATAGAGACACACTTTAACTCAAAAGGCCTAAGCCCAATGGGTATGTATTTAATTATGCTATATTAATTACTCATTCTTCTCATCTTTATTTAATGTGGGATTTCACTCACCCGTGTAACTTAACAATCTCCCCCTCACGTGTGAGTCTCAGCCTCTTTATGAGCTATAAACAAGTCCTACTCATTTCCCCTTGCCTGATGGGACTTCACTCACCCGTGCAACCCAACAATTTACCCCTCATGTGTGAGTCTCTACCTCTCTATGAGCCATGAACAAGTGTTACTCATTTCTCCTTGCCTAATGGGCCTTTCCCTTCACTAGTGCATCATCCATGGGCCTCCACGTGTTAACCTTGCACGTCTTTTATCCTTAATGGAAACCTCACGTCTCATCATTGTCTAGCATCATTAGCAATAATACTCCTTTATTGGGCTTTTTTCTAAGATTGTTTGTGTGGGCTTTATGGGATTGCTTGGTGCAATATACCATCCCCATTCCAACTGCAAAAGTGACCTACCTTGCTCCATTTGTGAAAATGCTTCAAGTACACATACCCCGTTCCTGCTCTAACTGCAAAAGAAACTTTAATAACCTTGCCGCCTTTGCCCCACACCACCATTGACTCTGATACCACTTGTTGGGTCCCAAATAATATTACCATAAATATTAGCAATCGAAAATAACATCACATACAAGAACATAAATATTTTCGTGGAAAAACTTTTCTCCTTGAAGGGAAAAAACCATGGGACAAATTTCGAATAATTTCACTATTATCAAATCAATTACAATAATTCTTGTGTATGTCTCACGGTTAAAGAAAAATCTCTCTTATTTTTCTTTGCTCTCTCACACACAAATTATCTCTCATAAAGGCAGTAACACTTTGCACTCTTCTTTCTATTTTCTTCTCCATGCACAACTCTCTCTTGGCTATCTTTTTCTCTAAGAGGCTCCTTCTTGGCTGCTCTCTCTTTTCTCTTTGTGCGCTTCCTCTTTCTTTTCTTTCTCTTCAATATGCGGCACACCCACATGCTTTTTATACACAAAAAAAGCTTTAGCCACCTTATATTTCTTTTCCTAGCATAATATGAATTCATAACATGACTTGAGTTATAATTCTTACAAGTGTTATTATTAAACACAACTCCTACTTACATTTGGAGTAGGATTCTAGGATTTGTCGACCACGTTCACCTATTTCTAATTGAAATAGAATTCCATCAATGCTTGCATGACAAGCTCATTATCTTGGGCACAAATCCTACATGGGCTGGACTTCTATTAGGTGTCGTGCACCTCTCAACAATCTCTCCCTCCAACCCATCGAGGAAGAAGATCTACAATTCCAACTCTTTAGTTAGAATTCATGTCGGTCAAGCCAACTCTAAGCTTGACCTTTTTCATTATCTTCATCAACACTGAGAACACCTCATCAACGTCAATATCTTTCATTCTCAAAGAAATATTCTCATCTTGGATTTCCTTAATCCAATCCTTTGGTTCCCCCTCATTAGAAGCCCAATTGATCTTAAAGCTAACAATTCGATGTTCTCTTGTAGTCCTCTTCTCATAGGTTCATCAATCTATAGTGGAAGATATCGCTCCCCCTACTTAAGACCTTCAAGGTCTTTCACTTCATCATCATCCCATGTAGCTTAACATCTTCATATTCTTCATCACCTACCACTTTCTCTTCTAAGGCACTATTAAGCAATAAGAATTTCACCCTCTTGGTATCAACACCATTAATCCCAACTCTCATCCGTGAAGTCTTCTCAAAATCTTAAATTTCATTAAACTTCTTCTTACAGGTCTTCACATGAGTCCTGTACATACCGCAACATGCATATCCTCTTGCAACAACCAATGAACACTTAGTAAGTTTCCATTTTCCATTACCAAGGTAGTTACAATAACTCGCTCAATCTATAGCCAATGTAGAAAACACATTCATCCTTAAATCTGGAACATATCGCACATCCTTCAACATCATAGTGCTACCAACATTGGTTTCAATGCACATATCACCAATTTCCATAATTTTTGAGTAACTGGAATTACCCATCTTCACTGTACCAAAGTCTCTTGCTTTGTATGTGGTAAACAACCCTTTCTTATGGATAACATGGTGAGAGGCTGTTGAATCAACAACCCATTCAACATCATTATTAGCAACATGCTCACACTTTTGCTCTTCAACTGAGAGCATCACAACATCCTCAACAATCACAGCAGTTGTAGTATTTTTCTCACTATCATTCTTTTTATCTTTGCTTTCAGTTTGTTCTTTATTCCAATGCCAACAATCTCTTCTCATGTGACCATTTTTTTCACAATAGAAACATTCTCTAGTTTTCTTAAACTGAGATCTATCTCTTGATTGTGACCTACCATTGAATCTTTGATCACTAGGTCCTTTGCTTCTACTTTTGCTCTTGTTCTTCGTGACAAAAGCTTGATTTTGTGCATTGTCTATCTTCGCATCTCTCCTGTGAACCTCTTCACTTTAAATCAAATCTCGAATATCATCATATTTGAGTTTGCTTTTCCTTGCATAATTACTCATCACCATTCTCATGGCTTTCCAACTATTTGGTAAAGAAGCCAAAAGAATCAATGCATAAACCTCAACATCAAATTCAATTTTTACTAAGGATAATTAATTTGTGATCGTATTGAACTCATTCATATTCTGCGCTACAGGAGTGCCTTCTGCCTTCTTCAAATTAAACAACTTTCTCATCAGATGCATCTCATTGTTAGCTGATGGCTTTTCATACATGCTACATGAAGCCTTCATCAGATCCACTGTGGTATTTTCCTTCACAACATTGTATGCAACTAATCTTGGCAGAGTTAATTGAATAACTCCTAGTACCTGTCTATCAAGAAGGTTCCAGTTGTGATCCTTTATAGTTTCAGGTTTCTTCCCCAAAAGAGGCGGATGCAATTTTTCCCCAAAAGAGGTGGATGCAATTTCTTCCCATCGAGATAATTTTCAATCTACATCCCCCAATATTCGATGTCTGTTCCATTAAACTTCTCAATTCCTAAAGCATTGCCTTCTTCTCTAGCCATCTCTTCGACTCTAACCTTAGCTCTAATACCACTTGTTGAGGAGATAAACATCTTGGGAAGTTTCCTTAAATAATTAATTTAACATATAGAGACACACTTTAACCCAAAAAGCCTAAACCCAATGAGTATGTGCTCAATTATGTTATATTAACTATTAATTCTTCCCATCTTTATTTAATCTAAGATTTCACTCACACGTGTAACCCAACTAGAGAGATCCGCATCAGAGGCTAGAATTTGCACAAAACTTGTGGGCTTGGTCCCATTTCTAGATTGAATTGCAATGAGTGCAATTTCTTCCCATCTAGATAATCTTCAATCTGCATCCCCCCAATATCTGAAGTCTGTTGCATCAAACTTCTTAATTCCTAAAGCATTGCCTTCTTCTCTGGCCATCGCTTCAACTCTAACCTTATCTCTGATGCCACTTGTTGGGGAGATAAACACATTGGGAAGTTTTCTTGAATAATGAATTTAACATATAGAGACATACTTTAACCCAAAAAGCCTAAGCCCAATAGGTATGTGCTCAATTATGTTATATTAACTACTCATTCTTCTCATCTTTATTCAATGTGAGACTTTACTCACATGTGTAACTCAACTAGAGAGATCTGCATCATAGGCTAGAATTTGCACAAAAATTGTGGGCTTGATCCCATTCCTAGATCGAATTGCAATGAGTATAGAGTTCCCCTTTTTGAGACCCCAGTCAAAGAAGTGATCATAAAACTGTCACGAAATACAAGATTTACATTAATTCAAACAAAGCAAGAAGAACATTTATTTGATAATAATCAGTAGCATCAATAGGATTAAAGAATAACTTGTCAATTTGGATTAAATTATCTTGTTTTCAATAATTAGGCATCAATGGAAATTGGATATGCTAATAGTGATTAGCAATTTAGCATGCTCCAAAATCTAGCAGAACCTTTTTAGTAGTAAAGAGCAGCTTCTGCAATTTTCATTTGTTTGCAAAAATGGTTTTCAAAACAATGTGTAGCTATGTAACAAGATCCTATATTGCAACTGATAATTTTTTTCATTTGCATCCTTGAATAGATTAACACATAGCAGGTTAGTGTATGTTAACATAACAACTGAATATTCAACTGAATTTCACACAATCAGGCCAACTAACATTGAGCCTTTATTTGCTTACATATAGCTTTTCTGAAAATTACACTAATCTACCTTGAGGTTTAGGGTAATACTAAGCACATCCAAAGGTTTAAAAAAAATGATCAATTTGGTCCTTAAACACTAACACCGTGTTATGTCGTTTGTTGACTCTCATGACTCATCCAAACAATTTTCTAGTTCATTTTGTTCTCTATTTCTTCATTTTCTCTCTTCTTTGCCCATAACATAAACACCACCTCATACACTCACTCTCAAGCTCAAGCCAGTATCAAATGATATACATGACCATGTAGTTAAGAAACATACAAAAAAATGAAATCAAATCTGTATTCATTTTCCAAAACCAAACCTAGTCTCATTTGGGGAAAAAAATTTGTAAAGCATTAAAAAATAAAAACAAAAAATCTACGGTTTTGTTCCGATAAATTTTTTTCACTCTCTCTCAATCATTTTCCCAACTAAGCCCCCTCTCGCAATGAAAACCATCCCTCAATCCCAATAAGCCGCAAACTTCTTTTCCCCAAAAAGACCCAAATAATTGAAAACAAAAGGCACCTTTTGTATCTATTTCGCTAGAACTGAGTTTGAAAATTGCTGACTTTATGTTTTTTTTTTTCCAAAGGGAAACATAGATCAATTCAACCAATTAACCATCCAACATCACTCCTCAAATAGACCCAAATCAAAAAAATTTCAAAATAAAAACCAATACCCACAATGGCAAGCGTCGTGAGACCCATAACCACTGTCCACCACAACACCACCTATCACTACCCATCCATCCTCCTCAAACCCATACAATTTCAACCATCTAACATCACATGATTTATTGTTCAAGCCCAAATCAAATCTTAAAAATAAAATCCCATACCCATGATAGCAAACTCCAAATTGTGACTGTGGGGAGTAAAAGGACCCAAGTGGGCATATGGGCCTTTGGACTGTAGCATGAAGGGCCGACCTGCTTCAGAATTGAACTCTTCGAATTGGCCACTACGCCGAGGGTCCAAGGGTGCAGCCGAGGACGAGCTTCTCCTCGGACAAGCCCTAGAGAATTCAAAGCTTCATTATGAAGGTCAAAGCTCAACTCTAGAAAGACTAATGGTTAAAGGGGGAAACCCTGAACCTTCTCGATACCCTAGTGTTAAGGAAAATATCTAGAGCAAAGGCTGCCACCTCCGCATTAAAGACTCTGCACCTACCTCCCTAACCGCATTAATGGGGAAGTGACCCCTGAACAGTAGGGCAAAAACTTCTAGTCAGGGTCCCAAAGGGCATCTAAAAAAGGGGTATTTAAGGGGGGAGGAGTGCAAAAGGAGGGGGATCTGAATCTTTTTCTCTTTCGCTGACTCTCTCTCTCTCTAAAGAAAAGGAAAAGAAATTAAGGATTGTAATCTATAAGAAAGAAAGAAAAATAATAAAGAAGTAGTCCTCGGCTCGAGTCTGAGGAGATTCATTTGCAATTATTGTTCGTTATTTACCTGTATTCGTTTATAAAAGCCTGCTATCAAGCTCCCAGTACTTCTAACCTAGGTTTCAAGCCCACACTCTACAAATTTTATTGTTTAAGGCTCATTGGGCTTGAGCCCATAATCTTCTTTGGGTCCAGGTGCAATTGTGCACTTACAGTGACCTTGCCACTACTGCCCACCACTTGTCTCAACCCAGCAACCGCCACCACCATCCTCGTAGATCCTGACCTAATTGCTGTCCACCATCCTCGTATGACGTGAGTTTTGTGGGTGAATTGGCTCTGAAATAGTTCCAGTGGCAGAGTTGGTCATTTACTTGACTATGAAACCCTTGTGGCTTGGGCTTGACAGAGAGAGAATTTTTCTAGCGTGAAGAGAGAAATTTTCTGGTGTAAAGATTGAAGGGAAAAGCAAAGAAAAGAAAAAAGAAAAACTAAATAAAAAGATTTAATAAACGGTGCACAAACGACGTTAATGTTTAAGGACCAAATTGGTAATTTTTTGAAACCTTTGGATGTGCTTGATATTACCCCAAACCTTTGGGTAGGTTAGTATAATTTACCCATAACTTTTTAAATCCTTAATCCCCCCTCCCCCAAATTAAAAAAAAAAAAAAGAAAAAGAAAAAGGTACAATTGTACATTCACCAACTTTCAGAAAATAAGTAAATACAGTATGCTTTTTCAAGTGAAGTTTTAATCAAATTTTGGAAACTTGAAGAGATTGTTATCAATTTACTAACAGATTTCTGCACTAAAGGCTATGTTTTGAATTTTAGACAATTTCCTGGATCTACTTTTTTTTCATCTAGGACTAGGAGCACCATATGAAAAAATAACATGAAAAAACAAAACATCTGGTGAGAGAAAAAGTAAATAGAGTAAAAAAAACTTAACAATTGATGGGATCCCTGGATGAGTAGAATGTAGACATATCCCTGGATGACTTTATCTGGTGAGAATGGCCAAAGGTTCTGTGTGGAACCTGTATCATGATTATCTATGAACGTTACAGCATTTCCTGGCCTCAAGTCAATCACTTCTGGAATTGCAGTTTGAAGTATCCCTATAGTTGCAAAATCAAAAGCTGTAACACATCGTCCAGCAGCTTGTAGCCTTGTATCCATTTCACAAGATCACATCCATGTTGTACACTGGTTTTCCATCACTTCCATAATTAAGCAAGAGTGTTCCATATTTCACGTACGTATTGCAAAATTTGGATTAGCATTAGCCATATACTTCTTAGTATTAAAACCGATTTCAATCTTTAGCCAGTTCATCCAATTTGATAGCTCTCTTTGGACCCGTAGGTTTGTGTGGTCAATATCTGGAGCACCATCACCGGTCAGGATTCCATTAAACTTTTTTTTAAAAAAAATAAATTAATATTCTTGATTACTTATAATATTTTTACAAATTATTAATGTGACAAATTCTTATTGGTTCTAATCTAGGCTTACTATTAACATTACATTTTTATTTATTAATAATTATTTGAAAAATACTAGAGCCACCCCAACAATTTAAAAAAATGTTATAAAATAATTTGTGTATGTAGGATGAGTTTTTTTGGGTACATTTTCTATGGTGGGACCCATTAAGTACAGACAAGTTAGCTTAATTGGTAACTTGTAAAAAGTCTAATAGTTTTTTTTTTTTTTTTTTTTTTGAGAAATAATAACAATATGCTGCTAATCCCACAGCTCGAACCATTTTCCTCTTAGACCCCCAAGCACTTTGTGTCAATCCTTATTTACACTAAAAATCGATTAGTGTCTTAATCTAATAATAAATAGTTGTCAGCTTCAAAAAAAATAAAATAATAAATAGTTATCATTTTTTTTAATACAAGATAGAATTTCTACTCTAGTCTAATCTAAGTGTATATGTGTGTGAAGCTCTCTCATGGAGACTTGAATCCCGACCCTTGCCTCCCACACTCCACAAGCATTTATACTTGTAGAGTGACCACCGCATGAAAGGGGAGCAGTGGTATAGTTATCATTTTAAACTAGAGAGTGGAAGAAAACCCTTTGTAATATGTCTTCCAGTTTCTCTTATGTAAAAAGGTTGTTGAATCTAATAATATCCCTAAGCTTGTTGTATCTTGTTTAGTGTTCTATTCCATACTTTCATGTTATTTTCTACAGTGTCTTAGTAATATATGTCATTAATAAGTTTTCATGATCTTTTTACACTCTCATTGTCTCTCATTGTCTGTTTATTTGCTTGTCCCTCTATTTTCTTATGTAATTGGTATCAGGGCCTAGTAACCAGTTTCATCCTCCTTTGATCAGTATACTTTGATTATTGTCCTAATTAGTATGCTCTGTGATTTACAGTTGCCACAATAAGTGGATCCTCTGTATTTATCACATCAGAACACTAGATTTGATAATCAAGTAGAACGCTAAAGGGTTGTTCTCAAAGTTTCAAAGAACCTACTTTTCCTGAGTTATCTTGTGGACGTGTAAGCCTAGAAGTGGAATTTTAGTCCTGTCAGACCTTAGGAAAACAATTCTTATTTTTAGAAACTATCATGGCTAGTTCATCTTCAGCAGTTACAGATACCATTACAACTACGTGTGACCTTTCCCTTCCTAAATCCACTGCAAATAGGTTAGACTACTTGTATGAAATCTCCCACGTACCTGAAGATAGTAAAATCCCTATTACTGATTTTCCTATTGTAAATCCTTATACTGTGTTTGATAAACCACAAAATACCTTCAAAAAATTCATTAAAAAGTTTTTAGGTCCTTCTCATCCTTCTAGTGTAGAAGAATATGTTCAAGCTTCTAAGTTTGACCAGAAGATGGAAAGTAGAAGCTGGTAAATGAAAAGTCTACTATAGTGGCTTTGCTTGAAAAGTCCACAACAGTGGCTTTGCTTGAAAAGTCCACAATAGTGGCTATGCTTGGAGTTGTTTCTG
This sequence comes from Castanea sativa, assembly GCF_040712315.1. Lineage (NCBI taxonomy): Eukaryota > Viridiplantae > Streptophyta > Magnoliopsida > Fagales > Fagaceae > Castanea > Castanea sativa. The sequence goes on along the minus strand of NC_134019.1, from coordinate 31,251,227 downwards.
ACACACACACACACACACTCTCTCTCTCTCTCTCTCTCTCTCTCTCTCTCTCTCTCTCTCTTTTATATATATATATATATATATATATATCTAGTCATCCCACCGCCCTCTTCCAGCATCTTTCCCATGCTAAGGTATTTTCAAAATTTGATCTCAAGGCAGGATTCTGGCAATTAGGAATTCATCCAGAAGAAAGGTACAAGACAGCTTTTTGTATCCCAGACCACTATTACCAATGGACAGTAATGCATTTTGGTCTTAAAAATGTTCAATCTCAATTTCAAAAAGTAATGGTAACGTTGTTCCAACCGCTTTTGTCAAATGCATTGATCTATGTAGATGATATTCTCATAGTTTCAAAAGATGCAGAATCCCATGAACAATTACTTACTGAATTCTACAATTTAGTAAAAGCTCAAGGGATAATACTTTCATAAAAGAAAATGATTATAGGAGTATCTTCTATTGACTTCTTGGGCGTAAACATTTCAGATGGAAAGTATAATTTGCAGCCCCACATTGTAGTTTCTCTTACTGAATTTTCAGATAAGCTCACAAGCACCAAACATATCCAACAGTTTCTTGGAATTGTTAATTACATGCCAGACTTCATCCCAAAAATCTCCAGATACAGAGACTGTTTGGCTAAATTGATGAAAAAATCTCCTCCAGAGTGGAATTCAGTTCATACAGAAGCAATCCAACAATTGAAAAAATTAGTAGAAAAACTTCCCCTTTTGCAGATTCTTGGACCAAGCAAATGTATCCTACAGACAGATGCAAGTGATGAGTATTGGGCAGCAGCTCTCTTTGAAGAAACTGATGGCAAAAGAAATATATGTGGTTATAAAAGTGGTGCATTCAAGCCTTCAGAGTTTCATTACCATTCTACTTTCAAGGAAATCTTGGCAATCAAACATGAAATTGAAAAGTTCCAATTTCATTTCCTTGGCCACAATTTTCTTGTAGAAATGGATATGTCTTCTTTTCCTAAAATGCTCCAGATCAAAAGAAAAATAATTTCACATCCTTAATTACTTAGATAGTCAAATTGGTTTTCACAATGGTCTTTTCAAGTCAAATGTGCACCAAACTTCTATTAAAGAAAAGAAAAGACTACGTTCGTACGTTACATGAATATAGACAAAAAGGGTGACGTAAGAATTCAAAGAGTAGTATTGTGGTTGACATGGTGGTTATATAATTTGGGGATGTGTATTTGTGGGGTAGACGCGGACTTGTTGACATTGGTTTTTGGCTTTTCATGAGATTTGAGAGTTAGGACTTGGGACTTAATTAGTCTCTGGACTCTGGAAGTTTCCTTCCTCTTCGCAAAAGGCAGCAGCTTCTTACAGACTTGAGGTTACATGACAGAAATAATAAGGATTTTGGGAAGCAAAAGTACATCGCAGCTTTGACGGCTATGCTGTTTCCATCACTCTCTGTCTTTACTCTTTATAGTCTTGCTATTAAGTAATAAAATGGAGACAAAGTCTCCTACACCTTTCATTGGAGTAATAATTATTTTGAAAGATATTAATTAACATAAATAATAAAATAAAGGAAAATTTGAATAAAAATTTATTTTTTACATGATAAAAAATAATTTAAATATATATATGTAAGGATAAAGGGCCTAGAAAAGAATATTTAGCCTTGAGTTGTGTTCAAGGAGATTAAGTCGCCCGAGAACAGGTGGACATTGATGAGGACATATAAATTAATAAGTTATGGAAGAAGTCTGGTCGTAAAGGATTGAGAGTGTAGTTAGAGGAGAAATACCTCCTCGGCCAAGCTGAGTAGGGGACAAGGGTTCGACCTTTCACCAAGAACAACACACCAGACGATCAGACTAATAAGGATAAGCGTCCGAAAGGAATAAGACAAAGGAAAGCTAAGAAATATCTAAGAAAAAACTGCTATTAACGTATTGAATGTTCTGTAGCTAACTTTCTGACCACATTAATGTAGAGGTGATACTTGAGCAGAGCCATGCAGCCTTACAACTACCCACAAAGACTTTAGGAAGGTGTTGGTAAAAGATGGATCAACACCAGCAATTTGATTTACATGTGGAGAGCTAAGATAAAGTAAAACAGGGAAATATCAAGGAAAGAAACCCCATTACAGTGGGGGATCGGAGAATCTAAAGAGAAAAATCACTGTATACTCAAGAACTGTAATAGCGTTTAAATTTAAGTGAAATATATAAGAACTACCATCCTCAAACTGTGCCGAGGAGGATGTTCTATGCATTAAACTATTTATTCTTTATTTCAAGCATCATTTAGCTTACTGTGATTACTGTCCAACAGCCTGAGTTCAGTTTCTAGCTCGCTTTCTACAAATTCATTGTTTTGAACTTTTTGGGCCTTAATCCTTTTCACCTTTGGGCTCTCTAAGCAAAACGTGCCCTTACAATATACATGAGATTTTTTTTTCTTGCTTTTAGTGTTAATTAAAAGATATATGTGTTCATTAATTATCAAAATGACTTAAATGTGTTTGGAAAGTGATGAAAGTTGAAGTTTATTAGAGTTTTTAGCTTATTTTTACTACTATTTATGAATCTCATTGCACTTTTTGATACTATTTATAAGTCTCAATGTACTATCAGCTAGCTTTTAGCTTTTTTATAGTACTTTTAGCAAAAAGTTTTCAGTTTTAGTTAAATCAATTGTTCCCAAACAAACTCTTAAAAAGTAAATAAGAAAATAATCCCACAACTAATACCATTTTTTTGACCAACCATTAACAACTTGTCACTTAGATTTTGTTATAAAATTATTGTGAAAATATTATTCTCCGTAACTTCTTAAGAAGCTTTATGAACTAAAAACAGTATTATCTTTTCAAAAACAATCAAATTCAACGTAGCCATATGCATGAATTTAGAATAAATTACAAAAAACCTCCCTTGAGGTTTTGGAGGAGTGACATTCCACTTCCAAAATCAAGGGAACTAACACTTTCATTCCTTTAGGTTTGAAGAAAATTATCACATTAATCATTCCGTGAATAACAAAACATAATATTGTCATGTATCACTTTATCTTTTGTTTTGTTTTTTTTTTAATCATTTTTTTAGCTTATCTTTTTAAATTAAACAAATGCCCCACTACAAATGATTATAATTTAATTTGTAAAAATATGTTGAAGTGTAAATGAGTAATGTTATAGATATAATAATTTTTACAATATTTTAATTGACAATGCAAATTCTTTTCGTTAAGTTGTTGATGGTTTATAAAAATAAAAAAATAAATTGGCTTCAATCCTAGGTATATAAACTTATAAAAATCTTTTTGAGTAAAACAACTAAATCATTTGTTAGGCTAGGTTGAAGGAGACGATCAATTTCTAAAACAATGTTTTGGTAGGAAGGAAGTTTGGGATATGGTTGTAAATGAGCTGACCCAAGCCAATTATTAAAAGTTCAAACTTGTTCATTTAAATTTTTTTTGAACACAAGCCAAGCTTAAGCTTATCATCAAACCAGATTTTCTATTCAAGCTTGACTCATTTTCTTGTTGAGCTAGCTTGAGATTATTTACGAGTACTTGATTAATTAATTTATTTTCCTATATAAAGTGAAACCATGACTAAACTGTTTTATTTCTTTATAATTTTATGAATTTTTACCACAAATAAACTACTTATATCATCAACAAGTTTTACAAATAATAATTTAAGATCATATGAATCTATTGACAAATTCATACAATCCAATTTCAAGTATATATAATTTTATTTTTTTGACAAATATACATATACAAATATAATATTATATATAGTTAAACCAAAACCTTCATGTTCACGAGCATATTATTATGTTTGAACTTGACTCATTTAATAATTGAGTCATAACTTATAACTTGTTTTCTAAACAAACAAACATAAGCGAGTTTTTTTTTCAAGTTGAACTCGAGATGTTCATAAACAGTTTGGTTCATTTACAGCTCTAGTTAGGGGTGGATGTGTTTGAATATGGGTGCTTGATATTATCCCTTAACTGCTGTACAGTACGTTCATGTTTTCAATTAAATTTAAGGGTAAATTACAATTTGCACCCCTAAAGTTTGGAAGTGTTTGAATTTTATATCCTGAAATTTGTAACTTTGGATTTTACCTTCCTAAAGTTTGGGTGTTTGGATTTTACACTCTGAGGTTTCAAACTTTGGATTTTACCCCTAGTTAGGGAGTATTTGGATTTTATACCCCAAAATTTTAAAATTTTAGGGTGTAAAATCCAAACACTTCTAAATTTTAGGAAGTAAAATCCAATCATCCCTAAAATATAGGGGGTAAAATCCAAATTTTAAGACGTTAGGGTGTAAAAACACCTCCAAACATTAGGGGGTAAAATTCAAATTCTAAAACTTCAGGGTGTAAAATCCAATCACCTTCAAACTATAGGAGTGTAATTTGCAATTTACCCTAAATTTAAACATAGGATACATTAAACAATATATTATAAACAATATTAGCTCTATCAATAACAATTAAACCCTAAGTTGGAACACTGAAGGATCTGTAATTAAGTCTTACCTTATTATTATTTAGTTGGAGAGGAGTCAAATCTATGACTAATAAATAAAAATCTAAATTTGATGATACATATAATATAACTAAACATAATTTAATTAGAAATTATTTAAAAAGTAACAAACATATTGTTGATACCCATTTTCGCGACACATTTCTCTACAAGCCCGATTCAACCAAGCCCAACTTCCTTATGGGCTCAATTAATGTATTATATTATATTTTATTATTTTAAGCATGACCCAAGTCCATGCGACTTATTGGGGGAAATTGAGAAAGTATGGTTTGTAGGGTATGGGTCGGTTTCTTTCGGACCTTTTGCATGAGCCCAGCCCATGCGTGCTACCAAGTTGGCAAGGGATCTGGCAGCACCTCAAGCTCATGAAGGAGGTCTTGTATCCAAAATTTTGACTCCAAAACAGCTTTTATACTTTGGGTGACTGTGACCTAAAGTTTTTGCCCAAACCTTTTTTTTTTCCTTTAAACATAGTTGGCTCCCATTGGCCAACTCCATATACTAGCCCTCACTTAGGTGAGCCTCCCAATGGTTTGAAATTTCTGACCAAAGGCAACCAATTAGAGAAAACCCACTTTATTTCCAAAATCATGCTAAAAACATACCAAACTCTTCCCTAAACAAGAGCAACCCAAGCCAAAACACCAAAATAGTATCATAGGGGATAAAAGCCTCTTCCACTACTTAAAAACCAGTCAAGAGCAACACCCCAAACTCTATATAAAACTCTCTCTTCAGCTCATAAAAAAACGAACCACGTTCTACCTAGAGACCTAAAATTTCAGAGCAAAAACTCATTCATCCAGTCAACAAGCTCACAATTCTGAACCTTAGGGGTGGAAATATGGGTACAGGTGAGCCTTCCCTCTCTTCCTCACAACCTCTCTCAATTTTCTCTTCTCGGTGACTGTGGGTCGAAGTTTCAGACCTGTCGAACCACGTTTTCCCCATTGAGCTAAAACTTGAGAGTAAAAACTGACTGAGCCAAGAAACATTCTCACAATTCTGAATCTTAGGGGTGGAAATATGGGTACAGGGGAACCTTCCCTCTCTTCCTCATAACCTCCCTCATTTTCCTTTTCTCAGTGACTATGGGTCGAAGTTTCAGACCTGTTATGTTTTTATACTTTTTCCACACTTTTGTTTTTAGCATTTTGATTTTCTCTTGTAAAAACATCATTAGCCTTTTGTTCATTATACATTTGAAATTTTGGGCTTGATTCTCTACAATAAACACTTCTAAAGAACCCAAGAGGAGATTTGGGTCATTTTCACATTTTTGGCCCTTATCGCAAAACGTCCCCGACACATATTTAATCAATTTTTTCAATGTTAGGTTGCTTTGGTCCAATAGAATTCATGATATATAAATTTTAATATATTTTTAGTAACAGTTTAGCGTTTATAGCTTAGAAAATTAAAATGCTCACATGAAAAAGGTGAGTTTAAAGCTTATATGACCTCTATCAAACACCCAAAAAAAAAAAGAGAAAAAAAATTAAAAAAAAAAGCTTATATGACAATATAGTGATATATAAGGAACAAGTGCTGAAAAATTTACACCTTCGTTTTACTATAGTACTAATTAAAATTTTTAACATATCTAAATATTATAAAATTCATATTTATTTGATACATAATAATAATTGAAGAAAGAAAATTTGAAGTTGTATCTTCTTTCATGGGTAGGCTGAGTAGTGCCACTAAACCACAAGGTACTTTTTTTGAGAATGAAACCACAAGGTACTCGGTTTAGATAATTATGTTCCAGTATAGAATATAACATAACGAGTTCATCAAAAAAAAGAATATAACATAACAAATAAAAATGAATGTCAAGATTGTTAATGTAATATATTCTATATTTTAATAAAAGAATATTGTCAAATGATTTAATTTGTCAGAAACTTTACATGTAGAATGTTAGTTGATAAAAAAGGGCAAGATTTCCTATTGCTCCAACTCCAATATACTGTCTCTGGAAAAACAATGGTGGGAAATTAATATAATAAATCTTTGAATTGTTTTTGGAATCAATTTGGACATTCCAGAAAGTATAAATTATAATAAAGAAATCAATATAGAAACAAATAAAAAAAGCTGCAATACGATCATATTATACACGTTGTGTACAGTACAGTGTTGCATTCGTATTAGCTTAGCTGTAGCTGTATAAACCGCACTACGCAGCTCATCGGACTCAGTCAGCCAGCGAAGCACACAAAGACAAAGCGAAAGCATTGAGAGTTGACCAAGTTTTTGATATTTTAACACACCAAACAAAATTCTTTTGAAAAGCAGTGTGAACATATAAGACCTGGAGAGAGAGTTGTTCTCAAAAGCAAAACAAACCGTGAGAGTTGAAATTTCAAGAGCGTTAAAGGTCATTTGCCAGCTCAGTAATGGACGGTAGTCATCTCAAAAAACAAGTAATGGACGGTAGCTTTCAATGGGTTGGGCCGGATGGACTTGGGTCTGCCTGACCCATGGGCCCAAGTCTATCTTTCATTTATAGTCTTGCATTTGAAGGGAAGAGAGATTTGTTTCAAATATTTTTTTAAAACGAAAAAAAAAAAAAAAAAATTTCTTCGCTTGCTTGTAAAATTAGGATTAAATTTTGGTATAACTAATCGCTAACCCGTGTTATGCATGAAAATCTATCTATTTGTGAGGTAAACTAAAATAATTTTATAAAAAACATAAGAAACTACATCATTGTATGACATTAATTTATGTTACAATTTGATGAAGAAATCATTGCTTGAACGTGTAATGACTTACAAATTTTTTTTCAAATAGTTTCAAATACTGCAAAAAAAAAAATCTCAAAATTTTAGATATTAAAACTTCTGAAAAACCAAAAAATATTAAAGAATCAGATAATTTACTGTTTAGAAATTATTAAAACAAAACAAAATATATATATATGACTAAACAATAGAGAAATATAAGAGAAAGATGAGTTACATTCGAAAGAATAGTTTCAATTAGTGCAAACTTTTTATCTTGTAAAAAACAGATAAAGAGAGTTTGGTGGTTCATGTATGAAAATTATTTTTCAAAAAATACATGAAAAATCATAAAATATATATATTTTTTAACAAAGTAGAGAAGAAGAAAATAACATAAGAAGAGCTTATACCTCTACTTGCTTAAAAAAAATATTGGGGTTTGTTTTGCCTTTATAATGTTCATGATTAATCTCACAAATTTGAAGATAAATTATCAATGTTTGAGTTTGAGTTTAAATTGGGCTTGTTAGAGAGATATGGTTTCACTGCTTGTTAAGTTTGGATTAAACAAAAATAATTTTTTTTTTAAATAAATGATAATGATGAGTTTGAGTTTAAGTTGTACTTGTTAGAGAGATAGAGTTTCACTCCTTATTAAGTTTTGACTAAACAAAAATAATTTTATTTGAATAAAATGATAATTTTATTTAAATATTATGTTGACGTGAAAAATTATGAGATTTTTAGAGGTTCGGTTATATATATATATATATATAAAATAAATAGTGAATTTTTAGAATTTTTGATAAGACAAATTTTCAGAAATTATTTCTTGTACTAAGGGTGAATGAAATACTATTGTTAGTGGCTTGTTCATCTCTTTAAGTTGTATTACACTCATTTTGGTAGGTTTGGTCCATTAAGCAAAAAGAGAAAATACACGCAAAAAAGAAAAAAAAGGCAAATGCAGAGGTTCTGAACTGACCTTGGTCAGCCTTGGAAAGGAACTCTGCTTGGGTCTCCTCAGCAATCGCAAGAAGACTAAGGCACCAATAAAAAAGGTTAAATCAAAAAGTAGAATTTTCAAGCTTTTGAAATATATCTAATAGAGTTTTATTCAAATTAAACTTGATGAAGCAGTATCTCGTTGATTTGCTGGGATTCGTCCAAATGGCTCCTGGAAGTACTCTGACGACCCTGCGGGAGCAAGAATTCACTCAAGTGGTCACCGGTGTGGTGCCTACCACAACACCTTCGATGATAAAGTCAGTATCGAAGAAGATAATAATCGAAATGCCAATAAAAATGATTCAGGTTGTGATGTTGTTTTTGTATGTACCTTGTTTTGGTGTTGAGAGGGTTTTATATACCCTTGGGGATTGTATCCGTTGGGGCATTAATGCTTCTTCTGATAACGTCTTCAGGGGAGTAATGGGCGTTAATGCCTTCCCGTTGGTTCGTCCAGCTGGTCTTGTAACGGTTGAGGCTTTATTGGCAGCATTCAATGGCCTTAACTCTTCCTCTGATGATGACGATAACGGGTTACGTTCGTCCGTGAGGCCACCTCGTCTATGTTTCACTTCGTCAGTCCCATCAAAACTATTGTAACATTTGATATGATAATTACACGTTGAAGAGAAATAATAAATATATAATATATAAAACTTAAAATAAAAAAGAATATAAAAGAAAAAGAAAATAATGGTGACGCGAAAAATTATGAGAGTTTCGGAGACTTCAGTTATATATATATATATATATATATATATATATATATAAAAGTTAAGTTCTCCAATTAAATTAAAAAACATATAGCATAAATAGCGTTATATTTTCAAGAACAATTTAGTTGATGTACATGTGTTTATAATTAAATAGGAAACGAATGAGAAGAAAAACCAAATTCGTCCATGAGACAACAAAAGAAGAGATAAACCTGCCTCGTCTATCATATAGATAAGGAATAAATGACATGGGTAACGTCTCACATAACAGACAAACAAAGTGTAACGACAGACCAACAAGCAAGATATCATTGAATTCTATAACGCCTCAGCATTCATTATCCATAGATCCATAATCATAAAGAGAGGCATTTACTCCCATCCCCATGGGCAAAGACCTATAGAAAGACACAAGGAATCATAACAGAGGTTCGCAAGATATGCTTAACAACTCTCTAGCCAAATAGCAATTTCTATGTACAATTGAGCTTTGATCTTACTGACTAGCTCATCAAAGGCTTTTTGACACACACCACACCGATGTACTCCTAAGTATATTTATCCAATTTTGCAAGATTTCACGACCGTTGACTTGACGTCGTCCATCTATATTAACGAGGAGTTAAATTGATGATTTTCTGTATCATCAGAAACCTATCTAAGAAACTATACCTAATTCTTACCTGTGAAATTGATAGAGATCATTGCATATTAAAAATTGAGTAAGATTTAGGAACAGTGCTTAGGTGTTGTTCCTTAAGTTCCCTTTTTGAGATTCTACCATGTACATTTTTTTTTTCATGGGAAGGAAGTGTATTTCTTATTTAAGTAGTCATATGGCTTAATCTTAAGATGAGATTCTAAAGAACAACACTTAGGGTTCGTTCGGTTAGAGGACTGGAAAAGTGGGAGGATGAAAAATATTTAGTTTTCTCTCTTGTGTGTTCGGTTGGAGGGGTGAAAAAGTGGGAGGGTGGAAAACTCTTTTGTTTGGTTGAATAGAAAAAGGGAATGATATAAAATGTAATTTATATAAATTGACTATTATACATTTGTTACATAATATGTAAGAAATAGATTTATTTATATTCATTACATAATATAAAATTGATCACATCATATATATAAATTTATATTATTATAATGTAAAAATTATAATAGTGTACATATAAATTTAATTGGGCAAGTGATTTTGTAACTAGCAAAAAGGTGGTTGCAAAATCAGGTCACGTTGAAAAAAAAAAAAAAAAAAAGAAGAGAACGTTGAATAGATCAGGTCACGTTGAAGAAGGAAAAAAAAAGAAAGAGAGACAATAGATCATTGAAAAAAAATAAGTGGGAAGAGGGCATTGTTGTAAAAGTGCTACTATAGCACTTTTTCCCCCAGATTTTTCTCCCGATTTGGGAGGAAAAAAAATGTGGGTCCGGAGAGAAAATTTTCGCCTGGATTTTGTCTCATTCCTATTTTCCTTTCCTAACCGAACAGTTAAAAACAGTATTTTTCACCCTATTTTCCTCTCTCCATTTTCCATTCTCCCTATTCTCATCCCAAACGGACGGACCCTTAAGGTACTGTACCTAAGTTTTGTTTTTAAAGATTTAGTTTTTATCTATGTTAAGACTTAAGAGTCTTGTAGTTCGACTAGTTGACATTTCTTAATATTTTCAATAGATAAATTTAGAATTCAAATCACTTCACTCCCAATTATCGAATTACAAAAAACAAATCCATAAATATAAATAATAGTATGTTACTTAAGATCATTTATCATTTTTATTCAGTATAATAATATTTTATTATATGACGTGAAACAATAATAACCATTTTTATATTTATCAAAATTACATCTAAATAATAGCAAGATATACAATCATATTGAATGTTTAATATTAGAATATACATAATTCTATTATGTATATTTATAAATAAATGTTTATTAGTAATTCTAATTATCAATTTTACCAAAAAAAAATAGTAATTATCAAATTTTATATTTGGACAAAAAAAAAAAAAGGATAAAATTATCTTATGTATTAAACCTTCTCATACATACATACATACATATATATATATATATATATATATATATATATGATGCTGCCAGGTTGGGTCGGGTTCATATTTCCACTTCACAGGAAATATGGTGGCCTAGTTGATCAGTCACTGTCCACTTTGCCATTGGTGGTTACTGACTCACTGGTAATTCCATACAAAGCAAGCTAGTGCGGAACAGAGTTTGTAGTTTGTACATAGATTCTCCGACATCTAAGCCGCAAGTGACCTTTGTCTTTGTGTCATTCAAGTTTTCATAGAAACTTCGTTTCTGATTGTGATACGCTGATTGGTGGTCACTGACTCACTGGTAATTCCATACAAAGCAAGCAAGTGCGGGACAGCGTTTGCAGTTTGTACATAGATTCTCCGACATCTAAGCCGCAAGTGACCTTTGTCTTTGTGTCATCCAAGCTTTCATAGAAACTTCGTTTCTGATTGTGATACGCTGATGCTGCTACTTGTCACAGAGAATATTTTTCCAAAAACTTTAATTAGTGATTCAAATTAACCATGTGTCCCTTTTGTGAGTTTTACTGGATCCTAATGGACAAGAATCTCTGATGCCATTGCCAGGAGAGTAGAGAATAATTTTAGCTTCTAGCTGTAAAATAAATGATTCCAGAATCGGATTAACACTCTTTGGAGTAAACTGACCTCTAAAAAATTAAAGCTTGTAAAAGAAGTACTTTTTTTTTGTACGAATACAATGATGTAATACAGTAATAGAAAGATGATCAAAGTCCATGCAGAGCAGCTTCATGATTCATGAGCTGCCAACGAAATTAAAACTGGAAACAAATGTTTATCAAAAAAAAAACTGGAAACAAAAACAGGTGTTTTTAGAAAGACTCAACCTTTAAAAACTTAGAACATTATTGGATTCAGGAAAGAAAATCTTAACCGTGAACCATTTTATTCTTGAACAATGTCATATCTGGTTGGGCTATTGAAGCTAGATTTCCTTGTAGAGGGTACCTATATGAAAGTCTGTGAGTAAAAAATGGGCAAGGCATATCAAACCTTAATTTTCTTAATTTTATCATATACTTCATTGTTGTTACAACCATGGTTTCCAGGACCAATTCTAATTTAAAGAAAAAGCATTATAACAGAGATTTTTTAAGGAACATATCCAGTGCGTGGTATATGGATCAAATTGAATCTCAGAAACTTTCAAGTGGGGTCCGAGGCAATGTCCTTGAGTCCGTAACCGGCCTACGCAAGCCTTATACTTTGGAAGCAAACTGGATAGCATGAAAGTTCTCTCTATGCTTAACTTTCATCAATAATAACATAGCATATTAAATTTCAAAGGTTCCAAAGCAAAGGCTAATTTATCATAAGGACCTTTTGTCATTCCTTTTCATTTTTATTAATTATCATCATTCCCCTTAGTTTTTTTCTCCCACACAGCATAGTCATTCCCAGAAGTAGCAAGTTTGAAGGTTGGAGGGACCAGGTTCCCAACCTCATATCTTGGACCAATCTTAGCAATGATCTTCTTGTCTATAGCAGCCACATAGAGATCTGCATCAGAGGCTAGAATTCGCACAGAACTTGTGGGCTTGATCCCATTTCTGGATCGAATTGCAATGAGTATAGAGATCCCCTCCTTGAGGCCCCAGTCAAAGAAGTGATCATAAAACTGTCATGAAATAAAATATTCCCATTAATTCAAAGAAAGAAAGAAGAACATTTATTTGTTAATAATCATTAGTATCAATACCATTAAAGAATAACTTGTCAATTTGGATTAAATTGTCTTGATGTCAATAATTAGACATCAATGGAAATTGTATCTGCTAATAGTAATTTGCATGCTCCAAAGTCCATCGGAACCTTTTTAGTAGTAAAAGAACATTTTTTGCAATTATCTTTCGTTTGCAGAAATAGTTGCCAAAACAGTGTGCAGCTATATAAAAAGATCCCATACTACAGAAAATAAGTAAATACAGTATGCTTTTTCAAGTGAATTTTTAGTCAAATTTTAGAAACTTGAACAGATTGTTATCAATTTACTAACAGATTTCTGCCCTAAAGACTATTTTTTGAATTCCAGACAATTTCCTGGATCTACTTTTTGTTCATCTAGGAGCACCATATGAAAATAATATGAAAAAACAAACCATTTGGTGAGAGATAAAGTAAACGAGCAAAAAATAACTTACAATTGATGGGATCCCTGGATGAGTAAGAATGTAGACATATCCCTGCATGACTTTATCTGATGGGAATGGCCAAAGGTTCTGTGTGGAACCTGTATCATGATTATCTATGAACGTTACAGCATTTCCTGGCTTCAAGCCAATCACACCTGGAGGACCTCCATTGGCATCTTTCAACCGCCACAGCTCTCCTTGAATTGCAGTTTGAAGTATCCCTTTAGTTGTAAAATCAAAAGCTGTAACACCTCCTCCAGCAGCTTGTATCCATCTCACAATCTCGCGTCGATGACCATCCTGGTTGTGCACTGGTTTTCCATCACTTCCATAAGCAAGAGTGTTCCATATTTCACCTACTGCAAAATTTGGCTTAGTCTTTGCCATATACTTCTTAGTAAAAGCTGGGGAATATCCTCTGGCAAAATCAAATCTCCATCCATCAAACCCGATTTCAGTCTTTAGCCAGTTCATCCAATCTGATAGCTCTCTTTGGACCCGTAGGTTTGTGTGGTCGATATCTGGAGCACCATCAAAACCACCACCAGTGTCAGGATTTCCATTGCCATCACAATAACGAGTGTCATCACTGCAAATGAAAGATGGACCCCAGTCAAGGCGATCATCTGGAGTCCCTCCTTCAAAAACAGACCAAATTCCTCTACTATCTTTCTTCTCAGCACATCTGTGGTTTATGACTATGTCCGCTATGCAATGGATCCCCTTGTCATGGAAGGCTTTTGTCAGCCTCTTCAGTTCATCTTGGTTTCCATATTTTGATGCATTGAGATCATAGAGCCTTCCAGGCAAGTACCCTTGAGGGCCTAGACTAGAGACAAAGCAAGGAAACAATTTTAGCAAAGTTTCTATATGCTCTATTTGCTATACTTGTTACTGCTAAAGAGTAAAGACTATGAGAGCCTGTTTGGTTGCCAAAAACTGTTTTCTGTTTCCAAACCCACAAAAAAATTTGTTTTCAGTTTTCATTCTCAAAACCTATTTTCTAAACTATTGGTCACCTTCCAGTTCAAAATTTCAAACAAGTTTAGAAATGAATCCTAAATTAAAAAACATAAGTAGCTGGGAGAAGCTCAATAGAACCTTTGAGCAACTTGGCAAGCATGTTTCCTAGAAGTACATGTGACCACGTAGTGGGTTGGAACAATTTTCCTCCGAACCGGTTTGAAGACAAATTTGAATTAATGAAACAAGTTTTTAATAATTCAGCAACTTTTTTTATTTCAATAAAAGTGATAATGTTTTAGTTCTCCATTTAACTTCAGTATCTTCTAAATATAACCTTAATCTTTAAAACTAATTAACCAATATTTCAGATTCTAAAAGGGAAAAGGATAAAAATTGGGGGGGGGAGGGGGGGGCGCATATATTCTTTTCTTCTTTTGGTGAAATGTCTTTAAATTTTACATTGACCCCACTTATTCTTATCTTAATAGGTGCAATTCCAAATAGTATCAACAATTTTCTACAATTTTAATCCAACACAATTTTTTTTTTTTCCTTCTTCGAATTCCAGGGGTTCAGTGGTTGCAATTGTCCCCACTGGACACTAGGTAGCTCTGCCTCTAGCTATTTGATTGAAATCTTTACATAGTATGAGATGAATACAATTGTAACATAAATGTTCTAGTTCGCAAATCTTACAAATGAGACACCCCTAGAGGCCATAATCATTTGATCACATAGATACACTGCAATAGATATGATTTTGCATTAAATCTATTTACACGCAAAAAGATAGGAAAAAGAACTTAAAAAACTAACACAATGCATTTTAGCTCCAGCTAGAATGAAGGGACACCATAAACAAGTTGAAAGTTTGAATTTTGAAACACCAAATTCAAATGTTTTATCATGAAAAGGAAAAAGAAAAAACAATAAAACCTAGTGGAGATTAAGATTATAAACTTGTATATGTAATGATTTTTAGTAAAGGTGTACCGTCAGAAATAGAGTGAGCAGGTTGAGGGAGCCAAACATGAGTAATCCCAGAAGTAGCCAGTTCAGGAACTGAGTTTCTTAAGAAGTTGTACCATCCTCCTTCCTTCTTCCATGACTCCCAGTTGAACCCCTGTCCACCAAAATCCCAACAAATTCATATATTTTATGATTAGTATAGCTGATTAGCCACAAAAAAAGAAAAAAGAAAAAGAAGAAGAGGGTCAATTATACATTATTCTATTATAGTGTTTTGTGCATACCTGAAATAGAATTTGAGAAGCTGTGAAGTCTGGAATGAAAGCAATAAAGAGCAAGAGATAGTAGAGGGAAATTTTGTTTCCCATCTTCCCTTTTGCTATTCAGATTTGCTTGTTTTTTGAGTTTAATGACTCTTTAAAGGAACTAAGAGGCAATCAAGCTAAGCTAAGTTAATCATTTGGAACTTGACTTGTACTGCATTGACCTATATGATTGGCTAATAAAGTCCAACATGTGATGGCCTTCTGTGAGTGGAATCCTCAAAATTGCAAATTGCCTAACATTTTAGAACATTCTCTTCCCACGGTGATTGGGGAGCGTAAAGAACAAGTTGGAACAATTTCATGGTTTCTGCCTTTGCAATTGCGATCTTTTACTTGTGAAATAATCTCAACGATTCCTTATGCAAAGCTCAATCTTTTGCTAAGAAGCTTCAGTGACCCACTTAGCAGATGAGAGAGACACACAATAGAATATCATACATGGAAAGTGGAAACTAATAATACATGTAATCTTCTAAGTATGGTGGAATCCCACATCAGAAACACGATGTTTTAATAATGAGAAGTATGGACTAAAGGACACGACCTTACTTGAACAGGATCTGTTCTATCGGTTGTACCTCTGTGTCCTTGATCATTAAGGAGACAGGATCCCAAGTCTGGTGGATGAATCCAAGACCGTCTGATCAGAGCGTGCTTGATTAACAGCCTTATGATCTGTGGATTAATGCGGCAGTAGATGATCGTTCTCAGTCAGTGAACACTGGTTGGGAATTGGGATGGTCATGCGGTTGTCTGACAGACCTAAAAAATCTTCTTCGTTTTTATTGAACTCTTTTTTTAACCAGTTTGTCTTGTTATCAGTTTTCATTTATTTCCTAATTATATGTCTTCGGGCTTCCAACAGTGAGATTAGGACTATCCAATCCTATTGATCAAGTTGTACTGGTTTAACATTTCACATTATAATTAAAACAATTGAAAATTTTGCAAATTTTTTTTTACTTGAAGTTTGTTATTTATTAGTTAACTTCCCAATTCTCATTACTATTAAAAAAGAAGAAGAAAAAAACTCAAGATTGACATGTACTAACGTGTGAAGAACAAATCAATTTCTCAATGGTTTTTTTTTTGGGGCCTTGTATGGGTGTTTAGAAGAGAACTCTTCGAACATTGACAATTTTCATTTAGCACCATCATCGATTTGGGAAATTCTTGCCTAGTCCCGGACTACAAGGTCACCAAACTGACCTTGTAGTCCCAGCCAATAAGAACAAGACTAGTAAGATGAAAATGCTGATATCATTTAAATAGTACAGCTCATCGATAATAGCAAATGCTGGTCTTTCGTTAACGTTCCCGTTAGCCAGCTGTTTTCAACAGTTCTTTCACCAGTTTCAAAAGTTTTCGGGCACACCTTAATTTTAGATTTCAATCCACCCGCTTGTTTCTTATATTTTGGGTGGGTTTGGATAGAGAGTTTTGCGTTCACATTTCCAATTTCACGTTTCAGATTTTTTTTTTCTTTTCTTGCACACAAATTTCAACAGGGGACAGGAGGTATATTTATCACTGTGCATAAACAGTAACCACACTATTCACGCACAGTAATACACTGTTCATCACTATATCAGCCAATTTTTTATTAAAAATAGAACCTGTGATATTATTCACATATTTAAAAATTATTTTGCTACAGTATTTTCAGTTTTCAGCTTTATCCAAACGTACCCTTCATTCCTCCTCTTCAACATAAAAATGAAAATCACTTTCTTGTAACTCTCTCCCAGCCAACACACCCATGGTCTCACTGGTTTTTTCACCTTGTAGCTTTTTTCATTTTTTGTTTGTCACTGAAAGCTTAGAAATTCATCTCTCATGTTTTGTGTTTAATTTTGTAGATCATTAGCATGCACGAGTTGAAGAAAATCCACAAGGTTCAAAAGGTGACAATGAAATCGTACTCTCTAATATCTATTTCTCCTTTCAAAAGCTCAAAAAGTGTTTTACATTCTTACTCAATTAAGTGTTGTTTTACATTTCTGTCTATGGTGCTCTGAATCATCAATGAAGTTCTTAGCCTCTGTTCGGTTTCAGAGAAAATAGAAGGAAAAACTTGATGCCAAATTTAAGTTGTAACCACCATTTTCATGGAATCATAGGTGCTTAAAGGTGATTTTGGAAGGGGGTTAAAAATAGTAGAAAAGCCTCATCACATTCCCAGTGAATAGGCTGATCGGGAAACATTTTCTTGCAAATATGTTCCTACAGTATGTTTATTTTATTTTAATTTTTTCTTAACTTTTTTTTTTTCCATGTAGATACTGTTCATTGGATCACAATCCATACTTGGGAGGGCAGTTGTTGTGAATGCTAATCCTGATATGATTTGGAAGCATGAAAGGCCATTGGTTTAAAGCTACGTATATCTCTATTGGATCTAGCCGAATTCTGTTTTTTGCTTGGAGAGGTGTGTGTGCAAAAGAAGACTCAAAAAAATTTGGAAACCAACTTTGGCATATTAACTACTGTTGAAATGAAGATACAAGTCCAGAGTACAAGTCCGAATTCTGTTTTTTCTATCTATTCTTAGTTGCTTGTAATCACTTTTACTCATCAATAAGAAAACTAAGCTCTATTTAGTTTTCTTCATCTTTAAAAGCTTTGAGTTTTTACAACTCTTGAGTAAGCAGAGTGTTATGGCAAATTCAATTTGTAAAAGAGGCTCTATCTCTCTCTTTGGACTGTGGGTAATAAAATTAGAGAGGTGCTGTGGTTTGATTCGTTGATATATGTGAGTTGCAGCATTCATATTTGTGAGATTTCTTCGGTAGTGCTGTTGCTTTTGCAGCTTTTTCATTTGGTTAGAATTTGTGAGATTTCTTTGATAGTGCTGTAGCTTTTGTAGCTTTTGCTTTTGGTTGGAATTTGCTTTGTAGATCTCTTTGATATATGTGGCTGGAACCTGGCATGAGAACTGCAAATCTTTGATATATGTAGATTTCTTTTGTGGTTTAAGATTTATCAACTTGATGTATCTCCCTAAAAACTGCAAATCTTGCATATAAAATGGCTTAGCATTAAGCTTCAAATTTTCTAACAGTTAGTTACTTATTTTCACAAACAATTTTTGTGCATTTCCAAAAAAAATTAAAATTAAACAAAATAAGGAACTACTACCAATCCCAAACCACAATACAAAAGGGATTACATTAAACCCAAACCAGGTAACAGGTGAATCTTAGAAAACCAAACAAAATTGTTAAATTCATGTGTTTCTAAGCTTCCCTATATTGTTTTCTATAATCTTAAACTCAAACCAAATTGTTAAACTCATGAAATGAAAACAAAAGCATAACACAAGGAACTGATAAACTAAGCAACCAAACATCGGTATCAAAGAACACAACCTAACAAAATCTCCACCAGCCAGTCCTTGGCCATTGACACACGCACGCTCTACTGGTACTGGGCTTCATACCCATTATAAAAATCTCAAAAACATTCAACAATAAATGAATTAGATTTAAAAATAAAATAAAAAGCAATGAAAGAAATAAATAAGGTGTGTTAGAAGAAACAGAGATTTTCAAATTTGGTGGAGGTAAAGTAGAACAGAAGAGAAAATGGAGAGAGAGAGAGAGAGAGGATTCTAAAATTTACATTTAAACCCAAATCTGACCCGCCAATTACATCCCCAAAATTTTGAATTTTTTTGAATTTGCTTTCACCGTTTTATAGGTTAACAGACGTTAAGATTATCAAGGGTTGTTGTGCTGATGTGGCAGTTAGGATGATGTAATCTATTTTTCTACCGTGGCATCAACTTATTGGCTGGGACTACAAGATTAGCAGGCTGACCTTGTAGTCCCAGACTAGCTAAGAATTTCCCCATTGATTTTAGATCCAACTTTATATATAATATCTTTGGAAAGTGGTTAATAGAGAGAGAGGGTAAAGTTTTGTGGACCGTGGGTTTCATAGAAGTATCAAGTAATGAAGTAGAGATTGTGGGACACGCTCTGTGTTTACTTTGTTAAGTGTTGGGGAGGCTACTGTGGGTCTGACACTAACTCGCAAAATTTTTCAATTTAAGAATTAGCACATGCTAGATAAGGAGTATTGTGGTTAAGGGTTGCACTTCGTGTTCACGGGCGGATTCGTGTTGTGTCGAGCCATAAATACTTTGCTATATGAGTTTATCTGAACTCGACTTGTTTAGTAAACGTGTCAAGAATTCTCAACCCTAATCCGACTCGTTTATTAAACAGGTTGACCCAACACGATACGTTTAACATGTTTAATTAATAAGTCATGTAAAAGTCAATACAAATAACTTGTTTAATAACCTGTTTGATTAATACAACTACAACCATAAATATAGTAATAAACATATAATTACAACAAAAAATTAAGCAATAATAACAAAATTTAATACATTTATCATCCAAACGAGTTAGACGGGTTCACATGTTGAACACGAACATAACCCGTTTATTAAACGGGTCAGCCGTGTCGACCCAAATATGACCCGAACCCGTTTAGCTTTAACCCATAACCTGTTTATAAATGGGTTAATCGTGTCGAGTTAGCAGATCGTGTCAGATTTTGCCACCCCCAATTGTGGTATAAGGGTGTGATCAAAAGTTGATTGTGAACTTGGGTTTAACAGCAAGCTACCAACCAACTCGATCAAATCATTTTTGAAGGAACTCCAACCGTTGCTGATTGTGAACATGCTAGTTGTTGACCAATTCGATAAGGGTAAATTGGTGGTTGGCTCAGTCGTCCTTAAGGGTTGTCCCATTGATGCTGGCAATCGAGGTGGCATTAAGATTGACAAGCATGTGAGGTGAAGTGATGGTAACCTCAGGATTCCATTTTCCATAGGAGAGGATCTAGTGGAGATGTACAGATCTTTGTTGAATCTCGAGTTGGAGAGGAGAGAAGTGCCATAGCCTATAGCCATGACTGGGGAATCAAGGTATTGATCAAAACACTTCAAATGGGTTCATGTAGCTAGTACACAAGATACTCCATCATCTCCTCATTTTTTCTTATTGTATTGAGATGAAAATAGGGAAAGGATTATTTTTAACTGATGTCTTCCCTTTTGTGAGTATTTTTTGAGTCGCTCTTCACAATGCACAACTATCCTCCATTTTTTGTATTGCTGTGAGTAATAGATTTAACTATCTTATATATATAACACCATGTTGATAGGCTCAAAATTCCCTCAATTTGCTACCTCAAATCGACCAGTCCAAAAATAAATAAATAAATAAACCTAGAGCTGTTACCTCAGCATACTGTAAGTCTCCTTATTTAGTAAACACCAGAAGCAGCTTTGGTCCTTGCTTACCTTTCAACACTTTGCTTACCTGTGGTGCCAGTTTATGCAGCAAATTACTCCGTATTGATCCCTTCCAGAAAATCGAAGGGTGGATAATTTGAATCAACAATGCCACAATCGACTGGGCTGTAGTTGGCGACTCCAGCAGCAGCAAAAATCATTTATCCTTTTTCCTCTTGGATGAATAAAGACCATTGGTTATGCGGTCCACACAATATGAAGTCTTTTGGAGGAATAAAGACCATCATGATCATGCTAGTTCTTTGGCCACAGCAGGATCAGGTTGCATATAATAATAAAAGAATAAAAAAAATCCATATTACTGATAATAGTTCAACAGTAAGATTAGTGATCAGGTTGCATATAATAAAAATCCGGTTAAACCAACAAAATAGAAAGGCCTAATGACAGCCGGAAGCGTAATTTTAATTTGCTGTTCACAAGGGAATGAGGGAGTCAGGCCACATTCAAAAAGGTTGTAGAATTATCATAGTTGGTAGTACATAAACTAGGCCTGGATATTCTTGTATCAGTTAAAGGCTCATATAAAATATAGGAAGGATGGCAACACCAAAAACTAGGAAAAAAGGAAAGTCTTTTTTTTTTTTTTCTTTTTCTTTTTCAACTTCTTCATTTATCTGTTTTAGGGCTAATCCAAACAAAATATTATCCAGAGAAACAATTATACAGGAATCACCTATCATTTATACACCAAAAAGATATCAAAAAGGAGATTAATGGTCTTCCACCTCCTTATCTCTACCCCAAGAATAAGAGGAAAAATTTAGAAATCAAAAAGTTCCCAACCCCCTCCAATTTTGGTACAATAGATGGCAAACAATTGAGATCAGAGTGAAACCTACAAACTTGTCAAAAGTAATTCCCAGGGGGCTACATCATCAGTGAGAACGTATGACTTGTACAAAATCTTCCAACTATTCATCATCCTCTGAATCTGTATTAAATAAAGATAATAAATCTTCAGCTCTAAAAAAAAATAAAAAATAAAAAGCTACTTTAGACTACAAAAGAAAATAATACAAAATGGATAATGTTGCTCTTCCCTAAACTGCATATGCTTTTCCACATATTTTAGAACTCAACACGGTTGGTGTATATATTTGTAATGCGTAAATGGAAAAGATATCAGTATATCACCACCTAAAGGTAACGAGAATAGTAAAGAAAGCTGCTTTGCAGGATGCAGGCAAGCCATTGCTCCCATATCAATTCATTTTAATATGTCAAATTGAGATTGTTGTACAAACATGAGAACATTATGCAATGAGTCTCCTCGATGTAACAAATAAGACTTGTAGAAAGGAAGCTCCATTTTTTATGGGCTCTACATATATACGGATTCATCCATTTCAGATCACACACACACACACACACACACACAGATTTATAGCAGATTCCAGATGTAATGGAACAATTTTTTGAATGATAATATGAAAGCAGTGAAAAGCTTACCAGATCTTATATCTTCTCCCACTTTTCCTCTATTTTTCAACTGTCTCCGGACCATTGCACATATAAGTACCCACCAGTATATGTGAAACACAAGTAGCATCAGCAACATTGTATTGAAAGCATAGTACAGCAACGTATGATAGGCCTTTGATAGATTCAAGAACTCAATGAGATCATAGCTGGGAAATGGCAATAGTAAGAACAGATAAGTCAAAGGAGTATCAAAGCCAAATGTAGTGAAATAAAATCATTTACCAAGAGGGCAAACCTTGTTGCATTTATAACCCAAAAAGGAAAGAATATTAGCCGCAGAATGAGCCAAGAAATGACAAAGAATCCAAAGCACACACTTGCTCCAAGCTCCTTCTCAGAATATTTAAAAACTTTAGCAGCTTCCATGAATACATCACTTGCATCATGCAGGGCAAGGATGATTGAGCCAATCCGGAAAAACCTATAAATGGAAAATTAGTACCTGTTCTCTTGCAAAATATTAATACATTAAGTTTACTAAATATTGCTTACTAGAAACTCTTGCACAAACACCAACAAAGCAAAAAGTGGTACATAACTCACAAGGGCTGAGATATTTGCTTTTTAAGAGTTCTCTTAAACTACAGTTTGTTAAGGTAGACCTATGCACTTAAAAGAACCAACTGGAGAATCCTCAGTAATGTATGGTTTTAGTTTAGCTCAGGCACAAGAGTGCCTTCCTTAATGTGATATCTTTTTTTGATAAATTCCTTAATGTGATATTGTATTGTATTAACATAAGATTAGCAGTGAATATTGTGCCAAGAAGAAACAGTAAACAAATAGTAAATATAAATATTACCATGAACAGTTCTATATAAGTTATAACAATCAATATATCCCAAAAATTTTAAGAAGGTAAGCATGAATGTTCTTTATAATGCATAGCATTGCCAAGCCGCTATATTTCCTAAAACAGCAAACAAAAACTAACAATGTCACAACAAAAACTGTAATAAGTGATGAAATTCCAAGAACATGGATAAACAGCTATGTAAGAATCGGCACACTTGGCTGGTCTGCCACAATAGAGAACAGAATGACAGACAATTGCAATGAAAAATGATGGGCTAACTGCCTCAGCAGGAGTGTTAGTGAATCTAACCATGGCATTAAGGTTCTGCCTGCCAAATATCACAACATTAAAGTTCTTTTATAAGATTATGAAAAGAATGTCATTTTACCTGCCGCATGTCGCAACATTAAAAAGGATTTTTTTTCATAATATATTCAAAATGGCATCATTTCACTTACATTACATTATTTGAAACCATTTTAAAACACTAAATTTAAATATTTGATTTTTTGAATATAAAAATTGATTATTACAGGTACAATTGATTGGCTGAAAATTTTCAAAAAACACTAATATTTCAACATCACATGGGCTACAAGCCGAAGTTTTTTGAGGGTTTGAAAGTAGAATTGAAATGCACTCTCTCCATATAAATATGTGCATGCCAGAAGTGATAGGATAATGCGCGTGAAGCTTGTACATTGAGCGTTAAGTTTCTTGTAAGACTAGCAGTCAACTCATGCCATGCACAGAATTTGATAAGACCCTAACTAATTGATAGATAAACCTGAGGTAAGTAGCTAACTGAACGAAGTCTTCAATCTGACCTCTAGTAGGACTGCCTCTTGACTTGCTAAGGTCAGGAATATAGTAATAGATTCAGGTCTTTCTCTTCCCTGAGGGCGCTACTTTTTCCAAGTGAATAAGCAGTCAAAACTGACAAAATAAATCCCCACACCAGTAATGAAAATGTATCCAAGTTAAATCAGAAGGCTGCAACTCTTATCAAGATCATATATCTAATCATGGCAGCCAATTTTTAGTTTTATCTTTTTAATGGGCAGGAATATGTTTTTGATTGCTAAACGGACAGAGTTCTCTTCATTTTTACTTGCCAAATGTCCACAATTGATGAATGAAGAAATTTAAAGGTTAACTAACGCATGCAAACTACGAATATTATTTATATGTTTGGTGTTGAGAACAATAAAGCTGATCCACAAAAAACCTCTGATTTTAAAACATCTCAATAATTGTATGCCATTGCTATCGTTACTTAATTCAAGCACTCATATCATATACTAAAAAAAAAAATTGAGTCCTAGAATCTGTGTTTATGCCAAGTGATTGTCTTCACTTCTCTCTGCCCCAAATGGCTACACTCTTCTAGCACCAAGAGGTTACACTTTATTAAAAACTTTGGTAAATTACATAATTCTCCTATAGTTTGAGTAATTTCATATTAAAATCTAATTTTTTATATATAAAAAAATTATAATTAAACTCCCATCTCAAAATGAACCAAAACTTAATTGTATAAAATATCAATTCTTAAGGGCTTTCCTCCTTTGAACCCTTTGAGAAGTAATTTGTCACTAACTAATTAAAAACTAAATGAATAAGAAAATTAATCCAGAACACATTTACAGGCACAACTGGCTAGATTTGTGCCACAGAAAAATTACTAGAAATCAAGACAGCTCTATGCCAACAAAGGGGTAGAACACTACAAGAGATCCACACATGAGTATTCATGTACATCAGCTTTCCTCATTTCAAAAAAAAAAAAAGTATTACTTAAAAAAAAAACACAAAAAACTATTTAATGTGACTTGCTGAATGATTGTACTTAGAAAAAACAGAAATAATACCTTGTAATATATGAGTACCCAATCAAGGCAACAGTAATTATATGATGGGACATCATCACAGAGAAATCCTTCCTTCGAGTCTCCCATGTAAGGAGCGCAGCAATGCTGTAGGTGTAGAATCCACATTGGCACATATAGTAAAGCTTTAGGGGAAGCCTGAAATGATAAATAAAATGGTCATTTTAGACAATTTATACCAATTCATTTTGATGGTATAACTCAAATAAGTTTAGAACTATCCTATCCTAGAGGAATATATATATATATATATATATATATATATATTCAAGTTGTTGAAAGCCCATATCCATTGCAAACCAACCAAATAACCAGAGCCAACCCGAAAAAAAAGAAGAAAAAGAAAAGAGAGAGAGAAAGACATCTCTCCATAGTTATGTTGTATGTCAAAAAGTAAAACTGGCATGCTGTCTAAAGAGAGCAATATCATTACCAATCATATGCATTCAGAAGAGAAACGAAAGCTAACAAAAACCACACAGTAATTAATAAGTAGATGGCTATGCCCAAAAATAAAAAATAAAAAGAGGGGGGGAGGGAGCAAACTCATTTGCACATAAAAATAAAAATAAAAAGGGGGGAGGGGGGCGTTAATAACAAGCTAACAAGCTAATATTGCCAATCCTCCTTTATATTTACCCTATCAAAAGAGATTAGACATTCTGCCCTGCAAGAAAAGAATGGAAAAATCTTCCATCTTGTCCAGTGTGTACATGGTATCATAGAAAAATATTTCAGAGCAAAAATACAGAAAAAAAGTGGTTTCTTATATCATATCCACAGCTTGGTCATCATCCATCCAACGCTATGACATATATGCCTCTAGCCATTCTAAAAAAGTAGCAACAAAATTTAGGTTTTTTTAATTATTTATGTCTCTCTAGAGGACCTGCTTGGCTCTATTTTCTTGTGATTAAACAATAAAAGGCGAAGGAGAAGCCTCTTGTGCAATGCCATAGTATAGTTTTGTAGAGAAGGGTATATACCAGCATGCTAGTAGCCAATGTTTTTCTTTCATTTTACACATTTAAACAAATTATGAAGAAACTTACAAGAAACCTAGTAAGAAAATGAAGCCAAGCATGTGAATTACTCACGGCAACTCTTGATTTGGCCAGCCTCTAAAGTATTCTTTAGTATCCCTGAACCATGGTTCACTGTGTGTTATTTTGAGAACACATGCTTCAACAGTAGCATAGTATGCTAGCTTCCACATTGACTCTGAGCATTTTACAATCTTTGACCGTGTTGCATCATCAATCTTTAGTGGAACAGCTCCATTATATCTCAACAACCAGATGGACAATTTCTGGAAGAAAATATATAAAGAATAATTCAAATAATATTAATGAAACATAGTGTTTAAAATGTCATGTCCTGTTCATTTTCTTTTTCTTGTAACAACAAAGCATGCAAGATTGATACTTAGAAAGAGCATCAGATATTTCCAATAACCATTAACTATCTCAGCATGAGTTTTGCTTTTAGGTATAGTAATAAGCACAGAAGTTTACTATGAGCATGAGCTTCATTGAGGAACATCATTTCTCACAAGAGTGAAAAGCTTAAATGAATACTGTGTTTTAATCCAAATATACCCCAAATTGTTGACAGCAGAGCTATTGTCTTATTAGAAAGATAAAAAAGAAAGTTTTGATGATATTCGTCACTGCCATTTAAGAAAAGTAAAATGAAGAAACATGACACAAAATAATTTGTATCACATCAACAGATGCATGCATGCACATGAACAAAGATATCTTTTGACATGGTATATGTGGAAAACACAGGAAAACAGCCAGAGAGAGAGTATGTGGTTTGTGTTTTGTGAAAATTCAAAAACACATTGATTTGAGAACACATATTAACACTTTACAGAAGGTGAATTGGCAAGGTATTCAAACATAAAAGAACTTGAAACGTTCAAATAGTACATTACAGGGCATATAATGGAAAATTTCAGCAACAGAACACTCTCATGTTGCAAGCTGAACTCTCTGAAGATTTCCAATGCAACAACTGAAGCACTGAATTACATCATAATGCAAAAATTTTGCCAATTAAGGGAGCATGTAATCCTGTTAGCTCTACTACTCTATCGTTACAGCGCATATAACCCCCAAATTTCATGGGGAACGAAAGTCAACTCTTTCTTTGATGTGTATAATCACCATAGCAACAAAATTTCTCCTTTAGTTAAAGTGATAATATTTAATTCCTCTTGACATGCTCACTCAATCCCAAGTATCCACTTTTTATTGACATTGCATTCCTTTTGTACTTCAATCATAGTCAATTCTTTCTTCTTTTTTTTTGAATGTCGGTTTTCCATTCTTTAAATTAAGCACAGTAGACCATTCTCTCCACAAGTTACTACGATCCTTTCATTCTATTTATTTACTATTGTTCTATGTCTGTGACAATCATTCATATGCGAATCAAGCAAACACGTAGCAGAGAAAATTCTTTTTCTTTTTTCCTTTCTTGATTAGCTGTAATAACAATTTCAAGTCTTCAATACCTCCCAGTTTAATCAACAGCAGCAATGTTATTATCAAAAAAAAAAAAAAAAAAAAAAAACAGCAATGTTAAAAGTGTACCTAAGCATGCTTGAAGCTCAAAACTCGAAACCCCCAAGTCTAAGCATTTTGCTTGGCCAAAGCGAAACTAATTTGATGAAGATATTATTATTGCTACTTTTTTGAAGGAGCAAAAAGCATGCCTAGGAGAGTTTTTTTTTTTCTAGAAAATATATCATTAATATTAACCACTGGATCTTGAAGGAAATGATATGGACCATTGATTTATTATACATATAACATTCTTCCTACACAAACAATTTTTTATTTGACATATTAAAGACACAAACAAGGCTAGTTTACCATTCTTGTGCTTTTTGGTCTTTGTCTTTTGGATATATTTTGATTGAACCATATAAGCATACACTTCATTTTGACCATAGGTAATCAGTTATGTACAAGAAAATTCTATAAAATGCTATGATTTTTTTTTTTGATAGGTAAAAAAAAATCATAACATACATCTGTAGATTTCATCATTTTAAATATAAAAACTTTCTATTTGCAAAAGTAACCATAACATACATCTGTAGATTTTTTATAGCAATACATGCATTTAGAAAAGAATCTAGTCATTACACATAATTCAATATGTCAATTAGAGTATTTAGTTCTATTTATATAACTACTTTTTAAACTAATAGTTCTACCGTTCTAAAAATAAATCTGCACCATAAATATGAAAACAAATATCAACTTTGAGAAAACATTTGAGACAGGCAATATTTTTATAAACTATCCTCGTTTAATGATTTAAATTTCTTGAAATTAAACGCCAAGAGCATTAAAGCTCAACTAGTTGGCACTTCCTAGTATTTCCAATAATAACATCTAGGGTTTAAATCCCCCTCCCTTAACTATTGAGTTATCAATGAAAAAATCTTGAAATTAATCATATATTTGAAACCTACTGGTTCTGCTCTGAAATGAAGAAATAGCTTAATCTATTATATATACGAAAAAAAATAATAAATAAATTTTTTTTTTGTGCAGATTGTGTTGTCTCATAATCAACATTATTATCAAATTGCTTCTTTCCATGAATTATGCATATTTTACTACAAATTATACTTTTTTACAAAATAGAAAAAGATGGAAAGACATTTTTATTGGTAAATGATATAGTCTTCTTTAAAATGACAGAGAGATTGAGAGCAAAAAAATGGTATATTGATTTCTTCATTTTTAGCTAAATATGAGATCTACTTTACTTTAGGGTTATATATAAATATATACACGGTATGATTTGAAACCTATGATATCTGATCCATGATGATCGCTCATGATTCAAACCCAAGTCTTATTTGCCGACAATAGACTTTATTAGTTGAGCTAACTAGAACCCATTTAAGTTGTAATAAGTATAAAAATGCACTAAAAAGGTCATACCAATGCACAAAACTCTCACTTTTATTAGGTAACTAGCAGCCTTACCCCCCATGTTTTTACTTTGGAGAGGTTAATTCCCAGTCCTAAACCTATGACTTGGTGCTTGGGGTGGCACCAAGGCCTGACCTCTAAGTATAATAATTATAGAACCAAAATCATAGGGCCTTATTAAATTGCCTAAGTGGCCTAGCGTAAGACCTGGCCTGCCTAATGACTAAAGTAAAGAGCCATTCATTTAAATGAATGGCAGCTAAAATTTCCACTGGTCAAGAGCCTTGTAGCTCAATGGCTGAATCCCCTTCCCCCCCAGTTGTTCAGGAAAAAAAAACCTTCCACAGCGAGACTCTTGTCCAGCACATCATCAATCAAGCTAAATATACCATTCACCACAGAATTCGAACCTACAAATATAATGAAAAAAAAAATTAAGCAATGATTGGAACTCCTAAGTGCAAACTTGTTTCCTAATCGAATGACAAAGGCCGTGTCAAGCTCAATCCTAATCGATGATAATAGAGAAAATTAAGCTGTAACTGACAACACAGTATTTTTATCATTAGATAGATATACAAAAACCACCCTATCATCAATGCCTCTCACTTCAACTGTTTTCAGTTATAATTTACGCTTTGTTTGTTTCGGAAATAATATTTTCTAAAAAAAGTCATTTTCTATAAAACTATCCAATATTCCTATGTTTGGTAGCAACCTTAATTGAGTTGAAAAAATTCTCCTAATTTCTCCTATTTAGCTTGCAGTGAGATAGACTTGTTTTCCAAAAAACAGAAAAAAAAAAAAAAAAAAAAAAAAAAAAAGAAGAGTAGAAAACAATCTCCAAGCGTACTTGTTTTTGTTGACCAAAGAAAAACACTGAACACAAGGTTTCCATTGAAACAAACGGAGCATTAGATTCTTTTTCCCTTCATTCCTTATTCCTTACAATATTCTTTATTCACGAATACTGATAATCCTTGAGCAACACTTACATCCTTATAATCATGCACTCAAATAAGATTTAGCAACTAAATGCTCTCATTCTTTGCTGATTGAATCCAAGAAGCAATTCTAATATTAAAGATCATACATCTAAGATAGTTGTAACCTAAAAAGAAATGTACAAAACAATCACACTACAAATAAAGTCCAAATGCTACTTTTCCTCCACAATTTTCTCAGCAAACAAACGCATTTCTAAAAATAAACCATAACAAACAAGAATCAAGAATTCGAAAAATTGCAAAGTAAAGCGAAAAGCTACAAAGAATGCTTGCTCTAGAGCGAAACAAAGAGCAAGAAGCTTACGCGGAAGATGAATTTGTCGAGGAAGAACCTGGCGGCGAGGAAGCCGAGAGCAAAGTAGATAGCGACGAGGAAAGAAGAAACAGGCTCGACGCTATTGCTCCAGATCGAGTCCATGTGAGAGTCCGAGCAAGAATGTCACAGAGAAGCATCAACCGGCGAAATCAATCGCTGCCAACTCCGATTCCGGCAACCGAAAATCAGCGACCGCAATGCAAGAATCGGATGCGATTGACCGCCATTTCTATACTATCCGAGATCTAAAGCTTGGCCCTAATTTTTCACACAGCAAGAATTATGAAGATTTTTTTTGGCTCGCTCAGTTATAGAGAGAGAGAGAGAGAGAGAAAGGGTGGCAACGGAAATTAGGGAGGTCGAGGATGAGATCTTGCTTTATTTATTATTATATATATGTAATGATCAATTAGTTAGCGGACAATAAGAGCTCTGCGTAATGTGGACTTTTTTTTTTTTTTGGGTCAAGCAGGGTGAGCTTCGGTCTAATATTTCAGTGCACTGAATCCGTGTTAAAGATTACGTGTAATTTGTAGTATGAATTTAGCAGAATGGGTCACACCATTGTGATGAGTTCAGTGCTCTAGTGAGGGTTAGTCATGAAATTTGAGTTTAGTGTGTTATTATTTATGTATTAGAGTAATAGATATTTTAAAATATAGATATGTTTATGTATTCTAATGTGTCCAGTTTATTAGTCACAATTTTAATTTTGTGTAACAGTTGTATTCAATTTTTTTTCCACAATTATGAGGTCCACCTCACATAAGAATGATGTTACATGCAACCCTTACAAATAATAATGAATTATTAATCATATATTATTTATGTAATGTGGGTTTAGTGTGGTATTATTTATGTATTAGAGCACTAGACACTTTAAAATATAGATATGTTCTTGTATTCTAACGTGTCCAGTTCATTAGTCACAATTTTAATCTTGTGTAACAGTTGTATTCAATTTTTTTTTCCACAATTATGAGGTCTACCTCATATAAGAATGATGTTACATGCAACTGTTACAAATAATAATGAATTATTAATCATATATTATTTATGTAATGTGGGTTTAGTGTGGTATTATTTATGTATTAGAGCACTAGACACTTTAAAATATAGATATGTTCTTGTATTCTAACGTGTCCAGTTCATTAGTCACAATTTTAATCTTGTGTAACAGTTGTATTCAATTTTTTTTCCACAATTATGAGGTCCACCTCACATAAGAATGATGTTACATGCAACCCTTACAAATAATAATGAATTATTAATCATATATTATTTATGTAATGTGGGTTTAGTGTGGTATTATTTATGTATTAGAGCACTAGACACTTTAAAATATAGATATGTTCTTGTATTCTAACGTGTCCAGTTCATTAGTCACAATTTTAATCTTGTGTAACAGTTGTATTCAATTTTTTTTTCCACAATTATGAGGTCCACCTCACATAAGAATGATGTTACATGCAACCGTTACAAATAATAATGAATTATTAATCATATATTATTTATGTAATGTGGGTTTAGTGTGGTATTATTTATGTATTAGAGCACTAGACACTTTAAAATATAGATATGTTCTTGTATTCTAACGTGTCCAGTTCATTAGTCACAATTTTAATCTTGTGTAACAGTTGTATTCTATTTTTTTTCCCACAATTATGAGGTCCACCTCACATAAGAATGATGTTACATGCAACCGTTACAAATAATAATGAATTATTAATCATATATTATTTATGTAATGTGGGTTTAGTGTGGTATTATTTATGTATTAGAGCACTAGACACTTTAAAATATAGATATGTTCTTGTATTCTAACGTGTCCAGTTCATTAGTCACAATTTTAATCTTGTGTAACAGTTGTATTCAATTTTTTTTCCACAATTATGAGGTCCACCTCACATAAGAATGATGTTACATGCAACCGTTACAAATAATAATGAATTATTAATCATATATTATTTATGTAATGTGGGTTTAGTGTGGTATTATTTATGTATTAGAGCACTAGACACCTTAAAATATAGATATGTTCTTGTATTTTAACGTGTCCAGTTCATTAGTCACAATTTTAATCTTGTGTAACAGTTGTATTTAATTTTTTTTCCACAATTATGAGGTCCATCTCACAAAAGAATGATGTTACATGCAACCGTTACAAATAATAATGAATTATTAATCATATATTATTTATGTAATGTGGGTTTAGTGTGGTATTATTTATGTATTAGAGCACTAGACACTTTAAAATATAGATATGTTCTTGTATTCTAACGTGTCCAGTTCATTAGTCACAATTTTAATCTTGTGTAACAGTTGTATTCAATTTTTTTTTCCACAATTATAAGGTTCACCTCACATAAGAATGATGTTACATGCAACCATTACAAATAATAATGAATTATTAATCATATATTATTTATGTAATGTGGGTTTAGTGTGGTATTATTTATGTATTAAAGCACTGGACACTTTAAAATATAGATATGTTCTTGTATTCTAACGTGTCCAGTTCATTAGTCACAATTTTAATCTTGTGTAACAATTGTATTCAATTTTTTTTCCACAATTATGAGGTCCACCTCACATAAGAATGATGTTACATGCAACCGTTACAAATAATAATGAATTATTAATCATATATTATTTATGTAATGTGGGTTTAGTGTGGTATTATTTATGTATTAGAGCACTAGACACTTTAAAATATAGATATGTTCTTGTATTCTAACGTGTCCAGGTCATTAGTCACAATTTTAATCTTGTGTAACAGTTGTATTCAATTTTTTTTTCCACAATTATGAGGTCCACCTCACATAAGAATGATGTTACATGCAACCGTTAGAAATAATAATAAATTATTAATCATATATTATTTATGTAATGTGGGTTTAGTGTGGTATTATTTATGTATTAGAGCACTAGACACTTTAAAATATAGATATGTTCTTGTATTCTAACGTGTCCATTTCATTAGTCACAATTTTAATCTTGTGTAACAGTTGTATTCAATTTTTTTTTCCACAATTATGAGGTCCACCTCACATAAGAATGATGTTACATGCAACCGTTACAAATAATAATGAATTATTAATCATATATTATTTATGTAATGTGGGTTTAGTGTGGTATTATTTATGTATTAGAGCACTAGACACTTTAAAATATAGATATGTTCTTGTATTCTAACGTGTCCAGTTCATTAGTCACAATTTTAATCTTGTGTAACAGTTGTATTCCATTTTTTTTTCCACAATTATGAGGTCCACCTCACATAAGAATGATGTTACATGCAACCGTTACAAATAATAATGAATTATTAATCATATAGTTGACTGGGGTCACTTAGTTTAATGTCTTATTGAATAAGGATTATAATATCAGAAGGTATCTGTATATTCAGAACATACATTAAATCTCTTTCATAATATATAGGTTTCACACAGTTGTGCACTCACATAAGAGATATGAGTAATTGTTTATTAGAATAATGTCCCATTCTCTCACATAATAGAAGGTTTCATTACTTAATTCATGATAAGATTTACCTTATCATTAATGTGAAAGGAGAGAGCATTACTCTTAAGGTATATTGAATTATTTTCTAGAGAGAGGGATGACACATATTAAACACATATAATAAGCATCACTATCAAAAGGATAATTATTAGACTTAGTAAGTCATAAATTAAGGCCTAGTAAGTACATGGGAAATCAAATAAAAAGGCCAACGATTTAGAACATGTTTGATGCTTCATATTAGGTCATGGGATTTTAATATTGTCAATTATTATAAAAAAAAACTTATTAAATTGTTTCAATTTGAAACTCATTTCCATCTCCTTCTTACTTATTTATTTTATTATTATTATGGGCACTAGGCATTAGTGAAGCATAGAAAGATGTGAAACTACTGATAAAATTTTGTGTTTTACTTAGATAGCAAGCTTTGATTTTTGACAATCACTTTCGCACTATACACGAAGCTTTTTATATATTTCTACCATCTATGACCAATTGTCATCAAATTGGGTTACGAACAAGTTCTAGGTGAAATGCAAAATTTAATCAATAGGTTCCTGCTTTTCTCTGTATGCACTGCAAAGAGATAGCTTGTTAATAGAATTTAAGAATTTTATATTTGAGTGTAGATTGAGGTGTGAATTCATTCTCTTTCTTTGGAATTTTTCTCTCTCTCTAGAAAATGAAAGTAGTAATCTTTTTGCATGATTAAAATCTAGCATGTGCATGTGCCACTAACTAATTTTCTCTCCAATTTTCAAATACTATAACAAACTTGCCAAATATGGATGTAGCAATAATAATCATATGACATGTAAATTCTACCCTTAGGCTTGGTTGGCATTGTGTAATGTCACTCTCTCGTACCATTTCATTATCATCCGTGTATGTTATGCATTATAAATTTATAATCATGCATCAGTCAACTAGTGCTCTTCGGATATGAATACTAATCAACATAGCTGCTGGATAAAATGGGGCCATATATATATGATGATTTGTGTGTAGTGCTTAATATAACCTTGTTAGTGAATGTGACAGCATTGGTAGTGCCCAAAAAGGCATGGCTGGCATTTGCATCATCGGTAGGATAGTGTGATTTTGTTAATAAGCAATGCTTATTATACGCACTAACTGTCTAACACACACAGTATCCATACTAACTTGTTTTCAACTGAAATCGTGAACGTTTAAACTGTTGGGTTACACGTGTGAGTGAAGTCCCACATTGAATAGAGATAAGAAGAATAAGTGGTTAATATAACATAATTGAGCACATACTCATAGGGCTTAGGCCTTTTGGGTTAATGTGTCTCTATTTGTTATATTAATTACTCAAGGAAGCTCCCCAAACAATAACGTGCGTTGATGAAGTGAAAAGCTCATTAGGCAAAGGAGAGTGAGTAGGACTTGTTCATGGCCCACAAAAAGGTCTTGAAACCCATAGAGAGGCAGATTCACATGTAAGGGGGAGATTATTGGGTTACACGTGTAAGTGAAATTCCACATTGAATTAAGGGGGGAGATTGTTGAGTTACACGTGTGAGTGAAGTCCTACACTGAATTGAAATGAGAAGAATGAGTGGTTAATATAACATAATTGAGCACATACCCATTGGGGCTTAAGTCTTTTGGGTTAAAGTGTGTCTACGCTAACCTTGCGTTTGATGGAGGATCCCATCTTTAATTATATTCTTCTATGAAAAATCCTTTGGAGGGCACGACAATCTTTTTAGCATGATGCACATATTGGTGAAAGGGACAGTTTTGAGGGTTCCACTTGTCTTCTTTTTTTGTTTGGCTTGGGGTAGCTCAAGAATGCTGTCATATCTACTCACTTGTCGCTGATTGCATTTTATTTCTTTAGCGATGCATGAAACATGGGATATTCTTCTCCATCTCTATGTCATTGGCTCTGTTTTTGCTTTCCAGTACTTGTTGGATCACTGTTGGAGACAGTAAGGCCTTGTGGTGTTCTCTTGTTGTTATAGATGGATTTCTCAACAGCTAGTGGTTTCATTGAATTGCCTTTTGCATATGTGTTATATATTGAGATTCTTCAAATGCGTACGATAGGCCATGTATCATATTATATATCCATACAAGTTTTCATAACATTCCAAGGTTGTGTCGTGGAATCATATTTGCCATAACATTCCAAGGTTGTGTCGTGGATTCATTGGAAACACTCAAATTAGCGATGCGAAAAGTACGGATTTCAAAATTTTAAGTGACAATATATCTATTGGGACATTGAAAGGAAATTAACAACAAAATCAGCTTTTATATATATATATATATAGAATGTAGATATTGATATTTATATGTCCGAGGCTTGAATTGAATTTCATTCTTGGTCCAACATGAGCTTAGCACCTTAGTATGGATAAGCTCAATAAATCCAACATGGAAGAATGGATTTTTGCAAATAATCCAACATGAAAAACTGTGTTTTGAATTTAAAATGAGCATTTGTAAAAAAAGCTAAAAGAAATATATTTTAAAAGTGATCTTTTAAACTCCCAAAATGCTCTTTTAAACTTTCAAAAGTCAAAATGCCTAACCAAACAGGCTTATAGTATGTTACTACATGAAAATATATTTCTCCAATTTTCAAAATTGGCGTCCTATACTTATCCCTAAATCTTTATTTATTATTCTCGCTCAGACATTTGTTTGGATAGGTTGAGAGAGGAAAAAAAGAAAAACTTTGATGGCCGCTCTGTTTATTTCAATGATAATGTTTTTTAAGAAATGAATCATTTTCCAAAAATAATTTTCTATAAATTATCTTATTTTCTTATGTTTGATAATAACTTTAAATGAGTTAAAAATAATATTTTAATTTTCTTTATTTAGCTTGTTGTGAAATATAGTTGTTTTTTTTAAATAAAAAAAAATTAGTAGATTTAAAAAAAAAATAAGCCATACTTTTTATGTTAACTTAAAATAATTTTTCTTTGACTTTTTTTTTTTTAATGTTACCAAATATCAAAAAATATGAAAAAACTGTCTTTACATGATATTTTCGTTGAAACAAACAGGGAGTATAAAATGATTTTTTGGGTTTGGTTGATATGAGAGAAAGAGACTAGAGGGAAACTATTATAAAAAAAACAAATGAGATTTTGTTCTGTAGGTGGTCCTTGAGTAAGGCTGTAAGTGAACCAAATTGATCATGAACGACTCGGGCTCGGCTCGATAAAAAGATTATTCTTATTTGTTTATTTATAAATAAGCTAAGCTTGAGTTTTAGTTTTAGACTCGTTTAATGAACAAGCCGAGTCCAAGCCAAAAAATTTCTTCACAAACAAGCTTGTAAGTCATTAGGCTTGATACACAACAATGTAAGTATAGACTCATTTATAAGTTTATATGTGTTAGCTAAATATACTCATTACACATATCTTAATAATAACATGGCCAACATGAGACCACTACCTATATTACCTTAATTTTTTTTCATTCCCTTGAAACTGATCAAGAACCACTTTAGACTATAGTTACATTTAAAAATAAATAAATAATTAAGTAGGCCACATATGATCCTTCCCTATCAATTATCTAATGTAAAGTTATGAAACATATTAGTATTTTCTCATTCATAATAGTTACAAATAGGTATTTTTCTTGTTTTTCACCATCTAATGTGAATGTAAAAATTGTATTTTGAACAATTGCTGAAACTGTAGACAAGGAATGATGAATTAATGAATTTAATTATGTAAATTATTAATTTGAATAATAGCTAATCATAAATAAGACTAGATGTATGATAAAATAACTATACTATTTTCTTTTTCTTTTTCTTAATTTTAGAAATTTAAGTATTTAATAATGTGATTTTTTTAGATCTCAAGCTCAAAAACTTAACCCGAGCTCAAGTTAGAGTTTGATATTAAGTTTGAGTTTGGCTTGACTAATTAATCAAGTCAAGCCAAGCTAAACTCAATTTTTTTGGCTTTCTCACGAGCTCAAGTTCAAATACTACTTTTAGACTTGTTACAAGCTTAAGCTAAGCTCGAGTTTTTTATTTTTCTTGACGAGCTTAGCTTGAACATGTATTACTCGACAAAACTCGGCTCGTGTATAGCCCGGTACCTGAGTGAGTCTCAAATCTCAATTGAGACTAGAGACTAGTTACATAAATGAGTTACGTCATTTAATCTGGCCAATTTCGTATCTTGCCATATTAATGATTTGGACGCTTGGTATTTAAAAATCTCAAGTCTTACGTATGTGAGCCTAAAGAGCAATCTTGAATCAATGAATCTTATCTCTTTTTTGCTGAATCAATGAATCTTATCTCATTAAGGAATGGAGGCTCTTGCAGAGCTATGAGCCTATGACGTTTTGATAATAAAAAATAAATAAGAAATCAGTTCGTTGAGGAAATACTGCATGGAAACAATAACAAAACCTTATTAGATCTAGAGGAAACCAGTATACTATAGGAGAATTATAACCT
Source organism: Castanea sativa (assembly GCF_040712315.1). Lineage (NCBI taxonomy): Eukaryota > Viridiplantae > Streptophyta > Magnoliopsida > Fagales > Fagaceae > Castanea > Castanea sativa. The sequence goes on along the minus strand of NC_134019.1, from coordinate 31,212,954 downwards.
GATTCTCCAGAGATCTTGAAGAGGGAATAGAATTCATCAATTACTTTCAACCGGAAGTAGTCATGGAAAAATTATATAATATTTTGGAAGTAATATAAATGTGTACCCTTTTTCACATATATAATGGTTTCTATCGTCAATTTAATTAGCAGAATTTATTATTATGTGTCTTGAAAAGACTATATATTTATGGTATTTTATAATGAGTTTGAATTTGGTAAAAATGAGGTGTAAAATTTAAATTTTATATCATCCAATAAGAAATTGTGAGATCAGTTTTTTACTTAAAATTCAATATATCGTATCATGCATAATAACATCTCAATAGATTCTCAGTTGACTAGATTTTCAAATGAGTATTAAAATTGATTGGGTGTAATTGTGCCTATTCTTTACTATGTGATATGATGATATGACAGGTTTAGATTAGAGGGTATAAAATTTAAGTTTTACACCACATCTTTATAAAAATTTAATTTCTATTATAATTACCTAACTGAATGTTATACTAGCAACATATTGTCACAAATTTGAACATGTTTCGTTAACTTGTGTACATATCTCAAGCATAACAAAATCAAAGTCTCACATTCTCCCTTTCATCAATGGACAGAGTTTAGCTCTAAATCTGTTTAAAACTATTTTTTTTAGTCCTTTACATGACAAATTATAAGACCATCAATGTGTATTATTTAAATAAGTTACATGATTAAAAAAAAAAATATTGTGACTCAAACTTCACATAGATAATTTCTTTAATTACCATTTAATAAATCAAAGTAAAATGGCCAAACTTTTTCTTTCATCCATATTTGTCATAAGTCAATGGATAACAAGTAACTAGTTGTTGACTCGTGCAATACATAGATAAGTTTAAAGTGTTTCTAAAAAGAAAAAGAAAAAAAAAACAAGTTTAGAGTGATTATACGTCCAAAATATCTTTACAAAACATTCTCGATAACAAGTTTATTATTAGTTTTAAGCCGGGCTCACCATTGACATCATAAATTTGGTATTATATAGTTTTTTCTCTCTTTTAATTTTTTTGGTTAAGTAAAATTTAATAATAAAATTATGAGAACATCTAAAAAGTCAGAGGCTCTTTTTTATTTTTTATAAATAAAACATATGTTTCCAGTTGTTTAGGGCATTTTTTTGTTTATTTGTTCGTAAACGACGTACCGTAGACGTCTGGATATATTTGAAAAAACGGGGTCAAACAATGCCTTGACGATGCCGTTGAGGCAGTGAGGAATCTGTGTGTGCGCGAAGCTTGGCGTGTACGGTTCCGATGTTCAGCGAACAAAGCTCCAACACTGTAAGTGGCTAAACGTGCTTTCCCTATTCACTAATACATGCTAACTGGTTTGAATTTCTGGAATTCAATAAGAATCATTGAACTGTAACACAATGGACCATAGTTTTCTTGATCATGATTACAGTTCGTGCAGTTTAACCAATTTATCATAAAAATTGTGAATCTTCTAGTACGTTGGGCAAGAATGCTCGTGTGTTTGAAAATCCTTAGTTAATAGAATTAACAAAATTTAGCATAAAGAACGTAGTAAATTTTATTTTATTTTTAAAAATTTTGAAAATAAGGGAATTGTAGTTGTAGTTATATAAAATAAAATTCTATGTTTATAAAGGAAAAAAAGAGGTTGTAATATATATATCAATTTCAGGTGTCCAATTGGTATGAATGGTTTCTTTAATTAAGTGATGTGTCGTAACTCGTGTCTAGGAACTAGTCTTAAGGATTAAAAAAAAATTGTAAGTAAGACTGTCTACCAATTACCTCTCTTAAATCTCGCAAAAACGGGACTATATTTTTTGTGTGTTACTTGGTTTGCTTCATTTTCTCGAACTGGAAGTCTAGAAGATGGTAGAATTGGGAAGATTTTCGGTTTAATCCACATTTTGTACAATGATTAGCCATGTTGAGCTTTTGTTTGTTAAAGAAGTGTAGGAAACCATCTTGTTGAGAATGCTGCTATGCTTCTTGGTTAAGAGGCAAGGAGCAAATAGAACTCGTAAGTTAGGTGTGTTCTGCTAACCCAAGCCAAAAAGATGTGTGCCAAACTGTTGATTGATTGTCAAAACTTGAGCAGTGATAGATGCCTTTTTCTCATCTTTGACTGGGTGCTTACATTTTTTTTTTTGGGGTTGAAAGTAGCAAATTACATCAAATTAAATCGTAGTTTTTGGAAACTCTTATAGAGGCGATAGCTTGCCTAGCCTATTGAGCAAAATTTTCAATAAAATAAGTGCCTTTTCAGCGATTCTTGTTTGTGATAAGGTTCAAAGCAATCTACTATTTTTACAGAGGATCAATTTTCCAACCACCCATGATAATGAGGCGGTCCAGTCATAATTGCGAGTTATGTCATGATTCCTAAAATTTGGTGTGTTGCGAATGTATGGTACTCAGTTAATACAAATTCTGAAATTCTCTTATAGGGTTCTTTCTTTACCTCTCTCTAATTGAGGGTGGGGTGGAAAGAAAAGCTTGAAAACGATTATGCATCTATGAAAATTTAAGAGTTTGAAGTGCTGCTGGTTCTGCAGAGAGCGAACCTCATGACAGGGAAAGAAAGAAAAGAAAAGAGAGTGAACCAAAATGGATGCTAATCTGTTTGAGCTGAGCTGGAATACCGTGCTGAGTTGGAAATAACTGATGCGGTGAGCTAGCCTGCCAATTATGTCTGCTATCATCCCCCCTCAAACTAATGGGCTTGGAGTTTGGCATGGAGATGGAGAACTTGAGAAGTAGGGAGGCCTATAGTACGATTATCAGCAAGTTGGTATGAACTAGAGACAAATTTCACTTCTAGGTCTTCACAAACTCTCTCTTGAACAAAATGGTAATCAACTTCTATGTGCTTTGTTTAGCATGAAAGACGGGGTTAGAAGCTAAAGCAAGTGCTGTAACATTGTCACACTAGATGCATGACACATGAGGGAGAAAGACACCCAAATCCTTAAGAAGCATGAGCATAGTTCAGTTACAGAGGAGGCCAAAGATCAATATTCAGCCTCAGTTAATGAGCTGGGTGAATATAGCCTTTATCATTGAGGAACAAGAAATGAGGTTGGAGCCCAAAAATACAATGAAACCATAGGTAGAATGTAATCATTGGGATCACCAGCCCAATCTGCATGGTGAAAGCAGAAAGATGAAGTGGACTAGGAGTGAACATCACACCAAAGCCAAGAGAACCTCTCATGTATCAAAGCATACATTTAGTAGCAATGAGATGAAGGTCAGTTGGTGATTGCATAAATTGACAAACTTGGTTGACCACTAAGGTAATATCAGCTCGGGTGAATGTTAGATATTTGCAGAGCACCAATGGGAGAATATATAAGGTAGAATCAGATAATGCAAGGGGCTTTACAAGGTTTAGAGTCAAACATGTAATGTCAAAGAAGGTCAGTGTCATATTTGATCCAATGAATGAACAACCTGAAGGCAGCGTATTGGATTTGAAGACCATGGAAATAGTGAAGAGGACCGAGGTCTTTAAGCTAAAAGACAGACCCTAAATTATGAATAAAATTGTGAAGGAAAGAAGAACTATTGCTTTTAAGAATAATATCATCAACATAAAGGAGGACTAAGGCAATAGAAGATTGATGATTATAAATGAAGAGAGAAGGAATTGCACTAGAGGCATGAACACCCAATTGTAAAAGATGGTAGGTAAAGCATTCAAACCAAGCTTGGGAGCCTGTTTAAGACCTTAGATAGACTTGTGCAATTGACAAACATGATTTGGGTGTGTAGCATCAAGATAGCCTCCATATATACCTCTTCTTTCAGAATGCCATGTAAGAAGACATTGGTGACATCTAATTGGCAAGAAGACCACCTAAACTGGACTGCAAGGGAGAGTATGAGTTGAACCATGGCAAGTTTTACTATGGGACGGAAAATCTCTTCAGAATCAAGTCCCTATTATTGATGAAAACTTTTAGCCACTAACTTGGCCTTGTAACTAGCTATTCTTCCATCATGATTACATTTGAGTTTGTAAACCTGGGATCCAACATTTTTTTTATTAGTAGGTCCAAGGACCATAGTCCAAGTTTGCTGTCATTGAAGAGCATTGAACTCATTTTTCATCGCCTGTTTTCATTGAGGTATATTTGACACCATTGCAAAGGTAGGGGGTTCTGTAGTGAGTTAATTAGTGCAGACAGTCTTGTAGCAAAATTTGCATTTGGAAATCCCTGATTTTGACTGTGTTTGCACTGGATGAGAATGGCTTGAATTTGATATATCAGAGAGAACTGAGGCAGGTGGCTGGGATGATAAGGCTTGTGAGAAAGAGTCGAAGGTGGAAACAGGTTAATTTAAGCTGGAAGTTAGAGGCAGAAAAAAAAAAAAAAAAAACAAGGTGCACACTGAGCTGCAAATTGATTTGCAGAGGTAGCAGTGGTAGGAGCTGGACCAAGAAGTGAGGGTAAAGTGCAGGGATGGAGAAATAATGTGGATAACTAGTTGGAAATGCCAGGAGGCCAGGAAGTTGTTTGTGGAGAAGGAGAGAGGGATTTTTGAGCAAAAGGAAAAGAGTAAGTGACTCATCAGAGATAACATGTCTTGAAATATAGTCACAGTTGACAGAAGGATTAGGACATATGTAACCTTTTGTGTGAGGTGCATAGCCAAGAAAGACATAATATTTTGTGTGAGGCTGAAGTTTATATTTGTTGTAAGGTTGAAGTTATGGATAAGTTACATAGGCAAGAGTCTTATGGGAGAAGTCATTTGGTTTAGTATGGAATAAATTTTCCCTTGGAGAAAAATGGTTGAAAGTTCATGTAGGCAATTTCTTAATGAGAAAGAAAGATGAGACAAGACATAAGACTGGTAACACAATGGCATAGAAGCTTTTGAGATGAGTGTAAGTGCAGTCTTGACTATGTGCCTATCTTTTCCCTTAGCAACCCTGCTTTGCTGGGTTGTGTGAGGATATACAGTTGATGTATGATTCCATTAGAGGAACAAAGTTTTGGAACTCATTATTGGTATATTCTCCTCCCCAATCTGCTATGAGGTATTGAATTTTGGTTGATAACTGGTTTTCCATTGTGTTTTTTGAGATGTATTTTTTTGATAAATAAAAATATTTATAAAGGTTGACAGTACTGCATACTTGTGTTTGAGAAAAAAGTACCCAAGAAAATCGAGTGTAATCATTCACAAACAAAACATAGTATCTTTATCCATTTATTGATGCGAGCTTGACCCCAAACATCAGTGTGGATAAGTTGTATGGGAAAAGTAGATTTAAAGCTAGATCTATCAAAAGGAAATTGTGCCATTTTGCCATGAATACAGTGTCTACAAAGAGAGACATTTATTTTTTTGGTGGTAGATAACCAAAGGTGTTGAGAAAATTTGATTTCGAACAACATCAATTGGATGTCCTGCTTGAACATGTCACAGAGTGCGGAACTTTTCTTCTTTTTGATGAATAAGGGTGTGAAACTATAGTCTTAACTGAAACGGGGATTTATATGTGGAAACTAAACTAGAGAGAGCAGTGTGAATTGGATGAAGACCATTTTCACTTTTGCCTTTGTAGAGAAGTCTCCCTATAGGTAGGTCTTGAATCAAAAGCATATTACCACTGATATAACAAGAGAAATTATTATCTTTACGCAAATGATGTGCTGACGGTAAATTGGAAGTAATCTTTGGGACTCTCAATATGTTTATCAGCTTGAAACAATGTTAGTGTGTCTTAAGTTGGGCATTACCTACATGGGTTATTGGTTAATCTTAGCCATTACTTACTGATACCTTTTCAACGCCTCTAAAATATTTTGGAAAAGAAAGGTTTGCTAGGTCTGATGTCAGGGGATCTGTGGCACCAGTATCAGAAATTCAGGAAGCTCTCTGTTGTGCAGGTTGTGTCCAGCGTGCTATAGCAGCTAACTTTCCTTGTGGCTGCTTCCCTTGGTTGGAATAGTCCATACAATGGTAGCAATCCAATGTTACATGCCTTGCCTCACCATAGATCTGGCATATTGGCCTCTATTGATCAAGAGTGAACTTGTCTCCTTAATAAAAATTGGTTGACTGTGTTGCTGTTGTTTCTTCCACATCCCCTGTTATAATTGGATCTTGAATGCTTAAGAGTAAAGGAGCTTTGTATGGCTTTGTTTCCAGCTTTGATCTTATGCTGTAATCTTTGATGTTCTTGATTGATTGCTCTTCTGAAAGCAGCAAAATGTGTAGATCTTTTAGTGTTATGGTCTCGTTTATGATTCTCATGGCTGAGCAAAAAGGTAAGTATTTCCCTTCACAAACTCTTTTTTTATAGGCAGGTATAATTTTTATTGCAGAAGACAATTTCAAGTACAAAAGACACAAAAAAAAGAAGAAGACACAAATAAGTCTGAAGAATTACAGAAAAACAAATCTATGTACAGAAAGACACCGACTCTATAAATTCCGCAATGGAGTTACTAGTAGTAAGGCCCCAAACATGAGACTAATCAAATGAGGAACTAGTAAACATAGCTAAAAATTGATACCTGGTACTTTCTGCAGCCAAATGTATGACAGTTTTGTCCTTCGAGATTGTCCACATCAAGCATAACAAAAATAGATTCCAGATATTCGACGAGTGCTTGCCAAACCAATTTTTCCATTCAAACAATAGATTAATAACCATTTCCTGTAGAACACGTTGAATCCCAAAAGATCTAAGGGCAAAGCTTCACAAATCGATGCAGTAGTACAATGTAACAAAAGATGATCCACCATCTCTTTGCCCTGGTGACACATACAACACCACCCAACTAGCGTGTAACCTCGTTTAAGAGGTTATCACACATGAGAATTGTCCCCCATGCCGAAGTTCCTTAGGGCATCATAGAATGAATGGACATCAAACTCTCCATTTCTTCTTCTTTTCTTTTCTTTTTTTTTTTTTTTTGATATATAAGGAAAAATTTTATTCAAAAAAAAAAAGTCAACCCGAGTACATTGGGGATGTACTGTGAGGGCAAAAATCAAGAACCAAAATTACAATGATCAAGCAAAACAAGAAGGGAAAAACAAGAAAAATGAGAAAAAGCTATACTCCAATCAAGGAGAGTATGTAAGAAAAAAGACAATTTCTAGCAATGACCGTTTGCATCCCTCAAAGCATTTAGCATTCCTTTCACTCCAAATACACCACATCAAACAATGCGGCACAAGTCTCCAAAAATATATATTGCGATGTTGCCTGAATTTACCTTGCCAAGACTCAAACAACTCAATTACCTTAAGAGGCAAAACCCATTGAAGTCCAAACAAACACAACCCAAGGCCCACATCTCAAAAGCTTTAGGGCAATGAAGAAGAAGATGATCCACCGACTGCCCACACCTCTTAAACATATAACACCAATCAAGAACAATAAACTGCCAACACAATCTATGACCACTTTCTTGAAGTGGGAGCTTAACAATAATAATAATAGTTCCTTTGGCAGACCTTTTAGCACTATATGTAAGTGTTCTTCATCATCAATTTGCATTGACACACTTGCAAGATTGTCTCCTGCCTCTTTGATGCATTTGAGATATGAGGCAATTTAACCATCATTCTTCTTTATATTGTGAAAATCAATTTTAAGGTTCAAGATGCTAGTTCTTTTTGCTAAACAAGATGTTAATTCTTGATATTGAAGTAAATCTTCTCTCTAGTAATGCCTGACCTCAAGCTATCCATTGACTATAAGAAGGACCTTTTTCACTTGTTTTGTGCCCTCTGCCATCTTTGCTTAACTAATTTGGACAGTAGAGTGATTCATTGACATAACCAAGTAAGGGATACGCTCATAAAATTGTAGTAATTTGATGCTTCCATAGATCGTAATTCGTGTTATCAAGCTTAGCTGACATTAAATATGACATATTTGAGAGTAAGAGAAGTGGTGCTTGTTGTGAGAGAGACAATGATACATTAGAGAAAGTGTTAGCAGTTGATGATGAGGCATTCTCTGAGAGTGAAAAATCAAGTTGCGAGTGAAAACCTTTCTACTTGCTTCTCAGTACTTCATTGAATTATACTCGAGTATAGAACCTCATATATATATATTTGGAGAGGTTAATGTACACATTGCTAAAATCTCTCTGACTTAATAGTTGAACTAACTCAACAACTAAATATAACAACTTTAACTCTTTGGCAACTGATTTGCAACAAAACCCAATTGATGTTAATCTGTTTTAGCTGAGCTGGAAATAACTGAGACTGTGAACTGCCCTGCCAATTCTGTCTGTTATCAGAGGAGGAGGAAAGGGGGAGCGGGGGACGGGTGGTTGGACATATTAATTTTTTTTCATTGAATAAATTTTCTTCTTCTTGGATTTTACTGGGGAAACCTCAGAAAAATGGACTGTATGATATAGTCTGTTCATGTGCATTATTATATTTTGGTAGTATTACGCCTTTGAAAGTTATCGTATTATTATGAATCTTTTAGCAATGAATCATAATTTGAGTTATTGAAATTTGGATGTTTAATTGTGTAGGGTTGATGGATTTTCTGCATTGTATAATTTTTCTTGAGTATTTTTAATTAATTGATGCTCTGGGTTCAAAACTTTCTATTTGTAACAAAGAATAAAATGATCATTCCTTCTTAAGGAAAAACCTGACTCCACCATTAAGAGCTACTTGTTTCAGTATTTTCACTTCCATTTCTTGCGTGGATTCTCCACTTTCAGCACATGCACAAGTATACGAGCTTGTTTTCTGTGTCCCCCCTTTTTTTCCCTCTTTGTTGGACACTTGTTTTTAATGTCTTATTATCCCAAAGGTGTTCTAAATAGATGATTATCTTCACTAACAATGAGTATGCTCATTATTGCAGCCATGACAGCGACTATGGCTGCAACCGCAAGGGATGGTAATGAAAAACAAACATTGGTAAGGGATTTCAAATCACCATTGAAATATTGCAGTTCAAAAACTTTGTTGGCTGTTTCACAACTAGGTCAAGGTCTTTGATTAGGGTGATACAGTTCATTTATCCCACAAGAGCTACAATTCTCACTTAAACTCTTATCACTTCATTGGAGGAAAACTGTGCTTACATGAATATGAGAATAAATATCTTATCCCTGAGTAGATTACTTAGGGCATATTTGCATTCCCATTATATAAATGCTGTCCACAACAGAAACTATAGTCGTTTGTACTAATTATGGTTCAGATACTGTCTGATGAGAAATTATTTGCGTGCTATGCACACACCTTATGAAAGAACACCATTGCTGCTTAATTGCAGTTACATAATTACATGCTAGAAAGATAAATTAAAAAAATGAAAAAACAACCTCTATTTCAGAAATGTTGCACCTGGTCACAATGTCAAGCACATCATCTGAAACATTGCACTAGGGCTGCTTTTGTGATAATGGGGGATGACAGAGAGGGCCAGATGGTCTTGGAGTCGAGCAGTTTAAAATTAAACCAGCCCTACCCTACACCCTGGGGCCTCTGATGAATTTGAATTAGTGCAGGGTGGCCTTCTGTCACTTTTAGGTAAAGACTGGCATGATTTTATTGGAAACATAGGGAAGTGGTCGCCCTGAAATGAACCTCTACTTCTGTAAAAGCACATTCTGAACATGCTTTACAGTAATAACATGTATCCTTGGTCCCAACTCCAAGCATTGACTTCATGATTTCATTTTCAATGTAAAAATTTTGAACTTGTCATTATGATAAAGAATTTTACTTGTGGTCTTTTCCAAGAAGTCTGCCATCGTGTCTGTCATCTTTTTATATGGCCAGATATTGGATACATCTTTTACATGAACCATATATTTCAATACACGTATATGAACCATATATTCTATACACGTCTGTCATAGTCCTACCCTACAACTTAAGCTTGATGATGTTCTCCGCATGGATATAATGACACATAGTTTTGCAATATTAAGACAAGAACATTTCAGAGACTAATAAAAAACTCATCCTAAAGTTGTATGAAGAGCATATTGTCTAGAAGATAATATCTGACTGTGGTATTGAAAGGACATGACCTCATGAGGATCATGGGTGTGGTGATAAAGTTACAGACCAATGACAAGCATTGTTCTATAGATGGAAACATTTGTTACTCAAATTTTTTTTCTAAATTGCGTTTTGTTGCTTGAAGCTTTGAGATCACATATAATTATTGAGGTTAGATATTGATTATGGTTTGTCTTTCTTGAAAATGCAAACCCCTTTCCGAGGTGATGTCTGACATTAGTTTAGAATGGACATAACATCATGATAAACAGGGATGCAGTGATTTGTTATAGATCAATGACAAGCCTGTGTCATGATATATTGTTTTTATTTGTCTATAAAAATCTATATGGTCATACCACATTTTTCGAAATATGATATTTCCTTTTAATACATGATAATGACATAAAATGTGTAAGTTGTTTTGAGCTTAAATGTTTCATTAATCCCTAAAAATGGGATAGCAAGATATGTAATGTGTGGCTGCTCTGTAGGTACGTGAGCAGCCACACATTACGGTGGTTATCTTTTAACATCACTATCATTTAATAATCTGATTCTTGATTATTCTGTATCAGGGCTAATTAAGACATCATGCCATAGAATTTCATACTCATCAATGATTTCTATTAAAATGCAAGCACAGAAGTTTATACCGGTTTATAGATATTGCACCAAGTGAAAGTTATATTGGTAACTTCCATTTTTCCTTTGTCTTTTCCTTGGATGAAGATGGTGATGTTTTAGGGTGCTTTCTGATCATAATGGTGGGGTTAATTAGGATCAAACCAGAAGAAACCATATCCACATATAAGGGTGGGAGTTGAGTGATGATAACATAGACTTACAGCCATGATGTTCATCGTGCCATGTGAATGTACAGTGGTGGTGCTATTTGTGATTTGTATTTTCTAATAATAATGAGATGATGCCAAATACGTATCATAGTGACAATGAATCCTGAAAATTCAATTTCTGTTATTCGATGCTAGAATTCGTTTTTGCTATTCCTATATGTACTACTGTATCTCTTACAACCATTCCTGATAATCAAGTCCTTTTCGACCTGCCTGGCCTTTAATGGCTGTCCTTTTGGCTCTTTTGTATTGCAATCAAATCAGTTATTAATTGGTGCATTCCTTTTCTCTGATGGGTGCTACTGTTAGCTTCTCATGAATGTATTCAGTTTTTACTTATTTTTCATTGCTATGTAATACTCTCTGGTGTCAATTCCCCTTTGATTTTTCCAAAACAGAGTGTCTCTTAATTGCTTCGTACCTTGTGCCACAAGGGCACAATTGATATTGTAGTCGTCTTATACATTTTTCTGTAAATTTGATTATTATTTCCCTATATATAACAGTCTCATGCAATTTTCCACTTTATCTGTCATATATCAATGTGCTTGAAGATATTGAAAATAGTCACTTTTCAAAACTCTGTGGTTTTCGTTCCTAATCTTTTAGGTTTATTCATATATAATTATATATTCTTTTCTCCATTCATGTGGAACCTACGAGAAATACCAGCCTTGACTATTGCTGTAAATATTTTCCAGATGATTCCATGCTATATTTGAACAAATGGGAATGGGTATAGGAAGTTGGTTTGATACCTCAAGATTGACTTATTTGCTTACGAGGGAATAGTGGATTGCCTATGTTTTGTCTGAAATTACTGTTGATTGATTCTCTTCTTATGTGCCGATTTTTTAGAAGTAACCAGTTGTGGACCCGTAGGTAATTATTGTATGATAGAATATATTATATATTCTTTGAAATTTGCTGAAGATATATTAGGATTAATCATCTTAGAAGTAGTATACTCATAGCCAAAAAGATATTTTGAGTTTTTGACACCTAACATTTTTCTCTTAAGTTGCTGCCCTTATTTATTTATTTATTTATTTCTTTCTTTCTTTCTTTCTTTCCAGATTTCATATAACCAATAACTTCAGTTATTTCTCTATCTCCCAATCTTTACAAAAGTTAATTTCTATTTACTCTTTTTATCTCAATAACTCTTTATTTGCATTGTTTAGTTAATTTGTTCTTTTTTAAATGAGTTATATTCTTCCAACTTATGTTATAGCAGGCTACACACACACACACGCATATATATATATATATATATATATATATATATATATGTTGTACAATTGAACTTTCTAGACTTAAAATTTATTATAGTATATTTCAAATCTCTCCTTCTCTCAAGTAGATTATCATAATAATCAAAAGCCATCACAAAACTATAACATTTATTCAATTTTGACCTAACTACTTAAATTTCTATTTAAGTTCAAGACTAGTTATTTATTCAAGTTTATCAAGCCTAGCTTTAGCAGTTTTTGACATGGCTTAACTTGGTTTGATTACACAACTTAATAGTAAACAAATTAAGAGAAAATGCTGAAGACAATGTAGAAGCTCTTAAAGAGATTTGACCCCAGATTTTTAAATGATCACAAGAAAACTTTGTAATATTTTATCTAGCATTTTCAAGCCACATATTATGAAACCAGAAACTTGTAATACTTATTTATATGCTTTCTTTATTTCCTCTTACTAAACATTCCAACATTATTTCATAATAAGTTTCACATCTTGTTGAATTCAACTAATTTTTTTCACTCTTTTGCAAATTTTTGCTCTTCATTAATGCCAACAAATTTCCATATGTCTGGATTCCATTTTCCATTTCCTTTTTTGGTTTCCCAAAGGGATTCAAACACTTTGAGCATATTGGTTGGAATCATCCAGACAAAAGAGTTGAGTTAGTGTACTTGGGTTAGTTATTATTTATTACTCACACATTGCCTTTATGTTAAGCTAGCCTCACAATAAATTAGCTGCCACCGCCAAAAACTCAGTGGCTTCAAACACCCACACCCGAGAGGGTCCCTCACTCAGCCAACATTAACAAGTTTTGTGCCCTTGTGAGTTTGAGTGCCCTCCAGCCCAGGGCAACTCTGTTTTTAGTCAGCCAATCAAATTGATAACATGTGGATTTTTCGTGACCACATCTGTGAGTCTAACATAAGGATTTTTGCACATTAAATCACCCTAACAAACTATGTAACATTAATTATATTTATTGTCATGTCTGTAATTTCTTTTTGTGAAATATTCTGGATTTAACAATGCCAAATCTTGAGTTGAATATGTTCTAAAATTACAAATAATAAAGAAACATTAGAGATCATGAATCACTGGGGAATAAGTTCCCCATTCAATTTCTCTATTTTATTACATATATAGTCAAATATCAAGTTACCAATTATCAGATGTAAAGGGATAAGATATCTCATATGGATGACATATAAGAAAGAAACCCCATTAAAAAACAGGAGGTTTGGGTTGGATTAGGTCGGTGAAAAATGGAAGCTAGAGAAGACAACACATTTATCACACATCATGTTTGGATTCTTTCCAAAATTTGGCTGGGAGTCCATGCTGAGGAACTGGGAATGGGCCATACTGAATCCCATTTTGAGATCCTACCACTTCCCACCTGCAAACAAAAATTTAATAAAAAACCAACAAAAGAGTGTTTTCAAATTATTTGGCACTCAAAAAACATGCACCACTCTAGACTCAATTATATGTATATGCTGCTACTTCATTTACTTCAAATACATACACGTACTATATTTTTTTACTTGTGTATGTAGTTTGTAGAGTATGTATTTGAGTAAAAATTTCATGCTACAAATGTAGGAGTGTTTGATTATGAATTATCTTGTGTTAAAATATAATAATCTTTTTTATGTCATACTTGAACTTGGTGAGTAAATGGTGGATCAGAATGAGCGTCTCTAGCTTGGCAAGCTCATTGCCGGGACAAGAGTGCTCTCCGTTGCCAAATGGCATGAAAGTATTGGGTTTTGGGGCAACCTGTATCCATCCAAAAACAGATACACTTAGAAACTAAAATCATGGAAAAAATAAACTGTATTTGACTAATACTGAGTCCTTTCTTTGCAGCACTACCTACCTTAAATCTAGATGGATCGAAATTTTGAGGATCTGGGAAAAATTCTGGATTGTGATGAATGTTCCTGAACAATGGCATCACCTTCCAACCCTTTGGTATGAGATATCCTGTACAAGGAAATATTGAAGTAAGCCTGTAAGAAAGAAAGCCTAGAAAATTGACTCTAATTAAAGATAGAAATTAAATTTTACTAGTTTGAATTCTAACCTTTGTACTCTACATCAACCACTGCTTCCCTAAAGGTAAACGATATGATGCTTGCCATCCTGAAGCACTCTAGTATAACCTGAAAGTTCAACCATACCCAGTTGCTCACATAAGTCATTTTCTCCTAAAATTATTTTCTAAGAGGTTATATGTAGAAGTGAAAGCAACATATACCCTATATGTAAGTGGCATATTCCTGGTCTGAGACCATGTCAAGGGCCTCTTCCCTCCATCATTCACTTCATATATCGCCTTTTGCTCTGCCTGCAGTTACAAATTATTGTAAGTTATGGGCCTCTCATTAGCAAGTAGGTCCTTTCCCAAAAATTATATCATAGGCCCCCTCATAGAGTGGGCAATGGGCCTCTCATTAGTATGTAGGTCCTATAGGTGGTTTGTGAAAGGTCCGTTTCATCAAGTGGGCACTTAAGACACTTTCTCGTCTTTTCCAATTTTAAGACGTTAAGATTTGCATTTAGTGTGAAGAATTTTTGATGGAATTCATACCTTTACAGCTTCAAGAAGATTCCGGTCATCATGAAGGTATTTGAGAATCCATGTTAGTAGACTAGCTGTTGTGTCCTGAGCTGCAAATAGTACTCCAATAATGTTATCAGCAATTTGATCCTTAGTTAAAACTTGGCCCCCGTCATCTTTGAAGTTCATCAAATAACCCAAGAGATCCTTGTCCAGTAATTTCTTCTCTTCCCTTTCACAAATTATCTCACTCACAATCTCACTAAGCCTTTTCCTTGCCTTGAATACATAAAGTAAAGAAGCAGTAGGGGCAAAAAGAGTTAGATTAAGAAACCTCTATAAGACTATTAGGAATAACTAAGTTTAGAATGTTGCTTACCTCGAGTGCTTTGGCATATGGAGTACCCGGAATGTTTGTTGGAAAAGAATTATATCCCTTATCCACTATGCAATAGTTCTCCTTCAGCTTTTCTCTATATTTGTCATCCAATCGACCAAAGATGGAAAGAATGCCCACATCAAAAGAGAACTGTGGAAGAAAAGAAGATCCCATTTGATATTAGAAAAATATGATCCAAAAAGAAGTGGAGGACCCATTGATAAGGAAATTATGAGGAACTCATCAGTAAAAGCAAGATACTATAGAAATCCCATCCAATAAAAAGTTTAGGATTAAGACAATAAAAAAAATTAATACTTCAAGCTGATTAAAATTATATACATACATGCAAAATTGCAGATAAGCCAAAATAAAACATCTTAAGTTTCACATTAGAAACATGTTTTAAAAATTTTAAAAGCAGTCTAATCAACATGATCATTACACGAACCTTTTTCATCTCATGAAAGGAATTAACGATTTGTCCATTTGCCCATGAATCCAAAGCAGAAATGGCTATGGCTTCGATTTCAGGAACCAGTTTCCGGATTGCCTCGGGTGATAAAGAACTTTGAACTAGCTTCCTAAGGTGACTGTGATAGCTTCCTTGGTGAAAAAAGAGTGCTGAAGGGCCAATCATTTTCTCTTTGCTTTTGGGGTACGTAGGCTTGAACAAATGAGCATGAGTCACTAACACAAACCGAGCAGCCTCAGGACTAGCCAGCATCACACAAGGGCAGCCAAGTATGTGGCTCTTGAATATTTCTCCATATCTAAACAACAACCAAAAAAAGAAGAGCAACATTAAGTTGAATTAAGTCCATGCAAGGGAATTGAAGAATATGTATAAGATTTTAGAGACTTTTAAGGACCTTTTCTGCTTAGCAGTAAAGAAGACTTTAGGGTCTTGAGAGTAGAGTTGGAGGGTTTCTCCTATTAAAGGCCACCCCATTGAGCCTGGAGGAAGCTTAACTAGTGGTTCGTGCTTCTTTTTTTGTTTCTTTATGAGAGGATAAGAAAAAAGGGTAGAGAGAAAGATACATATGTATATTACAATACAAATAGTCTCCATACAAATGTAGCACTTCTGTGTTTGTGTGTGCGCTTTGGGGGGGAGGGGTTTGAATTTCTGGATAGGTCTTGCAGTAGTATAGCTTTTTGAGTGAAAGAGTTTTGAGAGAGTATTACTAGCTGGAATGAAATAATGAGAGGGAGTGGGGTGTGTTAGAGCTTTTATAGAGTGGGAGAGAAATGTGGAAAAAGTAAAATAAGATTTTACTGGAAGTTATGCCAAGTTTTATGATGGGTTATAGCTTAATTCAGCATTAGATATTAGATGTGCATGTGAGTGCGATTGTTTGGGTTATCAACTTTATGGCACGCCGCCCATTTTAGATAAGAAAGTAAAATAGAAAGAGTGATACGAGAAGTTAACATAAACTATTTTGGCTAAAACAAAACACATTTTTCACAACTTGGAATACTTTTTTACACATCAGAATTTACGATCGTAAATGTGTATATTTTCTCTAACAGAAATTTGTAGGGTCTCTAAAAAGAAAAATATAGAGTGAACATAGAGCATAGAGGAAAGAATTTGGAGACCCTCCATCTATGGTGAAAATTATCTTATAGTGTGGCTTTATGAAGCCGCCCTTTCGCATTGTTTGAGACTCACATGTTTGTGGGTTTCATGTGCTATGAGAGGAGGCTCTCATGGAGCAACTCCATGAGATACCATACAACATGCTTCATTCACCTATGAAATCTTATGTCATCTACTTATTTTATGATTCTCAAATTCAAATTACTGCAATTATTTAACATTATCAAATTCGATGAGCAATGAGAACATATAAATATTTTGTGGTATCTTCTATATATTTGTTGCAGATATTTCATTTTACTGCCTTGCAATTAATTTAGAATTTAGTGATGTATTGATGGTTCTCAAAGAATTAAGAGAAAGTGTATGAGCTAATAATTAGCTTGAAAAATTGATTTGATGATTCACCGTTTATGAAAGATTGTCATTTTTTGCTTTAGCTGATTCATAATGGTCAAAACATGACTTATAAAACGAAATAAAATGAATAATGTGAACATGAGATGCTATAAATATTATAAATTTTATTATAAAGCCTTAAAAATGATATGTCAATTTTTAAATAAACAACAAAAGAATAATTAATTTTTATAAATTTATTATTATATTATTGATGTGACATCAATCACATGCTTTGCCATGCATAAGACTTTTGTGATAAAAAAGGTGGTAGTTTTAAAATTTTCTTTATATGAATTGATAGAAAGAAAAGGTGGACGTACTACAAATTTTACCATAAAAGTCTTACAAAATAACATAATGAGTTTGATTGGTGCTATTTCAATGACATATTATAAAAATATCTTAATTAGTACTTTTTTGTTGGTAATACATTAATTTGTAGGGTTCACCTAATAAAGTTTATAATATCCCTTACATTATTTTTAATTGAAATTTTCTATCTTAATCTTTCGAAAAAATGAAAGACAATTTGGAAATCGTATATCAAATCAAAGGTAATGCAATTATCATATATTTCGGCATGGCAATTTCACGTGGATCTCGAGTCTGTGTATAGCATGGTTTTAATTTCTTTCGCCCAAATAAGGCATTCATGTTCTCTACTTGCAATTTCCTTGCTTCAATTTTAACAAATAATTTTTAGTTTGTAAAACCTTCAATTTTTTCCCCTTTATTGCTAAACTCTTGAGCATGCTATTAATATATCTCAGTAACCAAGTAAGAGCCAAAAGGATGTTACACATGCTTGAGAATTAAGCTAGGTGTTCTAACCGGCTACAATGGTTTAAAAAAACAGTGAAAAATCTTTATGTTTGAAGGTTCCATCTTTCATTATCAGCAAGATAGAACCAGAACAACAGAGGTAGATATTCATAATCCTCCTTAGTGCTTACACATGCTGGAATGTTGCCTACTTTGTGTCCTTTCCATCCTATTCACAGAGTTGTGTGCTAGTAGCACACCTTATTTAGTTTTTCAACAAGCATGTGATGCATGAAATTCTAGGTACTTTTGGAATATACCTAGGAAAATGGAAATGGGAGAGAGGGGAGGAAAAAATGAAAATAATTAACATTAATTATAAATTTGAAAAGTTAATAGATGCTCTAAGAACACTAATTTAGAAAATATTTTTAGAAAATTTTAATGTGAAAATAAAAAAAGCAATTGACTTTTTTGACACATTTTTATATTTTTTATGAAAGTAGTATTAAAACTTTTCTAAAATGGTTTATTACCAGATGCCCTAAAGGCACTTGTTACTAGAACACACTATAAATTTAACAACATTAACTATGAATTTGTCCTTATTTATCATTTATATATAAGCAAGTACTTTATAGAATTCCAAGCTAGATCTCTCCCCGTAAAATTTTAGGGTTGTTGACCTAAAAATGAAAGTAGTATTGGCAAAAAACAAAAAACAAAAAATAAAAATCAAGAATCAAGTCCACCTAATTTGGCCTGTGATTTTGAGTGACCCCATCAAGAGGTGGCAACAATAATTTTCTTAAGCAACGGTGGTATACAGCAAAATATGGGTCATGCGATCCATAACACTCATGAGAGAAAAGAAGAATTGAACAATTTTGCCAATCAAGGCAAGCCTTGAAAAAATTGTGGTTGAATTTTGATTTGCTTGAAAAAAGTTAACGCCATGATCCTTGATTTCAACAAACCAACCAAATGTTGATGGTCACTGCCTCACTGGCCAATTTCTTATCTTGGTTAACGAGCAAAGACATGGTGGTCCTATGTCGGCTAAATTTGTTCCTTCCAATCTAAATATTTTGATTTTTAGCCTTCGAATCTTTAGAAAAAAACACTTAAATCATTCCATTCAACTTCTTTCTATAGTTTTTGAAATGAATAATGATGTATGTTTATATAGATTATTAATGTGCCAAAAGTTTTGTAATTCAGCTGACATATTCTAGTATTTTTAGTAAAAATATTTATAATTGAAACAACCCTCTCTTAATTATTAAATTAATACATACATATATATATATATAATAAATTGCTAATGTGGCACCATTTATTTAACATGACAGTAGCCCAAAAATTCATTGATACATGCATAATCTAAGCTTTAAGTTGTGTCAAATTGCCCATCTACCACCATCTCTTACGACTAAAACCCCCACATCGTCGACTAAGCACCGTGCCGCCATTGTTAGTCACCATTGCACATGCCACCATTATGAGCACCAAATCATGGCAATGCGGAAGAGTAAAGGATGAGCCAAATCAAAAGCCTGTCAAGCGACTCAAGCCAGCCAAAAGAAGGAGAGAAAGAATTAAAGAGTAGAGATGGGGGAAAAATAGTGCCAAATCATATATAAATGTCAATTCAAATAAAATAAAAAGCCACATTAACCTTTCATATTAGCATAGATGGAATTTCGATGGAGAGATTAAATTGTTATCTTTTAAGAGTTTGAGGGACCACAAGATCACACTTTTTGAATTAAGGAATCAAAATCAAACTTATTCTAAATTCTAGGGACTAAAAATATAATGTAGTATTAAAAAAAGATATGATCTAAGGTGGTATTCAATGGCTAAGTTTATATTCCATAATGTATAATATAAGTATACAACAACTAGAGTGACAACAACAAATTCTTGGTGCTGAAGCTTTTAGGTCAAATTAAGGATACTTGAAAGATTAATCATGGCCCACCAAATTTTTTTTTCTCAGTCATTCAATCATATAAAAAAAATTATAATTTTGTTGTCTCCTTATTTAAAATGCCTTTGTGCTAATATTATTTTAGGTAATCCTCTTATTACAACTGCTTTGAATTTGATTCTACTATTGCCACTTGTCTTTATCATAGATGTTGTCCTTATACTTGCCTTCAACTGCTTCAAATCTTACTAGATTTACACCATTTGTCTCCATCATAAGTGTTCTTTCTAATTTTAAATAGACTAAATAGCACACTACATTAGGGTTGTCCATCAACTCGGAAGACCCAACCCACCCGACTGAACTGATCCGACCCGAAGAGCCACGGTTGAACCCAAATGCTCAGACAGATTGGATGCGGGTCTGTTAGTTTAAAATACCGGGTTTTTAGTTTGGGTTTGGGTCTCACACTTCTTGACCCGTAAAAACCGACCCGACCGCCCATAAATTTAAAAGGCAATCTGGTTTCCATCATTATTCATGCCTAATACTAGAAGGGTCTGATGCCAAAACTTCAGATTCTTTTTTCACGCTCTCTCATCTCTCTCACAATCACTAACCCTAGCTGTCAAATCACTAACCCTCGCTGTTGTTGTCAACTTTTCCAACTGCCACTATCCTAAGTCGAGTCACTCTCAAGCCCCACAGATGGTGGATATATTGATCTTGTGCAATCTGATCTTTGATGTAAATCATCCTCTAATCTACTTAAAATCTCCTCCAAGGCTCTAATCTTGTGAAATCTGAAGGTGGTTGTATTGATCTAGTGATGGATGTAGTGATGGTGGGAGAGGGATTGGTCGTTGTGTGGCTTGTGCTGGTAGAGTCTTATATCTCCTCTTTCTCTCTCTTTGTATCAGTCTTAGATCTAGGTTTGTAGTATTTTTTGTGCTATTTGGTTTTAGTCTCAAATCTGGGTTTTGTTGTATTTTTTGTGTTATTTGGTTTTAGTCTCAAATCTGGTGTTATGGTATTTTTTGTGTTGTGTTATTGATTTCTCTAGCTTTGGATTATGGCTGTGATTTGTGTTTTTCTTGTTTTTGATTTCTTTTGAGTTGTTATTTCAAACCCGAAATTATTCGATGACTCCGACTCGTTCAACCAATGACCCGAGCCACCAGTTCTGACCCAAATGTTCGGTCGGCTGCGGGTCTATTTTTTGTTCACCCGATTCAATAGGGTCGGTTACGGGTCAACTCCAAACCCGATCTGACCCGACCCGTGCACATCCCTATACTACATTCTTAAAGTTAAGTTAATTTTAATATTGCCCACTCAAGTTCAAGATTTTGAACCACTCCCCCAATATTAGATAGTATTTGGATTTGCTCTTTTCCATAATGAGTTGTTCATTAAATGCTAGCTCATCCCAAAATGTTGTAGTTGTTTGTAGTTTTTTTCTCTTTCTTTTACCCATTTACAAACAAAGACACTCAACTGAAATCAAAATATGGTTCACGTTCATGAATCTTATCCTCATTGAACATAATCTCATCCTCTAAAATTACTCAAATGAGGTTTAAAATTTAAACTTCTTGTTGTGTCCCTTGTCATGTTTCTTCATAAAACAGGAAAATTTTACTATCTAATAAGGGAACAATAGTTAGTGAAGAACTTCCCTGATAGTAGTTTTTTTATATATATATATATATATATAGATAAAAAAAACTTCCCTAATAACAAGAAGTTAAGAAGTACTTAAAAGTTACTAGTAAAACGTAAAAGAAGAAGAAAGAAGAAGAAAAATCTATGGGGGTAGTTTCAACTATCAAGTTTGTGTGATTGGGCAAATCTAAAAAAATGCTCACTTTCATGGGGTAGAGTGGGACCCAAAAATGATACGGCGGTTCATTGTAGCTTACACGTTGGAGCCATATTTTTTTAATTCATTCTGACCTCCCAAAATCTAATGGCCACTATGTAATATATATTGTTCCTATCCTTATCGATCGGACACACATCGGTGGTTTGCACGGACTTTTTCAGACTTAGAAACTTCGCGACTGCGAGACCCATATGACCAACTTGACTTCACTCTCATCGTATGGAATTGGATGTCAAACAGTACTGGTTGATATTGTTGGGCTTAGTTTGTTCATGACACGTGTCCAAACCTCGAGGCCCAAGTCCACGGGGACACAACATCGATACTATGGACATAAATATTCTTATATTACTGACTTTTGTAACCGTGAGTAGTTGACGAATAGTAATTGGCTACTACAAGTTAGTAATAGGTATAAAATGTCGATTATTTTTAGTAAGTTGTGAAATTGAGCTTGAAATTTGATGTTTTTCTAAAATTATTCACATTGTGATTGGTGGGTTTATATAATCAATAGTGGACAGAAAATGTTCATTGCTTATAGTTGCATAAGTTAACAAGTTGTAAAATTGGATGTACTTTTCGGCTTGTTCCTATAATTATTTACATCATAACTAATAACTCACTAAATTATGACCTTATTAGGAACTTGGAAGAATGTAATTAACTACCACTAATTATAAAATTTTGTAGAAGATTTCGGCGGGTAGAAAGAAAGGGTAGTCTACAGTGGAAAAATGAATGCTTTTGGCTAGTTTCTAAACTTTGAAACGGTATTCTATTTCTATGTATAACATTGAAAACAAAAGATTTTAGTGGCTTTTTATGCCTTATAATTAAAGTTTATGTAGTGCATAAAACTTTTTAGTAGTTTGGATTAGCATATTAGTATCTAAAACAATTCTGTTGTGGTAACAACTATTTTGCATTTTCATTCTTTTACAAAAATTTATTGCACTGATTATTAAGCAGACATTTCTTTAGTATCCAAATCTAGATAGAAAATATACAATTCATTTCATTCACAAACTGAAAATTGCTAAATGGAACCTAAATGTCAACAATATGTTGTCTTCAAATGTTCCGAGGAATGTTGTTTTCAAAAGTACGGGTGTTATTATTGAGTCAAAATAGGAAGCAGCTTAAATTTGTCATCCTATGCAACTCTTTGTTTTTATGTTTTTGTTTTTCATAGAAATGGAGCATACCTAAAGTTATAAAACTAATAGAGGTACAATAGTTTTAGTAATACAGACATAACACACAAAGAACAACAATCACGTAATATAAGACCATACAAACACAACATTCACCTAACATCTAGGTACATACATAGATATACATTTCATATATATTTGCCAGACTGTCAGCCACCTTATTAGCCTCTTGATAGATGTGATTAATCAAAGCGAGCCGACATCCTAAGTCTCAGCCGGTTGTAGACCAAATCGAACAGCCCAAAGTTATGTGACTAAACCAGTAGTAACTTCAACATTTGAGAGTAAAATTCACAATCCAATTGCCCCATTCATCAAGAAATACGCGTAACGCAACGATTTGTGTTTAGCTTAATGAAACTATGAGGGGGAGGGAGGGGTCTATGCAATGAGTTTAATTCGTGCGTAGTAACAAATAAATATTTTCTTATTAAGATAATATGTTAGAAATATATAGTTAAATAATTAAATTTACCATTTTGACATTTCCCAATAACTTAAGTTTTGGGAAAAATAAATCATTTAATATAATATCAGAACAGGAGGTTTCGAGTTTGAAATTTGAGCCCATACGTGAGGGGAAGTGTTAGAACTTAAACGCATATGGTTAAATAATTAAATTTAACATATTCCAATAGTTTACACTTTTGTGGCAATCAGTAATTTAACATAATTTGTTATAGATAAAACTATATTTCAAACTTCTAACAATTAAGTTTAGCATATATATTGCATCTATGAACTTTATTACTAAAAATTTCAATAAATTTAAAATATTTTCATCATCTATTTTAAATTATTTAATTATTTTACATGATTTTTATTATTTATATTATTTCCATTTTACCAATAATGGAATTTTTTTTTTCTTCAAGTAATGATTTTTAATCAATTCGTTTGGTACTATAAATATGATGGTTATCGAGTAGTGGTACAACCTATATTTAAAGCTTAAACATTTTTCATGGATCTGCTTAGGGTTGTCCATGGGTCGGGCTGGGTCGGTTTTCGACCTAGCCCAAAACCGATTGCCGGCGTCAATCGGTCGAGTCGATTTTGGGTTCGGGTGGAGATTGGGTCTGTTTGTCGGTTTCGGGTCATCGCCGGAGCTGCAAATATCACAGAAATTGGCAAAAAAAGAAGTGTCGAAATCTGCAAAATCATCGCCGAAAAATGTAAAAATTCACTAGACCTGCATCAAAATCGCCAAAATATGCACCAAAGCTAAAATCTGTTGGGATTTGGTCAGATCTGGCTAAATCTTACCAAATATGGTTGAGAACTTGCTGGATCTCCTCAGATTTAAGCTTGATTTCACTGGATTTCAACACACACATTTGTCGGGTTGGGTGGCTCGGGTTTTAGAGAAGAAAACCCACCACTCGACCCACCGGCATCGAGCCTTGGGCGCGGAAACTTGAAACCGACCCACGAGAGTGTTGGTTCGGGCTGAAATCAGGTGGAGATTAGGCGGGTTGGTCGGTCCGACGAGTTTAGGTCAGGTCTAGACGCCCCTAGTGTAACAACCCAAGGAAAAACGCTAGCCATATCTGCGTTATATCTAAAAAGGACTAGTCATAATTGAGACTCCTTGTAGTTGTTAATAAAACTCAAATCTACCTAGTAAATACTTGATGTGGGACACTATCCCACTTGTGGAATAGTGCCTCTAAGCCCACACGGGATTACCAAGCCAGCTCTGATATCATATGTAATGACCCAAGAAAAAGTGCTAGCCACATCTGAGCCATACCTAAAAAGGATTAGTCACAATTGAAACTCTTTGTAATTGTTAATAAAGCCCAGATCTACCAAGTAAATACCCGATGTGGGACTTATTACACACCCACACACATCACACAATCAATTAAATTGGAGCATCATTCACACCTAGATCTGCTCAAGTTCAACAACCATTCTAATTGTTATAGATCATTTCAAATTCCTAAAAAATACATTGCCAAACTGTTTGGCTTGGATTGGACTCTCACCCAAAACCCAATCATGATTGGGTTTTGGGTGAGAGTTGAATTTGGTCGACTTGAGAAGGATAATATTTCAAACTTGTAAACGAAACCCAACTTCACACGTACTTGGCATTATGCAAGTCTACCAAAGATCTCAACTCTCATCAAGGTGTAAATTAAGTGTAAAAAAAACTGTTGGTGATATGTTGTTCTAGGAAATATAGTGATAATAGCTCGCTTTAAGTGCTTATAATATATATATATTCCCTCAAGTATTTGGTTGTGAAAAGTATAATTGGTCACGCATTTAAGAAAACAGTTTAGTGATTGGTTTTCATAAATTTGTACCCAAAAAAAAGCATGAAGTTCTTGTATAAGAGCAGGCAAAAATTTCTGTCTATTTTAGCATAAAAATTTATTTTTTCTATTTTATATATTTATTTTTTAAAATACCTTACATCAAAATACCTCACATCAATTTATTTTATACTACATTTTATTAATCAAATTTTATTGATTTTTTATTTTGATTTTTTCTCTTTCTTCACACAACAATCACTATTCACTCTCTTAAATAATCTCAAAATAGGTAAATAAAGAATAATAAACTAAATTTAAAATAAATAATATTAGTATAAATTTACAAGGTTAATATAACAGTAATTTATTTTTACACACTTTGTATGACTTGATGTAGATAAATTTTAGACATAGTTTGCTAAAATGTGATATTTATATTTATTTATTATACAAACAGTAATGTGAGTGCTCTAAAGGTGTAGAGTCACAAACCCTCAAGAAAATCCTAGGTTCATCCCAGCCATCCACATGGATTACTAAGTACTAGCATTCACCAAAAGCCTGTGTTTCCAGTGAATTAGATATATCCAAGAAACCCAAGGACAAGACTGTCAATAATCAGGCAAGTTTGAAGGCAAGACCGAAGGGCATTCCAACCGAGCAAGTCGTAATATGCAAGGGAGAGCAGTCATGCATAAGACAACAGTCGTACAAGAAGTTACAAATGCAAGGGCTATAGTACTATAATGAAATCTCATTGGTCAAGGAGCACCAATTAATACAAGAGAAAAAAAAAAGTGTTTTTGTACCTTTGCCTCCTAAATATTAGAAACTATTGCTTGACCATGCCCATCAGTACTTGTATAATAGAAAAAATACTATATTTTAGCTAAGTATAAAATTCACCCACATCATATCATGCAAAATCATGTAAAATACATTAATACATTGTTTTTAGAGCTACCGTATAAATGTACACAAGCATTATCATTTTGTATATTTGTATTCTTTTTTTTTAGGTACCTTGAGAATGAAAGAAGATGGTGGATAATAGTTATTGTGTGTGAAGAAAGAGAAACTACTAAAAACAAAATCAAGATGATTTGAAATTTGATGAAATGTAGTATAAAATAGATAATTTGATATAAGGTGTTTTAAGAAGTGAGTATATAAAATAAAAAAATAAGTTATGCTAAAATAGACAGACACGAGGTGATCCAAAATGCTCTAAAGTCCAAGAAATATTGTGCTTGGTTTTGTAATGTAGCGATAAGCAATAAGCATTCAACACCTGTAACAAGTCCAGCACCTTCCCTGGCTATAAAAGGAAAAAGGGATGACTTTCATTAGAGCCGAAGAAGGAAATAGGAAGGCAACTTGTAGCTAAGAAAGATTGAGATATTTGTGTAGGAGAATTCAATATTAGGCAGTAGGGATTTCTCAACCCCAATCATGGTTTTTCACCTCTGCTGTCTCAATGATCTTTTTTCACGTAAAATGTTGTGTTCTGCATGTTCAACCTTTATTCATTGTTCTATTACACAACAACTAACTCACTAAATCAGTCATTGATCCAATGTAATAGTTTCATCTTTAAGCTAACTAGTGCAATCATTGACTAAGTTACCAACAACATGTTATCAGAATTAATTAGTGTTAGAATAATAATTAAATAATTAAAATTATTATTTACCAAAACTTCCTCTTAATAAATGAGGTTCAATTTATAGAATTTTTTAACTTTTTAAATATGAAGTAAAATGAATATAAGATTTGAGCTTAGGAGTTAGGGCCACCTGATACCAAAGTAATTATACAGTCCTTCAGAAGCACAATCATGACATACACCTTCCTTTTACATAATAGTGAAGTTTGCTAATTAAATTTATGGTCAGACCAATATTTATGTGAATAAGGAAGTACACATTATTATGATATGAGAATATTGTATAATTTTCTTTAGTGCCATAAAAAAAAAAAAAAAATTAAGGGTTGCTCCAAAAGATCAATATGATAAAAATCTTAACAATTGGGATGTGGCCAAGCCTTGTTGAAACGTGGCAAATTTGTCCTCATAAGTAATCGAGGCATAGAGCACATGACAAATATGAAAAACTTCAAAATGCTTAGAAGCAAATGTTAATTAAGACCTATGATAGGTTAAGTTGTCTCTTTCACCTATCCTTTTCTTTCTACATGTGCTTTTATAGTGCTATACATTGTTTTTCTTGAATGGAAGGATTCTCAATTAGTTAAGATAAGCATAAATCATTAATCTTCTTCACTCACTTGTTATGGTCATTCAAGGCATTTTTCCTTTTAAAATGACCAATTGTGCAGCAATGGCAGTGAATTATTTCAAATTATTTTTCCTATTGTACAATCTGTCTATATAACTTTTATCATTATTTGTCGGGTTGGGGCACTTGTCACATATTAAGATAACTATGCCTTATCTACATGCCTTTATCAATGGCCTGTCACATATGTGCTCTATCAGCTAGAGTTCGCAGTCGTCGTTGAATTTTTGTGTACTAAATATGAATGATTATCGTAATGATGATCATAGGCTACAACTGTCTCGGAGTTTGTTTTATATATATTCA
The DNA here is from genome assembly GCF_040712315.1 of Castanea sativa. NCBI lineage: Eukaryota > Viridiplantae > Streptophyta > Magnoliopsida > Fagales > Fagaceae > Castanea > Castanea sativa. The sequence goes on along the minus strand of NC_134019.1, from coordinate 31,185,187 downwards.
GCACCAATATGTATATATTAATGCCTTGGGTTTGTACTTTGTTCTCTCCTAGTAGCATTATTGATCAGGGTTGGCTGGTCTGCTTGATCTTTTGCTAACAAATTAATAATTTGTTTTAGCAAAGTCTACTTTTACGTTATAAGTGCCACTTTTTGAAAACGTTTCCAGCCAAGTTATGATAGAAGAAGATGGATAAGCTTAAATCATGTTCACGGTGTTCCAATAAACTTTTATAATAGGTACAGGAAGCATAGAGTTAACTGCTGTTTTGTAGCTGTTTTGAAGAAAATTGTTAATAATTTTATTTCATTGATCAGCTATTTTGCCAATTTTTTTTATGAAGTATTAAATTATACTTGTTGTAAGGTTGAAATTTATCAACCATTTTGTTGGCTTTATTCCGTGCTAATTTGCTTGTAATTTAGCACTTAGAAACCCTGTATTTAAGCGGGATTCATGTAAGGGTAGTGTGTGAGAGAGTGTGAAGAAATGCTCAAGATTGTGTAGCGAAGCAGGGACTCGCGGCTGGATCTCACGGGTAGCTCGCGGCTTGCAAGCCACCAGATGATGCACACAAGTGAAGCGTGCAGAGAAGTTGAACAATCACGCCAGCTGGAGCACTACAGGACAAAAAGTCCAGTCTGGTCATTCTGTTTGCTCGCGGCTTGAACTCGCGACTCAGTCAAGTCGCGAGGTCAAGTTGCTAGCCAGCCCTCTTTGGAAAAACCTGACTCTTTGCATTCAATTCTCACTCCAGTATAAATACCCCTTATACCCACGAAATGTAGAGAGCTTGCAGATAGAATTTTGAGAGAGAAACCCTATAGAAAAACAAGATTGACTCATCCACAATCTTCACATAGAGACTCTTCAAATTCCTCTACTCTCTTCCTCTCCATTATTACATCCTTGAGAGGTACATTACCAAAACTTTTTCTCACTATACCCATATCTGTGAGAAGACTGTTTGGTATTTTGGGAAGCAGTTAAGAATGGACCAATTTCACATTGGTTGATGTTATGGGCTGTAGCGGAATCCGGTAAGCTAAAGAAGAAATAGGTTCGGGGCAACCTCGTTGGAGTAGGAGCTTGGTGGGCTTAGGTACACTGGGTAGATTAGGGTTGGAGGGTCTTCTATTGTCCATGTATTCCAACTACATTCTTTAGTGGATTATTGACCGCTTGGAGGGCGGCGGAGAGGTTTTACGCTGAGGGCTTCGGTTTCCTCTTCAATAACACATCGTTGTGTTGTCCTTGTGTTTGCATCTCTTTTCCCTTAATCTTTGCCATTTAATTTCTGCTGTGGATGTGATTTTATTTGATTTAGATTATGTTATCAATTTTGTTTTAGCTTATTTACATTTTCCGCACGTACATTGTTTGTTTATAAGCTTGAATTGATAATTTGTAGTTTGGGGGTCTAAACGTTCAAAGGTTTTTTACATGCTTTTTGAACTTTCACTTGTCTACTATGACATATCATTACAAGGTTATTGCTATTTGTAATATATAACATAACAAAAAATAAATATATCTAACTCTTCATTATATATAATTTTGTTAGTCATAATTAATATATCAATTACATTTTTTTTTTAAAAAATTTTCATTGCTTAAAATATAGTGACACTAAAATTGAAGTATGATGTACAAGAAAGTATCATACTTGAATAATTGAGTTTTTCTTTGAAATTTATTTCCAATTAATTAATAAATTAATGAGAAAAACACATTTTCCATTAGAGAGAGAATGAAAAAGAATATAATAGAATATAAGATAGATATAGAAATTAGTAAAGATGAAAAATGCAGATATAGTCTAGGTAAAAATGCAAAACTGACCCTCTAACTTTCACATTTTTTCATTTCAGTCCTTTAACTTTCAATTTTGTCAATTCAGTCCTCTAACTTTTAATTTTTGTCAATGCAAGGCTCTGTTACATGGCTGTTAGTGGCTGCCGTTAGAACCACTGAAACGACGCAGTTTTGCACTTTTTTTTAATCGGAATTAAAAGAAAATAAGAAAAATCTGGAAAAACGAGGCCCAACCCTATCGCTTGGATGGTCTCTCGTCATCCTCTCCACCACCATCATCATCGTCATCCGAATCATCTTTATTCGACCTCTTCCTCTTTGCCGGAACATCAACCTTCTTACCATCTTCATCTTCATCCCCCTCATCGATTTCTTCCTCCTCGCCGCCGTTCTCCTCTAGCTCAAAATCACTAGCATCTTCCTCATCCTCGGCACGGGCTACTGGCCTGGCAAGCAACTTGGTTCCCAGATCCTCCTATAGATTAGTTCATAAATGTCATAGAAAGTTTGCACAAAAGAAATCAGAACATAGGAAATATAAACCAAGAACTGAACAAAAGGGAAAGATAGAAAACAATATCAGAGTAGAGGTGGATAGCAACACAAACCAACCAACATACAAATAGACAACAAAGGAAAATTACATTAAGGTTCTGAAATTTCTTCAACAAACTACTTAGTACAGTGCGTGCGTGGTTTTCTTTTTAATGGGTTCTTCAGAGATGTGAGATTTTAAAGGTCAAAGATTCTTAATCCCTTCAACCAAGTCAATAAAGTAAGGATTGTCTTTCTTCAAGAAGAAAACTTCCAGATCCAACAGCTAAGAGAAACTTCTAGATCCAGATTTTTCTTATTTTCTTTTAATTCCGAATTAAAAAAAAAAGAAGCAAAACGGCGTCGTTTTAGTGGTTCTAACGGCAGCCACTAACAGCCATGTAACAAAATACTGCATTGACAAAAATTGAAAATTAGAGGACTGAATTGACAAAACTGAAAATTAAAGGACTGAAATGAAAAAAAAAAGAAGGTGAAAGTTAGAGGATCAGTTTTACATTTTTGCTTATAATCCATCAAAATGGTAAAAAAAGACTGGAATTTGAGTTTAGTTTGAACATGAGAGGTAAGTCATAAGTGTGTCAATCTATTGAATGGAATGACATATTATAATTTCGACCGGAAGGGAGCAAAACATAGTTGAAAATTTTTGGTTTTGAAATAGAATTTGCACTCAATAGAGGGAAAATCCTAACTCCATTGTTGGGTCCTTAAGCTAAAATTCTTATGAATTGATCGATATCACTCTTACGGTTAATTTTGATTATAAGACAATTAACTGAAGGTTTAAATTATTTATTGGGGGAAATAATCCAACATTAACTTTTATCTTTACCTTAGATCTGTTGATTAGCCGTATAAAATTTTACATCCTCATTCTTATAACATGAATAAGTTAAATATTGCATCTCGACTTATTTTATCCCAAGACTCTCTCTCTCTCTCTCTCAAATTCTTTGAGCAACTCTAAAAACGGATCAACCATCCATTTTATTCCAAATTATTCAGCTTTTCTAAAAGCAAATTGAGTACTTAGCATTCTCCTTTTTTAACCTAATTTTTTATTCTCAAATATTTCTTTTGAGGAAGGGATTGTGAGGTTTGATGATCAAAAAGATATCAATAAATGAAATTTTACGATATCTTGGCTTAATAATTCATAAAGATGGAGAGAATGTAGAATATTTGAATCAAAGGATAAGAGCATTGCGTATGAATAATAGAAATGCATTACAAGTATTATATAATCGTATAATAACTATTAAGTCAGAGAGAAAATTTAATAAGGTTGATATAAGACCAATTATACTCTACAAGACTGGATGTTTGTGCTATTAAGAAGCAACACATTTATAAAATGAGCATAATTGTAATGAAGTTATTAAGATGGATAAGTAAAAATACACAAAAAGATATGATTTGAAACTAGAAAATCCAGTTAACAATATGGGTGGCCCCTATTGATAAAAAGACAAAGGAGAGTACTTGAGATGTTTGGTCATATTTAGAGGAGAACAATTAATACATTGGTGAGAAAAAGTAAGTTAATTCATTAGTATAAGTTAAAAAGGATATTTCAATTAAAAAGTAATAGAAAATATAATTTTAAATAGAATATGATAATGACAGAAAATACAGTTTTACATACCTCCAATTTTGACTAATCTATTGAGGATCCCGATTCTTAGCTGACTAGAAAAATTTAGGACTAATTTTGTTGCTGTTGTTCTCGATGTTATAGTAAAATGTTTCTTTTGATGCTATACTCTTAGAGTAAACTAGGTGACAAAATATATTGTTTCAAAGAACCATACATTATCCAATTATACGATGATAAGAAAATTGAGGAGGATATTACCCCAAAATCTATCATCTCAAGGGTCCTACTCCTACTGTAAGATACTTTGGAATCAAAATGAGTCAATGATACTCATCCAGAATAGTGTTCTCTTTTTCCCTGATTATTGGTGGCTTGGTGCTAGCAATGATGGCTTTGCTTAAGTTGAGCCTACATCTGGATTTATAGCCCCTCTATATATAGGCAAGCATCCAAATAGGTGAGTATGAATCTTCATTAGATCTTCAGAGAGATTGCTACGAGAAAGGCCAATTCAGTACGGAACTGCACCATCCCTCTTGGCCTCTCCTTTAGAATTCAACATTATTCCTCAGGCATGGCCTCGGCGCCACCTTTCCTTATATGACTGACCTAACACTTCACTATTTACTCCCAACACAATTTTGCTAGATGCATAAGCCCAGCCTGTGCCTACATCACTCTCCATTAAGTTTAGTGCGAACAATTTCATGATCAAAGTACTTAATAAGTGTTGGAGGACCACAATTTTGCTGCCTATGATATGATCGCTCTCAAAACAGGCCGTTGGGGAGTGATGTCGAATGTCATAAAAAACATGAGTGTATCTTCCTCATCACTAAATAGTTTTGAGGAAGAGTGCTACATCTCATGGTCCGATAGTTGGTATCAAAGCCAAGATCGTGTATTCAAGAAGTGGGGGCCTCATCAAGAGGAGGGATTGTTGGTGGACCACAATTCGGCTCCCTAGCTACAAATGTTCTAAAAACATGTTCGCAAGGTGCGGGGTACAATGTCAAATTATAAAAAAAAAAACTTGAGTGAGTCTTCCTTATCATCAATTGGTTTTGAGGTAAAGTGACACAACTTACAGTCCAACAATAAATTTAAAGTTTTTCAAGAGTATGACCAAGTTTTATAAAGTAATGGAGCAAACTCTTGATGTCAAGTAATACAAACTGATATGGCAATTAGTATGATTGGTACCACTTTAATGACACGGTAATTACACTTATAATAATAATAATAATAATAATAATAATATTATTATTATTATTATTATTATTATTATTATTATTATTATTATTATTTTGCGTTTAAAAGTTGACACTAACGGATATACTAAAGTTTATAATAGTATCTAACATTACTCTTTCAATAATTGACACAAGCTCTCTCTTCAAAATTTTGATGTTAGGTGTTAGGACACATAAGTTAGTGCAAGCAACATTGTGTTAGTAGAGAATTCTAAGAAAATCTTACTGCAAATATCAGCCTAAAAAGCATCAATATCCAAGCAAACGCATGAAGGAAAGTTTTAAGTTCCATGCTGACACATTTAGCCACCATGTTTTATAATGTGCAACATAAGCTAGCGGGTTTAAGAAGTGCTAAATTGCTTAGAGTAAGGGAGCTCTTTGTAATCTTTTCCTTCACTATATATATGACCCTATACATGCTTATCCAAAAGCAAAATATGCAATTCTACACATGCATAAAAAATATCTGTTCCAATCACGGCCTTGATATGAAAGCGACCTGATATATAGGTCATTCAAATGTAAAGTAGACATGCCATTGTAGAGGTCAGCAGAAACTGCATGTGGCAAATGACAAAAAGCATATATCAATATAAAGTTAACCAAACTTCAAAGTAATGTGGGTCTAACACGGCTCTTCCGTTTTCCAAGAAGAGAAAACCTTGCAAACAATTTGTGTCTCATTTCTGGTCCTATGAAAAGTGACTGATTGTCATTGTAGAGCCTATCTCTTTGGTTACATTTACATGGCTAGCAGAGCTCAAAGCATATTTTACTTATCGCGAAAAAAAAAAAAAAAAAAAAAAACCCAAATCAATTCAGAGTAATCATTCAGCATTCTGGAAACAATGATCAATATTCCTTCCTCTCACGTCTTATTCATTTAAAGTCATTAGACTCTCCTTCCCATTGTTTTCTTAGGGATCGTTTTCTAAAAGAGCACAATTCAATTTGTCCACAATACAAAGCGTGTATATTCATCACCCCCCTAGCAAAAAGACATAAACAAAGAGTCCATCACCTTAAAACAGTACAAGTGGAGATTGTTGGACGGTAAGGGCCTTTTAAAAGCAAGAGTTCTTATCCCATAAACTACAAAATTTGCAGCCCCCTAGATTGAGACTTATGAGATCATTGTTTGACATATTAGAGACATGTTTGCCAAGGGTTACTTTGTGTTAGTATATCACTTACTCCCTGATGTCGCAGAAGTCTGAAGAAAGTACACACGATACTTTCTTTGATGAAACAGAAACTAAACTGTTAGTTTCTGGTAATAAACCTCGAATCCACGAGGGACTTTCCTAAATCCACAAGGAGATAAAAGCTAGAATCTACCAGAAGAAAATTAGACAAAACATTTTTGTTCATTGATAAGAGTCTGACTTGCTTCTAACGGCTACAAAACATATAAATCCAGGAAGTCAATACCGTACCGGAAGCTGTATCGGTTTGGCCACCGGTACGATATATTTCGGATACCGGTCAATACCGGTGTACCGTTTCGGGTTTACTGCTATTTTATACACACACACACACACCAAAATCTCTAGAACCATGTTTATAAGCATATAATATTTCACTTATATTATAGTAAATATAAAAGTTTATCATAAAATATTACCTCAATTCAGAACAAATTATTCATAGTTTTAGACTTTAGTATAAATTAAAAGGAAAAAAAACACAATATAAAAAATAGAAAGCTTAGTTGTTCATTGCATACTAAGAAAACAAATAATACTAATAAGTTAATGTAAATAAGTTATCATTATGCACTTACAAAGCTTTTTTCTGTACCGGCCGGTATTGCCCGAAATTGGCCGGTACGCGGCCGGTATTTTTTTCGGTACAAAATAAAAGTGTACCGGTACTGGTGCACTAGCCGATACGGTATGTACTGGCCGGTACGGCCGGTACCGGTATAGTATCGGTAACCTTGATATAAATACTAAAAAAAGTCTAAAACCCTAATTCGCATTAAGGTCATGGCAGTCTGTACTATATCACCCCCTCCCCCGCCCCCCCCCCCCCCCAAAAGTGTTAGTATAGCACATATATTATATTCATGATATTTAATACATGTTGGGATCCCTGATTGAAACTAAGATCAATGATATACACATTAATTGTCCTTAATTTTAGTTTGCATGTACGTACCATATTCATGATATTTAATACATGTTGAGATCCCAAATTGAAACTAAGATCAAGGATATATACATTAATTGTCCTTAATTTTAGTCCGATCTAGGATCCTCCTAGATCAACCATGGACTCTATCTATATGGACATTTTTGAATAGTTTTGTGTGTAAAGAAAACTATACAGAATACAGAGATTCTATAGTGTTCATCTCTCTCTCTTTCATTTTTTCTTATCATAACAACTTGTTTGAATTTTGATAATCTAATGCATAAACTTAATGTGAACTCCCAAATTAGTCTATATTAATATCTAAAAACTGAAGTTAATATTTTTTTTACTATGCTTTTGTTGAGTAGATTTTTGATAAAATTAAAAATTATTATGTTATTAAAGTATTGTAATTTTTTTCCTAATATAAGTGATTGATTGATTTATATTTGCTTCATTTTTAAGCCATTTAAAACTTATAGAGGACTGAACCGTTTGTAAAGTGTACTAAAAACAAATTCCAGCAACACATTACATTATTTAATATATATATATACACACACACACACACATGCATCTCATCTTATGTAATGATTGAAGGTAAAATGCATTATGTTTTCTTAAAAAAAATTTATAAAATTTAAAACACTTTCAAATAACAAATATAGATAGTTTTAAAATATAATATATTGTATCAATTACATTTTATTAGAAAATAATCACATCATTTTAAGAAGAGTTCAAAATTAACACTTATAAGTTTCATCTACTATTTTTATTTTTCACTTAACAAAAAACAAATCTGCTAATTTTTCCACTGGTTTGCAACTAACTTTTGGATAAAATGAAAGTTAAAAATCCATAGTTTTAATGCATTTAGGCACTCATATTGTACTATTTTGACTTGTACACAAGTTCGTACAAATATTTAGAACTAACTCGTTATGGATAGTATAATTAGTAGTCAAACCAATTTCAATCCAGCTATACTACAAACACAACTTATTTCATAACCAACACTCTAATCAAGAAGAATCTCAAGGGGACCATAAAGATCAATTGCAAAGGCCTAAATGATCCACCACTAGGGAATCAAGCTTGTGTGCATTGTATTTTCTCACTTATTTGACTGAAAGTCGACATATAAGGGACCAAGAGATTGTATGTTCCAATGAGGCCAAAACACTTGGGGAGTGTGTGTCAGGGTTTCACTGAGAAAGGCAGAAAAGAAAAGAAGGGAATCAAAATCCACAAGATCTTCTAAAATTTTAGAAAACACTATAATGCCTCCATTTCCTGATACCAGAGAATGATGCCATATCCACCTAAAATTAGCCAAATAAGTGCTGCATAAAAAAGCTGACCTCAACCCCTTTTAGTCTTCTCGGTAGTGATTCCATTCTTGGAACATACGGCGGATATATATAAATGGAGATCTATCCTAATTCCTAAAAATCTATAGCCTAATCCACCCATCTTCCCCTACCGATTTTGATATGAAAATGATACAAGGAGTGTATGTGAAAAAGCCTGCGAGCAATATTTTGTCATACCTAGCTAGCTAACCCACGCGCCGTCAATGTAGCATTCCATGCACTCAATCCTCTTAGTTCCACTCGTAACTTTCCATAATATAGAGGTAAATAGGTAGAAATAATCTTAACACTAAAATCAAAATAAAAACGGAGTGGCAATTGTTCTCCCACACTTATTGTTATACATTTCATATGTATAACATCTATAATGTCATGCATTATATTCAGAGTTTTATATTAATAAACATTGTGTAAGAATCAATATCCAAACAGAAAGTAATATGAATATTATTGTAATCGAACAAATACCTCCTCAATTTTGTAGGCAGGGACGGAGCCAGGATTTTAAGTTAAGAGGACGACCCTAAACTCTAGTTTGGCGGCTTCTTAGCTGCAGAGGTTGTTTGTTTGTTTGTTTGTTTTTTTTTTTTTTGAGTTTTTAATGTGTGCATTTGCTGGGTAAAAACAAATTTATTCTATTTAAAACTTTTTAAATAGCCAGTTGTTTGTTTGAGTAAAATTGGTTAATTGGACTAAATTTTTTTTAGCTTTGCTATTGGTGATTTTTGTTGTTGCACAAATGTTTTTGGGCTAATATATGTTGTTTTAGACTTTAGATCTATAAAGTTTTTTAATGGCCTTTAAAATGAGAAAAGTGCTAGAAGTATATTGCTGATATAGTGAGTGATTATTGGTAAGTAAAAAAGTAATATAAGTAATAGGCTTAGATGTGAACCAATATGAATTTGTACCACAACAGTTTATATAAATATTGTAAATAAGTTTGTATATTTAAAGTTACTTTAAAAAGATTCAATAATATTGTTAAGGGAGCAAAATGTAATTTTATAAAATAAAATTGTTAAAATTAATGCATATATGTATTAATATATTTTAAAAAAAAATTAGGGGGCCACCCGGTCAATTACACCTGCTTGAAATTCATATTAAAATATAAAAATATATCAAAAGTCAAAAGTTTCGTAACTCAAGTGATATATTGAGGGCGTTTGGATAGCAATTCTGTGCGTCCACGTCCGCGTTTGCTTCTTTTTTTTTTTTTTTTTTTAACCCAGCCGCAAGGTTGGACTTTTCAACCATGAACAGTGCACAAATGCACTGTTCATGGGTCCCACAAATTTTGCTTTTTAACAACTTTTTCATTAAAAATGGGTCTCACGGTACTATTCACACATTTAAAAATTATTTTGCTACAGTGTTTTCAGTTTTTAATTTTCAGTTTCAGTAAAATAAGTTTTATCCAAACAGACCCGTTATCCAAATTACTATTCACATATAGTGTTTTCAGTTTTCAGTTTCAGTTTCATTATGTGTTTTATGTAGTAGACACGTTTTCAACTGTTATCTCCATCTTTCCAGAAGTGCAATTATTATGCTTCCAAACCCAATGTAGATTGAAAGTGCACGATGAAATTTTGGAACAATAATATTATTCCATTTACAAATAAGGGGACCTCCAATAACACAAAAACGCTTGTCGAGGAGAGAACCTGTCATTCTATTATGGAGGATCTTCAAAAGTTCAACCCTTTTTTTTTATCGGATAAAGGTTTGGTACGTGTAGTCAGACAAGATCAACCAGATTTTCTCTTAGATCTTGGCATGCATGCCACACAGTGGACACTTACCCGTAATGGGTCCCCGCCCTGCACACGCATGATTTGCTGCGATGTGCATGGGATTTTGATTTCCACTTTGTTCCCATTTTGGGATTTGGTGGTGAATGGCGATCAACTTAAGTCTCATTTTGTCCAAGAAGGTTCCCTCTTATTAGTAATTTTTGCCTAGTAATTGTTTTCAGATCACAAACTATTTCATAAATATTTGTTATAATTTTGAAGTTATAGACTGTAAGTGATTGTCTTTTACTTATATATGAACCTATTTTTTTTTCTTCTATTACTCATACTCTATCACATCACAATTATGATAAAAAAATTTGTGAAATAGTTTGTAGTATTAGATTTTTTATAAAATTTTCTTTATATCCTAATTTTTTAGACCGGCTATGTTGTGCCACCATCACTATTACCATGCATGATGGGCGCACAAATTTTTTATTATTATTTAAAAGAAACCATAAGATAGTGTTGTTTATTTTTAGAAGAAAGATACCTATAAAATCCACTTTATAATCATGGCAATATGTTAATTGTTTTTGATATGTATGTGGGATTCAAAAATATAAAGATTTGATTAAAAGAAAAACCACTCAGCAAAAAAAAAAAAAAAAAAAAAAGATTATAAGAAAAACCATTTTTTGGTTTATATAGTGATTACTACATGAGAGTTTTACAATGTTATCTCCACTTATTTTAGGTAAAAGGAAAATAAATGTGGTACTCCCTATATGAGAATTTTATAATATTATCTCCACTTTTATACATACATACATATATATATATATATATATATATATATATATATATATATATATATATAAAGCTGAGAGAAAATCTAATTAGATTTTAAATTGAATTCTAATTTTTGTCTAATTTTGCACCACGTGTACCCTATCTATATTTTTTTTAATTTTTTAGGTGAGTTAATGTTGTGCAAAAAACAAGGAGTTTAATATAAATAAACTATAAAAAAGAAAACTCAATAAAAAGAGTACACTCATGTGTATATCCAAAAAATAAAATAAAAAATAAAGAAGAAAGAAATAGTAAAACTCATATATATATATATATATATGTATATATATGACTTAAACAAGGTATAATTGAATCCATATGTTAGGAATATGAAATAATTATTGTGATCTCTTTAGTTAGGTAATTAGCTAGCTGGTTGAGATTAGGATTAGCACGTGTTAGTTGGGATTTGAGTACATGTAGCTCATTTAACACATGACTTAATTCATAGAGTAGATGTTGAATTAATTAGCCAATTATCTTGAGTTATGTGGGCCAAAGACATTAGAGTTGGTCTCCTATAAATATATGATTGTAATTCAACATTAGATGTATATCATTGAAGAATAAACCAATTTCTTAGTGCATTAGTGCATCTCTATCTCTCTTAATCTCTCTTTTTCTATGGAGGGTGACTACCTTGAATTAAGTCATTTTTCTTACAATTTTCATCAATTCCCCTATAGATCCTATCAATCTCCATTAGGAACCACTAGGTTCCTAACAACATATATGTGTAATTGTGTTGTTTTTAATTGTACTGTGCATATGCACGGATTATACACTAGTGTGTATATAGCCAAAACTTAGAGAAAATCTAATTAGATTATAATTGGATTCTCAATTTTGTGCCTCATGTCCCATTTAATTTTTAATTTTGTGCCAAGTGAATTATTGAGTGTTAAAAATTAAAGAGTCTAAATCTACTTAGATTCTAAATTGGATTTCAATTAGAGTAAAAAATTTTGCCACATGTCCATTTTAAGTTTTTAATTTTTGTGATAAGTGAATTATTGGATGCAGTATTCGAAAAGTCTAAAACCAATTAAATTTTAAATTATATATATATACACACACACACACACACACAAATGAGAAACCATTACATATTTTAGAAATGTATGGTTTTAAAAAAGTGTAAATTAATACCATGTATAATTTGAACATCTCCTAAAAAAAAAACTAATTTGAACCGTATAATTGTGATTATTTTAAATTGTATCCGTGCATATGCATGGAACTATACACAAGTTTTTGTGTGTGTGTGTATATATATATATTAATAGGTAAAACTTAGAGAAAATCCAATCAATTTCTACAATTGAAATTCAATTTCGTGCTATGTGTCCTAAATTATTTATTTTTAAATAGAGTTTTATTTCTTAATTTTGGAGTCAAATATGGGACCACATCATAAATATCCATCCAAGTGAGTTATTACGCATAAGAACCAATGAGTTTAAAATTAATGAACATAAAAAAAATGACAATTTACCTTTTTTACCTAATAATATTTTTACAAGACTTTTTAAAGAGTTAAATATATATATATATATATATATATATATATATAATGATTATCAATAATATTTAAAATATATATGTAAGAATTATATTATGCATCTTAATGTATTTTTTAAGTATATCCATGTATATGTATGAGATTACAAGCTAGTATATATTAATAGGAAGAGACAGTTTAATTAGAATTTGAAATTAGAATCCAATTTTGCGCTATGTGTCTAAATTATGTAGGGACCACACCATAATTATCCAATTAAGTTTGTGCTTAAGTTTTTTAATCTTTGTGTCTAGTGAGTTAATGAACGCAAAATACTAAGAATCTAATATTAATGAACTATAAATTTTTTTTAAAAAAAAACCAATCACATATACTCAATAAAAATCACCTCGCGTTCTATCTTATTAAAAATTAGCTTGTAACCCCATACATATGCATGGATACATTTAAAAATATACAATAAGATGCATAATATAATTTATATATATATATATATATATATATATATAATTTAAATACTATTGATAGTCGTTTTTATATTTTGTTAACTCTTTAAAATTTTTTATAAAGATATTAATTGGTATAAAATATAAATTGTCCATTTAAAAAAAAATTATTGTGAAGTAATTTTTTTTATGATTCATTTATTCTATACTCTTTGGTTTTTGTACTTAATAACTCACTTGAATGAATTTTTATGATTTAGTTCCACATTTGATTCTAAAATTAAGAAATAAAACTTTTTAAGAATAAATAATTTAGGACACATGGCACAAAATTAGAACTCTACTTTGGAATTCTAATTTGAATTTCTCTTAGCTTGACCTATTATTATTATTATTATTATTATTATTATTATTATATATATATATATATATATTAGAAAAAAAAATTATCATAAGTAGTATTAAATTTAGGTAAGAATTTTAATATGTAACTAATTATGTTTACTTTGTAAAAACAAAAATTTGACTAATTATTTATATTTTTGTGATAAAAATTTTGTTTAATTTTACGTGTATCTATATGTATGCATGTGTTACATGCTATTTTTTTTTATACTAATTTGACTAACTATTTATATTTTTATAATAAAAATTGTGTGTAATTTTAAATACATCCATGCGTTTGCATGAGTTATATGCTAGCTTTATATAAAAGGAAAAGAAATTCATGAAATACCTTTTTATTTTAAAAGTTTGAAAACTACATTGTTAAAAAGGGAAAATTATATGTCTTTGGACCTACATACAAATCTAAAAGAGAAAAGTATAACTTGTTACAATTTAAGAAAAATAAAATTACTATACATTAATATTTGGCTACAATCTAAGAAAAAGTATAAAAGTTACATTGTTTTGGTTCTTAGTTACAATCTAAGATAAAACAAAATTATACCATTAAAGAATAATCTATGAACCTAAAATCTAATTCGAATGCTAGATCATGAAATGGAGAAGTGTTAAGCACTCATTTCACCCAACCCAAATATCAGGTTGTCATGCTAAGCATCACGAGAAATTATGTATATATATGTGTGTGTGTGTGTGTGTGTTCATCATGTGAATTTTATGAAATTTAAAATCTAATCCTATATGCATGAACATATTAATCAACACATATCATCAAAAATCTAGATTTTAAACAATTGATTTTGTGAAAACTCAAATCAAGTCTAGAAATATTTATGCATGCACGAACTCTTTCAAGTGGTTTAACAATGTATTTCCTTCAAGATTATGGATCACTTTACTGCACTAATCTCCTTGAATCAATCCATGGATCTTCTACTTGAATATTTGAGGGAGTTGTGCTTGTTGTGTTGCATAGGACATTGTATTAATTGTTTGAAGAATTATTGTAAGAATGGTGTTTAAGGATGCTTAGAGTGTTTAGATGAGCCTAATTGAAGAGAGCAATGTTACATTGAAGCAATCTAATGTCTCTCTCAGGAAACTCTCTCAAAATTTTTGGACAGTTTCTTTATGGAAGTGCTGAATTCTCCTAAAATTAGAAAATTTTTTGAATTCCTTATTTTTGGTGATTGATGTCTATATCTATAGAAGAGAATGAGGGTTGGGAAGCTTGAATTTCTCTCTCATCCTCTAGTATGTTTAATTCGAAATTAGAATTGAAAAATGACGTTAATTTGAAAATCTATATGTAAAAAGAGCTAGCCAATCCTTATAGCTGCAGTGTTTGGTTTATTCAATTCACAATCCTTGTAGCTGCAGTGTTTGGTTTATTCAATTCACAATCCTTGTAGCTGCAGTGTTTGGTTTATTCAACTCATTGCTATACTGGCCCTTTTTTTTGTTAACATCGTCAGTTGAACTTTTTTTTTTTCTTTTTTTTATAGACATATGAACTGTTAGTTACCCAGTTTATATACAATAATTTAGTAACACGACAAATTTCCACAATTATTGAGGTGTTAATTTATTTTATAGGTCAAACTAAAATATCATACTAGAACCAACGGTCACTAAAAATAAAGGAATTATGAAAAAAGAAATTATACATTAATTCACAATATTTTTCACAATACTTTCATAACAAATCATAGGTGATAAATTGTTATTGGTTCTAATTAAAAATTACTAATGAAATTACTTTTTTGTCCACTAATAATAACCTGTAACAACCTACTAATTATGATTTGTTGTAAAAAAGTTGTGGACATAGCATTTCTTGGGTGAAAATGTTAAAACATCTTGTTGTTGTCATATTATTTTCACAACTGCTAAACTATCAATTATATATATATATATATATATATATATATATATATATATATAAATATTATAAAGGTATTATGAAATTTTTGTACCATTCTTTTGTGTTTCTAGAAAGGTTTTTTTGGTTTAATCAACTTTGTTGAGCCAAAATTTACTGTTTCACAAACAGTTTTCTTTGGTTGAGTTTTTGTATTGTTTTATTGTATTTTTATCTTTTCGCACCATTTTAAATAAAAACACATAGTTTTACACTAAAAAAAAAAGACTTAGGATAAAAACACTTTTCATCCTTTATGTTTATGGTAGTTCACAATTCCTCCTTGAACTTTAAAATAAAGCAATTTTCTTTCTAATATTTTGAAAAATCACAAATATTTCATATTATTATTCTTTTAGGTAAATCTTAATGAAAGCTTATGATTCTTAAAATATTCCATTGTATAATGTCTAAAATACTCCCACCAAATTTTAACATCCCAAAATTTTCTTAACTTGTTTTGAGTTTTAGATAGTAGTAATGCTTAGAAAGTTGGAATGGTGATATAAGATGTTTTATTATTTATCTAAAGAATATTGATTTTATAGGTTTAAATCTTTGAAACATATAATTTATCTAATAGAAAATTCAATGACACTTGCCTTTGGTTATCCTTTTTTTTTCTTGCCTAAAATGGGTGTTCATTTAAAAACTAAGCAAGCTAAACATTGGACCTAGACTCATGTAGAATGATAAAGAAGAAAGTATACTAATGTAGAATGATAGAGAAAAAAGTATAAATGACAAAATTTTCATTGTATATGATTAAAGATATTTGATAAAGAGTTTCAATTGTAGTATCGAACATCATTCATTACGAAAATTTAAATGTTGTGACAATGTCTTAGCAAAATTTAGTTGCTTATTGTTGAAAGATAATGATATTCATTATTATTCGTAGATATTTATATGTTAAATAGCTACCCTAAATTTTTATGTGATCAAATTTCTTATACTAATGAGATTAATTTTGTATGACATACATTTTTCATGTATATAGCTTAATACTTCTTCAAATATAAATTTTATCTTAATATTTTTACTTAGGCGGTAGCACGTGCCTTGCATGTGCTGCCAAATCTATATATAAAAAGCGTGAATGCGCTAAAACAATAATAAAAAAAACTATAGTATTTTGGTTTATTCAATACTTTGCACTGTTTCGCTTTTTTTTTTTTTTTTTTTTTTTTGGGGGCAACATCATCTGGTCCACACCTTTATTTTATTTATATAGAGTTGTTAGTTAACTCAATAAATTATCACAATATTTTCACCATTGTATAAGTGTTAATTTCTTATAGGTCAAAATAAAATATCATACTAGAACCAATCACAACTAAAAGTAAAGGTATTGTAAAAAAAGAAGTGTTATATCCACAACATTTTTCACAACACTTTTATAACAAAAGTATGAATGTGTAAAACTATAGTAATAGCTACATTTTTTTTTGGCCGGTCAATTTGCACTATTCATTGGGCTTTTTTTTTTTTTTTTTTTTTTGCAATATTGCCTGGTCTACTCTTTTTTATTTTTTATTTATATATACATGTTAGTTAGCATAACAAATTGTAACAATATTTTCACAATTATTGAGATATTAATTCCTTATAGGTAAAAATAAAATATCACACTAGAAATAACCACAACTAAAAATAAAAGTATTGTTATATTGACACAACAAATTTCATAATATTTTCACAATTATTGAGGTGTCAATTTATTATAAATCAAAATAAAATAATAAAATATAAGACTATAACCAACCACAACTGAAAATAAATATTTTGTGAAAATGTTGTAACACTTGTTGTGTGAAAGTGTAAAAGCTACTATAGTAGCTACAATACTTTTTGATTTATTCATGTACTATTTATCACTTCATTAGCCTTTTTGTTTTGTGCCAATCCTTGGTTTGTGCTCTTTTTTAAAAAAAAAATATTTATATGAGCTGACATATATATTATTATATCGACACAATAAATTTCACAATACACAATTATTGAGGTGTCAATTTTTTATAGGTCGAAATAAAATAAAATAAAATATGAGACTGTAATCGACCACAACTGAAAATAAATGTTTTGTGAAAATGTTGTAACACATGTTGTTATCACAATTGTTGAGAAGTTAGTTTCTTATAGATCAAATAAAAAATTGCTAAGTTCACAACATTTTCACATTAATTTCACAACAAATCATATGTGGTAAGTTACTATTGATGGATAAAAAAGTGAAATCAGTTGTGGGTCCATTTTAAAATCAATAATAATTTGTCATCTAGAATTTGTTATGAAAATATTATGGAGATAGGATTTCTATAAAATAAATGATAATATATCAAATCGAAACTTACCATGACTGAAAATAAAGGTATTGTGAAAATATTGTGACATTTTCTTGTGTTCCTAGACTTCTTTTTTGGTTTAGTCAAATTTAGTGAGCAAAAATTCACTATTTCATGCACAATTTTCTTATGTTGGTTTTTTTTAATGCATAGTTTAAAGTGGCTGTCTCAATTAAAAATCAAAATCAATAACAATTTACTATCTAGGATTTGTTGTGAAAATGTTGTGGATGTAATATTACTCTAAAATAAAATTATAAAATATCATACTAAGGTCCACTATAGCTAAAATAAAGGTATTGAAAAAATATCGTGAAATTTATTGTATTTCTGACTTTTATTTTTTTAGCCAATTTGTTGAGCCAAAATTCATAGTTTTATGGACAGTTTTCTTGGGTTTTTTTAACACATTGTTTAAAGTAAAAATAACACATAGTTTTACCAACAACAAAAAAAATTATAGAAAAAAGTACTTTCCCCCTTTATGTTTGGGGTAGTTTCATCCCCCAACTTTAAAGTTGAATAATTTCTTTTTCTTTATTTTGTACACAAGCATATAGATTTTGTTGTTACTTTCTTAGTTAAATCCTAACAAAATCTTATGATTCTTAGAATATTTCATTGTACAATATCTAAAATACCTCACTAAATTTTAATGTCCCAAAAATTGTCTTTGTATATTTTGAGTTTTATGTATTAGTCATACTTAAAAAGTAAAAATTGTGATCTATGTTATTCTATTTGTTATCTAGAGAACACAAATTTATTAGAGGTTTAAATTTTCTATATTTATAATTATATCTTTTTGTTTTTTGAGAGAGTATCTATGACGTCTGCTCCTAATGATAGCTCTTTATTATAAGACCAAGACATCAATTGGTATTTGGTATAGATGAGAATCGAATCTCAGATCTCTTATTCAACCCTCAGAGACTTTACCAATTGAGCTAATTAGAATCCACAATTTTTATAATTTTATCTAATAGAAACTTCAATGACATATGTCTTTTGTTATTTTTTTATTTCTTAAAAAGGCGTTCATTAAAAATTAAGTTAAGCATCATAGTTAGGCTTATAAAATAAAATGATAATGAATAAAGTATGAATAAAAAATATTCAGGTTGTAGGCTTTTAATTTAACGAAGAGTTTCAATTGTAGAATATGTCAATATTTATTGTGAAAATTTAAATATTGTGAGAATGTTTTAGCCAAATTTAGTTATTTATTTTTGGAAGATGATAACATTTGTTATCATTTTTAGTATAATTTTTTTGTAAGTAGATACTGTTTTTAATAAATAAGTTCTAAAAAATTATCATATTAAATAGATAGTCATATATTAAACAACTAGTTTAAATTTAAATACATGATTTAACGCGGCTTCAAAAATAAATTTTGTCTAAGATTTTTTCACTCAAGGTCAAGGGGCTGCACGTGGCTTCACCTGCAACCCTTACAAGTATTAGAATGAAGTGTCAATCGGTAGATTCGGTTTTTATTGTTTGCTGCAAAAGTGTCGATTGATACTTAATCCTCTGTGACGTGGTGTTGAATGGAATTTTGACTTTTTGACTGCTTGCCTCAAATTTCAAAGTTTGAGTGTTTTTCAATCGATTTTCTAATTATTTTGAAGATAATTACAAGTTTTAGCCACTTTTAAATCTTTCAATGATTGGGCTAAAACCCAGGATATTTAGGAGTTTTAAATTCAAACTAATCATCCATTTTACAAGACTTATTAGAATTCAAAGATCATAATTATCTTGTACGATTTATCCAATACTTTTAGTTGCATCCTTGTCCTAAAATTTAAACCAAATGGATTTTGACATGTAACTAATTTTAATTAATCCAATTAAGGTCTAATTAAAATTAATTGATCTTAATCACATGGTTTTAGCCCTAGATAACTAGTGTATGTTAATCATTAGATTTTGATATAGCTTGATTTTTTGATTGGATGGTCCAATCGTTGCGTCCAACATTTAATTTTGATCATTATGAACTCCGGGATATTACAGGATTGATTTCATGTTCATTAGACGATTCAAATGAAATTTACATTTTTTATAGTTTGAAATTAAGATTTTTCCCTTGAAATATTAAATAATTTTTTTAGTCATTTCTCTTGATGTTTTAACATTTCACATAACTTTCAAGTTTATATCTGATATGTATTACCTTTAAATATAATACGTGAACTAACTGTATGCAATCATACCAGCATATTTAATTTTCATATAAAACATCAAATGCGCATCATTTGCTCAAAGCTTGGGATCAAGGTCAAAGAAGATGGCTTTATGAGTTATGACCCCCACAAATCCCAATTAAAATAATAATAATAATAATAATAATAATAATAATAATAATAATAATAATAATAATTATTATTATTATTATTATTATTATTATTAAGGGATGTGGCCTCGAGGACCTTTAAGGTGGGGCTCTCTACTGAGCATGAGTTGAGGAGGTCGTTGACAATGAAAATTGCTTCAAATATGCGCTAGCTTATGGAGCGCATAGATATGCATAAACGGGTTGAAGAAGATCAGGTGCAGGGTAAAGGCAAAGCAAAAATATTTCTGGATAGGAAGGATCCTCAAGCGGGAGGATATCAAGGTAATCGCCCCATAAGAGATTTCCCTATCTAGGCGTCAACTGCAGGGGCTCAATTGGTCAATTTTTGTTTTTAGAGCCAGTGTACCAAATACTGGAGAAGATATAAAATGAGCCATACTTCAAGTGGCCTAATAAGATGGGTGGAGATGCATCTAGGAGAAACCAGAGCCTCCACTGCCGTTACCACCAGGATAAGGGGCACACTATGGAGGACTGCAGAACCCTACATGATCACCTCAACCAGCTAGTGAGGGCTGGGAAGCTCAACCGGTTCTTGCATCAGCCAGTGAGACAGTTTGGACATTTCGGGGCCTAGTTGCATAGGGGTAACTTTCCTCGGCCAGCATTGGACACCATCAAGTAATTTTGCCAAGCTAGGAACTGATCTTGGGACGTGTTCCAGAGTCATGTCCGTGGGTGGAGGCCCGAATGTAGAGGCCGTAAAGGCCAAGAGTCACGTTGCTAAAAAGGCCAAGGGGATGGCCACTCCTATCTTCGGTTTTTCTGAAGAGGATAAAGAGGTAAAATGTTAGCCGCATGATGACGCTTTGGTAGTTACTATTAGGATTGGTGAATATGATGTAAAGAGAGTTCTAGTAGATTAGGGAAGCGGAGCGGAAATCATGTACCCCAATCTGTACAACGGGTTGAATTTGAAGCTTGAAGACTTGGAAAGGTATGACTCCCCATTGGTAAGTTTTGATGGGAAGGTGGTGATCCCCCAAGGAATGATTAGGCTGCCCATTTAAGTCAAGGACGAAGAGGTGCAAGTCAACTTTACATAGCCATCCTGGCCAGGCCATGGTTACATGCATTGGGTGCGGTCTCATCAGCTTTGCACTTGAAGGTTAAGTATCCTACTCATGGCAGAGTGGGAGAGTTCCTCGGTAGTCAGGCAATGACTAGGCAATGTTTGGTGTTTGAAATTACCTGGCCTTCCGAGGATCCTGGTGTGGAGGCAAGGGGGAACTCCATAGCAACTAAAGAGCCTTGTAGAGGGACATGAGGCCGGGCAGGTAGTGAGTTGTTAGAGGACCTTGAGAGGGTGTTAATAGAGGAGGATGATGAAAGGTATTTTCAAGTGGGGTCTCGTTTGCCAGACTTGGAGAAAGTAGAGTTGGTGAAGTTTTTGGAATCCAACATTGATATTTTTGCTTGGACTACTTATGATGTCCCAAGGATTGACTCTGGGTTTATTTGTCATCAATTGAATGTTAATCCTGAAGCCATGTTGCGCAAACAGCCTCCTCGGCACGCGTCCAGGGACCCGCCAAGGCAGTAAGGGTGGAAGTGAACAAGTTGAAACAAGCTGGAGTTATTAAGGAAATCTTCTATCCTGAGTGGTTGGCTAACACTGCGGTGGTTAAAAAGAAGAATGAGAAATGGCGAGTCTGTATAGACTTCACAGATTTGAATAAGGCATGTCTAAAGGATTCTTTCCCCATTCCTAGAATTGATTAGCTAGTGGATGCCACCGTGGGGCATCCTCGGATGAGTTTCTTGGATGCCTTTTAGGGTTAGTACCAGATACCCTTATCATTGCCCGATCAGGAGAAGACAGCTTTCAATGCTCCCAGTGGAAATTACCATTACCGGGTGATGACTTTTGGCCTAAAAAATGCAGGATTCACGTATCAAAGGATGGTAACTCGAATGTTTGAGACACCGATAGGGAGAAATATGGAGGCAAAAAAGACTAGAAGAAAAGACAGGAGGAAGAGAGAGAAAGAGAAGTGAATAGCACTGTTGAAACTGTAATTGTAACCTCCTCGGGAGGGCTTGTATGAATAGATTGGTTCACTCAATATACAGATCGAACCTATTTATTTCTTGTCTGACCCTCGGATCGGGCCATTTCTTTGTTGTGTTGTTCTCCCTCTACAAATTCTTTGTTTTGAGTCATAGATGAATTGATCCAGCCATTGTTCTAAGTGGGCAATGGGCCTTAAGATCTTTCTTGCCCTTATTATTATTATTATTATTATTATTATTATTACTATTGTAAGTGCACAATTTGTACCCGGTCCAATCACTAGATGGCCCTAGGCCCAAAGAGTCTTATACAATGAAATTTGTAGAGTATGAGTTTGAAATCTAGGTTAGGGATATTAGAGAGTTGATAAATAGGCTAGAATGCCGCAATTTATGCAAATAATAGATGAATATGACAAAAAACTCTCATCGGACGTAAGTCGAGGACCACTTGAATTGCCTTTCTTTCTCTAAGCAAAAGATTACAATTGGTCTTCCAATTTTTTCTCCTTTTTTTTTTCATACCGCTCCTGTCCTCTTATATCCTCTTCTTCTTGTCTTTTTCTCTCACGTGTAGCACATATTTTCCTATTAGATACTTGTCCCATCCACCACCTTCTTGAAATCTTCAAATAATAACTAGAATGCTGAATATTACTGTTCAGAGGCCATTTCTCCATTAATGGGGCCAGGAAGGTAGATGCAGGGCCTTTAATGCGGTGGTAGCAGCTTTTTTCCTCAGATATTTCTCACACGTTCCTCCTTCTAACGAGTGCTTGGATCACGCCTTTACCGAACAGATCTTCCAGAATTCTATCTCTAAATCATTTAGCACGTCCTATGGCCTTTACTGGGCCTGTCCGAGGAGATATTCCTCCGAGGACAATTCCTCTGCCCTTTGTAGCGCGAACTGGCCTGTGGGCCTCGAAGACTCTGATTGAACAGACTTATACCAATAAACCATGCCCAAGGCCCAAATGTGCATTTAAGCATTTTTACCCCCCACAAGAGCTCCTAAAAACTTCATTTTTCCCCCATCCGAGGAAAGAAATGGAATTTTGAACCAACAGCGCACCCTCCACACACTTTGCATACCGCCACACGTGTAGGGGTCCTTTTGTTCCTTTAAAACTGCCCCTGACGCTTCGAAACCCGGAACACTCGCATTAATGACTGCAAGTTACGTCTTGTTCCCCACATTCAACGGTGAGATACGCATCCAACGGTCTGGGTTTGCTCTAAAAATTTGGGCAGGATAATTCTGATTCGAGGCCGCTTCCCACACGCCAAAACGCCTAGGAAACCGAATCTCCATCCATCCTTTTAGAAATCAATCAAGTCTAAGAGTTACTCACTCTCTTTCCTCTCAAGAAGCTCGTGAAGAATCACCTAACTATTTCCCGTAAGTTCTTAACTTCCTTTACTCATTTCTCCTTGGCTTCTGTCCTCGGCCACTAACTAGACCCCTCTTCTTCTCTAAAATTTCATTCTCACTCCCACCAAATGGGTAGATTTAAGTGTTTAGTAGATACCGACGCCGGTATGGAGGGTTTTCGGGCCAAGTATCATATTTCCTAAGACGTAGGCTTGAGATATTGCCCAGTAGAAGCCATAGGTAACGCTAGAAGAGAGGGAGAAGTTATCATCCCCATCATCGCATTCTTAGAAAGTGGGATAACCATTCCCATGAGAAACATAACCAGCGAATACCTACGCAACCATAGGTTATGCCCAGATCAGTGCACACCAAATGTGTTTAGAGTCTTAGGTTGTGTTGACGCTTTAAATGAACAAATGGGCCTGAACCTCACATGGCACGACGTCATTTACATGTACGAGTGCCATAAACTTAAAAGCATAGGATACTACCTTAAATCCAGATCTAGCATTGTTAGGCTCATATCCTGTCTTCCCAAATCCAACAAAGGCATGAAAGACGACTATCTTATCGCCTCAGGAAACTGGTCTGACGTTCCTCACTGCCGAGTCGAATGGGGAGACCCAGGTGTGACTCCATAGGAGTTAGATTTCCTAACCTGTGACTTAGTCCCATTAACTTTACCGTTTTTAGTTACATTGCGTATTACTACACCTTTCTTTGATATTTATTGTTGATCTAACCATGCTCGTCTCCTCGGATGTTTTTCACAGATAAACAACATGTACGACCGCGTTTAAGTTTTTGCAGTGTTGCGGACCTCAATCGCGTTCTTCGATCCGAAGTGTTTGTTAGCGAAGACCTACAAGTGAGAGCAGCCCACCTGATATTAGGATACGATCCTTTATCAGATGATTTCCAAGAGATTGACAACACGATCACCGCAGGAGACCAACGACGCAAAAGGATAGATATTTCACAATGAGGCTTCCTTTCTGACCACGAACTCCTAGAAGACCCCTCCATTATCCTATACTCTCGCCCCATCGTAGCAATTCCTCTCTCGGCACATTCCCAAACAACAGCCATCCGAGAAGAACCTGCGTCCTCGCAACAATCGTTGGACGAGAAGATTGACCAGTTTCGCCTTAAAGAAGCTGAGAGACCTTGAGAGGATCAACTCGTCATCCTCTCGGACGAAGAGCACGTGCAAGGAGAAACTTCTGGCATAAAGGGTTTAATAATAGCACAACCCGACTCTAGCTCCGAGGAAGACGACATGTCTACTCTTAGGAAGCTGATGTCTAAGAGGGGCACGAAAGCCTCTAAAAAGGGTGCGGTTGAGTCATAGATTCCTCCCCCTCTGCCACCACCCCCTCCTCCCTCTGATCCTGAGATTCCCATTCCGGAGCCTAAGAAGAAGAGGAAAAACGAGGCCGAGGAGGCAGATATGGAGAGGCAGAAGAAACTAAAGCAGCAACAACAACAACAGAAAGTAGGCAAAGGTAAGGGACGTGCCTTTTCAGTAGAGAGTGGGGAGAACTGTGACCTGGCCGAGGTACGCTGTACACAGGCCAACTGGTCTCCCGAACTGAAGCTAGATGGGGCCCCAATCTCCTGCCAATCTAGCATCAGGGCGTTCTAGCAAGGACACGCTCATCACCTGGCTGAGGCTTTGGAACGACTTCTTCTCCTGCCAAAGGACATGGATGCCCTAGATAAGATGACTAAACCACATCTTTTTCTCTCTCTCAAAAGGGACTTGGCTTTGGTGAGTGTCTCGTATTTACCCCCGCCTTAATGCTTTCATTACGTTTTAGCGAAAAATCATTCATACGTACCTTGGATTCGTTTGAACAATAATGCGTTTGTTTAATACTTTAATGCAGGCCATACAAGAAGCCTTTACTGCAGAAAAGTGGGTGAAAGACTCTCGGAAGAAGGCTGCAGCTGAACTTGAGGTTAGACAGGAGACCGAGAAGGCCTTAGGCCAAGCCCTTGCGGAGAACGAGAACCTAACCAAGCAGCTGACAGAGGAGAAAAGGGAGAGAGATGGTGCCAAGGCCAGCCTTAAAACGATGAAAACTCCGGTGGAGGGGCAACGCAAACTTCTACGTCAAAAGGACAAGGACTTGTCCAAAGCTCATCAAGAAAACTCTGACCTGAAGAAGGAGCTTGCTCGAGTGAGGGAAGAGGCTCGTATCCTTAAGGAAAACATGAAGGCTGCCAAGAAGGTTGCTTACAAAGAAGGGGTTGAGGCAACAGAAAATCAACTGACAGAGGAGTTCGCCGAGCTATGTAGGGAGTATTGCCAACAAGTGTGGGCAGAAGCTCTAAATGTGGTAGGGATTCCTACGACTTTCGAGTTGAGGAAACTTGAAAACATTTGGCTTCCTCAGGACATCCAAGTGCTCGAAGAACTTCTTCCTGTCGCACCTACCCACGAGACAGCACCTTCAATGCATCCATCCATGATTCCAGAGCCCATTCCAATTCCTAAAGAACCTGCTAGTTTTGACAAAGAGAAGGAACAAGGCGACGAAGCCGAGAAGCCTCCGAGCAAGAATGCCGAGCCCAATGTTCCTCCTCCAGTGGCAAAAGACAAAGGGAAACAAGTCCAGACCTCATTCAAAGTGGAGCTAAAACGAATAGAGGAGGACAGCGAAGCAAAAGGGGCTGCCATCACATCCAAGCAAGACCCCCCACCAAGGTTTAAGATCTAGGCCAGTTAGGACTCCCTCCCCTTTTCTCATGTAATAATTTTTGTATTAGGGCTTTCATTTCCAGTGTATATCTTGACAAAATTAATGAGAAATTGGAAAGGTTTGATCTTCAACTGACTTCTAACCTTCAGTACAAAAATACTAATTCGCTTCTCCTTAGCGCAAAATTACATGAGTGGAACAATTAACTCCACCCCCTAATACATAGTAAAGCCTTTACAACATTTCGATTAGCAGTAACTTCAAATAAAAGTACATATACTTAGTATATATATGTAAATTATGCCTCAAAACCATAATATATGCAATACAGCAATACACAATCTAAAACTGAACTTAGCATTTAGTTTGGCGCATAAAGCAATCCACCAAACTTACTCTGGCTCATCAACACATCAACACTCATGAGGCACAGTTTTTGCTAATTTCCCCGAAGTAGAGGGTCCGAGGACCCGACGTAACTAAGGTTCTGTTTAACAGTCAATAAGATATCAATTTTCACGAGGTATGTGGTCTGAGGACCATGCATGACCAAGTTTCTGTTTGATATTTAGAAATAACAAATTGAAAGGTTAATTTCCCCAAAGTAGAAGGTCCGAGGACCCAACATAACTAAGGTTCTGTTTAACAATCAATAAGATATCAATTTCCATGAGGTATGTGGTTCGAGGACCATGCATGACCAATTTTCTGTTTGATATTTAGAAATAGCGAATTGAAAGGTTAATTTCCCCAAAGTAGAAAGTCCAAGGACCCGACATAACTAAGGTTCTGTTTAACAATCAATAAGATATCAATTTTCACGAGATATGTGGTCCGAAGACCATGCATGACCAAGTTTCTGTTTGATATTTAGAAATAGCGAATTGAAAGGTTAATTTCCCCAAAGTCAAAGGTCCGAGGACCCGACATAACTAAGGTTTTGTTTAACAATCAATAAGATATCAATTTCCACGAGGTATATGGTCCGAGGACCATACATGACCAAGTTTCTGTTTGATATTTAGAAATAGCGAATTGAAAGGTTAATTTTCCCAAAGTAGAAGATCTGAGGACCTGACATAACAAAGGTTCTGTTTAACAATCAATAAGATATCAATTTTCACGAGGTATGTGGTCCGAGGACCATGCATGACTAAGTTTCTGTTTGATATTTAGAAATAAGTAAATTGAATTGTTACATAATGATAATTTGAACAAAGAACGACAAAAGTGTTTTTTATTAATAATAATACATTCGTAGGTTATTTACATTCCAAGGGCGTTGTACAATTTTTTCATCTAGATCAACTAAGCGATATGACCCTATGCCCGCTACAGAAATGATTTGGTATGGTCCTTCCCAATTTGATGCTAGCTTTCCACATGCTGGATTTTTGGAAATACCCATGACTTTCCTCAACACCAAATCCCCAGGCGTTAGTGGCCTTAGCTTCACATGAGCATCATATCCTTGTTTGAGCTTCTGTTGATAATAAGCCATTTGGACCATGGCAGCCTCTTGCCGTTTCTCAACCAGATCCAGGCTTTTCTCTAGGAGGCCATCGTTATTTCCCAGGCTGAAATAACTCGTCCTTAATGTGGGAAACCCAGATTCCAAAGGTATCACCACCTCGGCCCCGTAAGTCATAGAGAAGGGTGTTTCTCCAGCGGATCTTCGCGGCGTAGTCCGATATGTCCACAAAACGTGTGGCAATTCCTCTACCCATCTACCCTTTGCCTCATCCAGCCTCTTCTTAAGTCCACTGACTATAACTTTGTTAACGGCCTCGGCCTGCCCATTTCCCTGAGGATAAGCTGGAGTGGAGTATCTATTTGTGATGCCCAAGTCATTACAATATTTCCTGAAAGCTTTACTATCAAATTGCACGCCATTATCTGAAATAAGTGTGTGAGGTACCCCAAATCTAGTGATTATATTCTTCCAGATAAATTTCTTAGTGTCCACATCCCTAATATTTGATAAAGGCTCAGCTTCGACCCACTTAGTGAAGTAATCAGTTCCCACGAGTAGCCACCTTTTGTTTCCCACAGCTCTCGGAAAAGGCCCAACTATATCCAGTCCCCATTGAGCGAATGGCCAAGGACTAGACAAAGGATTAAGGACACCACCAGGCTGATGAATATTGGGAGCAAACCTCTGTCATTGGTCACATTTTCTTGCGTAGTCCTGAGCTTCTCTCTGCATATTGGGCCACCAATATCCTTGAGTCAGAACTCTATGGGCTAAGGATCTCCCCCCAGTGTGACTTCCACAAATTCCCTCGTGCAATTTTTCCAAAAGTGCCTCTGTCGCTTCAGGATGTACACATAGCAGGTATGGTCCGGTAAAGGAGCGTTTATACAGTTTCTGATCATCGGACAACCAGAATTGAGGCGCCTTTCGACGAATTTTATCTGCTTTAGACTTCTCCTCGGGTAGAACATTGCTTTTTAGAAAAGAAACCACAGGGTCCATCCAGCTAGGTCCGAACCTTATCAGACGGATACGGACGACACTTGCGGTGGTTAAAGTCGGTTTCAGCAAGTCTTCGACGAGGATAATCCTAGGCAGACATTGAGCCGAGGACGTCGCCAAAGTGGCCAACGAGTCTGCAAGCGTGTTTCCACTTCTACATGCGAAAGGATGAAAGAATCAAACTTGGATTGTAAACATTTGACCTGGGTCAGGTACTCTTGCATTCTTGGATCCCTAGCCTTCATGGTCCCCATCACTTGGCCCACAACTAATTGAGAATCCGAGGACATATGAACTGCCTTTCCTCTCATTCTTCGGACCATATTCATACCGACTAAGACAGCTTCATACTCAGCCTTGTTATTAGTGGCCGGGAACGCTAATCTCAACGATTTCTCAAAGGTAATTCCCTCAGGGGATACCAAAACAAGTCCAACGCCTGATCCCCTCTGGTTTACTGCCCCATCAACATATGCTTTCCAAACTGGAGGCCCTTTGTATATGATCATACCAACTGATTTTTCATCCATGTGCGACTCCTTTGCAATTTCTCCTAACGATGGTTCGGCGAACTCTGCCACCAAATCAGCGAGAACCTGGCCTTTCATCGAGGTGCGCGGCATAAATTTGATATCGAAAGCTCTCAGAATAGTTCTTCACTTGGCTACCCTCCCCGAGTAGTCAGCACTTCGTAATACTGACTTGAGAGGCAGTTGAGTAAAAAACCGACGGTGTGGGATTGAAAGTAGTGAGGAAGTTTTCGTGTAGCATGGACTATGGCCAGAATTGCCTTCTCCAAAGGCGAATAACGCACCTCAGCTTCATTCAAAGATTTGCTAACATAATAAACCGGTCTTTGTACTCCACCGTCGTCCTTTATCAAAACCAAGCTGACTGCATGGATAGTTACAGCTAGGTATGCAAACAGGATTTCATCGACCTCCGGCCGAGACATGATGGGTGACCGGGAAAGATATTCCTTAAGTTATTGAAAAGCTAAAGCGCACTCCTCGGACCATTGGAATCCTTTCAACTTATTTAACAATTGGAAAAAATGTCTACACCTATCAGCGGACCGAGAGATAAATCTGCTGAGAGCAGCAGTCATCCCGGTCAATTTCTGAACTTCCTTTGGATTTCGAGGTGGTTGCAAGCCTTGAATGGCTCTGACCTGTGCCGGATTTACCTCTATTCTTCTATGAGTCACCATGTAGCCTAGGAACTTTCCAGAGTCCACCCCAAAAGAACACTTTGAGGCGTTAAGGCGCAGCTTGTACTTTTTTAAGTGTTTGAAAGGTGTCGTCCAAATCTTTCACATGCATAGGTACTGTCTTACTCTTCACTACCATATCATCCACATATACCTCAATGGTCTTCCCAAGCTGCGATTCGAATATCTTGGTCATCATCCTTTGGTAAGTAGCCCCTGCATTTTTCAAACCGAATGGCATCACTTTATAGTGATAATTCTCCGTAGGAGTAATGAAGGCAGTCTTCTCCTGATCACCCAACGCCAAAGGTATTTGGTGATAACCTTGGAAGGCATCTAAAAAACTCATCCAAGGATGCCCAACTGCAGCATCCACTAGCTGATCAATGCGAGGCATCGGGAACGAGTCTTTTAGGCAGGCTTTGTTCAGGTTTGTGAAGTCCACACATACTCTCCACTTTCCGCTCTTCTTTTTTACTACGACAGTGTGCGCTAACCATTCTGGGTAGAAAACTTCTTTAATAGCTCCAGCCCTTTTGAGCTTGAGCACCTCTTCCTTGATGGCCTTAGCATGTTCTTTCGAAGAACGTCGAGGTGGTTGCCTCTTACGAATAACGGCAGGGTTGACGTTCAAATGATGGCAAATGAAACTTGGGTTAACCCCCGTAGCCTCATAGGGATCTCATGCAAAAACATCGATATTGTTTTTCAAAAACATCACCAATTCCATCTTCTCTTGGTGTGGTAGCCATATCCTAACTTGAAAGAACCTTTCGGGGTCATCATTTATAAGAAATCTTTCCAACTCTTCACACGTGGCCTCCTTTGCTGTCACCGCACCGGGCGCATCCAGAGTTGTTAATTGCTATAAGTCTTCCACAGCCGAGATTGAGGATTCTGATTTGGCTTGATGCAGCATTGCGGCCGATATGCATTGCCTTGCTACTGATTGGCTATCAAGAATTTCTTCAATCAATCCACCCGAGGAAAATTTCACTTTAACATGTAAAGTCGAGGAGACAACACCCAAAGCATGTAGCCAAGGCCTGGCGATGATGGCCGTGTATGGAGAATATGCGTTAACCACAATGAAATCTACATCGACCATTTCTAGGCCTGACTGTACGGGCAAATGAATTTGTCCATTTGGTATGACAGCCTTCCCTTCAAAGCTTATCAACGGCGAATCATAGGGAGTGAGATCCTCCAGCTCTAACTTAAGCCCCTTGAATAAGTCAAGGTACATAATATCCGCACCACTACCCTGATCGACCATCACCCTCTTGACGTCATAATTCCCTATCCTCAATGTGACCACTAGGGCATCGTCATGTGGTTGAATAGTCCCAACCTTATCCTCATCAAAGAATCCCAAAATAGGCGTACTCCCTTTGATCCTCTTCGGCCTCGAGCTAGACTCCTCGCCTTGGGAATGTGACACTGCCATCACCCTTGTAGGACAGGAACCGGTCCTGCCAAGTGCAGCGAAGATAACATTAATCGTTCCCAAGGGCGGCTGAGATAAGTTGTTCTTCTGATTATTTGAACCCGAATGATTTCCTTGTCCGTTGGGTTGATACAAGTGCTGCTTCAATTTTCCCTCACTAACAAGCTGCTTTAAATGGTTCCAAAGGGTCCGACAATTCTCGGTAGTATGACCCACATCCTGATGATACTGGCAAAAGAGGTTCTGATTTCGTTTCATAGGGTCCCCCGCCATCTTACTGGGCCACTTGAAGTAGGGTTCCTTGCGGACTTTTTCCAGCAATTGGTGCACTGGTTCTCGGAATACGGTATTAACTACTTGAGGAGTAGCTGAACCAGATTGCCCAGAGAAATCTTTCATCATCTTATTGTTATGGTACCTGTTCAACCTGAAATCCCTTCTCTCCTGAGGGATAACCTTCGCCTTACCCTTACCTTGTTGTTGATCTTCCTCAACCCTTTGGTACTCGCTGATGCGATCCATGAGGCGACGTACACTCCGCACGGGCTTTTTGGTCAAAGATTTCCTTAAATCGTGATCAGTTGGAAGGCCCACTTTGAAAGTGTTAATTGCCATTTCGTCAAAATCACCGTCAATTTCATTAAACATTTCCCAGTATCTATCAGAATACGCTTTCAAAGTCTCACCCTCCCTCATGGCCATGGATAACAATGAGTCCAAAGGACGAGGGACTCTGCTACATGTAATGAATTGAGACGCGAATGCCCTAGTGAGTTCCATGAAAGAATCGACAGACCCCGGCTTTAGTCCGTTAAACCATCTAATAGCAACAGGTCCCAGGCTAGAGGGAAAGACTTTGCACATCAAGGTTTCGTTCTGAGAATGTACCGCCATTCTTTGATTAAAATGGCTCACGTATTCGACTGGGTCTGTCCTGCCATTATAGATGGTGAAGGTGGGCTGAGTGAACTGCCATGGGAGCCTTCCCTTCTCGATCCTACGTGAGAAGGGTGACTTGGAGAGTTGGTGCATCGCTCGGCTCGTAGCATCGTTTCCTAAGCTCTTGGAGGGAAACTTTTTATGCTTACGACTTGGAAGCTTATCCTTCTCGTATGAGAAGGTTTCGCTAGGGGGAGTCCTAGACCTTGGCCTGTAACTGCTTCCCTGGGACCCCCAGAGGAAGGATTGGTCGGAGGTGAAGCCTGCCTTCGTCTGACGCGGCGTAGCTTTTTCTTAAGGTGGTCAATCTCCCTCTGCATGGCCTTGGCATCATCCTCATAGGTGGCCATGCTTCCACCACGAGAATGGCTTGCATCAGGGTATACTGTATGCACACTTCCCTCTCGATCCCTCCGACGTTCAAGACGCTCAAAATGATCTTCGCATTGGGACCCCTAAGACTCTGTATGATGTGAACCTAAGCCTGCCATGATGTTCCAATTCCTTCAACACTAGATTCCCATAGACGGTGCCAATTGTAAGTGCACAATTTGTACCCGGTCTAATCACTAGATGGACCCAGACCCAAAGAGTCTTATACAATGAAATTTGTAGAGTATGGGTTTGAAATCTAGGTTAGAGATATTGGAGAGTTGATAAACAGGCTAGAATGCCGCAATCTATGCAAATAATAGATGAATATGACAAAAAACTCTCCTCGGACGTAAGCCAAGGACCATTTGTATTGCCTTTCTTTCTCTAAGCAAAAGATTACAATTGGTCTTCCAGTTTTTTCTCCTTTTTTTCTTCATACCTCTCCTGTCCTCTTATATCCCTCTTCTTCTCTTCTTTTTCTCCCACATGTAGCACAGATTTTCCTATTAGATACTTGTCCCATCCACCACCTTCTTGAAGTCTTCAAATAATAGCTGGAAGACTGAATATTACTGTTCAGAGGTCATTTCTCCATTAATGCGGCCAAAGAGGTAGATGCAAGGCCTTTAATGCGGTGGTAGCAGCTTTTTTCCTCAGATATTTCTCACACGTTCCTCTTTCTAACGAGTGCTTGGATCACGCCTTTACCCAACAGATCTTCCAGAATTTTGTCTCTAAATCATTTAGCACGTCCCATGGCCTTTACTGGGCCCGTCCGAGGAGATACTCCTCCTCGGACAATTCCTCTACCCCTTGTAGCGCGAACTGGCCCGTGGGCCTCGAAGACTCTGATTGAACAGACTTATACCAACAAACCAGGCCCAAGGCCCAAATGTGCATTTAAGTATTTTTACTCCCACAATTATTATTATTATTATTATTATTATTATTATTATTATTATTGTTATTATTATTATTTAAGGGGCTTCCGTTGTTTAGATTTCTCATTTTCATGGTTATAAAATGCCTCTACATCCCTATATTTAAATAAAGATAAAACTAAAGGATAATCCAGTAAAAATACAACTCTAACTCCTACTAAAACATTGTCTAAAAAATAAGGTCACTTTCCTATTAATTTTCAAATTTTTTTATCCACTTATAAATTAAATTTTCAAAACAAAAATTATATATATATATATATATATATATATATATATATAATAAAAACACATTTTTTTTTCTACAAAATTGGACCACTAAAAAAAGGCTGACTTATAAATTAAAATTTCAAAATAAAAATTATATATATAGAACAAAAACACGTTTTTTTTTTTTTTGCTACAAAATAGGACTACTAAAAAAAACCTCATCGCACGCGTCAAGCGCGTGTGATGAGGCTAGTTGTTATTATTATTATTATTTGGGAACCTCCATAGTGTTTTTTTCTCTGAATGTTTTCTTTGAGTTTTCCACTTCATCATCATATCAATATGCACTTTGCTTTATTTTTTTCTCTTTGATTGTTGTCCTTGAGTTTTCCACTTCATCATCATATCAATATGCACTTTGCTTTACTATATTTGGTCACTTATTTATTCTGTGGAATATAACTGGTTATAATCTGAATTACATAATTGATTAATTTTCTTAAAGTGTATTAAATCCACTATAAAATCAACATCAAGGTCTAAATTTGTCCCAACAATCATCATCATTATTTTTATTGTATTATCAAAGTATTCTTAATCAATGCATCACCGAAGCTAATTAAGATTAAATGATCTCTCCGATTTTTTTTTAAAATTAAAATTAAAAAGATAAGAAAAGAAAAGAAGATTGACACTTGAATTAGAAATATCAATTTGCTGTGAAATATCTCAAGAAAAATTAGGTAAAGGACACCTAGGATATCAATTTTCTTTGATATATTCAAAGCTAATGAGATTGAGCATTACTAATACTTCATGATTGCAAAGGCTGTCTGAAATTGTCAGAATCTAGGACCTAGGTAGACTAATTTTGGGGCAATAAGTCTTGGGTTTTAATGCTATCAGTTTTGAATAGGCTGCTCTCCATAATTATCAACATAGAAAGTTACTGTAAACTGACTCTAGCTAATTGTATGTGGTTTTGATTGGCAGGGGCCAGGGGCTCTATATTGCATCGTACAAAATGTTTATTAAGTCCCAGGAAATGGTTGATTTTTTCCGGTCACATGCATGTCTGTCTTCATTATTGTGCATCAATTATTTGTACTCTTCATTTAAACTACTCGATCAAGTTTTTGAAATATGGATAAACAGTGGTATTACTCATTTGTGTCGCATTGTTGTGGGGCAAATTAGCTACCTATCCCAATTGATAAGAGCTCCAACCTCTTTGTTCGTTTTTATATATATAAAAAAAAAAAAAACTCATAAATAGAAAGGGATCTCAATTCTCAAACATTATTCTAAAAGTTGAAGATAATTGCTTATATAGGCTGAGTTTGAATTTCAAATATCTTCTTCAAGGATAAGAGATTTTATCTATGGGGTTAACTGAAATCCTTAAGTGTGGTTAGTTAAAACTCCAAACCAGCCCATCCACTAGATTGTATTAGGAAAATAAAAGGCTAAAAATTAAATTCCTAATAATAAAGTTGGTTTCATGCAATCCTTTTTATGAATACTTCACAAAATGTTACAAAATTAACGTCAAAAGGGCCTCACCATGTCCTTGAAATGAAACTGGGTTGCTTCTCCGGCTCTGCAATGCCCTTGTTTTGGGTGCTAAAATAAATGCGTTCATGTTGGTAAACCTTACAAGCTTGGTTGCAAGGCTAGCCCAAACCATAGACGTTTGAGGAAAACTTCTTTAGCTTAAAAGCCCAAATAGATTTTCAACAGGTACCGCATTTTTTTTGTTACCTTGTGTTTATGGGCTTCCAATTAGCAAGTTTAGGACCACATTTGAGATATAATTTGAACCGTCCGTTTTTAATAATTGTTCTTTTATACGTTTAAGATAACATTTAGTCTAATGTAAATCTTGCTTTGAAAAATACGCGTCCTTAAATCCAAACGCAAGGACTAGATTCTCTCCCTTTGTTTTTGAAAAATGAGAGGATACATTTTATAGTGAGAGTTTAACAAGGTACTAGCCTCGTTACAGGCGCTTTGCACGTGCTACGAGGCTTTGTTTTGTTTTGTTTTTTTAGTTTAGTGAAAACGTTGGGTTTATTGGTCCAATTTTATTGCAAATTTTTTTTATATATAATTTTTATTTTGAGAATCTAATTTATAAGTTGATAAAGTAATTTGAAAATTAACAGAAAAGTGACTCTATTTTTTAGGCAATATTTTAGTAGGAGTTAAAGTTATATTTTTACCGGATTGTCTTTTAGTTTCGTTTGTACATAAACATAGGGTTGTATGTGCATTTAAAAAAAAAAAAAAAAAGAGGATCTCAAATAAGGGAAGACCCTTAAATAGTAGCATAGATACATATGCATTGCTTCATTTAAATCTCATATCACCAAATAAATGAGAAATTATACAGTTCTCTGGTGGACCATGTCACCTGGCCACCATTCCATTAAAAGACTCTCATTTGTTTAAAATTGCCAAGTCAGTAATCAGTTTTTGTTTTTATTTTTTTTAACTCAGCAATTTTAAACAGGTGTGAGTCTTTTAGTGGAATGGTGGATCACGTCACTTGTCTACTGTGTGGACCTTATAATTTCTCCAAATAAAGAATGATAAATTGATAATTGATTTTTAATGACATCTCATCATATTTACTTTTATATTCAAGAGATACTAAATCTTTTTCTTAAATAAGCAAGATAGAATCAGTTAAATTTACAGGAAATATTATTTTTTGGTAAGTTGATAACTGATTCTATCATATTCTATCAAGTCATACCAAGTATAATCTCAATTTTTGAATTGTTCATAATTCCATTTTATCAAACAAGTAGTCAGATTAGTTAAATTATCAGCCTCCTATCAAAAAAAAAAAGAAAAAAGAAAAAGAAAAAGAAAAAAGGTTAATATATCAACCTTGTTTTAATAAGAAAAAATCAACTGAGTCATATAAATAATAAGAAAAAAACCATATTTTAATAAGAGATTTGAGTTTATTTTGTTAAAGCAATGACAAGTATATGACTATATTCTTAAGGAATTATGCTCTCAGATAAAAGAGATCGATTAAATAATTCTTACCACAAACACAACCATGATCTGAGGGCACATAAACACAGAAAAAAGCTACAGAATGATCACCACAAATATTTGGTTAGTGCTAAAGCAACAAAAGAGAAAGCATTACATATTTTTCAACTCAAGCATTCATAACTACACTGCTATCTAGTTGTAGTTCGTGCCAGGGCTTCTTATACACTCCCAAGTATTTCTAAACATAAAATCAGTAAATTAAATTAGAATACTCAATAATTTAAAATTTCAGAAGGCTTAGATTTAAAGAACAATAGTCCCAATGCCTAGGAGGAAAATATCATATTCATATGTACTACAAGATTTACTACATTTTAAATTAGGTAACAAAGGCATAAACTAATATGACTTCTGAATTGTCACACAACATAAATTACACATCACCACTTCCCCTGAATTTCGAGAAAAAGAAAACAACCTCTTGATACCACACTTGCCATCACTCTATAAACAGCCACAACAGTCTGGGACAAAATTGTAGTAGATGCAGCATTACTCATTTACTCTAACTTGGAACTTAATTTATATAGACTTTTCCAGCAATTCATCACCTTCAATATTTTATTTATTGAACAAATAAATAAGTTTTAACCTGGAGTTACATCTATAAAGGAAATGAAAAAGAAGCCCACCAATATGAAAGCTAATAATCTATATATATAAATATATATATATATATATATATATATATATCTAAAAACTGAAGTGTGTTGTTGCTATGCTTCTGTTAACCATATCAATAGCCATATTATTCACCCATTTTTAACATTTTTTCTCTTAATTTTAATTCTTTTCTTTTTATTAATTTCCTTATTTCCCAACTTATTGTTATACTTTCTCTAATTTTTTCAATTTCTTTCACCTTTTTATTTCTCCACTACTATTAACCTTAATACCACTTTTTCTCTATTCTTTTATCTTCCTTTATTTTTTTGATTTTTTTTTATTCTCCTCCTCTTACTATAAATTTACAATTCTTTTTTCCATTGTATTCATAGTTTTTTCACACAAAAAGTGTTATTTCTCTCTCTAAAACTTTTTTTTTTTCATTTTTGGCGGATTTAAAAAAAAAAAAAATTTCTTGCATCTCTACTTTACGTTGATGAATTTTTGTAGTATTTGGTACTCTACCTTGGGTTGATGTGATTAAGTTTTGTGTTTTTAAGTTGTTATCTTTTTTATTCTCTTTAAGATCATATTGCATCATAAAGATAGTATATAAGAATTTGATGTTATTTTATTACATAACATGACTTGGATAATTTGTTGTTTATTACTATATTTTTTATGTTTAGTTTTTTTTTTCTTCTTATATTATTTTCTATAAATTTCTTATTGTTCTATCTCACATTCGCTCTTGAAAAGTGGTTATTTTATTTCTCTTGATTTTTTTAATTCTTTCTTACAACTCTACTTTATATTGATTACTTATTATGATTTTTAAAACTCTATTTTGGGTTCATGTGTTTTGGTGTTGTATTTTCTAGTTTCCAATCACAAGTGGTCTCTCTCTCTCTCTCTCTCTCAAATAAATTTTAGAGAATAAATTATACATATTCAGTATAAGTTTGATATGAGTTTTGATTATCATGATAGTCTCTTTTAAGAGAATGAATAATTTATTTAAATAAAAAAATATACATACATACATACATATATGTATATATTTATTTATTTTGCTTAAATGTATAATCAATCTCATGCAATTCATTTAAAAGTAACGACGATAAAACAAATGAATAATTGCCCTAAAGATTATATTTGTATATTCATAGTCTTTATGTTTAGAAAGACTTTCACTCAAATTTAGTAGTACCAAAGTGGACTAAAAAGTAATTGCCATACTTAAGATTTTAGATATTATGAGTTTGAGATTTATATATATATTTTAATAAATTTGGATTTAGATTAGGTGTTTTCAACCCAAACATGTCGTTTCTCATTATGTAAATGCACAAAAATATATCGAAGTGGACCAAAATGAACCGAAGTGATCCGAATGAACCGAATTGGACCAAATAGAACAAAGTAGATCAAATGGACAGAATAGGACCGAATAAACACGAATAGACAGAATAGGACCTAAGTGGACCGAATGGACCATATGGGACTAAATCAGACCGAATAGAACCAATGTGGACTGAATAGGACCGAAGTGGATAGAATGGACTGAATAGAACCAAAGTGGAAAAAATGGACTGAATAGAATGAAAGTGAACCGAATGACTCAATAGGACTGAAGTGGATCAAAGTAGACAGAATGGATTGAATAGGACTAATGTAGACCGAATAAGATCAAATAGAACCAAAAAGAAGACATAATGGACCGAATAGGACTAAAGTGGACAGGATAGAGTGAATAGGACCAAAGTGGACAGAATGGACCTAATAGGATTGAAGTGGATAAAATAGGATCAATGTGGAACGAATAAATCCAATGTAGACTGAATGGATCGAGTTAGACTGAAGTGGATTGAATAGGACCAAATAGAGCTTTAGTGGCCAGAACAGAATGGACTAAGTAGGACCAAATGGACCAAATCAGATTGAAGTAGACATAATGGACCGAATAGAACAAATGCGGACCGAATAAAACTTTTGAATATTTATTATTTTTATTGCATTTTTAGGGCTCATATTTCTAATTTCTAATGTCTATTTTAGTATTTTCTTTGTATTTTTAACTCAAAATCTAAATATTTAGCCCAAATATATTAAGATTTCATACTTTTCAACCCAAAGATTAAGAAAAAAAGTGAATTTTTGAGTTGAAATTGAAAAGATAACCTACAAAAAGAATCAATTTAAGGTCTCATTAGTCTAAAATGGACTGAAGGGGATCGAAATTGACCGAGTGGACCGAATAGAAATTTTTTAATTTTTAGAGAAAACAAACTATTTTCAAAAAAATTTAGAGAAAAAATTATATATAACATTACAATACAGAATAATTATTTATTTCCACGCGGTTTATGTTTAGTTATAGCAAAACATAGTTTCATTTGTAGCAGATAAATGATAATACAAGCAAATATCTTCTCCATTATTATCCACATATAACATGAGTCCCAACTCCCAAGAAGCAAAAGACAAAACTTCTCTGGTGGAATAGTAATCCTTAATGCCAGTAGTAGCAGCAGCTAGTAGTGGTAGTAGTAGTAATCCTTAATGCCCCGTGGGCTAAAAGTAAAAGCTTTGTGCCCCCTTGATTTGTTCATCTCTTTTAAGAAGTCCTTACATGTTTACGCTATCTCCAACCAAAAATAATTAACAAGCTAAGGGATACCTGGTGATAAGTGATTCTTAATTCTTACCACTTTTGTGGTCAATTGCAGTTGGCTTCAAAGAACAAATGTAGACAAACTTCAAATGGCATGGCATCAATGCCACACCCCATTTGGAAAGGACTAAGGACTCAATGGTGAAGCTGCAAAGTTCTTCTGTAACTTCCATTACTACAAAGAGGGTGCAAGTGTTCCTAGAATGGAAAGCAAGAAGAGTATACGGAACTTAGGGAATAGCAATGATGAATTTGGAAGCAATTACTTGAAATTGGAAGAGTCATATAAGAAGCGCACGGGAACATGAGAATCTACTGGTTGAGGGAACCCTTGCCAACCAGGAGGCATCATCATGAGTTCTAGGAAACAAGCTCTTAAGAAACACGTTTAAGTTCTTTTGCATTTCCAGTTTAAAATAAAAGATTAATCCTTTTTGTCTTCCAACTTTTCTTTTCTTTTTTATCAAGTAAAGGTACTGATACCTATCATCCATCTCCATACAATGATGCTCATCGTCTGTACAATTTAGGGTTGGCAAAATGAGCCCAAACTCATTTGCCTATCCAAATTCACTCCTTCTAATTAAGCTTAAGCTCACCCAATTATTAGTTGAGTGAAATGAGTATCAGCCTAATTAGACCAAGTAATTATTGAGTTTTAATTAAAAACCCATTGGAGCCCATTTAACCCAAAACAATTCACCCAAATTCAACCCAGCCCTTCTCACCCAAAATTTAAAAAAAAGAAAAAAGAAAAAGAAAAAAGAGAAAAGAGACCCAGCCCTCAGAGCCTCAGACGTTTCAGAGTTTCAAGAGAGTTTTCATTTTCCCTCATTTTCTCGGCCTCCAATCATGTTTTAGTTGGAAACCCAACGGCTTCAGCAGCTTCAAAGCATCGAACACATCAAAATTCTTCAAAGCTTCAGCAGATTTCTGAGTTGTTCGCCATTATCTCTTTCCGGTCACTCCAGCACTCATCGGTAAGCTTCGAATCTCGAATTTGGTTCCTCTTTTTAGTTACTCAAAAGTCTTCTTTTGCTTTCCTTCGTTTTCTCCGTTACCAAACATTTTACATCTTCTAATTTTATCTTTTCGGTAAGCATCGGTAATGCTTTGTTGAGTATGTTTGTGAAGTTTGGTGATCTGGGTAATGCTTGGTATGTGTTTGGGAAGATGGAGGAGAGGGATGTGTTTTCTTGGAATGTGTTGGTAGGTGGGTATGCAAAAGCGGGGTTTTTTGACGAGGCATTGGATTTGTATCATTGGATGTTCAAAGTGCACGGTTAGTGTTTGATAGAATGCCAAGGAGAGATAGGATATCATGGAATGCAATGATTTCGGGGTATTAAGTTAATTATAAGTTATTTAGCAATGTAATATATTAAGAGAAATTTCGGGGTTCAAGTGTTTTTTTTCGGTTTCTTGTTTTGTGATTGCATCTTTAATTGCCAGCATTGTTGGAAGAGCATGATAATGGTATTCATTTTTTTGATTGGGGAAAAAAATATGGTGTATTTTGCTTATTAGTAGTTTGTTGAGCTAAGTTGATAATTAATTATAAGTTTTTCTGACAATGCAACTTTGATGGGGTTAGTCAGTTCTAGGTGGTGGGATTAGCTTTAGTTATGGGACATGAAAATGTGCTCTTTTGAACTTCTGATTAATGGAGTAGCAATTCAACTTGCTTCAGTTTGTACAGCTTTTAAGTACTAAAGGTACTCTAAAGTTGTTGAACTCTTATAGCCTTTTGATGTCATGTTAGGAGCGGTGACAGTGGGGCAGCAGAAGCAGTCTGGGAGGCCATTTGAGCCAAAGTTATATGAGCGACCCGATGCTAAACCGATCAAGGTTAGAAATTAGTCTTCATAATATGGCATGGCTATGATTGATGCATTTGATTTTTACATCCTTCTCTACTTCTCTTTAGTGACTAATTGTTGGGTGTCCTAATGCAGTCTTGATGAATTATACAACTCATAAATCTTCTGATGTTGGACACTTCTTTTTTGATGATTTAGAATAGTTGTATTAAGTAAAAATTATGAGTCACTGTCATTCATAGAAATATTACATCAGTTGTTCATCCAATATATGTATATATGCATAGACATTCACGAGTGATGATAGTGGTTCAAGCAACATTGTTTAAACTATAATTCTTTATGCCACATTATATGAGTGGTCAGGTTTTAGAATGGTTCAAAGTGCTGAGTTTTTTTTTTTTTTTAATTGTACTAATATTCATTAATCTGTATTTGATGTACTAATAAATGCTTTGCTTTCCTTTTTCAGTTGTACATGATTTTGAGGAAGAAAGCCTTGTGGAGGATTTTGGCAACTTGTGCCTATCTCAATCTAGTTCATATGTTGATGAGGATTAGGAGAAACAAAGCTATTTTAAGGTAAATTTTTCTGTTGTTTGTGTAATTTTTCTATAGGTTTTGGTAGTGGGAGCTAATTGTTCTTGTTTTAATTATTATGCCTTCTGTCACATTTATTACTTCATTATACCTTTTCATAAATTGCTAGTTCATGGGATATATCCATTTTATAGAGAAATTTATACTTACTTGGTCTTGCTGGGATGATATAACTTTTGAAGTGAGAGTTGCCATGGATGAGATTTCTTAAATATAAGAAGTTTTGTGACTTGATAGTAAAGTATATTGGATGACATTATGTTTTTCACTTCTATTTTTCTCCCTTTCTGTGCAGCTCGTATCTACCGCATACAAGAAAAAAGAGGTTAACATCTACAATCCTAAGGCTGCAATTTTTTTTTAGTTTGAAGAAGACTTTCTTGGGGATACATTTAAAAATGTATAACCTGCATTAATCATTGAGTGCAGTCTTTTTTATTTTGATCGGGTTAGTTGTAGATTTGTGTCTTTCGTAATTTGTATTATGTTGATGCAGTATGGTAACACATTTTGGTGCACAAGACTTTCGTGTTGTATGGATAGTGATATCTCTATAAAGAATGCATGGTCATACTTCAAAAAGATTTTGGCAGTATTCTGAGAAAGACATGCGGGTCAATTATAGTGTATAATTGTTTTATCATATTCAAATGTCTCTGTTGTTGACATGCTAAACTATCAGATTTGGTCGCCAAATACAGCAGCTCTAAATTTAATTCCTGTGTATATGTATAGAAATTTCAAGGAGACTTAAAACAAGGATAATGACATAAGGCCAATGAGATGAGGAGAAACACATAGTTAAGAACTTCAGGGGCCAAACAGATGCATCTGAAGGTTATTGTTTTTGAAGTTTATAGGTTTTTTCTCAATGTTGTTAGGTGCAGCTGTGTCTTTAATCTCATATTCCTATCAAATGAACTAGGCACGATTAAGCATTTAATGGCTAGGCATGACATTTCAAGCCACCTATTCTACGTAGGCATGTTACAAAAGAATTATGTCGGTTGAAATTGCATAAAAAGAGAGAGAGATGCATTTAAGGCTTAAGAAGAAGTCAAGCTATCTTCTAACATATCACATACGTATATTGCAGTGGAGATGATAAGAGCCATATTGTGAATCAAACAAAACTTCTCTAAAAATCTCTACTGCCATGTTGACAAGCTGTTTTCACACAGCTCTCTCAGGTAAAACAAAACAAACAGGGATGTTAGTTTCATTTTTGTTTACATGAAACTCGATATTATAGATATTGAGTTCTACTTCATTTTATTTTTTAAAATTTGCATGAAACACTTTATTTTTCTAATATCAGGTTTCAGCGGCAATTTTTATTCAGAAAAACTACATAAGTGCCTACCACCATGGCAAAACACGCATGCAACTTGATATTGGTGATATTGAGTTCTACTTAGAATTCGATTTTTACAATATTGAGTTTTAAAAAAATAATATTTTGCCAAATAGTTTCAAAACAGTGTTATTTTGCTAAATTTTTTGAAAATAAATGGTATTTTGGTAATTTTTTTTGGTTTTGGGGGTATTTTGGTCATTTTTTGGGTTTCAGATGTATTTTGGTAATTTTTTGGTTTTGAGGCTATTTTGTTCATTTTTTGGGTTTCGGGGGTATTTTGATAATTTTTTGGGTTTCGAAAGTATTTTGGTAATTTTTTGGTTTTGGGGGTAATTTGGTCATTTTTTGGGTTTCGGGGGTATTTTGGTAATTTTTAGATTTCGGGGGTATTTTGGTAATTTTTGGTTTTGAGAATATTTTGGTCGTTTTT
Source organism: Castanea sativa (assembly GCF_040712315.1). Lineage (NCBI taxonomy): Eukaryota > Viridiplantae > Streptophyta > Magnoliopsida > Fagales > Fagaceae > Castanea > Castanea sativa. Next base: position 31,140,592 of record NC_134019.1, on the reverse strand, counting down.
GGGTTTCGGAGATATTTTGGTCATTTTTTGGGTTTTGGGGGTATTTTGGTAATTTTTGGGTTTCGGGGGTATTTTGATCATTTTTTTGGTTTCAGGGGTATTTTGGTTATTTTTTGAGTTTTAAGGGTATTTTGGTAATTTTTGGTTTTGGGAGTATTTTGGTCATTTTTGAAGATTTTAGAGTACTTTGGTCATTTTCACTTTAATGGCATTTTAATAATTTTAATAATTTTAATAATTGGATAATTGGGTGGGTTGGGGTTTACCCATAATAATTTGGTTGAGTTAGAAACAATTAGTTAAATGGGTTTTAATGGGTAAATGGGTTTTATAAACCCAACCCAATTAAACCCAGCCCAAACCCACCCAAGCCCCCCATTTGCCACCCCGTACAATTTAATGGCTGATCTTCATAATATTAAGTAATATTACATGCTTCAAAAGTGCATTGGTCACTTGCTATAAGCATGCCACTCTTCACTTCACTCGAATGCAATGTGACTCCACTGAAGCCACAAATTATGACCCCTAGCTCAAATGAATTCCTTCGATTAGAACATAAAATTTGTCCTACTATATTTTTATTTTATATATAACAACTTGTTTATTGTGTACTTGAATTTCCGTTTATTGGAAAGGTGTTCATGTCTGTCCTTTTGGCAAGGAAGAGGGGGAAAAATTTCACTGTATTGTTCCATAAAGACTTGACGCAGAACTACTTCACGATTCAGTGAAGAAAGCCGTATTCAAATTAGATCAAAATCCATGAGTCTCCAAGCATGAATAGTGGCTCTCGTACAAGAGTATTTGATAGATTTCAGCAACATAAATGCAGAAGTGTGGGTTGAGGAACTAGGAAGGCGCTGGGGCCTGAGGAAAGGAACTAACCAATCATTCACAAATATGTTGGTCAAGATGACTGTCAAACTTTAATGGCATAGCCTTCTGAAAGTAGATGGCTACAGATGTACTAGTACCACCACAACTGGAAGCCCCAAATGAAGATTATGCATACTATGCTAATCTAGAGGCTCATGTACAACAAGAATTGTCTTTGATCGAAGAAATTGTGCCCGAGGTAGAAATTTAGGTGTTGGTTTTATATATATACATATATATATATATATATATATATATATATATATATTTTTTTTTTTTTGTGATAGGCGAAAGGTAGAGTGTGGAAGCAAGAAATTAGTACAGGCTTAACTACTTGCTTACGATCACAATTAATTTATATGATGGACATAATACAATTCGCAATAGGAAATTTGAATAAGAACTAGATAACTGCTTTATAAAATTGGATCAAGGATATTATTAATATAATATCAACTGTTACATTCCTCAGTACTATATATTTCGCTCCTCTCTTTTTTCCATTCTATCTCTTTGTTCAATTGTTTAAAAATTGTCTTCGTTTATTTGTCTTCTTTCCTTTTATACTCTTCCTCTTTCTTCTGCTTCATCCTTATCCTTTGCTTGATTCTCTTCCTTTTCTTCTTTAGCATGTGCCATGGTAGGTGCTGTCTGTTAGGATTAGTGCCCTTAAATCCTATTGTATGATGCTATGTATGACATTATGTATGACATGATGTATGATTTAATATTGTGATTGATAAAGTTATTTTATTATTATCTAAAATAATGGTAATATGAATATGTGACATTATCATATAGTCCATGAGATGCATTGTATGTGATTTATGTGAAAAGTCACAGAAGATGTAAATCACAAGTTCATTGTAAACTCAGAATTTATAGTTCGTAGTCAGTGATGAAATTGGGCATTTCATCTGCGAAGACTATAACGTGTCAACTAAGATGATTTGTCTTGATCATGGAAGTGGAGACTTCTAGTTGATATGTTGATATGTTTTAAGAGTTAAAACATATTGAACAGGACCGCTGTGAGATTTATTGTTCTCCTAATGATTGTCAAATGAATAATAAATTTCACGACTTCTATTTGCATGAACTCTTAATCCTGAGAGAATAATGGACCTGATCATGAAGTGTAGGTTGCTTTGATATATCAGGAGTGAGATCTGAAATGACGGTCAAAATCTCAGTATGTTGGGTAGCCACATTTAGTGTTGATGGAACATATATTCTCAAGATTGAATTCATAGTCTCTTGATGGAGATATAAAATATTCCCTTGAGATAAGTTTAATGGGTTCAGTTATTCAGAGAGTTAGACCTAACCACTTTTGTAAGAAATTGCTAAAGTATATATTTATGAAATTGGATTTCATAAATATATAATGAATAACTTTAAAGAATTAAACCGGGTACTCAAGGATAAGATGTAGTAATTTACAAAGTGGCAGTCTACATTTATGACTTTGTGTTACTACGAATATTTTATGAAGGGATTACGTGTATAATAAAGTCTTGGGATATAATTTATTAATAAGGCCTAGAGTGCAATTATATTTATATAGTGGTATTAAATATAATTAATGGTAACTTTGGACTTGTCAAGAGTTGACGGAAAAGCCCAAGGCCCATTGGAGCTAGTGTCTTATTGGTCCCTTTTGGTCCCACTCCAAGCCACACACTAAAGCCTAATTGGAAAGGCCCAATAGGCCAGCCTAATTAGATAATCAGTTAGTTATAAAGGGAGAAACATACATAATTTTTATTAGAAGAGATTAGAAAAGAAAAAGAAACGGTGTGTGAGAGAGTGTAAGACACACTTTCATTCTCCCTTGAAAACTGATTGAGAGACCACACATCTTGGGCGTAAAGTGGAATTGGAGTGAAGATTAAAAGTGTTCTCAAGTGCTTCTAATCTTTGTTTTGAATTTCTCCACACCAAGGTACGCTATCTTATTCTTAAATTCTGAAATTTACATTGTGCACGTTATCAATCATGAATGAAATAGATCCTTGTTTGTTGCTTCCGCTCTGTGTGTTTTGTATGAGATACAAAACCAGAATTTTTCCTTCACTGTCTTGGTATAGTTGGGCAACTTTTTGTCCTATCAGACTCTTCTTTTCTTGAGGTTATGATGAATAAAGACTTTTGGGGCCTTTTGTTTTATCTTGAAAATTTATCTGTTGCATTAAATGCAATGGTGTTAGGTGGGTTGCTATGGATTCATCAGGAAGATCCAGAAGACATCATTGGATATTTCGCGCATACCTCAGCACAATGCCTTTGGTAACTTGGAACACGGATTGGCGCGGGCAGTGTAATCAATAGGCCTTCATCTCGAGCGACTCTAGTGGTTTACTTATGCTCGAACCAAGGGTGATGGGTCCTGTTAGGTCGGATTCTGAGGTTTGGGATCTTGAGGGTGTTTCTGATGACTTCTTGTTTTACCTTTGATCCATGCTCCAAGGTATGTGCCTCCGTAGTGGGGCCCCATATTTCAGAATGATATGTTCTGGACCCGTTCTAATCTAAGGCTCAGTGCTTACTTGGGTTTTACGTGCTACTTCCCTACATAGAACGACAACAATTATAAAACTTGTTTGTTTCTACGAGGGTATTATATGAAATGTATTTATAGAACAATAAAAAAACCCTTTAATGTAATCCTTCAATTTTTTTTTGAGAGATATGTAATCCTTCAACTTGATTATCCTTGTGGGATAGAGTTTTGAGTCCACCTATTTGCTCTTAGAATAGTATGAAGTCAATCATTATTGATACATTTATTTTTATTTTTTTATGAAAGAAAAAGGAGTAGGGGGGGGGGGATCTGAGTTGGTGTCTTCCATTTGAGCGTGACAATAGTGACATCCTATTCGCTGGGCGCGGCCTGCGGGAACAAAGGATCCAAATGAGCTATAACTATGCACTCAACCCTATCGAGGACGTTAGATGAGCTGAGAGCATGAAGTTATTTCCCGGCGCTTTTTATTGTGGGATTCAAACCTAGAACCTCCACCTCCCAAATACTTAAAAGTGTAGGTGTTGGCATAGGCTTAATAGTAATGCTGGTCTGTTGCTTTCGGTTGTACTTGATAGTTGATAGTTGATAGTCAAGCAAAGAAATCTGATCAAACTTTTTAGAAAAGTTCTCTAAGCAAAATGGCAATTTCATTTTTACAATTGTTAGGATATATGTGGTTCACTTGTTAAAAATATATGTCGTTCTTTTATGTAATTGGCTAATCTTTTGACAAAATGCACTTTACTTGTATTTGGGTAGATCTAGGATGTTTTAATAATTCAAGAAACAAGGTTTGAAAATGAGAGATTGTCACTACAGAACAAGTTCAATTGGGTATTGGAGTAAGGGTTCAACTATAGGTTGGTATAAGGTACTGGGATTCCTTTACTTGTAACCACTTGTTGTAATAATAGTGAATTCTTGGGAGTGGTGACCTTAAAATCACCCGGTGAGATTTTTGCCTCGGAGGTTTTCCCCATTCGTAAACAAATCACCGTGTCAAATTTGTTTTTCCGCTGCACTTTAGTTTATTGGTGATTTGTTTGTGCTACCACGCGTTTGCATGTTAAATTGATTAATTAATTAATTAATCCATCACAAGGGGTCAATACGTTTTTGGTCTATCAAGTGGTATCAGAGCAGGCACACACTGATTAGGGTTTAATCTCTGTGTGTGATCCATTGACCCTTATTTGTCATGGATAGAGGACAATCTCTTATTATCCCTCCTTTATTTGATGGGACTAACTATGCATACTGGAAAGTAGGCATGAGAGCTTTTTTGCAGTCTCTAGATGAGAAGGTATGGCAAGCTGTAGAGATTGGCTGGACCATGCCAAAGGAAGCGCCGGTCGATTGGGATGAGGCTAAGATCAAGGCGGCAAACTTCAACAGCAGGGCATTGAATGTGTTGTTCAGTGTAATCACGAATGAGGAATTCAAGAAGATATCATTCACTGAAACTACAAAGGAAGCATGGACCATCCTCTAGACAACCTATGAGAGAACAAAGGTTGTCAAGGATTTGAAGCTATAGAGGCTCACCACAAGCTTCGAAGAGTTAAAGATGGAGGAGGATGAGTCGTTTGATGAGTTCTATGCTAAACTCAAGGACATAGTGAACTTTGCCTTTAATCTTGGAGAAACTATCACAGAACCCAAGATTGTGAGAAAGGTGCTTAGATCTCTGCCCGAAAGATTCCATGCCAAGATCACTACGATTGAGGAATCAAAGGATATTGATAAAATTCCTTTGATAGAGTTGGTTGGAAATCTATAGACCTATGAGTTGGGTTTGCCTAGAATCTGAAAGTCTAGTAAGAGCAAAAGTATGGCACTGAAGGCCAAGAGCAGTGAGACGGAAGAGTCTTCAGATGATGAAGATTCTAAGATGAAGTCCTATATCACTAGGCAATTCAAGAAGTTTATGAAGAATGCCAATGGAAAAGGCTTTAACAAGGACCGTAGGCAATCCAGTTCTTCTTAGTTTAAGAGCCAAGACAAAGGGAAGAAGGATGCTAGGGATGGTGGTCAGTACATTGTTCCTACAGGACCTAAGTGTTTTGGGTGCCAAGGCTTCGGACACATGAAACAGGAGTGCCCAACATATCTCAAGATAATTGGGAAAAGCAAGGCACTTGCTGTTACGCTAAGCGACACCGAGCTTGAATATGATTCTGACAATGAGGATGATGGAATCTTGAATGCTTTCACTGCCACAGTTAATCCTATTGAGGGGATTATTGAAGATGTGGATGAAGAAGAGGAATTGGTGGAATCCAAGTTTGAGAAGATGGATGATCAAGATGACATTCACATAGCCTATGCTAAGTTATACAAGGTCTCAGAAAAGCACGAGAAGCTGTATAGGTTGACCACCAAGAAGCTTAGTGATGTGGAGCTTGAACGTGATGAGCTTTCCACAAAGTTTGATGAAGCAAATAAAACTATTGGAGCACTGAGGTTTGAGAATAACTTCTTGGCTGAGAAGACTAAGAAGCTTGAGGCTGAACTATTCCAAGTCAGAGCTCAGTTGGAAAGGACTTCAAGCGCTAAGCTCGATGAGATGCTCAGTTTTCGAAAATCTGCTTCAAATCGAACAGGTTTAGGGTATGATTTCTCTTCCTCTAATATTACTTCTTCTAGTACTACTATTTTTGTTTCTCCTAGTAATAATGTTGAAAATGAAAACACTAATGTTAAAACTGAATTAGCTAGTAAGAACATAGACAAGGGTAAATCTATCTTAAGAGCACCCCCTAAGTAGGATAAGAAGGAAGTTAAAAACCCTAGGGCTAAGAAGGCCAACTCTCAAAGGGCTAAGAAGGCCAACTCTCAAAGGCCTAAACAAAAGAAGCAGCATCTCTGTCATCATTGTGAAGCAGCTGGTCATACTCGACCAAATTGCTATAAGTGGTTAGTCACTTAAAATAGCAACAACATGTTAGCATCGGGAAACTATAATTAGTTTTCGTCCTCGTTTGCTCCTCTCCGAGATCTTCTCAAAGCTCTTATGTTCCTTTCAAACTTGAACGGTCTCAATTCTTCCCCCTCACCTCCGGCTCAAGGGTTTGCGAAAAGGAAAGGTTCTTCCAAGGTGTGGAAGGAAAAAGGGTTCCAAGTGATTTAATCAATTTTTCTCTCTCTCTCTCTCCATCTGTTTTTGATTTTGCGTTACTTGTGTGTTTTGCGTTTATGTTTTGGGTCAGTCTAGTTTTATGCATTGCTTTTTTTGTATTACATGTTTTTGGTTGTTAGTTTTTCAGTTTTAGTTATTTTTTTTTGTTTCAAAAATAAATAAAAAATTGAAAAATTCAGAAAAATACAAAAACAGTGTGTGTTTGTGTACATCGGTTCTTGTGAACCTTAAAATGACCATTGAAACAGAGTTCTCTAAACTTTGTATCTTTTGTAACTTAGATGAGCATCTCTATGCACAATTAAGCAAGTGAGTTTTGTGACTTTATGTTTGTAATGAGTAAGGTTAAGTGATCTCTTGTACTTAACATTCGTATCACTCTTTTTGACGGGAAGGACTAAAAAATCCTAAGAGAAAGGCATAAATAACCATCTCACCACTGTTACCCGCCAATCATGATATGACATCTGTATGCTTCGGCATAGCAAAAGTGCAATGTCAAAAAACTTAACATAATTGGGTATTTCTTTTCTTTCATTTGTATACCCATGCATGGTTTGCTTAATAAAAAGAAAATATGCAAAGAAATAAAAGCAAAAAGAACAAAATGCTTTAAAATATGATTGCAAGTGTGTTTTCTAGGAGATGTGGGAGTTATAGGATGTACCTCAAAGGTAATAGTCCCCATTAAATTGTTATGATTGTGTGTGAGTTAAAGTGATTTTCTCATATCTCAAATCGTCATAACATATAGACACTTGTGCAATTTTGCGATATTTTTCACACACAACATGCAATATTCTTTGCCACTCTTGATACATGTGCAGGTACAATGTGATTTGGCCATCACAAGGTTTACATGTGTTGATGTATACTCACTAAACTGTCTTAACTTGTTTTTGAAATATAAAATTGGTTAGACTTGTTTAGTATGTGTGTGTTTTTGGGAGCTAAATGCTTAACTCTTTGTTGTTTGAAAGATGATTTTGAGAGTTTAAATGTTGGTTGGATCATTGGCTGAGTTGCATGTTTGATTGCATTCATATCTGTGTTTTTCCCTTCTTAAAAAACTCTTTTTAAGCCATCTCGACACCTTCTCGACACCTGGTTTATCTGTCGAGATCTTAAGCTGTTTCTTATCACAATCTTGATAGCTTTTCGACAACTGGTGGATCGATCGAGCTTCTTTTTCGTGTCTGATGTTTTGTTCCTCGATACCTCCTCGACAGCTGCATCTGTCGATGCTTGTGTTCTCGACACCTATCTCGATACCTCTCGACACCGCTATCTGTCGAGATTTACTGAGGTTCTATATAAAGGCTCAAACGCGTTTCAGACTTCATTCTCTTGATCTCTCTCGATCTGTCCGCGTCTGTTGATCTCCCAATCACTCTCTTCTCTCTCAAAACCTTCAACCCATGTGATTTTCAGCCTTTCTTGCTTCAAATCACTTGGTATGATCTTTCTTTCTCTCCTTCTTCATGATCTTTTCATGCACTTATACCTAGGTTTTGAGTTTTTGAAAAATTTTGGGGTTTTTCAAAATTGTTGAGTTTTGTGAAATTTTTGGGATGGGTTTTTACCTAACTGAATTTCAAATCTCATACATTGCATTCCATGAACATTATAATTGTATTATCATGCATTTAGATGTGTATAATTTGATTGTGTGCTGGTAGGATTGGATTGGGCTGAGCCCATGATGTCTTTTAATTGCATGTCACATGTTTATGCATTTTTCATGCATACGTTCTTTCCTTTCAATATACTTGTTATATTTGAAATGTGTTGGGACTTTTCTGAGTGTTTCTTTCTTCTCCCTCTCTCTCTAGTTTGCGTTAGTGCGTCAATGGCACCGAAATGTAAGTCTGCTCCGTCCCAGAACCCTTTTTGTTTTAGGGCCTCTTCGTCCTCTGATCCTACTCCTTCTTCTATTCGGTTTCATGATGAGAAAGCCTAAAAGGACTTCTCGGAGAACTTCTCTAAACGAGGTATTCATTCAGAACGCCAAGTTATTTTGTCGGATTTCGTCGACATTGACCTTCCCAATGTCATTCACAGTTGGGAATGGGAGTCACTGTGTGACGTCCCGATCACTTGTCCTTCCATACTTATCCAGGAGTTCTATTCCAATATGCATGGAACTGATACTTCAGTACTTCTTTTTCATACTTGCATTCGAGGTACGCGCATAGTAGTCACATTGGAATTCGTATCCGATGTGCTCCGTGTTTCAAGGGTTGCGCATCCTAATTACCTCGGTTATGAGCGTCTACAGATTGTATCCAAAGACGAGATAATCTCTGCATTTTGTAAGTGATCAGCTGATTGGGGTGAGCGTCAGTTTACATTATGTCGACCTTTTGCTAAAGGTCCTAGATTCTTGAACATGGTGATGACTTTTGTTTTATATCCTCCCTCTCACTACAACTCTATTACTGAGTCTCGTGCTCGTTTTCTGTTGTCCCTCCTTGAGGATCTTTCTATAGATTTCCTTTCACATTTTATTGTTCCTATCATAGATGTGTATAAGGATACGACGACCTATGATAAGCTCGTCTTTCCTTCTGCTATCATGAGGATTTTATGCTATTTTTTCTGTTCCTTTTTCCTCTTTCGACCATTTCTCCTTTATGTGTGCCATTGACTACGCTACCTTTAAACGGAGTGAGGCGCAGTTTCGTTCGAGGTGGTCCGGTTCAGCAACTCCTCCCACTCCTTCAGCTCCTTTTACCTCCGCTTCCTCTACTTTAGCGGGAGGTGTGACTTTGGATGCGATCATGGCGCAGCTTTAGTGCATGGATGCTCGCCTTGATGCATTTTCTATGGAGTTGTATCAGGTGAACACCCGTGTCGGTCCTATTGCTAGATGACAGGCTCGTCTTGGTGGTTTTGTAGAGTCTCCTTCTCCTTCTCCCGAGGCATCTGAGACACTTGATGATGGTTCCGGTGACGATGATAATGATAAGGATGGAGATGCTAGCTCTTCCAGTTCTGAAGAGATGTTTACTTGACACTCTTACCTTTTGTCTCTCGTGACAAAAAAGGGGAGTAGTTTTGGATATGAGAGTAGTCATTCTTAGGGGAAGAGTTAGGATATAGGAGATTTTTGTTAGAGGGAGTGTTTGTTTGTTTTTGAGGGATGTAGTAAGGATTACATGTATCTTTTCTTTTCTTTTCTTTTTTTGTTGGAGATACATTGTTCTTGTACCTAGGTCTTGTAACTAATTTTACATACATGATGCTTATCTTAGATATATATATATATATATATATATATATATATATATATATATATATATATATATATATGTGATGATATATGTGTTATTCACCTATCTCTACATGTGTTGTTTCTTTTCTTTCTTTACACACATGCTTCTTATTTTTGTATGGAATCTATTATTTCTGCTTCACACAAAGATGCCTTGATGTGTTTTGTTTAAGGTGTTTCAGAAATACAAGTTATCAAAGTCTACTTGTCATGAACTCTTTTCTTGCAAAGTTTTTCAAGAGTTTGTGTTAGGATAGATTTTATTGTATTCAACAAGTGAGTATGAGTTGAGTGTTTTATGACTTCTCTCATATGTTCATTTGTTTGTTGTGGTTTTGTCACGGATTGCCAAAGGGGGAGATTGTTAGGACATATGTAGTTCACTTGTTAAGAATATATATCATTCTTTTATGTAATTGGCTAATCCTTTGACAAAACGCACTTTACTTGTATTTGGGTAGATCTAGGATGTTTTAATACTTTAAGAAACAGGGTTTCAAGATCAAGTGTTAAAGCCATGCAAATCTGTTCAAGAAACAAGTTGAAGAAGTGCCTGTCATTAAGGCTCGACAACTAGCATTTATTGAGCTTAAGAAGCTGCTCCAGCCTCGAGGCTCAATAAATACTCGACAGCACCTCGACACCTTTAGTTGTCGAGGTTTAAGAAAAACAGTTTTTCAGAACAGTTTTGATTCCAATCCATGGATATGTTTTTGGGCCTCCTTTTCTCATAACCCTAGACATATAAAAGGATTATTTTAAGGGTCGTCAAAGTAGACACAAGTTGCACAAGCATTGAGCAAAGTTTGTTCAAGGAATTTGTGACCGGAGACAAAGTTTGCCCTAGTTCATCTCTTTGTGAAGTAGCTGCTGTGTCTGTGCACTGTAGGGTTTTGTAACCAAGCATCTTCTTGTTCTTCATTGTGAGGATGAACTGAAGAACTTTGCAACCAACATCTTTCTCAAGTTGGTGATTGAAGTCGCATACTAAGATCCGCGCAATTGGTTAGTCATGTACTAGGAGCCATGCATTGAAAAGGAGAGATTGTCACTACAGAACAAGTCCAATTGGGTATTGGGGTAAATGTTCAACTGTAGGTTGGTATAAGGTACTGGAATTCCTTTACTTGTAACCGCTTGTTGTGATGGATTCTCGGGAGTGGTGACCTTAAAATCACCCAGTGAGGTTTTTGCCTTGGAGGTTTTCACCATTCGTAAACAAATCACTGTGTCAAATTTATTTTTTCGCTGCACTTTAGTTTAGTGGTGATTTGTTTGTGCTATCATGCGTTTGCATGTTAAATTGATTAATTAATTAAACTTGGCTAATTAATCAATTAATCCATCACAAGGGGTTAATACGTTTTTGGCCTATCAATAATAAATCTTAAAAAAAAAAAAAATCAATTGAAAACACCAAAATCTTCACCACAAAAAAGCTTGAAAGTTATCAATAATTATGATAAAACTCTAAAAATAAATGGTTGCAGAGGGTTCAGTATTGCTTATAAAATATTTTTACTGAATGATAGGATTGTCGTCATCAAGAAATCTAAAATAGTAGATCAAAGCCAGATTGAGCATTTTATCAATGAGCTAATTGTACTTTCGTTGATCTATTGGGTTATTGTTTGGAGACATCAGTTCCTTTACTAGTTTATGATACCGTACCTAATGGTACCCTTTTCAAGTACATACATAGCAAAAGCAAGGCATCCACTGTATCATGGGAAATTTGTTTTAGGATAGCTATAGAAACAGCAGAAGTTCAATCATATTTGCACTCTACAGCTTCTACACCTATAATCCATAGAGATGTGAAGTACTTAAACATATTGCTAAATTACACAGAAAAGGTATCAGATTTTGGAGTTTTGAGATTGGTTCCTCTAGACCAAGCATAAGTAGTGACAATGATATTGTGCAATCCCCCGTCCCATACACACTAGCAACTATAGGAAGGAATCCCATGGAATTAACTATTAGAATTTAAATTAGAATTCTTAGAACATATTTTTGTAGAGAGGAATTTTTTGGGGGTTACTTCAAGACGTTGACCCGAGGACTTTATAGATCTCATGAGGTTTTAAGAACTATTAAGGCATCCCCTTGGAAAGGTTTAAAACTCATAATATTAAAGTTAAAACCTTAAAAAAAAAAAAAAAACAGAAAACAAAACCCTAACCATGGTACTTGGTGGTGTCACAAACACCGAAACAGATTGTGAGCATTCGCAATGAGGTTGCTAAATTGACTAAAAAGTCAATTTAGCAACCAATACTCTTAAAAAGTGCTCTACAGCAAAGAAGGAAACTCAAAATAATTTGGGTCTAGAGATAGCAGCTCACTGTATTTTTAAAACTTAAAAAAAAATTAATATGTGGTGTTAAAAAATTAGTATTTTAATGTATTGATGATTATGATTATTATTTATTGTGTTGGACATATTATTTCATTGTGTTGTTTATATTATTTTAATGTGTTGAATGTTAAAATAAAACCCTTGATGTTGGATATATCATAAAGTGGAGTGTTAAAATAGATAAAGTAGTGTTTTGAGTTGTTAAAAGCTATATTTTTTTAGCAACTTTGCTGTGAATGATCTTAAGGCATTAACTGAGTTACTTGTAGTTGTTATTATAGCTAAAATAGTATGACAGTGCATGTGACCATTAGTTTTTATTTTATTTTTAGAACCGATGTGGCCATTTGTTTGAAATTTAGGTACAATTTATCATCTTTGATAAGATTGGAGTGATGATTATAAGTTTAAATCATTTGGGGAGTGACTTTTGCCTTAAAAAAAGTCCAGCATCTTTATGAAGTTGATACATACCAAGACATTAATCATAGATACTATTCTGAGAAAATAGTGGTGCTATTGGTTTTCATACTATGATTGTTAAAGATGTTAAGAACATATTTTTGTAGAGAGAAATCTCTTGAGGGTGGCTTAATTAAGATGTTGGCTCAAGGACCTCGTAGATTTCATAAAGCCTTAAGAATCATTAGGCCAACCCCTTTGAAAGGTTTAGCTCATAAGATTGAGGTTAAAACCCAAAAAAAAAAGGGCAAAGAAAACCCTAACCATGGTACTTAAGAGGTGTTACAAACACTAGGGGAGGTTGTTAGGTATTAACACGAATTACTTGTAGATGTTTAATTATAGCGAATAAAGTATGACGTGCGTGTGTCCATTAGTTTGAATTGTCAATTTAAGTGCATTTTGTAATCTTTGTTAGGATTGGAGTGATGATGATAAGTTTTAATAATTTGGGGCTGGGTATAGATTCCCTCATGCAATTAACCCTTTCATGCAATTGAGGGCGAAAATGGGCAAATGTCCATTTTGCACAAAAAAAATGGGCAAATGCCCCTCTTTTAAAACTCGATTTTCTAAAAATTGAGTTTCAAAAAAAAAAAAAAAATTCTGGAGCCCTATAGCGACATTTTAAGGAGCTTATAGTGACATTTTAAGGACCTATAGCGGCTTTTTGTAACTCGACCTCCATGAAATCGAGTTACATGCAAGTTTTTTTATTTATTTATTTTTACCTATAACTTGATCTCATGGAGCTCGAGTTACAAAACGCCGCTATAGGGCCTTAAAAACGTCACTATAGGCTCCTTAAAATGTCGCTATAGGGCTTAACTCGATTTTGAAAAAATCGAGTTTAAAAAGAGGGGCATTTCCCTAATTAGTTTAGGAAAGGGGGTAACATGTTGATTTTTTTTTTCGCGAAAAGGGCAAAAGCCCATTTTGGCCCGCAATTGAATGAATTATTCTTTAAAATTAATTACTGCTTTAGTGCATTACTTAAGGAACTTGGCTTGGGTTCACCATGTACCCATATTTCTAATAGAGATAGGTTATGGAACCTTAACAGAGGTAATCTTAGGCGGGTAAAGTGTTAAGTTTTGAACTACGAGTAGTAAACAAGGTGAAAATTAGCCAAATTACATGTGAATTTACTGTAATTTGCCATTTATTTTTATTTTTGGGTATTAAGTCAGTCTACTTTATGGTTTGCCTAATTTATGGTCTGCCTTAGATGTGAAGTGTGGACACAAGACTTTGTATTTAAAGAGTCTTTCTCTTTATTTTTAATTTTAGGATCACAATCAATTCTACGCATATTTTCGTAATTATTTTATATGGTAAACTGTGATTAGATGTCACAATTTACTTAAAATTGGTTGCGGTAGTGCTAGAAGTTTTTTGTTTTCACTTTCGCCTTTAAAACGTCCCTGCATCTTTATGAAGCTAATGCGTACCAAGACATTAATCTTAGATATTCTTCTGGGAAAATAGTGGGGATAAATACTGCAATTTATCTCGCAGTTGATGAGTACATTTTATGTATAATCCTAGCATTACTCATAAACATCTATGCCATATACTAAAAGGAGGCCAGCAATGATTTAGAAATTCAACTTTTTCTTCCTATCAGAGTCATCAGATGCACCCACGGTCACGGCTATACGTCAATTTCTTTAAACCAAAAGAAAAATAAGAGGATAAGTCCGTTTGCAGGTTTGATTTATTGTGGCTTGTCAATCAGGTCGAGCCTGTTTGGTAAGTGTTTAAACAATAGTTTTTTTTTTCCTTATCACTCGTAAATTTGGTTGTGGTGCTAAAAATGATCTGTTCTCACTTCTGCCTTTAAAACGTCCCTGCATCTTTATGAAGCTAATACATACCAAGTGATGTAGGACACAATTTATTGTTTAATTATTGTAATTTATTAATTTTGGTATTTTTATGTAAAAACGTTATTTTAGGTTTAGGTGATTTATTTCCTTGTTGTTAGGTGCATTTAATGTTTTTTAGGTCAAATTTGATTCTAGATATGGTAAGGTATCAATTAGGAGTTATTTTAGAATATATTTTCTTGTCTGTCAAGTTTTATGGAGCCCTTAAATAGGCTCTTAAGTCTGTAAACGTTTTTCATATAACATTATTGAATAAAAATCAGAAAATGTGAGGCTTTGCTCTCTTTTGGTTCTTCAAGAACTGTGAACTTATCAAGGATTCTTCCTTGTGGTGTTCAAACTTTATACATTTGGTTCGTGATTCTTTATAATCATTGGGTCAAGGTCAACTTATACCTTTGGTTCGTGTTTCAATTATAAACGTTGGGTCAGGATTTCTATAAAAAATCTGAATTTTAGCTTTCTTGGGCAAGTATTCCAATATTTTTGTTGGGTCTCAAAGCGTGTCGATTGAGGTTCGCATAATTTGGTATCAGAGCACAGGTTCTAAAATCAGTTTTCTATCATTTTATCTTTTATTTCCTGTTATCATCCAAAAAAAAAAGTGAAAAAAAAGAAAAAAACTTGAAAAAAAAAAAAGAGATGGTAATTATTGAGAACATTGTGGAGGATTCAATTGAGGTTAAATATGAGGATGAGTCCACAACTCACAATCCTCTAGTCTCAGTTGATTTGATGAAGATGACTATACAATATGTTGATTTTCTTGGAGTAGAAAATTTTAATTTTATTATCAACCCTTTGTTAATTGATGTTGCAAATAAATTGAAAGTAGATGAGAAGAAATTTTCTGCTACACGTTATGAAGGATTGAAGTTTCACAACCACATCAAGTCATTAAAGCATTCAAAGTATTTGTTTATTTGGAGCGGAAGATTTTAGATTTCAAAGCTGAACTCGAGGACGAGTTTGTTTCAAGTGGAGGGGTCTGATGTAGGACACAATTTATTGTTTAATTATTGTAATTTATTAATTTTGGTATTTTTATGTAAAAAACGTTATTTTAGGTTTAGGTGATTTATTTCCTTGTTTTTAGGTGCATTTAATGCTTTTTAGGTCAAATTTGATTCTAGATATGGTAAGGTATCAATTATGAGTTATTTTAGAATGTATTTTCTTGCCTGTCAAGTTTTATGGAGCCCTTAAATAGGCTCTTAAGTCTGTAAACGTTTTTCATATAACATTATTGAATAAAAATCAGAAAATGTGAGGCTTTGCTCTCTTTTGGTTCTTCAAGAATTGTGAACTTATCAAGGATTCTTCCTTGTGGCGTTCAAACTTTATACCTTTGGTTCGTGATTCTTTATAATCATTGGGTCAAGGTCAACTTATACATTTGGTTTGCGTTTCGATTATAAACGTTGGGTTAGAGTTTCTATCATAAATCTGAATTTTAGCTTTCTTGGGCAAGTATTCCAATATTTTTGTTGGGTTTCAAAGCGTGTCGATTGAAGTTCGCATCACCAAGATATTAATCTTAGATACTCATCTGGGAAAATAGTGGGGATATATACTGCAATTTATCTCGCGGTTGATGAGTACATTTTCTGTATGTCTATATTTTGCAACCTTGGAACCTCTACCTACAGATCAAGATCCTGTACAATAATTAGGTTATTGCATGAGATGCAATACTTTTTTTTTGATAAGATGAAATGCAATACTTAATTGATGGTTGGGAGCAAAAGGTACGTACCTTATCAATGGTTGGGAGCAAAAGATTCTATCAATCGTCAAAAGATTTTTTTTTTTTTTGACTGAAATCATATCATCAAGTTGGATCAATCTATCACGATTAAGGGTCCATAACCACTATCACTTTCATATTTCGTAAAAAAAAAAAAAAAAAAAAATTCTGAGATTGATTTTTGGATTATAATTCTAGCATTACTCATAAACATCTATGCCATACACTAAAAGGAGGTCAGCAATGATTTAGAAATTCAACTTTTTCTTCCTATCAGAGTCATCAGACGCACCCACGGTCACCACTATACGTCAATTTCTTTAAACCAAAAGAGAAACACTGACTGCCCTACCAAACGGACTTAATTATCCTCGTATTTTTTTTTTTTCAACTAATTGACAAACGTCTAGTGCTCAAAACTTTTGAAATCTCACGATACTTTTCTAGTCTTTTCAAACTCACGTTACTCACGTTGTGTCTGCTCGACCTGATTTTACAAGCCACAATAAAACAAACCATCGTTAGGCTGAAAGGATGTCACGATAAAGACGGCAGCAAATGATAATGTTAGGTGGTTCCCCCTAGTTGGAATTTTGAGATTGATAAAGTTTGCCTACAAACAATATTAAAAAAAGTTAATGTGATTAGGCATTTTAAAAATTAATTGTTTGTTTCAAAAAAATTTAATTGTTGAATAACATATTCTTTATATTTTTAATATGCATGTTCTTTGATCAAATTTAGTTCAAATTAGATATTATTTACTATTTGATTCATAAACTTATTTTTAGGCATAATTTAAGATTATAAAAACTTGAATTTTAATTATTTGATTGATTATTGTGTGAACAGTTTTTGTACCCAGGAAAATTAATTGCTTACACCTTGGGAACTTTCTTTGTCCCACGTTGCCAAGAGCTTTTCCCTCTTTCTCCCCAAACAACTTGTTTCTAGAGAGGTTCAAAGATTCTAGCTCTGTCATGCTTCCCAAGGACAATGGGATTTGACCGGTAAGAGCATTGTTTGAAAGATTGAGCAAATGAATAGCTTTTAGATTTCCAATGTCTTCTGGGATTTTCCCTTCAAATCGATTGCTTGAGAGATCTACGGCTGATAAGGTATCTAGGATCCTGTCATAGTTTAGCTCTATAGCTCTGTTTGTTATTGTAACTGGGTAATCGAATTTTGAACCCCACCCTTCTCCACTGAAACTTGTTTGCATGTATATCAACTGTGCTGTACTCTCAACTGTTTTCATGGCAATCCAATGTTGAAAGTACCCCGAAGGCAAATTTCCTGAGAAATCGTTGTGAGAGATATCAATGATACGTAACATGGGGAATGTATGATGGGTTTCAGGATTCCTTATTACACCATAGAACCCATTAGAACGCAAAACAAGAAGCTTCAGCTGGGGAAGAGTTCCCAACCGAAACGGAAAGGTATCATTGATCTGATTGGTACCGACATGAAGATACTCTAGCATGGTACAATTAGCTAGTGATTTTGGCAGCTGACCCTGTAATTGGTTTTGACTCAAGTCAATCATCCTTAAGCTACTTCCCTTTGCCCAAGTTTTTGGGATGGGGCCGTAGAAGTTGTTCCCACCCAGATTAAACACTGACAAAGAACTACTAAAGTTTCCTAGACAAGGAGGAAGCGTGACACTCAAATTGTTATCAAACAAAAGTAGTATTTCGAGTGAACTCACATTGCAAATCAACGGTGAAATTTCTCCCTTCAATGAATTATGCTGAATTTCATAAAGCTTGGTAGATGGTGCTGGAATTGGGAGCGTTCCTTGTAGCATATTACCACTAAGCCCTAAAAGTTCTACAAGACGCCATGGGAGAACGGCTGGTGTTTGCTCAAAGCCTGTCAGAGAGTTTTCATCAAGCATCAGAGCCCGAAGAGCTTCTACACTAACATTATACATCCATTTGGGTATTAAGCCTTGAAAATTGTTGTATTCTAGATCCAGCCAACTCAATTTGCTTTGGTTTTTCAAAAAACCCGGGAACTTGCTTAAGCTGCAAGAACCCAATGCCAGAGTGTGAAACCGTGGAAGCGTGTCATTTGAACTGGTTTTGGTAAGTACGTACAAATGGTTAGATGACAGCATAAGTACACTTAAATTTTTGAGCTTAAGAAACACGTCTAGCTCCACCATCCCACTCAAGCGATTTTCCGAAAGATCAAGAGACTCTGCATTCTTGAGTTCAGAGAATGAGCTCGGAATTGAACCTTCCAAGTGATTGTTTTGAAGGCACAAATAAGTTAGTTGGGTCAGGTTCGACAAGGAAGACGGGATGTGACCTGTAAAAGTGTTATTTGGGAGGTGTAGAAAATTGAGTTGGGTGAGGTTACAGATTGAAGGCGGGATAGATCCTGAGAAATTGCAATTACCAAGTTCTAAGAAAGATAAAGAATTGAAGTTTCCAATTGAAGCCGGTAGTTCACCAAAGAAACTTGTTTGTCGAAGACTTAAATACTCGAGGGAACTACTTGAGTGAAGTTCGGGCAAATGACCAGTAATGTCTTGATTGTCTTCTACGCTAAGATGTTGTAGGTTTGGTAGGAAAAATATTGTGGTTGGAAATTCTCCATACAATGCACAGTTATCTAGACGGAGTTCCGTCAAGAAAGATAAATATGCCAAGCTTTGTGGTACTCGCCCGGAGAACAGAGAATGGGAGAGGTCGAGATATGCTAACCTCGAAAAATGGCCAACTCGAAATGGGATTTGAGAGTAATTGAAATGATTATAAGATAAGTTAAGCTTTTGAAGTTGAAGAAGGCGGAAAAGGCTGCTGTTGGAGTCAAAAGAACCATACAGACAGCTACTGCTGAGATCAAGGCCAATCACATGACCTGTGTGCTTGTCGCACTCAACCCCATCCCATGAGCAGCAATCATTTAGAGTCCAGGATGAAACCTTAGGATAAGGATTTATGGAAGCAGACTTGTTTATCATAAAGCTATCTTTGAATTGCAACAAGGCTAACCTCTCCTCTGCATGGCAGTTTGGCTGCATAGAAGACAAAGATTCAGCGAGTAAAAGAAGTAATGAGAGAGAAAAACAGCCGCGTGGAAATGAACTTATACAAATAGGTAGTGCCCATCATTGATTTCTAACTTTTCTTTCTTTTTTTTTGGTTTGTTGTAAACTCTATGATACGAGAAGAGTTGCAATTGAACGGCATTTATAGATAGGACTTTGTATTAAGTCTGTTAAGCAATGAGGATTAAAATTAATGGTGCAATATTTAGGGACTGATTGGTATGAGGATCGTGGTTTTGAAATCCGGACCGTTTATTGAACCGTAAAAAGGAAAAGTTCAAAGTTTTTGAGGTCGAACCGAGGTCGAACCGGGGTCGAACCGTGATGACGTCATAATTAATTTAATAATTATTTTAAATATATATAAATATTAAATTAGTAAAAAAAAGAAAAATTAACTAAAATAGTCCAGTTAAAACTATAAATTCATATTTTAACTATGTCTAATATATCCATCTCAAGCCCAAATATGAAATATCTATCCAATAATAATAATAACTATTTTTTTATGAAAAGAAAATTAAAAGCATCAATTTGTACCGGCAAGTGGACAAAAGAATATGATATGATGTATTATCATATCATGTGGGGCTCAAGGCTTTTTAAGAAACAAAGTCTCAGATTGTATTTCTACTTTCCAATGCCCACGTGACCAGTTGTCTAGCTCACATTCACAAACCTAAAAAAGCACTAGAAACAAAAGTGAATGAAATTAAGGAAGAGATAAAAAAGAAATACAAACAAAAGAAGATGAAAGAAAGAATTGTTATATTATATCTATAACATTTTTTGCAATATTTTTACAAGAATCACATCAAAATCTTATGTGGAAAGTTGTTACTAGTTTTAATTTGAACACACCACTGAAATTATTTTTTTACTCACCAATATTAGCTAATAACAATCTTTAAAATTTATTGTGAAAATATTATGATATCATTTTTTAATTGCCATTTCTTAATATTAAATACCACACGTTTTCTCATAAAAAAATACCACACGTTTGAATCCCAAAAAAAAAAAAAAAAAAAACCACACGATTACATATTAAAAAAAAAAAAAACTAAGGGATAAGGATTAAAGAGCACCACACATGGACCCATTTATTACTCATTGACTCAAGACTCGAGTGAGAGCCTCACATTTACTTCATAGTTATCACATTCACATCAGAGAGAGAGAGAGAGAGAGAGAGAGAGAGAGAGAGAGAGAGAGAGAGAGAGAGAGAGAGAGAGAGAGAGAGAGAGAGAGAGAGAGAGAGAGAGAGAGAGAGAGAGAGAGAGAGAGAGAGACTGCTCAGGATGCTATATGATATAAGGCTGGTCGGTGGAGATCAAGGTCACCGAAAGGACAAGCCGGTGGAGATCGGTGTTCACCATGTCATCCTCGTCGCCGCCCCACCGCCGTCATCCTCCTCCCCACCACCGGACTGGGTCAGATCGGCTGTTGTTCTTTTTTTTTTTTTTTCATATTTGCTTGTTCTGATTCAAATTTATTGTAAGAATTGGATTTTGTTTTGTGTTTTGTGTTTGGATTATGTGAGATGTTTTTTGAGAGTGAAGCAAAGACTGAAACAAAGATTAGAGGTTTTCTAGGTCAGATCAGACGTTTTCTGATTTCTTTTTACGTTTTCTGTTTGGATATTTTTTTTCTGACCAAAAATAGTACATATTCCGGTATGGTGCCGTTTAAGGCTTAAATTTTTTTTAAAAAGGGACCTATGAGAACCGCAAGAACCGTAAGGTCTAACCGCGGTTCGCAAGGGTCCCTGCTTTTTTCCCATGAGCGGTTCGAGGTTTTCCCGGTTGGACCGTACGGTCCAGTCCAGATTTCAAAACTATGATGAGTATTTTTGTTTTTGTTTTCAAAATAGTATAAAAATCATTTTCAAAATTTGAACTTGAAACTATTTTTTAGATAATAATTTTCAAATTTTACGTGTTTGGCTCCCACTTTTAAGAATAATTTTCGAAATACTAAAACCAAAAATAATTGTTTGGGAGATTATTTATATTATTGAGATTTTTTTTTAAAGAAAAAATTTACAAAAAGTAACATGTAAAATTTATAGATTACTTTTTTTTGTGTGTAGATAATGATAAGGAATAGAGCTCATCAAATTTTTTTTTTAATGATAAGTTTTAAATTTAAAGTGTGAGAATTCTTTTCGTGATAAAGATAAACTCCTTAATTTAAGAGATAAAAAAGTTTGGATAAATATGTGAGCTCCACTGTTTTCAATTTATTTATGTCATTAATTTTTTTTTTTTTGTATTCTGAAAACACCCTCTTAGCTGTTTTCAAAATCTTGTTTTTATTTTATACAAGATAGAAGTCTACTCTAGCCTAATCTAAGTGTATATGTGTGTGAAGCTCCCTCTTGGAGACCAGAAAATCCGACTCTTGCCCCCCACACCCCACAAGCACTTATATTTGTGGAGTGATCATCGCACCAAGGGCGTGTGGTGGTCAAAATCTTGTTTTAAATCAAGAAAATGGGATACATTTTTTTTTTTTGTTGAAAATTGTATTTAGAAAATATTAGCCAAAAAATAAATTCAAGTGTGGGACCCACCATTTTGTGGATTGCAAACCAAAAAAACTATATTTAAATACTCTTACCAAACAATTTCTTAGATTCAGATATTCTAGCATAAGGTAGAATACAAATTTTTTTTTTTTTTTGATTGACAGGTAGAATTTACTTTATAGCTTTATGGTTGAAATTTTTTTCGATGCATCAAATCAGCGTGTCACTAAAAGCAGAAAATACATGGTGTTTCTATAACATGCATGTTAGAGCAATTGCATCAGTTGGTATATAATAAAAAAAATGCTCAAATTTACACATTTTTGTTCAAAAACAGCCCACATCAGTTAGTGCATAAGTGTGTATATTTTACATTTTTGTTCAAATTGCTACAGTAATCGTGTAAATATATACGGTTAATGTAGCTGTGTAAATTATTATTTTATATTTTTTTCTCTCACCTCTTTTCTCTCTCCATCTGACTTCTCTCTCTTTGCCTCTCTCTCTCCCTATCCCTCTTCCTCTGCACGGGACAAAACTCATCGACCACCGACCATCGACCATTGTCCAACCACCACCACAACAACACCACCTACCACCACAACAGCACCACCCACCTCCGCAACCTAGCAACACCCACCATCACCACCGCAGCCAATCACAACACCTTATAACACAAAATTGACCCAAAAATCAACAGAAAATTAAACTAAAATCAACCCAAAATAAACATAAACAGAAACCAAATTCAAAGGAAATCCAGAAAACCCACTTTGCCTCAACCCAAAAAACCTGTTTCACCTTGACCCAACTTCATCTCGACCCATTTCACCTCAACCCAAAAAACCACGTTTGGGTCATGGGTGAGATCAAGCGAGCTTTCAACCCAAAAAACCAATGATTCCATCTTGTTGGCGATCGGATTGCAAGAGAGAAATGTTGGGGTTTTGGCTGGGTCAAATTGAGAAGTAGAGGACGGAGATTAGTGGTGGGTTGATGGAGATTAGTGGGGTTTTGGCTGGGTCAGATTGAGAAATAGAGGCCGGAGATTAGATTGCAAGGGAGAAACCACATGTATTCTTTTATGGGTTGAGGGAAGGAGATGAGGGAAGGGGAGAATACAGGGGACGGAGAAACCAACACAGGCCGATGAGAGAGAAACGCAGAAATTTAAGGTAAAAAAATAATAATAAATTGATTATTTAATTAAAATAGTGTGTAAAATAGATAAATTAATGTGGTTGTTTTGTAAAAGTGACCATGTAAAATAGAAAAAGTAAGTTTTTAGTGTAAAATAGACGAAAATTTTTAGACAAGCTGATGTGGTTGCTCTTAAGGAATCACTATACACCACTTCCACTAAAAGGAACCAAAGGTTGTACTCTAAGAAAAAAAAAAGAAGCTAAAGGAACGTTTCGACTTTACACAAAGGCATATAGCTGATGTTTCACACTTCAACTAAAGTGCGATAGTTTTTGTTTTTGTTTTTGTTTTTGTTTTATTTTTATTCTTATTTTTATTTTTAAAAAACAAATACATACTAACAAGTTTATCTCTAAACTAATTTAAAAACAAAATTTTCAAACTTTTCATATATTTCTTTTTTGGGTGTGAATTTTGAAAATATAACTATTGAATTTCATGTTCTTATGTTCTTAGCATGCATATCAAGGGTCAAGATTCAAGTTTTCAAAAGGAAGTTTCATATATATATATATACACATAGATTACTCTAGAGTAGAATTTCTATCTTGTATATAAAAAAAAAAAAGGACAAAGTCTAGTTACAAATATCTTTTTATTGAATGTGAATTTTGACAAATCCACCATTAGATCACATCTTTTTCTTATAATCTTCATACTTACAAAATTTTTATAAAATTAAATATCAATAGCTATATTATCAATAAATTGTTTAAATTACAAATTTTTATAATTTAAAATAGTTATCAAAGGTACTAAAAATTTTTAATGGGCTTAACAGAAAGGTTGTACTAAAATTTTTTTTAAAAAAAGTACAACGAGTTAAAGTACATTCACGCATTACATAAAGTCATTGTTTCACACTTCAACTAAGTCTGACAGTTGTTTTTTCTTTTTTTTAAGACAAACAGCTATGCGCACACATGTTTGTAAGAGATAATAGGAGGTGAAATTACATGCACTTAATGCATGATAAATTTTTCTGAGATAATGGGGCTTAACACAAAGTGTTCTTCAAGAATATAGTACTTAAGATACTATTCTTTAGGTTTCCATCTTTCTGTCATCTATCTATTTTAATAGCTCAGCAAACAGGAGAAACAGCGATGTCTCTTCCTGTTTTCTTTTCTTTATTTTTTCCTAGCAAAGACTAATCGACTTAAAATTCAGAAGAAAACCAGATTGCTTCAGTTCAAGGCTTCGAACCACATATTGATTTGCAAGTAAATCAAAGCTCGAGACACAAGAAAATCAAACAAAAAATTGTGAATTCAAAAAATTACTCAAAAGAATAAAGCTAGTGTTTTCTTTTTCTTTTTCTTTTTCCTACATTTTCTCATGAACCAAGCACAAGTTTTTTCTTGGAAACCAAATAGAATTTTCAAACTAGAGTTTGATTTACGGATAAAAAAATTGCGAATTTAGAAGATTACGCAGGAAATCGAGAGATATCAAAAAAGGTTGAGAGCTCTCTAACCTTTAATGGTAAACCAAAAGGCAGAGATCTAAGGAGCCAAATGTGCCCTCAGAATGACCAATGCATACACGAATGTTCGCGGGCGGGCGGGTGGGCGCGCGCGGGGGGGGGGGGGGTTTGTAGGCATGGACGGGGTAGACTTGGGCATTGGGGGGCAATGGTACCCCTTATTATTATTATTATTTTTTTAAAAATTAGTATATACATATGTATTAATTTTAACAATTTTGTTATATAAAATTACACTTTGCTTTCATAACAATGTCATTGATTTTTTTATGAGTAATGCTATAGTCACAAAATTTCCTACAACATTTTTGCAAATTGCTAAAGTAATAAATTCTTATTGTTTCACATCTAGGTTCACTACTTACATCACTTTTTTAACTACTTATAACCACTCACCACATTAGTAATTTGTAAAAAAAAAAAAATTGTAACTCTAGCATTTTCCTCCTTTTAAGGCCATAAAAAAACTTATAGGTCTAAAATCTAGAACAAAATATACAAGCCCAAAAAAATTAGCCCAACAACAAAAATCATCAATAGTAAAGCTAAAAATTAGCCCAACAACAAACTACCCAGCCCTTTAAAAAATTTCAAATAAAATAATTTTGTTCTTACCCAGCAAGAATGCATACATCAAAAGTACACAAAAAATAATAAATAAATAATTAGACAAAGAAAGTGTGTGTTGCTGGTTACACCTAGGGCTGTCCAAGGATTAGTCTGTGTTGGGTTTGTGCCGGGTTTGTGCCCAACTTGGAATCGACCCGATGGAATTGAGTGGCAGAAAATCTCACCCGTCAATGACCAAAGAGGGAATTACTACATATTCTAATCAGAGGCTCTTCTATTTTTTTTGGGTAAGGGTTAATTTAGAGCATTTATTATAATTTGGGATTACTACATTTTTCAATCACAAAAAAAACTTAAGGGTGTGATGAGTATTATGTGTGGTGAAATAATTTTTCATCACACCTTTAAATTATTACTTGTGTGCAATGGGGCTTTTTTTTTTTGGATTTAGTGTCATAAATTAATTCAAAAAAATGATGTAAAATGAAAACTTATCTCGCATTTCACTTGAAATGTGATCAACATCATCCAATGCAATGGACTAAAGCATCATATAGAATCAACAAATCATACATCCTTGTAAGTTAATTTTTGCACATTGAAAAACATAAAAGTAAAAGGTTGGATTAATTTCCAACTAAATACAGTGAGCAATGAGAGTAAAGCCTTGTCTTTCAAACACTTCGATAGTCAGATTTATTACAAAAATCAAGTGAAAATGTAATGACCAAATGGATCAATAGGAGGCAACAACCGAAGTTAGTTTTTTTGTTCATTAATGTTTAGACAATTTTTCATACCGTTGTATAATGCAATCAACGAACAAAAGCAAAGATTAAATGCAAAAATATTTTACTTTTTACCTTTTTTAAGTTCTAATTAACCACAAAATACAAATATAATCCCAAAAATATTGAGAGTGAGAATTTTATCATGTATAGGAAGGAAAAAAATTAAAGAAAGAGAATGTGTGAGAGAGAAAGAAAGAGATGTAATATTGGATGCAAATTGACGTCTTCAATCACAGTCTTTCCACCAAACTTAATGAAATTACACCTTCATCGTTGAAAACCACTAAAAGAGAATCAAATAAACATCAATTAACTTCATATCAGAGGAGAAAGTGAATAATTAATTTTTTTTTATTAAAAATGAGATTTATCAACTTAGATTGGAAATGTAAGCCTTAGAAGTTTATTTGTAAGCTATTCCTTGTAGAGAAAGAGAAATAGGCATCCGTTAAATTTTTTTTTTTTAAAAAAAAAAAGGAGAGAGAAAGAGAAATAGATGTCCATTCAAAAAAGAAAAGAAAAAAGAAAAGGAGAGAAATAAATCAGTCCGTGGGGTTGGTGACTTTTATGGGATAAGTCCTCAATTTGTGGAAGATATCTATGACTAGTTTTGGTTAATTTTAAATTTTGAATAAAGAATGGTGAGACGTGATGATAAGGGCGAAAAGGAGGAAATTAGATAAAAGTAGATTGGTGGGAGGGAAGAGAGATAAATGGAAGGTTTTTTTTTTTTTTTTTGTTATTAGAAATAGGCGTGTCTGTCAAAAAAAGAAACAGACGTGGGAATATATATATATATATATATATATATATATATTTTTTTTTTTTTTTTTTCTATTTAGTGGAAAGTTAAAAGGAGATTTTTGTGGTAGTTTTGTGTTTTTGTATGACTATTAGTATGTGGGGTGGGGTGTTTTTTTCTTTTTTATATAATAATAATTTATTGTAAAAAAAAATAAAAATGGGTTGGTGGGAGAGTGTTCCTATTTTGTAGGCAATATTTTAGTGCAATGACTCCTCAATGCAATCCAAAAAATTTGTGCATACGTGAACCTGAGAGAGATAAAAGAATTAGGGTTAAACCAAGTTTTTTTAAAAAAAAAATTAAACAACAAACCCAAGTTAGAATTTAACTCTATCATGGACTCTTTAAAATCTAATCACCACATCATCAACTATTTAAATAAATAACTAAATAAAAAAAATTTAACTCCAAAAACATATACAATGATGGTAAAAAAAAAAAAAAACTAAAAAACTTTAACGCCAAAAACATATACAATGAAGGTAAAAAAAAAATTTCTTAAAAAGAAAAAAAAATACGTAGAAGGAAAAATAAAAATAAAAAGAAGTGAGGAAATAGAAGATAAAGATTTTTTTAGAATTGAACTCTATCATGGACTGTTTAAAATCTAATCACCACATCATCAACTATTTAAATAAATAGCTAAATAAAACAAAATAAAATTTTATGCCAAAAACATATACAATGATGGTAAAAAAAAAAATTCTTAAAAAGAAAAAAGAAACGTAGAAGGAAAAAAAAAAGGTGAGGAAATAGAAGATAAAGATTTTTTAGAATTCAACTCTATCATGGACTCTTTAAAATCTAATCACCACATCATCAGCTATTTAAATAAATGACTAAATAAAAAAAATAAAATTTAACGCCAAAAACATATACAATGATGGTAAAAAAAAAAAAAACTAAAAAACTTTAACGCCAAAAAGATATACAATGATGGAAAGATTCTTAAAAAGAAAAAAAAAATACGAAGAAGGTAAAAAACAAAAAAGAAGAACTGAGGAAATAGAAGATAAAGATTTTTTATAATTTAACTCTATCATGGACTCTTTAAAATCTAATCACCACATCATCAATTATTTAAATAAATAACTAATTAAAAAAAATTTAACGCTAAAAACATATACAATGATGGTAAATTTTTTTTTAAAAAAAGCTAAAAAACTTTAACGCCAAAAACATGTACAATGATGGTATAAAAAAAAAATTCTTAAAAAGAAAAAAAAAATACGAAGAAGGAAAAAAAAAAGGGTAAGGAAATAGAAGGAAATAGTAATTGACCATTTATATTTTGATCATTAATGAGGGAGTAATGTAGTAACTATTTTTATTTGAATTCAAATTTTCAAAATTACTTTAAAAAAAAAAAGAAAAAAAAAAGAGTTAACGTGATAAATTAAAAAAAAAAAAGTAGAACTCAAAGAACGTCATTCATAAACCAAAGAAAAGAAAACAAAGAGGAACTTGCAAAAGATAGAACCTGAAAATTTGTTGGTTAAATGCTTCTTTTGTAGCATAAGACAACCCTATCTTTGGATTACAATACCTACAACATGAGATAACAATTCATTAAGAAATATAGTGGTAGAGTATATGAATGAACCATTCATTTCAAAATTACATTTAAAAAATAAAAAAAAATAAAAAAATAGAGTTAACGTGATACATATAAAAAAAAAAAAAAAATAGAGCTCAAAGAAAGTTAATCATAAACCAAAGAAAAGATAACAAAGAGGAACTTGCAAAAAATAGAACTTGAAAATTTGTTGGAGCCTTTGACAATAAATATCTTTAACCTGAAGAAAAAGAAAGGAGGATGTAGAGCTAAACTAAATGTCTTCAATATGAAGAAAAATGAGAGATAGAAAGTGAGATAGAAACTGTAAAGTGTACGCGAGTTTGTGGGTTTTAAAGTGTAGGAGTTTTAATTTACATATTTATCATTGTTAGTTGAAAACTTGTAAGTGGATATGATAAGGGTACTTTAGGCATCCAAAATGTGGAACCCAAATAGGGAAAGTCCCTTAAATAGTAATATCTATATCTACTATTTAAGGGGCTTCTCCTGTTTGGATTCCACATTTTTGATGTCTAAAGTACTCTTATCATATCCACTTACAAGTTTTCAACTAACGATGATATATATGTAAATTAAAACTCCTGCACTTTAAAACCCACAAACTCACGTACGCTTTGCAGTTTATATCTTTCATTGTTCTTTAGATTGAAGACATTTAGTTTAGCTATACATTCTCCTTTCTTTTTCTTCAAATTAAAGACATTTATTATCAGATGCTTCAACAAATTTCTAGGTTCTATCTTTTGCAAGTTCCTCTTTGTTTTCTTTTCTTTTCTTTATGATTAACTTTCTTTTAGCTCTACTTTTTTTTTTTTTTTATATGTATCACGTTAACTTTTTTTTTATTTTTAAATGTAATTTTGAAATGAATGGTTCCTTCATATACTCCACGACTGTACTTCTTAATGGATTGCCATTTCATGTTGTAGATATTGTATTCCAAAGACAATGCTGCCTTATACTACAAAAGAAGTATTCAATCAACAAATTTTCAGGTTCTATCTTTTGCAAGTTCCTCTTTATTTTCTTTTCTTTGGTTTATGAATGACTTTCTTTGAGTTCGACCTTTTCTTTTCTTTTTTTTCTTTCCTTCTATGTATTTTTTTTCTTTTTAAGAATTTTTTTTTTTTACAATCATTGTATATATTTTTGGCGTTAAAGTTTTTATTTTTTATTTTTACCCTTATTGTATATGTTTTTGGCGTTAAATTTTTTTTTTTATTTAGTTATTTATTTAAATAGTTGATGATGTGGTGATTAGATTTTAAAGAGTCCATGATAGAGTTAAATTCTAAAAAATCTTTATCTTCTATTTCCTAACTTCTTCTTTTTTTTCTTTTTAAGAATTTTTTTTTACCTTCATTGTAAATGTTTTTGGCGTTAAAGTTTTTTATTTTTTATTTTTTTACCAATCATTGTATATGTTTTTGGCATTAAATTTTATTTTATTTTATTTAGTTATTTATTTAAATAGTTGATGATGTGGTGATTAGATTTTAAAGAGTCCATGATAGAGTTAAATTCTAACTTTGGTTTGTTGATTAAATTTTTTTTAAAATACTTGGTTTAACCCTAATTCTTTTATCTCTCTCAGATTCACGTACGCACAATTTTTTTGGATTGCATTGAGGAGTCATTGGAATGGAATATTAGATAAATTCGGGTGAGAGACTTTACAATAATTATTATATGTATTAAACTTCACATAAAGTGGTTGTTATCTAAGAAATTGTTGTAAAAAAATTTCTTTTGTAATAGAAACTATATTTATCATTTGTATAATTCTATGTCAAATTCAATTTAATTTTTTTTCCATAAGTATTAATTTACTACTTCATAAAAAATGTTACGTACCTTTTTCTCAGTTTTAAAGGTTGTTGATGTTGGTAATATATTTGAAATTTAAACTATTTTTAACTTTTGTTATGGATGTGTACTAAGTGGCTAACTTTTAGGACTAAAAAACTAAATTTTTGGATCAAACAAAAATTGATAAATGTTATTAAATTTTTTTAAAAAGAACAACAACACCAAAAGAAACGTGTATCTCTTGCCATAAAATTTGAAATTTAAGCTTTTATTTACTTATGTTATGGATGTTTAGTAAATGGCTAAATTTTAGGATTAAAAAACTACATTTTAGGATTAGAAAAAAAATTATAACTGCCATACATAAAAGTTGAAAAAAAAAAATCAACAACACCAAAAAGGGGGAAAAAAAAACAAAAAACAAACGTGGATGTGTTTTCTCTATGCAAGATTAAAACAAACCCAATGTAACAGACTCTCTAAGCACCATAAGTTTTACATGGAAAAGTTATCAGTGGTTAATGTGGGGGTAAAATGGTCAAAACACGGATTTGGGCCTTGGGCTTGATTTGGTGATGTGAGTTCGTCCGAGCAGAGCCTTTGGGGCCCACAAGTCAACTCGTGCTAGAAAGATTGATGAGGTTGTCCGAGGAGAGGTGTTTCCTCGGCTAAGTCAAGTGAAAATCATTTGACACAACATAATGTTGGGGAGAGAATTTTGGAAGGCCTGGTGGGTAAAGATGTGTTCCACATAGTTGTAGAGAGGAAGAATGTATGAGAAATATCAAGGGGAAAGGCTGCTACCACCGCATTAAAGACCTTGCACCTACCTTTCTGGCTGCATTAATGGGGAAATAACCTCTGAACAGTAATGTTCAGCCTTCCAGCTATTGTTTGAAAACTTCTAGAGGGTGGTGGATGAGACAAGTATCTAAATTGGTGATTTGTGCTACACGTGGAAGACAAAGGGAAGAAGAAGAAGGATATAAAAGAAGGAGAAGAAGGAGAAAGGCATTATAGAGGGGGGACGGAAAAAAAGAAAAAAGAAAGAAGAAAGAAGAAAGAGAAAGCTAGAAAGCATTGTATACATCAGTTTTAGTTGTATACATTAGTTTCTGTTATTTTCATTCATTGATTGCGTAGATAACGGCAATATAGACCTCCATCTGTTGTTCAATATCCACCAAACCTAGATTTCCAGCCCACACTCTACAAATTTTATTGCATAAGGCTATTTGGGCCTGAGTCCATCTAGTGATTGGACCGGGTACTAATTGTGCACTTACAGTTAAGTGAATTTGGGTTTAAAAAAAAGGTGGTCGGGTAGTTTTTCAATGTGGAATACAAAGTGAGATTTGTTTTTTTGAGTAAGAGATTTTTTTAAATAGTACATGAATAGAACATGAGATTTTTTTTAAACGTATATATATATATATATATATATATATATTTTTTTTTTTTTTTTTGATAAACTTTTAAATAAGGATAGGGTCATACCAATTCCCCACCTTAATCTTTTAAATTTCCCTAAAATTTAGCCTTTTATTTTCTTTCAAAATCAGATATGTTAGTGCCTAAATATAAGGATATGGATGGAGAAGTTATAGTAGTGGTTTTATAGTAGAAGTTTTTTTTTTTTTTTTTTACAAAATATGGAAGAGATTTATAAAAAAGAGAGAGAGAGAGAGAGAGAGAGAGAGAGAGAGAGAGAGAGGAAAACGTGAATTTGAACTTAAACATGAATGTTGTTCCTACTGCTATGACCTTAAACTACATTTACTGTACTTTTGTTCAATAAAAAATTTAGAAGAACAACATAGACGAATTAAAATAAAAGTTCATTATTATTCCTATTGGGTTTTTGTTAAACCACCTTTAATAATACTTTATAGTCGTTGATACCCATTTTCGAGACACATTTTCTACAAGCCTGATTTAACCAAGCTTGACTTCCTTGTGGGCTCAATTCATGTATTATATTATATTTTATTCTTTTAAACATGGCCCAAGCCCATGTGACTTATGGGGGAAATTAGCGATGTGTGGTTTGAAGGGTATGGGTCGGTTCCTTTTGGACCTTTTGCATGAGCCCGGCCTATGCGTGCTACCAAGTGGGCAAGGGACACTGGTAGCACCTCAAACTCATGGAGGAGGTCTTGTATCCAAAATTTCCACCCAAAAACATCTTTTATGCTCTGGGTGATTGTGGTCCAAAGTTTTTGCCCAAACCTTTTTTTTTTCCTTAAAACATAGTTGACTCCCATTGACCAACTCCATATGCTAGCCCTCACTTAGGTTAGCCTCCCAATGGTCTGAAATTTCTGTCCAAAGACAACCAATTAGAGAAAACTCACTTTATTTCTAAAATCATACTAAAAGCATACCAAACTCTTCCCTAAACAAAAGCAACCCAAGCCAAAACACCAAAATAGTATCATAGGAGATAAAAACCTCTTTCACTACTCAAAAACCAGTCAAGAGCAACACCCCAAACTCTATATAAAACTCTCTCTTCAGCTCATAAAGAAAGCAACCACGTTCTACCTAGAGACCTGAAATTTCAGAGCAAAAACCCATTCATCCAGTCAACAATCTCACAATTCTGAACTTTGGGGGTGGAAATATAGGTACAGGAGAACCTTCCTTCTCTTCCTCACAATCTCTCTCAATTTCCTCTTCTCGGTGACTGTGGGTCGAAATTTCAGACCTGTTGAATCACGTTTTCCTCATAGAGATGAAACTTGAGAGCAAAAACTCGCTGAGCCAGGAAACATTCTCACAATTCTGAACCTTAGGGGTGGAAATATGGGTACAGGGGAACCTTCCCTCTCTTCCTCACAACCTCTCTCATTTTCCTCTTCTCGGTGACTGTGGGTAGAAGTTTCAGACCTGTTATGTTTTTATACTTTTTCTACACTTTTGTTATTAGCATTTTGATTCTCTCTTGTAAAAGCACCATTAGCCTTTTGTTCATTATACATTTGGAATTTTGGGCTTGATTCTCCATAATAAACACTTCTAAAGAACCTAAGGGGAGATTTGGGCCATTCTCACATTTTTGGCCCTTGTCGCAAAACGTCCCCGACAATAGTATTATTATTTTTTTTCTTCTCAACAAACAATCATGAAGTAAGTCTATAGTACTTTATAGTATTATCGCTATTTCCTTTGTATTATTAGTAAGTCTAATAGTCTTCATGATTGCTATTAGCCTATTACTAATATTATTATTGTTAGTTTTTTACTATGTTTGCTCTACGCAAGATTAAAACAAACCCACTGTAACAGACTCTCTAAGCACCGTAAGTTTTACATAGAAAAGTTATCAGTGGTTACATGAAAATTGGTGTAATCTATAACCCCACATTCACCTCTCTCAAAAACCCCCACTTTCCTCTCCATCAACTATATATTGACTCTTTTATTAACCGACCCTTTCAGCTTTTAATTCCCTCCCGCCATCACAAACTTAAAACAAAAACACCAAAATTATACAAACCATTTTTGTTCCCATAAACAAATTAGAAACTTCCCAAACTGAAAACACAACCGCTTAGTAGCCTTTTGTTAATTCCCAATTGTATTAGCCTTTTGTTAAGGTTAAAGCACCATTTAATACTTTATTAAAAAAAAAAATCTCAAAATACAATTGTGGTTTTATACAATTAACGTGTATTTCTTGCCATAAAATTTTTAATTTAAGTTTTTATTTACTTATGATATGGATGTGTAGTAAATAACTAAATTTTAGGATTGAAAAAACTACATTTTAGGATTAGACAAAAAATGATAAATGTCATACATAAAATTTGAAAAAAAGAACAACATCAAGAAAGCCAGAAACGTGGATGGATAGTTACTAAATTTTAGGATTTTTTTAGGAACATTTCCTTTAACAAAAATCTTATTAATTTACTATTCCATAGAAAATGTTATGTATCTTATAAAATATAATATAAGTATTGATAATGATAGTCTGTCAATTTAAAACTCATTAGATATTCACTAATGTAAAAATTAGTAGAAGCATCCAAATCCCAATCCAAAAATGCAAGCCATGTATCAGTATGTCCCACGTAATTAAGCATAGGGCACGTTAGCAAAGAAGAGATTAAAAAAGTTTTAACCTAAAACAACAATATTTTTCTTTTCAAACTTCGGCGCCTCTTTGCATATTTATTTGATACTAGCCTCTGAGCATGCGCTCATGTGTGTGCTCAGAGGCTCTTCTATTTTTTGAGTAAGGGTTAATTTAGAGCATTTATTATAATTTGGGATTACTACATTTTTCAATCACAGAAAAAAAAAATCTAGGGGTGTGATGAGTATTATGTGTGGTAAAATAATTTTTCATCACACCCCTAGGTTTTTTTTTTCTGTGATTGAAAAATGTAGTTATCTCAAATTATAATAAATACTATAAATTAACCCTTACTCAAAAAATAGAAGAACCTCACACGCGTGCTCAGAGGCTAGTAGATATATATATGAGTTTACATGTGGTTTGAGGAAAATTACACTTTACCATCCTAAACTATACCCTAGATTACACTTTACAACATAAATTATTCGAACGCACATTTTGCACCCTAAACTATTACCCTTGTTACACTTTGCATCCCGACGTTAATATTACTGTTATGTTGGATGGAAATCTTGAGCACATGACTGGCATATGTGTATTCCTTAAGTGGCACAAAGTTAAAAGACCAAAAACCCCTCTTTCCAATCAATTAAAAACAAAAACTTTTTTTTTTACCTCTCTCTCTCTCTCTCTCTCTCCAATCAAAATTTGTGAAACCCTAAATCCCCAAAATAAAATTATCAATGACACCACCACCACTCCGCCATTACTCCCCCATTGTGATGTTTTCATTATTTGGCTCCCATAAACTAAAAAATATTTCAAGATGGCTGGTCCAATTTAAAAAAAAAAAATATGATGATGATGGAAATCTTCAACGTCAGAACAAAACATGATCCCAAGTAAATATATCGGTAAATTTTGTTTTCGGAGCACTTAGGAAATGTTATACTACACAGAGGTAAGATCATGGTTAATTTGCTATGGAAGGGAAAAGGTCAGTGTGAGCATTTGAAATTGTCTTGAATATTATAATTAAGTTCAAGGTAAGTCTGCACTCCTTTTTGCAGTAAGTGGTTATCAAAAAGCTGATATATGGCTTACAAGTTAATATTAATTAAAGATCCAGTGCCATAAAATTGGCAGCCTCGTAGAATTGGCAAAGCCACATATTAACTGCTATGGAAAAGGTTGTTTTTCACTTTTCCTCGTGGACATGTTCAGTGGCTCTTTTAAAGGGCATTTAACCATTTATATTTAAGAGGTCAAGTCGGCCATTCGTTGCAGTGGAGGTCCTAGTGGAGCAGTAGTGGTGCCGTTGATGATTTGATTTGGGAAGAGGAGTTGCTACGCACGCACAAGAGAGGGAGAGAGAGAGTTGGGTAAAAAATAAAGAAATAACTTTTTGCTTTAAATTAATTGGAAAGAGGAGTTTTTTGTCTTTTAACTTTGTGCTACTTAAGCAATATACATGTGCAAGTCATATATTCAAAATTTCCATCCAAAATAACAGTAAAGTTAATGTCGGGGTGCAAATTATAACAACAGTAAGAGCATCCACATCAGTGTATCTAAAATCATGTATAATACAAATTTTTTTCAATTTTACACATTTTGAGCTACATCAGTGTATCTAAAACTGGGTAAAAATGTGGAAACTCATCCACGAGCTACAGTACCGTGTAAATATACATGGTTACTGTAGCTCGGGTAAACAATATTTTATCATTTCTCCTTCGCTCCTTTTTTTCTCTCTCTGATCCGTTCTCAACAGACTCCATCATTTTCTCAACACAGAATACAGAGATATACTTTGCTCAAAAAAAAAAAAACACAGACATACACAAACAACCACAGATTGGTGCTTGACTTGTAGATCGGTGCTTGACTGGTCGGAGCTCGTGGGTCTTGCCGTGGATCGGAGCTGGCGGACGCTGGATCGGAGCTCGGATTGGCGATCGGAGCTGGCGGATCGGCGATCGGAGCGCTGGATCGGAGCTCGGATCGCGCTCGGAGCGCTGGATCGGAGCTCGCGATCGCGCTCGGAGCTCGGATCGAGCGTTGATCTGGGTAGAGAGAGAGTGAGAGAGATGATCTGGGTAGAGAGAGTGAGAAATGAAGAGAAGAAATGAAGAGAAGGAGAGAGAGAGAGAGAGAGAAATTAATCAGAACTGAAGAAGAGAAGAAATGAAATAAAGACGCGCGTAGGTTAGTTGAGGGAATTAATAAAAAAAGTGAAGAAATTATTATTTAATTAATAGAGGGAGTAGGATAGATGAACTGATGTGGGTAATTTGTAAAAGTGAATGTGTAAAATTTTAAAAGGAGTTTTTTGTGTAAAATAGAGGAAATTTTTACATGGACTGATGTGTTTGCTCTAATAGTTTAGAGTGCAAAATGTGCATTTAAATAGTTTAGAGTGCAAAGTGTAATCTGAGATATAGTTTAGGGTGGTAAAGTGTAATTTTCTCCGGTCTTGGTGTAAAACCAAGAATTTATGCTCGAATAAGATAGTGACACGCTAGCATTTTATTAAAAGATGAATACAAACATTCACACACAATACTTGCTCACAATATCAGATCTAAAATAAAATTTTTAAAAAAAAAACAAAATCCAGTCCTCCTCTCCCGTTCAAACCAGATCTCCACTCCACTCTGCCTGACAAATCATCGGAATCACCATGGATCAAAATTCGTGGTGGAGCTTTATTACTACGACATCACCTGAGTCACAAACAGTGACTCTCAAACCCAAAATCATCTCATCTCTCTCTTCGAAATCTTTCAAATTGATCAAACCCATAACCTTAAACTCTCACTCATCAGAGGCTTAGTGAGGGTCTATAAGGTGGCCTAAAAAAAACACTGCATCCATCGGATCTCGCAAAGGACCCAGCACCATGGCCATCTTCCTCATCATTTTTGTTTTAATTTATAAATTTAATCATTTTGGTTTAAACAAGCTGATGAGTTTTTGTTCTGTTATTGATATTGGTGTTTATAGATTTTTGGGTTTGGTTACTTCTTTGAGATGAGTACTAGAAATGAGATGGGTCTTATGGCT
This sequence comes from Castanea sativa, assembly GCF_040712315.1. NCBI lineage: Eukaryota > Viridiplantae > Streptophyta > Magnoliopsida > Fagales > Fagaceae > Castanea > Castanea sativa. The sequence goes on along the minus strand of NC_134019.1, from coordinate 31,103,329 downwards.
TCTTTTTTTTTTTTTTTTTGCAAATTATGTTCAGTGGAGTGGCGGCATGTGTGGTGGGGTGGGGTGGGGTGGGGTGGGGTAGGGCTATGGAGGTTTGGTTTGAAGGTGAGGAGGGGGGTTGAGTTTTGGTTTTGTTTTGAATCTGATATCGAAAGTTGTTATTGTGTTTGAGTTGTATTCATATTTTGGTAAAATAATGACATGGAACTAGCTCATTGGAGGGCGCAAAGCCAAGCTTTACGCCAAATCCTGACCGAATTTAAACTCTATATATATCATATCGTATCACGTTACAAAAAATTTTTAAAATCTCTTGGAGACTTGGTTCAAGCTAGACTAGATTTTTAAAGAATGGAAAATTTAGGTACAACTTTTTGGTGTTATACCCTAATAAGTTCTTCTTGGATGTACACATGTGAACAAAACCATATATTGAATAATAATGTTAAGAGAGAGTGATTAATATGATATAGTTGGGTCCAAACTTGTAAGCTAAATTTTGCAGTAACATGGTATGTACTCAATTTGGAGTTTGCCTGATGTTCTCTCCATTAGTTTTCCATTAGAATTCAACTACATAATTATATTAAAATTTATTCTCCTTGAGAAATTTGACACTAGTTGTGTTGCATTGATTTAAGGAATTGTAATTAAAATTTTCCTTGGGGGGGGGGGGGGGGGTGGGGGCTGGTGTTTCTATTTTATTTCATAACTTCCATGTTACTATCCAACTCCTACACATTACTTCGATTCACAAGTGAGACCCATACCATACATACCATACCAAAACTATCAATGAGACCAACATGTCAAATGCTTTGCACATAGGTAAAAGAACAAAATCAAATATTACTAGGCTATTTGAATCAATCCTCCCCCTCTTCCCTCTCCCTTGGTACGGCTCCAAATTTTTTGACCATAATGTCCACTACTAAGGGGACCAAGTCCTTGCATGGAACACCCTTCTTGTAAACATCTCCCAAATGTGAGTCACTCCCAATTCTGCCTCCCAAAAAAACATCAACACCTTCACAAGGCTTCCCATTCTCATCCCTTGCCATACACCCCATGAAACCAATATCAGCCACTTGTACCTGCCCACAGCTGTTTGGGCAGCCAGTCCAGTGCATCCGAACAGGCCGAGTCACTGCCACTTGCCTCTCAACTTCCTCAGCCACCTTCAAGGCCCTGACCTTTGTCTCTATAATTCCTTGCCCACAGAATTGGTTGCCAGTGCAAGCCACCAACCCTTTCATGAGAAGAGGGGGTTCTGGTAAAAACCTGTTTTTCAATAGAGGCTCTTTAAGTAAGGCTTCAAGCTTTGAGTTCTCAATATTGGGAATTATGATATTTTGCTCCACAGTGAGCCGGAGTTCTCCTGAGCCATATGTGTCAGCTAATCGAGCAAGTTCATCCATGTCATCTGCTTGGACTCGACCTACAGGAATGTGAACACCCACAAAACTAAAACCTTCTTGTTTCTGTGGATGGACACCAAGATAATCTCTCCTTTCCCATTGCTTCTGAATTAGTTCTTGAGGAGAAGCTGTCTCCAGCTCTTGTTGAGGCATTCTTTTCACTACCTCTGACCTGAATCCTTCTATGCCCTGCATTTAGATAAATTACATATAATAGTCATGCGAATGTCATAATCAAATCAGAAATTTGATTGAACAGTGCACACTAGAAGAATTTGAGTCTCTCATCCTGGTACTCATTGGAATTTGGAATTCTACTGAATGTTGTGAAATTTGTAAATGAATCTTTGAAAATCACAAAAAACCGGGTAATAAATAATCCATAATTATCAGTGATGTATCATAATGGTTCAGAAACATCATAATTAAGAAAATGATTACTCACAAGTTCATCAATCAACCACATCATTCTTGTTTTCTGTCTGTTCCCTCTGGTGCCAAGATCCCTGTAGGCCTCTAGTATGGCTTTGCACACTGGGACCAGATGAACTGCTGAGACCCAGGCATCAAGAGGGACTGCCTCTGCACATCTCTTTGGACTAAAGAAGCCACCCACTAGCAAATTGAAACCAAATTGTCCGTCCTTTATAGCTGGCATGTAAGCAAGGTCATTGATGTGAGGATGCTCAAAGAGATCATGAGAACCCACCACACACACGTTCCACTTCCTTGGCCTGTTCAGACAGAAATTGACAAGAACTTGTCACAAATTAACAATGATACAAATCGCTTTCATGCTTATTCCTAACATTTATGAACTCCCATTTGACCTAATAAGACCCTCTATTCAATAGCCTAAGTATCAATTTTGTGTCAAGCATAGGCCACTATTTCGCGAATAAAAGACAGAGTATGCACATCCTCAATTTTTTTGAACAATAAGAAATTAGTCCTTATTTATTCATCTAACATGTGGCAATTTTACAAAACGTTTTGAAATTCCCTAGCAAAATGGAAAGAAGGAAAAAAAATCAAAAAACCAATATAATTAGAATTAAGAAACCACATATCAATCATCACATAGTTGAATTTTCCCACCCCAATATTTCCAAGCTCCTTACTATGCATAAATAGGGGCATAGGGCCATGACCAAACACTGGGGTTATACCTGATACATAATTTCTAGATCACTGATAAGCTCCAAATATCAACCATAAATTAGGAAAATTCATGTATGTAAACTCTGAATCAGAACAAACAAAAAAAGAAATATTTCTACTGCAATTGAGGGGGCTAGAGAAACTTACAAGTTAGTGATGGCCAGATTACCACATGAATTGGCAGTGATATATTGTGACAACAAATTGGTGTAAGGCCGTGTATCAACAATCTCAAGTGGGTCAATGCCAGCAAGGGGGTTCCCAACAGGATTTCTTACATTATCCATTCCACTCTGCAGGCTTGTCAAGCCGACTTCTGCAAGACCTTTAAATATTTCCGGCACATCGGGTAGTACCACTCCACGAATTTGCCAATTTTGCCTGGTTGTCACATCTGCACACCCTTCCTTCCCATATTTCCTAATCACACTCGCTAAGTATCGAGTTTGTGCACTTGTTGTTACCCCATTAGGTAGTTTTAGTCTCATCATAAATCTACCATCTGATCATCAAGGAAAAAGGGAGAAACCTCAAAATTGTTATCTTATTCTATAGTAAGATTTTTACCAAACATCAATTATTTAATACACATTATATCATGTATCTTATTTCTTCCCTCCAAAATTTATCCAGCAACAAAACAAATTAGAAAAAGGGTATCGAATCTTCAACTCAATCTGAGTCACACACAATATTGTTGTTAATAAGTAATAAGTCAATAATCAATATCAATTTTCACTTTTCAGTTCCAGTTGCAGAAAGAAGAAAGCAGTTCAAAAGCTAATATATCTTATGCAATTCACATAGAAAATTTCAAACCCACATACAATCTAATCAATTCATAAACCCCAAACAATCAAACCCATGTACGAGGCATTCGTGTGAGTAAAATAAGAAAAATGAATTCATTCGGCACAAAACACACTCCACTTCATTTCTAGTCAAATATAATAACTGGGGAAAAAAGTCAGGAAAAGACAAACAAAGCAAATAAGAAAGAAACATGTTTTGTTGGTATGACTTACACTGATACTTCCTCCTGTGGAAGAGACCAAGCCACTTGAGCCTGACATCGATATCATCCTTAGTAACCTTAGCTTTCTCAAGCTCCTCCGGAGGAACGTTCACCAATTCTTGTAGTAGCCCCTCTTCCATGAAAAACTTCATAGGCTCTTTCTGAAGCTTCACTTTCTCCTGAACATTTATGCCTTCCCTGAACTTTTCCTTCAACACCCAGTACCCTTCTCTCTCTTCTACTCTTGGCTCCAGCCTTGATAATTCCACTGGTCGTTCAGCCTGAGTGGCTGCCAGCCTTGTACTGCTGGGCCATGCAGAGGTGGAAGAAGGCAACGAAGGTGAGAGAAAACGCACAGAGAGAGATGACATGATGGTTTGGACTTAGAGCAATAAGATTGTGATGAGATTATAAACTGAAGCAAGTGTGTAATGATAGTTTGAGAGTCGATGGCTGCCATTTTTGTAGAGGGCAAGGTGGAATTTGCATATGGGGACCTTAGGAGATGCGAAGAGATTACCTATTTTGAGTGACGTTTGAGAGGTGCCAAGGGCCACTTTTTTTGCCTGAGACGTGGAAGACTAATTGAATACTAGTACTATAATACTACTGCTGTATTGTAGTACTATTATTAAAAAAAAAAAAAAATGTTATTTGTTCATGTGTTGTTCCCCTTTAGCCCCTTACTATTAAAATTGTATTTATTTAAATAATTTATATAAGATAGTGCAATGGATTTACATTAACAAGATATTCAATTGAGCTTATATCATCTGAAATCAAAAAATCTTCTCCAAACAATTTTCTTTTGATACATTCTCCAAACAAAAACTTGACCTTATGGTTTATATTCTCTTCGTTCCAGTTTGTTTGTCCTCTATTCCATTTTGAGATGTCTCAAAATATTGTTCTATTTTTAAAAATAAAATTTATTAGTTTACTAATGTTCCTATTATAAACCTACTTTATTTTCAAAACTATTTGAAAAGAAAACTAACAAATATTTTAAAAAATCAATGTAATTGGGGTATTTTTTCAATTGCCTCATTAAAAATAACTGTTTTAAAAAAAGGCTGATAAATTTATTTAAGGATAGTTTTGTAAACTTATACATTTTTATAAGGCAAACAAGATAGTAAATGATGTTCCCTTAAAAAGTTTGACTTTTCAAACATGACAAACAAATTGAGACGGATAGAGTAATTATTTACAGATACTTTAAAGATATTAGTTTAGAAAATACAGTATTTTAAAAAAAAATTTATAAAAAAAGAAAAAAATAATTGTTTTTTTTTTTTTTTACAACTTTTTATGTTTTTAGTAAAAGTGATATAAAAACTTTTTTGAAAGAGTCAATTAACTAATGCCCAAAAAATAATCGTCAGCAAAACCTTATATCATTTCACTTGGAGAATTAAAAAAAAAAAAGTGAACTTTGTAATTACTACCTTTTCCGTCGGATGATGATTTATTGATTTTATATCTTCAGCTTTTTGTCCAGTTCGAGATTATTATCCACAGTTTTTGAAGTCGTTTTTTTGGTAGAAAAGGAATTTTATTAAAGAGATAAAAAGCAGTTACAATTCAATACTAAGAGAAGAGTAGAGTCTGTCTTAACAAATGCCCATGTTTATCATAACATCAAAAGGAGTTCTCAGAAACAACAAAAATCTTGTTTGAGGATTAGTCCCTCTCCTTACTAGTGTTTCATTACATTTGTTAAAGTTCTCGAGTAGTCGAGTAGCCTCTCCTGCCAGTCCCAAGTTTTCCAATGATGAGCCATCAGAATTGAGCTTGAACCAGTTGACATCCGGCTTAGACCAATAACACTCAAAATAAATTTACAGCTCGATGACATAACTCCATATAGAGGGATTAGTAATGATTTGGAACAAAGAAGCTTCAATGACTCAATATATGTGAAATGCAGTAAAATGATTGCAATGACCTGAGAATTACTAGCTTTGTCACCATATCCAGACAGTAGGAAGATCATAAAGAGACAGACTGTCCAAATGCTTGACATCTCACACAGTTAAAGCACTAGTAAAAGAAGCGAGAAATCAAATCACAGCACCTAAGGATGAAGAATTCACACTAGCAGTACATTGTTGAGTTTAGCAGGACAAAACATGCTAACTATGAATAAATTTCTCAAAAAGGCAGCATACAGAATGTTTACTGCTATTATGATATTAGCTATCTAAAATTTCAGGATACTGGAATCAATTAAGTTTCTTTAAGTTCTGAGCAAAGAGAACAAAGCAGCAATGGAGGAAAAAGCAGTTGAACAGAAGGATAAGCAATTTAGATAGGTACAACAGTCTGAACTTCTAGTATTCAGTAGAGGACACTCAAACATTGGAAATGAAAATCAAATTTATCCTGGAAATACAACAATAAGATACAAAAACAACGTGAGGTCAATTTACATCCTGATCTCCATTAGCGGCAGATCAGTCATGGTGCACTAGTCTTGCATGGAAATTTGCAATACTAAAAACTTCAAATCCATGCAGGACGAACTGAAAGGAGATAAGTTTGACTTTCCTATTATCTACTGAGAAAGTTTTGGGGAAGCGAAAGAGTAAACAAGAAGTTTTTTTTTTTTTTTTTCCTATCTTTTTTGGATTAAAATACCTTATGATCTCTCTAACTTTTTAGTTGCAATCATTTTTTATTCTCAACTATCAAGAGTTACAATTTAAACCTTCAACTTTAAAACCGTTGTCAATATGACCCTTCTGTTAAGATCCATCAATGAGATGTTAATTGTCCCAAAATGACATTGTTTTTCTTTTCTTTCCTGGTCAAAATCCATGTAGTTTTGGGATATTTAACTGCTCACTTTTAACAGATTTTATTGGAAGGGCATCATTCAATCGATTTTAAAGTTGAAGTTCTAAATCACAACTTTAGATACTGGGGGACCAAAATGATATCAACCAAAAGCAAAAGAGACCAAAAGTCTTCCCCGCTATATATTAAGAAAATCAAATGGTAACAACAATCTCAGCTGCCTTATTTGTTAGCCACCAACTGCAGCCAAGAACTTCCTCTTGGTTATGGGTTCTTCATGCAAAACCACCACATCTCCCAATTTCTCCAGCAGATACTCTAGCCGATCCACACCAAATCTCTGATATTCCAGTGGTTTCTTGTATCGTTGTTCATATATTGCCTCAAAGCAACCTAGAAAAATCCGACAAGAATAGCTGACTAGAATCTCCTGCAACTCATGCTTGAACTGCTCAAGACCATGATCATCAATTTCTTGACGAGCTGCTGTTCCCTGATTAGTATTTTCTTGGCTCCTGCTCACATCATTTTCTTCTATGACCACTCTCTCTTCATCTGAGAACTCATCTGAAGAGCCACCACCTGTGACAATATCCATACTCTCTTCCTGGGTCCCCTTTCCTTTCTTATCCTTCCTAGTCAAAATCAAAGGAGGTGCACTAGGGCCTGCCTTCCAATTTCGTAGATAAACAAACTTCTTATGGCCTTTCCCCTCAACAAAAAGTGAGTCACTCATCTTCTTGAAAAGATTTACAAGCTTGAATGCTCCATACTCTGCTACATAAAGAGGCCGCCCAAAAAACTTCTGGTACTCAGCTGGAACTCGGATCAGAGGCAGGCATCCCCCTGAAAGTTCCAGCATTTTTACCAACTGGCCCTTCAGACCATTTAGGTCTCCAGGCTGTACCCACAAAGTAGATTCTATCTGATCACCAGATGAAACAACACCTCCTGAAACTTCATTCAAACCAGAAGGAAGACTTAGTGACCTCAAAGTTGTAGGATAAAATGGCAACGTTGAAGAATGACTGTTGTATTCAGTTAAAGATTGTGACACTATTGATAGATCCCTTGAATTGTAGTAGTTTTGTGAGAACCCCCTATATACGATTGCTTCTTCTTCATTTTGGCCATCGGGGTTCTCATTGATTTGGCATCCCATAAGACACCCAGCAATGTCAGCTACTGCTCCACGAGGGGGCATTAAATACTTTGTTGGGGGTACAAAGCCTTCCCCACGAGCCACACTAGGCCAGTCCCAAACAAACTTACCAGCATTACAGAGGGCAGATGAAACGCCAACCCCAGAAGGGATAACAAGGATCACGGTATATCCACGTTGGCCAAGTATGTGAAGCGCAGGAGCAAAATCTACATCACCAGAGATTAACATGATGGAAGAAGGTGGAGGGTTGTCAAGGGCAAAGAGAAACATGTCAACCAAGATAGCCTTGTCAGCAGCATCCTTTCTCCCATTTGGAACATCTATTAGTTTGACACCAGTTCTCTGACAGCCCTCTCTGAGTCTCCTGGGAAAGGCATTAAAATCTCCATAGGCAGAAAACATCATAACAGCTCCTTTAATTACAGGGTGAACCCGCAAAGCCATTCTAATATTACCACCTACATCTTCAGGGCGGACATCACTTGGAACAGGGCAATTCTCAATGTCCCACAGGATAGCGACAGGACCATCTGAGGCACTTCGACTTTGATGGCTTAAAGAAGGTGGAAGCATGTTCAAGTTTGAATCCGCCATATGTGTGGCCTTTTGTTCAGAGGATTCTGAAGACACTATTGATGTTGATGCATTTGGATTAGCCATCATTGACCTATAAAATAAAATCAAAGGTTCCTGCACATCAGAAAATGTAATTAAACAACAGTCCTAGGCAGCACTAGTGCATGATAGGCCTAGATTAGACGTCACAACGAACCCCATTCGTCTCTAATAATCATAATTCTCATATGAAACAAAAGGCTTAAGCCTCATTCAAATAATTACTAGTTAAAGCTAAGACAATGATGGTCTGCATTGCAATATGCACATCACAGAATATGGTATGCTATTTAGGAAGGCAAAACTTTGTGACCTATGCCCATGAGAAATTTTTCCAAAAAGGCTAACTTCTCAGGGATATCCACTTTGGTCAAAATGATGTAAATCATGATACATTATAGCTCTAGAATGGTGTAGCCAGCAAAACATCAGCCTCACACTGAACCAAGATCTTGAACATTCCTTGCATTTGCATTACAAACTTAGAAAGTTCTGCGTGTTGAGAGCAGAATGTTGAATATAAGAATTTTATGGCAATGTGAACAGAAGAGAACATTTATTCATCATTACATTTATGTTTCTTCACCACAAATCATCTACTAACCTTACTACAAAATTTCCACGTGAAACAACCAGATAATTGGAATAAAGATGCTGAATAGCCAATGCCAGAAATTGCAAGCCATTAAAGCAAACAATCCTACAGAGAGAAAGAAAGTTGACGTGTTCAACCCAAATCTGTATTGACACACCAGTCCTAAGTACCTCGATGGTGTAGGATCTTTAAGAATTCAGAACTACAATGGATTTCTTGATGAGTTCTTAATGGGTTCTTGAATAAGGATTGATATTTAAGGGTTTTAGGTTAGAAATGATTGAATCTTGATGGCTGTTGGGGCTGAAACGGGGCATAGAACTGAAGACAAGATAAATAAAACACTAGGCAAATACCTAGGCTTCCTCAAGCAATCACACTTAGGTAGGGGAAGGCTAGCACACCCTCAAAGCTTAAAATAAACTGCTAGAATTTTATTAGAATCAATGTCACTATGAATACAATAAAGCCTTTATATCGGCTATTACTAAACCCTTCCCTAGAAGGGTTCCTAGAATGACTAGGATTAAATAACAAACAAAAAGGACTTAAATAACTTCTAAACCAAATAAGAAAAGGACTCAAAACATAAAATAAGACTCATGGGCCTTTGGTACAGTCAAGGACATCCCATTCCAGATTTCTAGTAGAGCTTAAATTATGGACCTTATTCTAGTAGAGCTTAAATTAAAACTGATCCAGCAGCAAATAAGTAATAAAATTAGACTTGATTCAACTTTAGAATGACTAAGCAAGGTCCCAAGAGAGCTCTCCATCATCTAAAACTTCCCAAATTAAAGCTTGAGCACTAGAACCAGCTTTCCCTTGTTTCTTATAGGGGCAAAGTTTGGCTTCAAACATGTTTGGATCACTAGGCTTCAAACATGTTTGGATCACTAGGCTTCAACCCCCAATAGGAAGATGGTATGTGTCCCTGTCATGTGAAATGCACATGACAGGGACACATGTCAACTTCTTATAGGAGCGCCTAAGGCTCCAAACATGTTCGGAGCCAAACGTTTTCCCTCTTATAGGTCTTTAAAGTGGACTGCCACTTATGCTTCCCATCATTCGATGACAGTGTTTGTTCAAGAACCCCAAAGTGCACATACCAATTAAACATAAACCCTAATGAAGTTGGAAGTTATGGAAGATGTGTTAATTCTAAACTGGTTGTTATAACTTATGAACCATATGGTGCCAACATGGTATCAATAGAAAAAGGATTAGGCTGAACCCCATAGATTGCATAACACTTAAGACTAGAGTCAACAATGATTGAATCATAATTAGAAGGTTTCTAATATCCTGTTGTTTGCATTACGGGTCTAATTATAATAATTGCTTAGCCACTTCATTGATTAAACAAATTAAATTGATTTTACAAATAAAATCATCCCCACATTATTCGAGAATATATTGGCGAGGAAAGACAAGTATAGCCAACGTAGCTAGAGCAAGGTTTTTCTATATGCAAAGCTGGGTTACCCACCAAAAGTAGCATATTATACAATGAAAGAGGCCTAAACCCAGCATTTATCCACAGAAAAAGCATAAATCAGATTTCCAAGGTAAATAATGTTTTAATAGTATTGCCATAATTCAGATTTTTCACTAACATGAAACTCTCTACAAGCGTCAAAGAGCCTTGTGGCTCAACTGGTTGACACCTCCCGATGCTTCCAATGGCGACATTCAGAGTTCAAATCCCCCCTCCCCCAACTATTGAATTACCAGAAAAAAATGAAACTACATGATTTTGCCACAGGTGGGCTAATTAGACTAATACCCAAAAAAAAATTATAAACAACTACTGGGTATTTCTGCAAAAAGGTTTCTAGGAAATGGGTTGGTCTTAGAAATTCTCTTTATCAATACCATTTAAGAGGTTTATGATTCATGAATACAAAAATAAATAAATAAATAAAACCCTTCTCTTTTTTTCCACTCCAAAGCATGACCTAAACTTCCAGTTTTACTTCTTTTGATATAATAGTATAGCAGTATCAGATTAGAGAGACTTGTAAGTCTATTCGGTTAGAATCGAAAATCACCCAATTTCCAATTTAGCAATTTTGATTAGAATTAGAACTTTAAAAGAGAAATTAATACTATCAAAAAGAGATTAAAGGGTACCTCATATTAGTCCAGAGCTCCTCTTTAGCTTTACCTTACAGTCCTCAGAAACAAAATCACTTAGATCCTGAAGAAAAATCAAAAGTTTAAGCGATCTATAATAAAAACAGAGATCTAAACAACAAAATAAATAAAATAGTGCGAGAGAGAGAGAGATAGCTGAGAAACAATGGAAGAACCTTTTGGTTTTGGTTATGGTATGTGGGATTTTTTTTCTCTGACAAAACTGGAATATTAGGAACTGAACGATTTTACTAGATTAGGACTAAACAGTAGTGGAGCTCTCCGTATATTGGGCTTTAGAGTTAGAGCCCATGAAACATAATAAACGTGGCAACAGTATTCACACGCCCACACCGACTTTCAGTGTTAAACTAAAATTTAAAATACATTGACCAAACCGACCACGATCAAAGAGTAGGAAACATACCAACAATACTAGCCTCTTAGCACGCGCTCATGTGTTTAAGCGCATACTTAAATACTTTACTATTTTTTGAGTAAAAATTAATAATTTAAATCTATTATAATTTGAGATTACTATATTTTCTAATCATAAAATACCTAGGGTGTGATGATTGTTATGCGTTTGCGGATGAAATATTTTTTTCATCACACCCCTAGGTATTTTATGATTAGAAAATGTAGTAATTCCAAATTATAAGGAATTCAAATTATTAACATTTACCCAAAAAATAGAAGAGTCTCTAAGCATGCGCGTGAGCGCGTGCTCAGAGGCTAGTATTTTGTAATTATCACGCACTTCTCAGATGCTCTTCTATTTTTTTTTGTAAAAGGTTAATAGTTTTCCAATCACAAAAAAACTTAGGGGTATGATGACTCCTATAATGTAGTCACTAATAAGTACACATCCATAATAAAAATTTCAATGCCTAAAAGATCCAAAATAAATAAAATAAATAGGAAAATCTCTCACGTTATTTTGTTTTGTTATCAAATTATTTTTTTAAAATTTTTTATTTAAATGAGAGTTATCAAGTTTTTTTTTTTTTTAATCCTAAAAGATAGCCACTTAGTTCTATAATGTAGCCACTAATTACACATCCTTAACAAAAAAAATTCAAATACCTAAAAACCAAAATAAATAAATTAAATAGGAAAGGCTCTCACAGTCTCAACTCTCACGTTGTTTTTTTTTTTTTTTTTTTTATAAAAAAAAATGGGAGTTATGAAGTTATATTTAATCCTTAAAAGAAAAAAATTGTAAGAAAGGCCATCAACATTAGCAAGTACTATTAATCACCAATAATATCATTTAATTAAAAAAATGTATTTTCTTGAGGAAAAAAAATGAAAAAGAAATTGTAGTAGAAAGACAACAGTTGTTAGGGATAATTTCATATGGAAGAGATGAGATTGAGAAAAATGGAACAACTATCACTAATAACAAAAATATTATTACGTTAAGAGTATACATATGGCAAAGTCAATAATGTAGTCATATAATGATCCAATCAGAGGATTTTTTGTTTTTTATACAAATTGCACAATTTGTGTTTCTTTAACACAATTTGATACTTATCCAAATAGCATAGTTTGTTTTCTAATTGTATAGTTTGTGTTCTATTGTACTATTGTAATCAAAGGAAAGAAAAGCCACGAATAAGCTTTAACCCACAAATATATAGTAATTTTTTTTTAAAAAAAATGATGATATAAGGAAATAAGAAAATGAAGAAGACCTAGAGTCCAAATAATTAGAAAGCCCTTGATTTCTTTATAAAAACAATATAGAAAAGAGCAATGTAAATCGACATACATGCTGAACCGAAACAATTAGAACTGCACTTTTATTTTTGTAAGTAAAGTTTTTATTCTTTTTAGGATTTTGAATTTAAAAAAATTATGATGATGGTGTAGAGAAAAAGAATATAGAATTGAGAGGAATTGAGGAGGAAATAAATTGAAGAAGTTGAGATTTAAAACTAATGTGACTATTGTTCTATTTTGTAAGCAGTGTTTTACATGGAAATTAAAGATTATTTTTTAGCATGTTATCCTCAAGTTTAATCTCTACTTTTTCATAGGTTTTTTTTTTTTTTTTTTTTTTTTTTTTTTTTTTTTTTTTTTTTTTTTTTTTTTTTTTTTCAAATTCAAAACAAATATATTTAAGGGGAAAAAAAATGTGAGATGAGATTAAGGAGCAAGGGAAGCCGATTATTCAAAAAATAATTAGTGAGTATTTGCTAGGCCAATTGAAAGAGTGCATCATTCTTGAAAAGAAAGTTTTTTATTTTTTATTTTTTTATTTTTTTGAGAAACTCTTGAAAAAAAAGTTGATAAAGTTTAGGCCCGAATTTTGTATCTATAGGACTATTTAATCTACACTACACATTAGGATTACCTCGTAAATTTTTCTCTCATGTTGTTGCTTCTATCTAAACACACAAAACTATTACTAATTTGCTTTTTGTTGATGATTCATTGATTTTTTGTCAAACTAATAAAGATGAAGTGCAGGTGGTTTCTGATACCCCTATACGCTGAAGCTTTAGATCAATGCATAAATCTTGAGAAGTCTTCTGCCTATTTCAGTGGCAATGTGTTTGTGGAACAAAAAACATGGATAATTGAAAAATTAAAGGTTAAGGAAGTGGAGAAATTTGATGCTTATTTGGGGTTGCCTACTCTAGTAGGAAGAAGAAAATATGAGACCTTTACTTTCCTAAAGGAACGGGTTTGGAGGAAGTTGCAAGGTTGGAAGGGGAAGTTGCTTTCTAGGGCTGGCAAGGAGATTCTTATAAAAGTAGTTGCTCAATACATCCCCACTGTTAGGATTAGTGCCCTTAAATCCTATTGTATAATGCTATGTATGATATTATGTATAACATTATATATGACATGATGTATGACTTAATATTGTAATTGATAAAGTTATTTTATTATTATCTAAAATAATGGTAATATGAATATGGGACATTATCATATAGTCCATGAGATGCATTGTATGTGATTTATGTGAAAAGTCACAGAAGATGTAAATCACAAATTCTTTGTAAACTTAGAATTTATAGTTCGTAGTCGGTGATAAAATTTGGCATTTCATCTGCAAAGATTATAACGTATCAACTAAGATGATTTGTCTTGATCATGGAAGTGGAGACTTTTAGTTGATATGTTTTAAGGATTAAGACATATTGAACAGGACCGCTGTGAGATTTATTATTCTCCTAAAGACTGTCAAATGAATAATAAATCTCACGACTTCTATTTGCATGAACTCTTAATCTTGAGAGAATAATGGACCTGATCATGAAGTGTAGGTTGCTTTGATATATCAAGAGTGAGATCTGAAGTGACGGTTAAAACCTCAGTATGTTGGGCAGCCACATTTAGTGTTGATGGAACATATATTTTCAAGATGGAATTCATAGTCTCTTGATGGAGATATAAAATATTCCCTTGAGATAAGTTTAATGGGTTCAATTATTCAGAGAGTTAGGCCTAACCACTTTAGTAAGAAATTACTAAAGTATATATTTATGAAATTGAATTTCATAAATATATAATGAATAATTTTAAAGAATTAAACCGGGTATGAATAACTTTAAAGAATTAAACCGGGTACTCAAGGATAAGATGTAGTAATTTACAAAGTGACAGTCTATATTTATGACTTTGTGTTACTACGAATATTTTATGAAGGGGTTGCATGTATAATAAAATCTTGTGATATAATTTATTAATAAGGCCTAGAGTGCAATTATATTTATATAGTGGTATTAAATATAATTAATGGTAACTTTGGACTTGTCAAGAGTTGATGGAAAAGCCGAAGGCCCATTGGAGCTAATGTCTTATTGGTCCCTTTTCATCCCACTCCAAGCCACACACTAAAACCTAATTGGAAAGGCCCAATAGGCCAGCCCAATTAGATAATTAGTTAGTTATAAATGGAGAAACATACAGAATTTTTATTAAGAAAAAAGAAAAATAAGAAATGGTGTGTGTGAGAGTGTGAGACACACTTTCATTCTCCCTTGAAAACTGATTGAGAGACCACACATCTTGGGCGTAAAGTGGAATTAGAGTGAAGATTAAAAGTGTTCCCAAGTGCTTCTAATCTTTGTTTTGAATTTCTCCACACTAAGGTACGCCATCTTGTTCTTAAATTTTGAAATTTACATAGTGCACGTTATCAATCATGAATGAAATAGATCCTTGTTTGTTCCTTCCGCTATGTGTTTTGTATGAGATACAAAACCAGAATTTTTCCTTCACCCACATACAATGGGGGTTTTTCAGTTGCCTGGAAGATTATGTGATGAGTTGGACGCTATGTGTGCTAGATTTTGGTGGGGACAAATTAGGGAAGAAAAGAAAAGACACTGGAAAAATTAGAGTTTTTTAACACTGTCAAAGAAAGAGGGCGGAATGGGTTTTAGAGATCTAGGATCATTTAATTTAGCCATGTTAGCAAAACAGGGTTGGCGGTTGTTGTAGGATAAAAGTTCTCTGTTATACAGCTGTTTTAAAGCAAAATATTTTTTGTGGTGTGATTTTCTTGAAGCAATTGATTGCCAAAATAGTTCTTATCTGTGGAAGAGTTTGTTATCGGCTCAACCAATTTTGAGGCAAGGATGCTTTTGGAGAGTAGGGAATGGGGCTTCAATTCGTGTTCTAAAGGATTGCTGGCTGCCAAACCAGCCAACCAAGAAAATTCTTTTCCAACCTGAGGAGGAGATTTGGGAGTGGAGGGTGTCTGAGTTAGTTGACTGGCAAAATCATCAATGGGATAAAGAATTAATTTCGGCCATGTTTCATCAATTTGATGCGAATGCTATACTTCAAGTCCCTTTGAGTAGGCGGGTTGTACAAGATGCGCTGGTATGGTCTCTTTCAAGGAAAGGCAACTATACAGTTCGCTTTGGGTATTTTGTGGCAGAACAGTTAAGAAAGGAAGAGCTAAATGCAGGGGAGTCTTCGGAGCAAAGAGCAAATGGGTCACTATGGTCACGACTTTGGAAAGCAGATGTTCCAAATAAGATCAAAATATTTTCCTGGAGAGCTTGTCTTAATATCTTGCCCACACAAGATAATCTCATTAAAAGAAGGGTGGTAGAGACCACGAGATGTTGCTTCTGCCAAAAAGAGACCGAATCGGTTTTGCATGTGCTTTGGAGTTGTGGGGCGGCATAGGATGTTTAGGTTGGGAGTTTAGGTAGATTTCAAAAATCATGCACTGAGCAGGATGATTTCTTGCAGTTGGTCACAGGTCTTATGGTGAAGCTTTCATCATTGGAATGGAACCTGTTTTGGGTTATTTGTTGGCAAATATGGCATTAGAGGAACACGGTTATACATGGAAGGGCATTCCAGCATCTGTCAAGGTCGGTCCAGCACACAGTGGATTATTTGAGGGAGTATACAGATGCACAAGATCATCTGAGTGTGCCAGTTCCGGTTCATGTTCTAGTGTAGCAAACATGGCAGCCTCCACATGGATCGTTCTTTAAGCTGAACTTTGACGGTGCTTGCTTTGATGATGGAGCTGCATCGGGTTATGGGGTTGTGATTCGAAATGAAAAAGATGAAGTCATGGTTGCTATTGCTGTAAGGGGCGGTGCTGTGCGAGATAGTGAGGAGGTGGAGGTGATGGCATGCTGAAAAGCTCTTGAGTTTGCTATTGATGCGGGCTTCGTGAAGATAATTCTAGAAGGTGATAATGCTATGGTGATGAATACAATTTCTCAAGCTCAACCAGACCTTTCGCGACTTATATATGAAGACATCTGGTGCTTGGTTACGGGTTTTAGGTCCATTTCAACTAATTGTGTTAGGCGTAGTGCAAATAGTGTCGCTCATGCTTTGGCTAGATATGCTAGATTAATTGATAATGAAATTATATGGTTGGAGATGCGTTGTATTTGGATTCTAGTATTCTAAATTAATGAAAATTGATTGGTTCCGACTTCCCAAAAAACAAAAAAAAAAACACACAAAGGCATTTATGATACCTAAAAAAAAATGTAACATAGATTAGCATCATGTCTAAATTATGCAATTATATTTCAATGCCATAACAATTATCAAAAGAAAAAAAAAATAAGAAAGAGGGATGAGAAATCCCCAAAACGCTTGCCATGAGTAAAGGACATTACGTTAAGAGTATACATATGACAAAGTCAATAATGTAGTCCTATAATGATCCAATCAGAGGTTTTTTTTTTTATATTTTTTATATTTATTTATTTTTACAAATTGCACAATTTGTGTTTCTTTAACATAATTTGATACTTATCCAAATAGCACAATTTGTGTTCTGATTGTACAGTTTGTGTTCTACTATAATATTGTAATCAAAGGAAAGAAAAGCCATGAGTAAGCTTTAACCCACAAACGTATAGTAAATTTTTTTTTTTTTTAAATGATGATATAAGGAAATAAGAAAATGAAGAAGACGCAGAGTTCAAATAACTAGAAAGCCATTGATTTCTTTATAAAAACAATATAGAAAAGAGCAATGTAAATTGACATACATGTTGAACCAGAACAATTAAAACTGCACTTTTATTTTTGTAAGCAAAGTTTTTATTTTTTATAGGATTTTGAATTTTAAAAAAAATGATGATGATGGTGTAGAGAAAAAGAATATAGAATTGAGAGAAATTGTGGAAGAAATAAATTGAAGAAGCTGAGATTTAAAATTAACGTGATTGTTGTCCTATTTTGTAGGCAGTGTTTTACATGGGAGTTAGATATTATTTTTAGCATATTATCCTCAAGTTTTATCTCTACTTTATAGTAGGATTTTTTTTTTCAAATTCAAAACAAATATATTTAAGGAAAAAAAAAATAAACGTGAGATGAGATTAAGGAGCAAGGGAAACTAGTTATTCAAAAAAAAAAAATAGTAAGTATTTGCTAGGCCAATTGAAAGAGTGCATCATTCTTGAAAAGAAAGTTGATAAAGTTCAGGCCCGAATTTTGTATCTATAGGACTATTTCATCTACACTACACATTAGGATTACCACGTACATTTTTCTCTCATGTTGTTGCTTCTATTTAAACACACAAAAGCATTTATGATACCTAAAAAAAATGTAACACAAATTAGCATCATGTCTAAATTATGCAATTATATTTCAATGCAATAACAATTATCAAAATAAAAACAAAATAAGAAAGAGGGATGAGAAATCCCCAAAACACTTGGCATGAGTAAAGGACAAAACTTTTGAATACCTTTCAGAAAATTATTTAATAAAATTTGGAAAACTTGATAAGAAACAGTGAAATTGTGATGTTTGTCGGATCAATAACAGTTAAACATTGATATGATCCAAAGAGAAAATAAAAACAAAAATAAAGTACCCAATAACCGAAATCAACGAAAGAATAAGAAAAAAAAAATTGCTGGTGGAAAAAACAAAAAACTTACCAACGGCTTTGTTGGGTTTGGAGGCAGACTTGGATCAATGAAGAGAGAGAGCATGAGCAACAAAGAGAGAGAGTGTGTTAGTTTTAATTTTTTAATAATTTAATTTATAAGTGAATAAAGCAATTTGAAAACCAATTGGAGAGTGGTTTTATTTTGTAGGTAATGTTTTAGTGGGAGTTATTTTTACCAAAATTTGCCCTTACTTAAACATAAGCTGCAGGGGTATTTTGGAACAAAAAAAATCCGGTCCAAATAGGAGAAGCCCTTTAAATAATATTATAGATAAACTAGTCTCGTCACAAGCGTTCTGTGTGATGAGATGCTGAATGTTAAATTGTTGCAGCAGCTTTTTTGTTTCTCCCTTGAAATGCAGCTTATTGTCAGAGATAATTTCATGTGGTACCCCATATCTGGATGAATTAAGCAACTTTCTTTGAGTTCAAAATCTTCTATAAGGCAGCTTCTACCCATTTAGTGAAGTAATCTATAGCAACAAGTATAAATTCATGGCCATTGGATGCAGTTGGGTGAATCTTCCCAATAATGTCTATCCCCCAGGTAGAAAATGATCAAGGTGATGTCATGGTATGTAATGGTGACATCACCCTGTGGTGAATACATTTCTTCATAAGGAAAAATCTTCTTATTGATGTAGTAGATTTCATTCTCCTTCCTAGACTCTTCTAGGTATTGAGCAAGCAAAGCCCTCGTTGTTGTATCCGCAGTTGTGAGATACAACAATAATGGCTTTTCAAGTACCAGTAGGATGAGTATTGGTGGCTTTAACAGATAATTCTTGATCTTTTCAAAGGCTTCTTGGCATTGTTCATTCCACACTATAAGAACTTCTTTCTTGAGCAGTCAGAAAATCGGTTCACATGTCATGGTGAGCTGAGCTATGAACTTGTTGATGTATTGTATCCTCCCTAGAAACCCTCGAATCTCTTTTTAAGTTCTTGGAGGCTTCATCTCTACAATGGCCTTGATTTTGTCTGGATCGACTTCTATTCCTCTTTGGCTTACCATAAACCCCAATAGCTTGCTAAATGTGATTCCAAAAGTGCGCTTCTTTGGATTCAATCGTAGCTTGTAGAACCAGATTCTTTCAAAGAACTTCCGTAAAGCTGGTATATGTTCATGGTCCTTGGACTTGACTATCATATCATCAACATAAACCTCTACTTCTTTATGGATCAAGTCATGCAGCAAAGTGGTGGTTGCACGTTGGTAGGTAGCACCAACATTTTTAAGGCCAAATGGCATGACCTTGTAGCAATATGTCCCCTATGGAGTAATAAAGGAGCTTTTCTCCATATCTTCTAGAGCCATCTTAGTCTGAGTATACCCTAAAAAACCATCCATAAATGATAGCAAGGCACGCCTTGCTGTATTATCAACCAGGATGTCAATGTGAGGCAAAGGAAAATCATCTTTTGGGTTGGCCTTATTCAGATCTTGGAAGTCTACACACATTCTGACCTTTCGATCCTTCTTTGGTACTAGAATCACATTAGCTAACCATTCTAGATAGTTGACCACCCTCAGGAATCCTGCATTATACTGTTTCTCAACCTCTTCTTTGATCTTGAGAGTCCACTCTGGCTTCATTCTTCTCAATTTTTGCTTGACTGGCTTCATGGTTGGATCTGTTGGAATGCAAAGTTATACTAAATCTGTATCAATCCTAGGCATGCCTTTGTATGACCATGCAAAGACTTCTTTAAATTTTGTTAGTAGTGCCACTAATGCATCTCTCTCTGAAGTGGTTAGGATATTTCCCACTTATATCATTTTAGGTTCATCATCAATTCCCAAGTTAATGGGTTGGGTTTCTTCTTTTATGGGTTCTAGGTGTCTTTGTTTTAATTCCTTATTATTAAGAGTTTCTTTACCAATTCTAGAAATAAAAACATTTAAAGCCAAGAAATAAGCAGAATCAGAAATCATATTATAAGGAAAAGAGTTCTTAATAGACTCAACAGACTCAATAAACTTAACTAAAGTAGACTCAACAAGAATACTATCATAAACAAACTTAACAGGACTAGAAATACTAGCAAAAATAGACTCATTGGGGACAAAAACAATGTTCTTGGTAGGGGTGATTGGCTCGACGGTCTTGATCTTCTTGGCAAGAGTGATTGACTTGACGCTCTTGATCTTTTTCACAGGTCCTCCATGGGGTGGGCAGCTCCCTCCCATGCCTAATTCTTCAGTTTAGTTGCGGCTTTCGTGATGGCAGGCATCTCCCAGCAAGTTCCTTCTTCTCTTAACATCGGTACCGGGGGGTCTTCATCCATGTAGTTCATGCCTTCATCATCAATCTCCATATCTGTGAGCTTGTCAGTCTCCAAATGCGAGGGTTTAAAGCGTCTCCCCTCCTTGTGATATGGACAATTTTTTTTAGGTCGTTCAAGTTGGTGTTTTGGGATTTGAAGTGTCTTGTAGGTCGAATATAGTGTTGTGATGCTGTAGCAATGGAGTATCTTCTATGCTTACGGGCTTCAGTGCCATAATAGGAGTGATGGGCTTGGAACTTGAGCTACTGGCTTGAGTGTCAGCCTTAGGTTCTCTTTGCAGCCTTCCTTCAGACCTTGACCAAATTCTCCCCTAATGACAGGCTTGGCTAGGTTAGTCAAAGCTAGGTCCCCATCTATATAATCAATCAACCAAACAAACACACACAACATGCAATGCAATTTTAACATGGACCGACCTAAGGGTAGGTTCTAAGACATTACGTTGTAGGGTGGGTTTGTTGTTTCATTATTTCCCATAGCTAGGATATTACACCTCCCAACTTGTAATGTAATGAACATTACGTTGGTTCAAATGGCATGGTCTGTCCTTTACAGTCAACAAGAAATGTTCCAATGACTTTAGGCTATGAGTTGGTGAGTTCGCCACTAGGTACTTGAATCTAAGGAAGACCAGTAATCCATGGTTACTACCACCACATGTTCTTGAAAGGAGTGAATACAAATTTTTTTTAATGGCACACACTATGACAATTAGGGAAAGCACTTAACAAAAAATTCAAACCACCAAATATCATATAACAATCTCAACAAACATAAATAAATAAACAAACAACAATATCATGCAAGATCATGCAAAAACAAGGGTACATATTTGGACACTTAAGTCTAATACGAAACTTAGCCCTCGACATCCTTAATGGAGTTGCCACTGTGAGAGCCTGCCAAAAATTTATTTGAGGGTGCTCTCAAAAAAGAGATTTTTGAGTGCTTTTTCAAGACACCTCTCTTTTTGGGTAAGTGGTGTGGAGTTGCCACTTATTTTTTATATAAAAAAATTGAAAGCTCGGATTTGTGTTAAAAACACAAGAGCTGTTTAGACCCCAAATTAATAAATTACGGCTCGGTTGATTTTACTCTAACTTATCTAAGTGCGGAAACAAAAGTAAATGAAAGCGCAATCAATCGATACTACTCTAGTGCATAAACATGAACAACAAACAATAAAAGTAAAGCACAAGAGTAAGGGAAGAGAGATGCAAACACAAGATAACAGAGCGATGTGTTATTGAAGAGGAAACTGAAGAACTCGGTGAAAAACCTCTCCGCCGCCCTCCAAGCGGTAAATTGATCCACTAGAGAATAAAGTTGGAGTACATGAATAACAAAAGACCCTCTAAGCCTAGTCTACCCAATGTACTTGAGCCCTCCAAGCTCTTAATACCAACAGACTTCACAGAGTCATGTCTTCTCTAGTTTTCCGGATCCTGCAATACGTCTGATTGCATCCGCCAAGCCTCACCGGCTTCTTTTGGCAAATCCCCAAAGCTTCCCAAGCTCCAAAACACTCTCTACACTCTGAAAAGGTGTGGGTTGTGTTTGGGTACAAATCTCCTCTCAAGGTATGACAATAGGAGAGGGAAGGAGAAGATGCTACAATGATTTCTCACTAAGGATGGGTAGCTCTCTCTCTAAAAGATGGGTGTGTGTGTTGTTGAAAACCTATCTAGGATTTTTCTAAACTGCTAATTTTCGTATGAGCACTTCTCTTCTACTTTTGATGTCTATTCAAGATATCTTAAACAGGAGGTTGGTGGGAGTAATATTTTTTGGACGGTACAAGAGGATGGATTCTACTTCTATCATCCGAAGTTGGA
Source organism: Castanea sativa (assembly GCF_040712315.1). NCBI lineage: Eukaryota > Viridiplantae > Streptophyta > Magnoliopsida > Fagales > Fagaceae > Castanea > Castanea sativa. The sequence continues at coordinate 31,080,887 of NC_134019.1, read as the reverse complement.
TCAGAATGTTAAGTTACATGTTTGGATTGGTTAAGTATGTATGAAGAAGATGAAAAGTTTACATATCAAAAAAACAAAAACAAAAAAGTTATGTAGAAAAATTTATATGAATTTTGCGACCAAGCTGAAATGGTAGTGTCGCAAATATTAATATCTGCATAATCTTTTTTATTAATGTAAGAAAAAAATTTAGATCAAATATTTAAAAAACTCAAATTTAATGCAATAATTTTTTTATTAATTTATTACAAGTTAATAATTTATTGCAAGAAATTTAATATCTTTGTTTTAAAATTTTTATTATAAGATACATTTAATGAGTTAAGAAATTTAATAATCAAGTACATTTAATGTTGGATGTTTATTAAATCGTATTTATTAAGACTAAGGCCAAAAATGAAAAGTGAGAAAATTGCAGTTACATTTCGTGAGACTTATTAAAATTACATTGACGTCTCCCTTATTTCTAATTATACAAAGACCTCCTTTGTTTTTTAAAATAAACTACAATCACCTCCCCTGTAACTTAACACTGCTAAATCCGTGAAATGAATTTTAAAAATAATTTATAAAAAGTTTATATTTCCAGTTTATCCCTCTCTTCAAATGAAATTCCTATTTTCTAATCTATAACTAATGGATTAAAAAGAAAAAGAGAAATTATTTTAAAAGAAATTTGAGTCTTCCTTATAATTTTTGAGAAATCGAATGTTTCTTCATGACCTATATTGAGTCTTGCAACATTGAGTTTTTGGCGATTTTCAAATTTTTTTAAGTAATAGAATTTGGATTAGAAGAAATTTGTCCTTACTTTTTTCCATGATTTTAAGAGAGAGAGAGAGAGAGAGAGAGAGAGAGAGAGAGATTTTCATTTGAAAATGAAGGGCAAAAGTGGAAATATAAAAAAAATTTACGTTTTTTTTGTTATTAAATATAATGTTCCCAATTAATATGGTGGGTGAGTGTAGTTTATTTTGATAATTTATGGAGGTTTGCGAACAGTTTAAAACAAGAGACTGGTAAATATATTTCAATAAATCACGGGGGGTTCAGTGCAATTTTAAGACATGTATATTATTTGCTAGAAAATTAATTATGTGTTTATTAATATAAGAGAAATAAATTTAGTGCAATATTAAAAAAAATCATAATTAATGCAATAATTTTTTTTTGATTACTTTGTTGCAAGTAATATAATAGGCGAAACTGCACTATTGATCCCTGAAGTTTATCCTGTGTGCGTAATTGGTCTCTCAAGTTTGAAACGAGCACAATTAGTCCCTTAAATTTTAAAACTGAGTTGTATTGGTCCTTTTAGTAACTGCTATTAACGGTGTTACTTATGTGGCTAATGGAACAATGATTTGGCATTTTTTAATGACGTGGAATGTTTTTAATTGAAATTTTTTTTTTGAAATTTCCAAGTTAGATGAAATTGAAAAAGCATTGACTTGATTAAAAACAAATTTGATATTTGTTTAACTTAAGGCATGACGGAGAGAGAGATTGACAACCACAAGCCTAGCTGCCGGTGGAAACCAAATCCCTAGCCACCGCCGGTGGAGACCAAAAAAATTACTTTCTATTTGTTGTAAAACCCACAATGAGAGAGAAGGGGAGAGAGGAGGTGAGCATTTGAAGGTGGGTTACCTTCATTTCCGGCCACCACGACCTTGAAACATGTCGCTAATCCGAGCCTCCACTTCTTCCATACCATACTTAATAAGTCTATCCACATTCCTTCCTAGTTTAGGTACATTCTTAAACCGCCCGATAAAGTTGCCATACACAGGCAACAATATCTTAGTTACCTAGATTCTCAATTCCTCCCTCATCTGATCATCATAAATGGCCCAACTAGTTTGAACTTTACATATCTCCTCAAAGTAAACATTAAACAATTTCAATTTCTCTTTCAATGTCTTTAAGGCCGCATTAGGAGCTAACGAGCTACTGTCTACTTTCAATGCTCCTAAAACCTTATTCCACAAGCTTCTCTGGTAGCTCGAGTAGCATTGCTACACCTTGGGATTGTGTTTTCTAATCCAATCTTCTCCTAATAAGCTTCCCAATTCACTATCCTTTACTTTCTGAACTATGTACCTCCCATTATTCATCATGAAAACAGAGGACAAAGCAGGGTCCTTGTAAATCTTCGACTTTGCCTCCAAATTACCCTCTAACAGCTCCATAATCCAATCCATTTGAACTGACAACGAAGAAGACGAAGAGGGTGACACTCCTTTTGATGGAACCACATTCTCGTCGAAGACTTGTTTGAGGGTTTGGCAAGATCGACAAGCGGCTCTGAGATAATTCATCACGTATCGAGTTATTGGATGGAGACCGCCGCCTGGTACAGTAGCCTTAACCGAGTCCCAACGGATCAAATTCTCCAATTCCATGAAAATCCCTTTGATCACTTCACCTAACCTCTTCCAAATCGTTATAGCTTCGTTCCTCAAAACCACACAGTACTGATCAGAAAACATAGACTCGAATTTTGGCATTAAGTCTCTCAGAGTCTCGAACACGTCGAGGATTTTGAATAACCGCTTCGGCGACCGGCTTCCAATAGCGACAGCATCGGCGAAATTCAAGAACTAAATCATCAATCCTCTGCAGACCTCCATGAAAGAGAGATCGGAAGCGGAGGAGAAGCCGAAGAAGACGCGATCGCAGAGTCGACGCTAGCTAGGGAAGGAATGCAAAGAGAGACATTAGCAGCTTTGATCTAGCGTTCGATCTCGTCCTCGAGGTCCTGCCATGGCATTTTGTGAACTTCCTCAATGCTCAGCTTCTTCAACCCTAGCCTCGACAAGCTCTCCTCGAGAAACTCACGCCTAAAGCTACTGTACACATGTGAACACTCTTGCCTTAAGTTAAACAAATATCAGAGGTCAATTTCTAAGGTGGAAATTATTTTAAAATTTTTTTTAATTGAAGATATTCCACGTCATTAAAAAAAATGTTAAGTCATTGTTCCGTTAGTTATGTAAGTAACACCATTAACCATGTAAGTAATACCGTTAACAACAGTTAGTAAAAGGACTAATACAACTCAGTTTTAAAACTTAAAGGACTAATTGTGCTCGCTTCAAACTTGAGGGACCAATTACGCACACAGGGTAAATTTCAGTGACCAATAGTGCAGTTTCGCCAATATAATATCTAGATTTTGACAAATTTATTGTAAGATACATTTAATGAGTCAAGAAATTTTAAAACCAAGAGAGTCAAAAAATGTAATAATTAAGTACATTCAATGTTGGATATTTATTAAACCGTATTAATTAAGATTAAGGTTAATGATTGCCAAAAATGAAAAGTGATAAAATTGTAGTTACATTTCTTGAGACTTATTAAAATTATATTGACATCCTCTAATTCTATTTATACAAAGACCACTTTTGCTTTGTTTTGTTTTTGTTTTTGTTTTTTTAAATAAACTACAATCACCTCTCTTGTAACTTAACACTGTTAAATCCATAAAATGAATTTTAAAAATAATTTATAAAATGTTTTTATTTCCAGTTTTGTCTCACTCTTTAAACGAATTCCTATTTTCTAATTTATAACTAAGGATTAAAAGGAAAAGGAGAAATTATTTTAAAAGAAATTTGAGTCTTCCCTATAATTTTTGAAAAATCTTATGTTTCTTTGATGACCAATTTTGAATCTTGCAACATTGAGTTCTTGGCCTTTATCATTTTTTTTAGTTGTTGAATTTTGATTAAAAGAAAATTTTCTTTTCTTTTTTCCATGATTTTGAGAGAGAGAGAGAGAGAGAGAGAGAGATTTTCATATGAAAATGAAGGGCAAAAGTGGAAATTTAAAAAACTTTTAACGTATTTTTTTTTGTTAGTAAATATAATGTTCCCAAGCAATATGGAGGTGAGTGTAGTTCATTAATTTTGAAATTTTATGGGCATCTGTGAAAAATTTGAAACAAGGGAGTGGTCAATATAATTTCAATAAATCACGGGGGCGGGGCCGGTGAGTTAATGCAATTTTAAGGCATATATAATATATGCTAGAGAATTAATTATGTGTATTTATTAATGTAAGAGAAATAAGTTTAGTGAAAATGTTTTAAAAAATCATATTTAATGCAATAAAGTTTTTTTGATTAATTTATTAATTGCATGTAATTTAATATCTAGATTTTGACAAATTTATTGTAAGATACATTTAATGAGTCAATAAATTTAATAACCTTGAGAGTCAAGAAATTTAGTAATCTAATTCAAATACATTCAATGATGGATATATAATAAACCTTATTTAATAAGATAATGGTTAATGATTTCCTAAAATTAAAAGTGAGAAAATTGCAGTTACCTTTCTTGAGACCTATTAAAATTACATTTATGTCTCCCGTATTTCTAATTACACAAAGACCTCCTTTTTAAAAAAAAAATAAACTACAATCACCTCTCTTGTAACTTTACACTATTAAATCAGTGAAATGAATTTTAAAAATAATTTATTAAATGTTTATAATTCCAGTTTCATCCCACTCTACAAATGAAATTCCCATTTTCTAATCTGTAACTAATGGGTTAAAAAGAAAAAGAGAAAATTATTTTAAAAGAGATTTGAGTCTTCCCTATAATTTCTAAGAAATCTTATGTTTCTTTAGTTATTGAATTTGGATTAAAAGAAATTTGTCTTTTCTTTTTTCCATGATTTTAAGAGAGAGAGAGAGAGATTTTCATTTAAAAATGAAGGGCAAAAGTGGAAATATAAAAAACTTTTAACGTTTTTTTTTTGTTAGTAAATATAATGTTCTCAAGCAATATGGAGGTGAGTGTAGTTTATTTTGAAAATTTATGGAGGTTTGTGAACAATTTGAAACAAGGGAGAGGTCTGTATAATTTCAATAAATCAAGGGGGCATCAGTGCAATTTCCTAATGTAGAATTAAGGTGCAATTAACACATATAGCCAAAAAAAAAAAAAAAACACATAATACGAATATGCTTTGTATACGCTCAACTAAGCAACCTCTTGCTATAAAACTAGATGAGAAATGCATTTCAAGTGTAACTAAATATCTTTTCTAATCACCATAAAAATGAAGCAAACGATAGTATTCCAATTTTATTGTTTTGTCCTTGTCCTTCTTTATGCTTTTGCCCTGAGTAGTTCTTCCTCAATTATTCCAGAAATAAAACACCATGTACGAATCACCAACAACTTCAATAACCAATCTTTTGGCTACCATTGTAAATCTAGAGACGATGATTTAGGTCAGAGATCTCTTCAACCCAAAGGAGAGTGGGAATTCACTTTTGGCCTCGACTGGTTTCGTCCGACATTTTTCCGTTGTTATTTTTGGTATGATCACTTCACTTCTATTTTTGATGTCTATTCAAGATATCTTAAACAGGAGGTTGGTGGGAGCAAATTTTTTTGGACGGTACAAGAGGATGGATTCTACTTATATCATCCGAAGTTGGGTCAGAATGTAAAATTGCATGTTTGGACTAGTTAAGTATGTATGAAGGTGATGAAAAGTTTACCTAACAAAATAAATATTTATAAAAAAAAAGTGATGAGGCGAAATTTATATGGATTTTGCAACCTAGCTGAAATGGTAGTGTTGCAAATATCAACATTTTCTTGACCTATTTTTTATTATTATTTACGTGAGATGGGATCTATCGATTTTTTTTTTTTTTCTTTTCAAAATTCATGTTTGTAAAAATTCAACCGATATCTAAGTCACATTCAGAAAATCTAAGAACAAATCAAAGGTCAATATAGGTCTAAGAATATACTTTAGCGCTAGCTCCTCGTGGTTGATGATTCATTTTTGTGCTTTATAATATAATCTATATTAAGAAGGTATGTAGTGATTATTATATATATATATATATATATATATATATATATATATAAAATAAATTTTTTTTTATTGAGTTTCAACTTATGGCGTTCGCTCTTGATGATAGTTTTTTATCATTAGACCAAAATGTCAATTTGTTTTTGGTGTAGGTAAAGATTGAACTCTGGATCACTTATTCAACTATTAGGAATTTTACCAGTTGAGCTAACTAGAACCCACCAAAAAAGAAAAGTAACTTTAGTATTGAGCTTATGTAAAAATGTTATTGTACCAATTAAAACATAAAATCTTAAAAAACTGTTAAAAAGAGGTTGTGTATATCTCATTTCTTAAACCTAGCTAAGCCAAGCCAACTTGATGTTGGGCATTTTAGGGAGAAATAAATGGAAAAATGAGTTATTGAAGTAGGCCTAGAGGCTTGAATCAATATTTTTCCTTTGGATAATATTTGCCTCCACTCAAATGAGATTGCGAATAGATTCCAAGAAAATTGTCTACAAGATACAACTAAAGCTTGATTCAACAAGTAGCAATATTGAAAAATCGTTTGAATTTCTCTTTAATGGCATGCAAAATCTGTAAAAACTTAATAAGCCCTTCAAAATCTATATATAACTGAATATGGATGACTATTTGTATCAATGAAGAGTTGCCTTTAAAAATGCACACTTTAAAGGTTACTTTTGGAGATACAAACCCCCTAAAATGGTAAACTAATTGTTACTACTTTTTAGGAACTCAAAACGTTCATTTTCCCTCATTTTTCTGCAAAGTTATATAGAAAAACACATTTTTCAATTGCCTCACTAGAGCAAGAATGACCTCGCTAAAGTGGGTTTTATTATCTTGTTCAAGCGGCCTTTGGGCAACCATCAAGCGAGCCCTTACTTAAGCTTGCATATACGCACTCTTATATCTCACCCCTACTCACTAAAGTCTCACTCATGTAGGCTCACCTTTTTTTTTTTTAGGAAGTTTCAACTTATAGCATCCGTGCTCCTGATGATAGTTATTTATTATTAGACTAAGACACTAATTGGTTTTTGGTGTAGGCAGGGATTGAATCTCAAATTTCTTATTCAACTATAAAATTTTTTACCAGTTCAGCTAATTGAAATCCACATGTAGGTTCACTTAATGTGCCATTTTAAACCCACATGAATAATGCATATTAAGCACCACAGTCAACTTCTTCTTCTTTGAGAAACCAAGTACCGCAGTTAACTTTAGGTACAAACTATATCCTAATTTCAATATTATATATCTATCCATCTTATAAGTTAAAAAAAAAAAAAAAAAAAAATTTCAACTTGGATTTTATTTTGGGAGATTAGATTTAGGGGGAACAATGGAAGAATAATAGAACAAAGTTACGAAGTAAGCCTAGAGGTTCAATGAATCACTTTAATTAAAATGATATTTACCCCCCACTTAAGGAGTTTGCTAAAGGATTACATACAAATCATCTCCATTATACAATTATAGATACCAGAGTTTAAAAAACCAGACTGGACTGACTAGTCTGACTAGTTCAATTGAGAACCAGGCACTAGTCCAGTCTAGTAAAACCCTCAAAATTTGTGAAAACCGGCCATAAACTAAGTTGAACCAGGAACTGGAGGAAAAAATGGTTTTTGCCTTGGTTCAGTTTTTAAAACCATGATAGACACCCTATTTCAATCCATCTTATACCTAAGGTTCTTAGTCTCGATGATGAAGTAAGTCCTAATTTCTACTGAAATTATCAAAATCACGTGTTAAATCCCAATAGTATTGATTAAAAGATTCATGCACAGTTCCAAATGCCATTTGCAATAGGTGTCTTAGAGTTGCGCACACCACTCACTAGCATACGCCAATGTGCCACTTAGAGACATAACCTTAAAAATCCTCATTTTCCATTTTGGTGATTGATAGTTAGCTAGTCTAGCCCGATAGCTGGCAAACACCAAAGCCTATTAGCCTTCTTAGAGCACTAGCATCCGAGGATGCAAATATATATATATATAAAAACTACCTAATAAAATAATATAAACTATGCTTCTCTTTCTCTCTCTCTTTCCTCCCAATCCCAATCACAAATATAACCTACCACCACACACCCATGATCAAAACTAGCCAACTCCACATAATACCCATATATCAACCACAACACCACATAATACCTATACCAACAGCTGTTGCCACCACCCCCATCGAAAATCAATCACCACAACCACAAAAACAACCACAACTAGCATCACCCACCATCATCACATAATACCCATACCAGAAATCAGATTAAAAGAGAACAAAAACACGTTGTGATACCATCATTGCAACTCTCCACCACACCAAACCATCTCACCACCACAATCTACCATACCATGCATAGATCAAAACCCACAACCCATAAAACCCATGACCCACAACCCATAACCAATAACCTCGACACCACCACAACCACCAATTCCAGCCTTATCCCACTTCCAGCCACCAATTCCACCTTCATCCACTGATTCCAGCCTTATCCAAACCGAGAGAAACCCAAGCCCTAGTCACTGATCCACCATGCGAACCACCAAAACCCATAAAATCCATCAAAAACCACCAAAACCTACTAACAAAAAAACCACAAAAACCCATAAAATCAAAAACCACCAAGTCGAAAGGAGAAAGAGAGAGAATTCGAGTGAGAGAAAGAGAAAAGAGACAAAAAAAGAGAATCAAAGAGTAAGGAGAGAGAGAGAGAGAGAGAGAGAGAGAGAAACAAAAAGAGTGGGGAGAGAGAAACGAAGATGAGAAATGAGAGGAGAGAATGCGAGGTGTAGCTTGATTGAAGAGAGAGAAATAAGAGATATTTTTAATAAAATAATAATATATATATTTACATTTTAAGCTGCTATTGGTATAAAAATATAGATTCCCACCCCTGGACGTGGCTAATTTTTGGTTTATTGGTTGCTAAAATAGCAACTGGAAGTCTTTACACCCCTTAATGTGCTTTTAAACCTATAAATAATGCCCTTTACCTCCATTTCAAAGGATCTAGAAATCCCCCTGTCGAAACTTATACAATTTTACCATGGGCCTAGTACCAAAGTAATAAGCAAAGACTTTTTTTTTTTTAGATATATAGAATTTTACTCTAGCCTAATCTAAGTGTATATATGTGTGAAGCTCTCTTTTGACGACTTAAACTCCGGCCCTTGCCCTCTACATCTCACAAGCACTTATACTTGTGAAGTGACTATCGCACCAAGGGTGCTTAGTCATAAAGACTTTTGAGAAAACTAGTCTTTCACTCACTAGTCCTAACTATCACTCTCACTACCCATCCCACCATTTCCATTGTTCTTATCTCTTTGAAGTTGCTAATACCCTATATTAAGCCTTGCTAAAATCTTGTACTTTCTATTTGGTTAAACACAATGATGAAAAACGTTCCATTCCGATTGGAACAGCTAGAATTTCTCATACCAATATGCAAACTGAAACGCTAATACCCTATGTTCCACCTCAGATTAAAATTTTCCCTATTTTTGACTTGTTTTGGCAATTCTGGTCAATTTCAACCAAAATTCATTTGTCTGGCATAAATTTTGGCCTTCCTAAACCTAAATGTGTCATATTTTGCTGGGTTGCAACTCATAACAACACTTCTCATTCTTTCATCTATGTTTCACTCTATCACGGAGGAGGTGAAAAAAAGAAAAAGAAGAAGGTGATGAGAATAAGAGAACAAGAGAGCATTGAGACTCATGGTTGTTACAAGGAAGAAGATTGAAAGTTTGAAAGAGTGAGTAATGAAGAAGATAAAGGGAAATAATAAGTTGAGTAGGTGAGAATATGTTCTTTCACACACGGTTGGATTTGGGAAATGGGAAAAAGTTGCTAATCAGAACCTTTGTGGTTGTGGAAGGTTCAAGGTTCCTTGTCTACAACTACCCAAAATAGTAGTTGTATTAAAAAAGACATAATTAAATATATATTTTTTACTAACAATTTCACTTTATTTGAGTATTTTTTTTATCAAAATATTATTTTATATAACAGTAATAACACATACTATTTTAGATTAAATTATTATTATTATTATTATTATAGCAGAAATCTCGAAAAAAATACGCCGAAATAGACTAGTAATGAAATATTATATCCTAATGGACAAATCGAAACGGATTTGAAACGATATTCAGAACATTAGTTAAACACACAAAGCTATGATGGACAGTTGAGAGACAAGTTAACTAATCACCATCGGGTTTTGCTAAGAAAGGATGTAATGGGCGATCACCATGACCCTTTCCTCTTTAAACTTTTATTTTCTATGTGAATCACATGTTTTAGCATTCTATTTTTGCCTTCTGTTCTTCTTGTTCTCTGTATTTTATTTTCAATTATTGCATTCACATTGCACCCACAAATCATTCATTTCTTTAGGACTCGTTTGGATTGAGGAGGAGGGAGGGGAGTAGAGTAGAGTAGAGTTGGCAAGAAATTAATCTAATTTTTTTGCCAACTCTATTGTGGGTGTTTTGGAAAAATGATTGAGTAAAATAGAAAAAGTAAGATCTTATTGTAACATAGATGAAAAATTTTACATAGATTGATGTGAATGCTCTACAGAATTAAGGGTACGTTTGGTATACTGAATGAGGATTATAACAAGAATGGTAATTTTTATTACTGGAAGTAAAGAGTAATGGAATAAATAAACCTATTCATAAGTTTCATTGTGAGTTGTGACATTAGAATTAAATTTAAGACTTATTTTAGAAAATATCTTACTCATACAATTATATTTCCTTAAAAATAATATATATTTTTTAAAATTTGAAAAATAGTTGAAATTAGGCTAATTTCTGGCCAACTCCCCCCTGCTCCCCTTCAATCCAAACAAGCCCTTTAGAAGAGTGTGGAGTGTAGTGTTGTGTGGTGTGGTATGCCAGAGAAAAATGGTATAGTAAACTGAAAAAATAATACAACATAATCATATTGGAAAAAACTTCTAAAAAATATATATGAGCTGGAAATGGAAAATGAAAAAGACCAAAAAATTAGATTGATTGTATATTTTAAAAATCAAATAATTGGATTGCATGTTCTTTATGTTCTTAACATGTGCTTCAAATTTCATTCAAATAGAGTGTTAATTACTATTTGGTTCGTAAACGTATTTTTTATGCATAATTTAATTAAGACTACAAAAATTTGAAATTTAAATATTTGATTGATAACATAGTTATTAATTTTTTATCTTTTTAAAATTTTGCAAGCATAGAGGATATAATAAAAAAAATGTAATTTAAAAGTAAATTTTGTCAAAAACATATCCAATAAAAAGATATAAGGGAAGTTTGAAGATTTTTTCTTCAAACTAATTTGTAGAGAAACTTTGTTCAATAAAAAATTGAAAAAACTATCCACATTAAACGCGGCCAAAACTTTCTTCAGCCAGGGTCCATGAGGCCCTTGACCACCAGCACCAAGCATTTGAAGTGAGAATTTTGCTTTTTCACGAATACGTGAGATATAGGGGTTGTACGTAATCAAATCAAGTCCACAACTTCTTTGTTAAATATGTGTTGTTAACTAGTTATACATGAGATTGCACTTGATAATGAATTACAGTGTCTTGAAAATGGCGGGGTGCTCTTTAAGGAGGTGAAAACAAATAAAGCTAGAGAGAGAAAAAATTCTATTTAATTTGGTATTGAGGTCGAAAGCAATAAAAATGTAATGTAATGATTTTGAACTGTTAACTCTCTGTTTATAGGAAAAAATTTCTCCTCCTTTAAAAACAACAAAGTCTTACTTCTATTACAGAAAGGAAAAACAATTTAACTAGTAAAAAGTAGAAGATAAAGAACATATGATCCTAATTCAATTAGGAAAAGAATCCTAACTCAACTAGAAAAGAGAAATAAAATCCAAACTCAACTAGCAAAAATAAAAGAACTTAAAATAAGATCCCATTTAAACTATGTTTCCCTGATGTTTATCATTATCAGTAGAACCTTTTGAAGTATTGCTGTTAAGGGCAGACCAATTCTTCTGACCTCTGCTTTTGCTTAGCCGATGAGGCATTCCTCCTCAGACTACCTTCCCAAACCTTCGCAGTCATAGTTTGCTCGTGGAGCACTAATTTTTACGTCTTCCCTATCGTCTATCAGTCCTCGGACCACTAAGCGTCTTCGGACAAGGCCCACGGCCCAATACGTACTCTTGGGCCCTTTATCCCTACAATAGCCCCTCAAAATTTCCTTCTTTTGCTCCTCGGAAAAGAAAGGGATTTTGATACTATAATCTTTATTCTGCTCTTCCCTCACATCATTTCTGTCTGTGTAGGTGTCTTTTCAACTGCCTAGAAGCACGCTCCTAATGCTTTGGTATCCAGAACGCACCTGTAATTAATTCCTGTGGCTCCATGTTCCCCATGTTGTATGGTACGATGGGGATCCAACGGCTGGGGATTTTTACGAGAATTCGAGTGAAATTCTCTCATTTGCTTTTCTCTCTCATATATATACTGTTCAAAAACCTCATTTACTTCACTTGTTGCACTCAAAAAAATTCAAGAGCTAGTCTGAGGAGCCTTTCTTCCTTTCCGTAAGTTGTTCTTAGCAATCTTTTCTTCCTTTCCTCTCTTCGATCCTTTCTCTTTTTTCTTTTCTTTTTTTTTGGTTCATTTAGATCTCTTTCTTCCTCGGCCTATCCCCTTTCATCTTGTCTCTTTAGTTTCTTTACTTTTCTTTGCACACATGGGGAAATTCGCTTATCTAGTAGACACCCCAGAGGGTCCAGAAAGTTTCAAGACTCTATACAGAATCCCACCAGGGGTTTCCATTAGGCACTGCAAATAGGGAGAGTGGCACACCATGAGGCAGGAAGGAGAAGTCATAATCCCTATGATTGCCTTTATTGAGGGAGGGATGAGAATCCCCATAGGCAGAGTCATGAAGGATTACCTAATAGCTCATAGGCCTTCCCCCACCTAGTGTGCCCTTAACATGTTTATGATTTTAGGTAGTGTAGATGTCTTTAATGAGAAAATGGGCTTAAACCTCACCCATCACGATGTCAACTAGATTTACAACCTTCACCACTTAAAAGGGCAAGGATATTACCTAAAAACTAAGGTTCTTAAGGTTAGGCTCATCTCATAATTTCCTAAATCTAACAAAGGCATGAACAAAGAGTTTCTAATCATTTTAGGGGAGTGGCACGATGGCCTCCACTACCCGACGAGAGATGGGATACCAGGTGGGTTCGTAGGTCTAGGTTTAATACTCTAAAGTCACCCCTTTTTCTCTTTTACATCTTCCACATCCCTTTCTCTCTGTTTGTGTTTGTAATTGAAATTTTATTTGATTCGTGCCATTGTTCTGACAATTTTTTTTTTGTTTTACAGATAAGCACACCGCCGTTCCAAACCTAAGTCTTGTCAACCAACCAGACCTAGACAGAATACTTAAAGCCAAGGTTTTCGTTCACAGTGACGGTTAGTTACGAGCGGCCCACCTTGTCCTAGACTACAACCCTATTTCGTCTAGTTTTTAGGCGTCGATGTGTGTGATCAAGGCAAAAGATTCGCGCTTACACCAGATAAGCGTTGCTGCTCCAGGTTTCCTTATCACTGCCCCTACTCTAGGAGGTGTTCTTAAAGTAACCTTGTCGTCTTAGTATATAGCCGGAGAAGTCACCTTTTCCCAGCCTGCTGCCAAAGAAGAAAAGGATGAAGAGATAGTTGAAGTCTTGGATTTTGAAGATGACTTCGAAGTTTTCAACCTACCTTCCTCCTCGGAAAGCCCGATTGGTGACCTCAGCCTTCTCCTCCCGACACAAGTAAGTCACTCCCAAGAAGATCTCGCCATCCCAGACGCTATGGTAATCCAACGCAAGACCAAATCAAGTCTTCGAGACCTGATGGAGTGCTAGTCAAGAGGCCATGCACCAGAGAAAGCTGCCCAGACCAAACCTCCCACCCCTCTATCCACCTAAGCTTACCAACCCGATCTTGCTGATCTTAAGAGGAAGAGGGATCAAAGAGGTAAAGAGGTGGTGGAAGGGGGAAAGAGCCACTCTTCCAAGGAGGTCGAGCCCAAAAAGGGAGCCAAATAGGCCAAAATAATGCAGACAGTGGTGGAGAAGAAAGGTGACTCTCAGGTAGCTGTTCTAGCTTGGTCTCCTACCTTGGTGTTGGATGGAGCTGCCCTGACTGCTGATGCCTTTATCAGCGATTTCTAACAAGGGAGGGCTAGTTATGTGGTTGCCACCGTGGAGCAAGCCTTATTGCTACCTGAGGATATGGCCGACCTAAGGTCAATGAGAAAACATGAGGTGTTCTTCAGCCTGAAGAGGGACCTCACTAAGGTAAGTCCACCAACTACCCCCTTTATCTTATTATATATTTTTATACTTGTACTTTTACTTGATTTCTCTAACCTTTGTATTTTTTTTATTTTATATTTTATATATTTTTTTTTTGAAAGGTTGTCCAAGCTAGTCATAGAGCTGAGGAAATAGTCACCAGCTCCCATGAATCAATGAAGAAGGAGGTGGCTAGGCGCATTGCTGCCGTGGAGGCTTTCAAGTTAGTGGAGAGAAAGATACAAGAGCTTAATACTAAGCTAATTGAAGTTGAACGGGAAAAGAAAAGCGCTGAGGCCACTTTAAACAGTGCGAAGAAGCAGGTAGAGGCTCAACACAAGTAGCTCCATCAAGCCGAAGATGAGCTCACCAAAGCGAAAAATCAAATAAAAGTCCTGACAAAGAAACCGAAGGAGGCCTAGAAGGCCAAGGACCAAGTTAAGCAGGATGAGTATGAAGCGAGAGTGGTAGAGATCAAGGAGACCCTCAGGGCTGAGGTCTCAAAGGTGTGTAGGTACTACTGCCTCTAAGTGTGGAATGAGGCCCTCAGCCAAGCTGGGGTTGAGGCCTTCTCTACCCTTAGAAGAGCAGAGAGTGTATACTACCCTCCTACCATCCGTTCTTCTAACTCCTTCGGCTCCAAAGCTGACATTGCCTCTAAGGAGGCAGATATCGACAAGGCTAGTCCAGCTAAGGTCCGTCCTTCTTCTGACTATCCTTCCAAGGAGGCTGAGCAGCCTGAGGTTGTTAAAAAGGAAGCTAATACAACCAGGGAAGTGGTCCATGATGTCACCTAGCCTCCAGCTACCCCTAAAGACCCTTCCAAGGAGAAAGAGGCCCGCCACAATATGGAGCTTGTCCTTGCAACTCTGCATGTGCCTACCAAGGAAGACCTTAAGGGTAAATGCCCAGCATCTTCAACAATAACCCTTGCCCAACCCGTCAAGGCCCCAACAAAAGACAAACTTGTACTTAAAATTAAGTAGTTCTTAGAATAGTTTTTTTAAACTGTTGTTTTTGGCCTCCCAAATTTGTAATCAAGTTGCCTTTTTTCAAGGCTTGATTTAATGATAGTTATAAAGTTTTTATTATACATGTTTTGTGTAAGTTACTGACATATCCTATGCTTTGCTTTACAGTTAACTAACATAAGAATGATGGACAATAGTGTCTGAATTGACACATGGCTATGTACTTAACTTTAATAATCATTTGTGTAAGTGACAACATCACTATCCTACTTCGCATAATTAATTACAGAATGAGTGGAGCTCTCCAAGTTTACATTTTTCAACCATAAATGACTTTAACTTAGAGAACATACCTTTCACACTTAGCTAACATAAAAACGAAATATAATTTAATTCAGTTATCTTTATAAGTGATAATGCAATTGTCACATCCTATACAATCAACAACAGATTTGGCAGAATCATCTAAGTTTATAATTTCAACAAAATATACCATTAGCTTTACAAACATACCTTAGGCGTAACTTAAAGGACCCTGCATATCACTGGACTTTTAACTGATCCTAGAGAATGGTGGAGCATCTGTCCATCCATGATTCCACACATCCTTTCCTTTAGCAGTAGATTTAAGGAATTGTAGATGATAATTAGCTTGTGACTGATTGTGGACACACTTGAAAATGCTTTAAGTAACGTACAAGTGTTTCCCTTCTCTTAGATTACCACAATGAGGATGTTGATTGAACATCATAGCTAGACTGGTTACTAATTTACCCAAGGCATGTGATTCAGGGAACCTGACATGGTCGAGGTTCTGTTTAGCATTTAGTTAAATTTTTGGCAGTCCTAATTTACCCAAGGTAGGTGGTCCGAGGAATCAGGCATAACCAAGAATCTGTTTAACACTTAGTTAAATAATAAGAAGAATTAATTTACCCAAGGTATGTGGTTCGAGGAGCTAGGCATGACCAAGGTTCTATTTAACACTTAGTTAAGTAATAAGAAGTATTAATTTACCCAAGGTATGTGGTCCGAGGAGCCAGACATGACCAAGGTTCTGTTTAATACTTAAGCAAATAATAGAAAGTATTAATTTACTTAAGATATGTGATCCGAGGAGCCAGACATGACCAAGATTCTGTTTAATAATTAAGCAAATAATAGGAAGTATTAATTTACCCAAGGTATGTAGTCCGAGGAGCCAAGCATGACCAAAGTTTTATTCAATATTTAGACGAATAATAGGAAGTATTAATTTAACCAAGGTATGTGGTTCGAGGAGCCACGCATGACCAATGTTATGTTTAATACTTAGAAAAATAATAGGAAGTATTAATTTCCTAAGGTATGTGGTCCAAGGAGCCACGCATGACCAAGGTTCTGTTTAATTCATAGACAAATAATAGGAAGTATTAATTTACTAAGGGTATGTGGTCTGAGGAGCCAAGCATGACCAAGGTTCAGTTTAATACTTAGACAAATAATAGGAAGTTTTAATTTACCCAAGGTATGTGGTCCAAGGAGCCAGGCATGACCAATGTTCTGTTCAATACTTAAGCAAGTAATCAATGCAACGAATAATATCACAAGTAAAATATGGCAGAAATTCCTTTCATTAATAGTAATACCTTCGCAGGTTATTTACATTCCAGGGGCATGGTACAACTTTTCCATCTAGATCTTCCAGGAAATATGCTCCTATACCAGTTACCGAGGTGATACAGTATGACTCTTCCCAATTGGGCCCTAACTTCCCCTATGCTGGGTTCTTTGCAGTACCCAAAACCTTCTGCAATATCAAGTCTCTAGTAGCTAATGGTCTTAACTTCACATTTGAGTTGTACCCCTGCTTAAGCTTTTGCTGATAATACACTAACTGAACCATGAAATTTTCTCTTCGCTCTTTAATCAAATCCAAGCTCTTCTCTAAGAACCTGTTATTGCTGTCCGGAGTAAACAAGATTGTTCTCAGTGTTGGGAATCCAGATTCTCGAGGAATTATAGCATCGGCCCCATAAGTCAAAGAGAAGGGAGTCTCCCCCGTGGACCTACGAGGGGTAGTTCGATATGTCCAAAGAATATGTGGCAGCTCTTCCACTCATTTGCCCTTAGCATCATCCAACCTTTTTTTGAGCCCATTAGTTATGATTTTGTTCACAGTCTCGGCCTATCCATTTCCTTGGGGATAAGCCGGAGTTGAATATCTATTCTTAATACCTATTTCACAACAATACCTCCTGAAAGCTTTGCTATCAAACTGTAGCCCATTGTCTGAGTGAGGGTGTGAGGAATCCCAAACCGAGTGACAATATTTTTCCACACAAATCTCTTAGCATCCATATCTCTAATGTTCACTAGGGGCTCAGTTTTAACCCATTTGGTGAAGTAATCAGTGCCAACCAAAAGCCATTTCTTGTTTCTTGCTACTTTAGGGAAAGTTCCCACAATGTCCAAGCCCCATTGAGCAAAAGGCCAGAGACTAGAGAGAGGATTAAGAACGCCCTCAGGCTGATGAATGTTTGGGGCAAACTTCTGACATTGGTCACACTTCCTCACATACTCTTGCACTCCATTTTGCATACCTGGCCACCAATATCCTTGAGTGAGGGCCCTGTGAGATAGTGATCTGCCCCATGTATGACCTCCATAAATCCCTTCATGTAATTCTTCTAGGAGGGGATCTATTGCCTCGGGATGGACACACAACAAATATGGCCCAGAAAAAGAGTGCTTGTACAATTTTTCGTCCTCGGACAACCAAAAACAAGAAGCTTTTCTTCGCACTTTATCAGCCTCTCCTTTCTCCTTCGGAAAAATGTTATCCTTAAGGAATATAACAATGGGATCCATCCAACTAGGTCTCACTCTAATTTGGGGAATCTGTGCCCCCTCTTTCTTCACCTCGGCAGGTTTATACAAATCCTCAACCAGGATGACCTGAGGTAAACTTTGGGTTGAGGAGGTTACGAGCATCGCAAGAGAGTCAGCATGAGTATTTCTGCTTCTAGGGATTTGCTATAAGGCGAAAGACTTGAACCCTAATTGTAAATGTCTGACCTGACTCAAATACTCTTGCACTCTCAGATCCCTAGCTTCTAATTCTCCCCCTGCTTGTCCACCAACCAGCCTGGAATATGAAAATACCTCTACCACCCTTCTTCCCATTTTCCAAACCATAGTCATCCCTACCAACAAAGCTTCATATTCCACCTCGTTGTTTGTAGCTGAGAAGTCCAACCTCAAGGATTTCTTAATAACAATCCCTTCAGGAGATACCATGACTAGCCCCACCCCGAATCCTCTTTGATTAGTAGCACCATCAACATATACCCTCTAGGATAATAGTTCTTGAAAGGAGACCATTCCAACTGAATTTCCATCCATGTTCTGCTTTTCTCCTCTTTCTTCCAAGGGAGGTTCAGCAAACTCGACCATCAAATTCGCAAGGACTTGGCCCTTAGTAGAGGTGCGAGGCATATACTTGATATCGAAAGCCCCTAGAATTATCCCTCATTTGGCAATTCTTCCTATGTAATTAGCTCTCCGAAGTAGAAATTGAAGAGGAAGTTAAGTCAACACCACTACCATGTAGGCTTGGAAGTAATGAGGGAGTTTACGCATAGCATGCACCATTGCCAATATGACATTTTCCAATAGTAGGTACCAAACCTCTGCATCATGTAAGGACTTGCTTACAAAATAGACTGGTCTCTGCATCCCATCGTCAACCCATATTAGTACCAAGCTAACTGCATGGTGAGCCATAGCAATGTAAGTAAACAAGACCTCATCCTCCTCGGGCTTGGACATGATGGGTGGTCGAGAAAGGTATTCCTTCAATAGCTGAAAGGCCAGGACACATTCCTTAGTCCATTCAAACCCTGTCCACTTATTCAACAACTGGAAGAAATGTCTGCACCTGTCTGCTAACCGAGAGATAAATCGGTTCAAGGTGGCAATCATTCCTATTAATCTTTGGACTTCTTTGAGGTTCCGAGGGGGCTGCAAATTGTTAATCACTTTAATCTAGTCAGGATTAACTTCAATTCCACGATGAGTGACCATGTATCCCAAAAACTTTCTTGAACCAACCCCAAAGAGCACTTAGTAGCGTTAAGGCGGAGCTTGTGCTTCCTTAATATTCCAACGATGTTTTTAAGGTCACCAAAGTGGTCGAATTCTAACTTACTCTTCACCACCATATCATCTATATAAATCTCAATATTTTTTCCTAGTTGTGGCTCAAACATCCTAGTTATCATTCTTTGATAGGTGGATCCTGTGTTCTTTAAACCAAAGGGCATCACCTTGTAGTGGAAATTTCCAGTAGGAGTAACAAAAGCTGTTTTTTCTTGATCATTCAAAGATAGGGGTATTTGATGGTAACCATGGAAGGCATTTAAAAAACTCATCCGAGGATGGTCTACAATGGCATCCACCAATTGATCTATCCGAGGCATGGGAAAGGGGTCCTTGGGGCAACCTTTGTTCAAATCCGTGAAATCTACACATACTCATCATTTCCCATTTTTCTTCTTCACCACTATCATGTTGGACAACCATTCAGGGTAGAACACCTCCTTAATAGCCCCAGCCTACTTGAGCTTGATCACCTCCTTCTAAACAGCCTCAGAATGCTCTTTAGATGATCTCCGAAGTGGTTGCTTTTTAGGGATGATGGCTGGATTGACATTTAAATGATGACAAATGAAATTTGGATCCACCCTAAGAGCTTCGTAAGCACTCCAAGCAAACACATCGATCTTCTTCCTAAGAAACACTATCAGCTCCTCCTTCTCTCGAGGAGATAGCTAAGCCCCAACTTGGAAAATCCTTTTCGTATCATCATCTATAAAAAAAATTTCTAACTTCTCGCACTTTGCCCCTTCCGTTGCCACATCCACAAATAACACCGACATTTTTTATTGCTATAAGTCCTCTCTAAAAGAGGTCGAGGACTCCATCAATCTAATGCCTAATTGTGGCCACCAAGCACTGCCTAGCCATAGATTGGCTTCCAACCACTTCCTCTACCTTGTCCCCTGATAGGTATTTCACCTTGAGATGTAGAGTGGAAGAAACGGCCCCCATGACATGAAGCTAGGGTCTTGCCATAATGGCGGTATAGGGGGAGTAAGCATCAACAACAATGAAGTCTACCTCAACCACCTTCAAACCTGCCTAGATCGGTAGTCTAATTTGACCCATTGGGACAACAACTTTTCCATCAAAACCTACCAAAGGTGAATCATAATATGCCAAATCCTTAAGTTTCAACTTTAGCCCTTGTACAAATCAGGGTACATGATTTTTGCTCCACTGCCCTAATCCACCAACACCCTCTTCATGTCATAGCTCCCTATTCTAAGAGTGACCACCAGGGCATCATTGTGTGGCTGTACGGTTCCAACCTTATGCTCATAAGAAAAACTCAATGCTGGTCGAACTTCCATCCTACTCCTCTTTGGCTCAGGGGACGAGTCCTCTGCGAGTGGCTGAGCTATGGACGGAACCCTAGAGGGGTGAAAAACAGTCCTTCCCAGAGTGGCAAGAATAACACTGATTGTGCCTAAAGGTGGCTTTGAAGAAGCATATCTTTGAGACCCTGACCCTGCCTGGCCTCTTTGCCCATTGGGGTGATATAAAAATTGTTTTAACTTACCACCTCGGACGAGCTACTCTAGGTGATTCCATAAAGTTCTGCAGTCCTCCGTAGTATGCCCTCGCTCCTGGTGGTATTGGCAACGAAGGCTTTGGTTGGGCTTCGTGGGGTCCCCTCCCATCTTATTTGGCCACTGAAAATATGGTTTATTCTAAATTGTTTTTAAGATTTGATGCACTGGTTCTCGGAATACCGTGTTAACCACTTGAGCAGCAGTAGACTCGAATTTCCCAGAAAAATCCCGTCGAGAATGATTGTTATTGTACTTGTCCGACCTAAAGTCCCTCTTATCCGAAGGGACCACCTTAGCCTTGCCTTTACCCAATTATTGGTTCTTCTTGACCTACTTATACTTTTTAATGCGGTCCATGAATTAACGCACATTTTTGACAGGATTTCCAGTCAAAGACTTCCTCAAACCGTGCTCGGCAGGTAGGCCGACCTTGAATGTCCTTATAGCTACGTTGTCAAAATTCTCATCTATTTCGATGAACATTTCCCAGTATCGATCAAAGTACATCTTCAAGGTTTCCTCCTTTCGCATAGTCATAGACAACAGGGAGTTCCGAGGTCGAGGAACTCTACTACAAGTGACGAAACGAGAACCAAAGGCTCTTGTGAGCTCTTTAAAGGAGGCAATAAAGCCTTCCTCTAGACCATTGAACCATATCATTGCCATGGGCCCCAAACTGGATGGGAACACTTTGAACATCAAGGATTCATTCTTGGAGTGAATAGCCATCTTCTGGTTGAAGTGGCTTATGTGCTTTACAAGGTCTATCCTACCATTGTAGATAGTGAACATTGGCTGAGTAAATCATTGAGGAAGCTTCCCTCTCTCAACTTTTCGAGTAAAGGGTGACTTAGAAATCTGATTCAAGGCCCTGCTCATAGCATTGTTGCCCAGGGCCCTATGAGACGGGCTTTTCCCTCCCCGCTTATAATGGTGCTCCTCGTCACACGAAAAGGACTCACTAAGGCGAGTCCTTGACCTAGGCCGGTAGCTGTTGTCACTATTAATGCCAAAAGAATGGTCAGAACTAGAGGGAGTCCCCCTATGTCGCTCATGGCATAACCTCCTACATAACCAATCAATCTCCAACTGCATGCTTCTAGTATTTTCCTTATGGGAGATATGACTCCCACTACAAGACTGGCTCCTACTAGTGTGTGCGGTGTGCACACTAACCTCTCGGTCCCTTCTCCACTCAAGATTGACGAAATGATCCTGGCGTTGAGACCCAACAAACTCCTTCTGGTTTGACCTCGTGCCTACCATAACTGAACGCTAATCTTACCAAAGCTCAAGTATTTTCCACATACGGCGCCAATTGTAAGGGCGTAGTTTGATGCCTAAGCCCCAAAAGGAAAATGATCTAGGTGTAGGATAAATACATGTTTGTATCTCATACGAAACATACGCAGTAGAAAATTAACGAATCTACTTAATTCGCTATTGTTAAAATGTACTGTGCAAATTTCAGAATTAAAGAACAAGAGAGCGTACCTTGATGTGGTGAATTTCAAAAATAAAGATTAGAAGTACTTGGGAACACTTTTAATCTTCACTTCAATTCCACTTTTCTCCTAAAAAGTGTGGTCTCTCAATCAGTTATATGTGTTTGTTCAAGAGAGAATGTCAAAGTGTCTAACACTCACATACACCATTTCATGTTCTTACCATTCATACAAAAAATTTTGTATGTTTCTCTCCTTTTAACTGATTATCTAATTGGTCTAGCCTTTCCAATTAGGGTTTAGTGTGTGGTTTGGAGTGGGACCAAAATGGACCAATAAGACACTAGCTCCAATGGGTCTTGGACTTTTCTGTCAACTCTTGATAAGTCCAAAGTTACCATTAACTATATTTAATACCACTATATAAATATAATTGCACTCTAGGCCTTATTTACAAATTATATCCTAAGACTTTATTATACATGCAACCCCTTCATAAAATATTCACAGTAATACAAAGTTATGAATGTAGACTGTCACTTTGTAAATTACTACATTTTAATCCTTGAGTACCCGGTTTAATCCTTTAAGTTATTCATCATATATTTATGAAATCCAACTCCATAAATATATACTTTAGTAACTCCTTACTAAAGTGGTTATGCCTTACATTCTGAATAATTAAACCCATTAAACTTATCTTAATGAAATATTTTATATCTCCGTTAAGAGACTATGAATTCTATCTTGAAAATATCTGTTCTATCAACACTAAATGTGGCTGTCCAATATACTGAGATTTTGATCGTGACTTTAGACCTCATTCCTAATATATCAAAGCAACCTACACTTCATGATCAAGTCCATTATTCTCTCAGGAATAAGAGTTCATGTAAATAGAAGTCGTTAGTTTATTATTCATTTAATAGTCATTAGGAGAATAATAAATCTCACAGCGGTCCAGTTCAATATGTTTTAACTCTTAAAACATATCAACATACCAACTAGAGATCTCCATTTCCATAATCAATACAAGTCATCTTAGTTGATTTGTTATAGTCTTCGCAGATGAAATGCCCAATTTCATCACCGACTACGAACTAAAATTTCGAGTTTACAAAGAACTTGTGATTTATATCTTTTGTGACTAAATCACATAAATCACATACTATGCATTTCATGGACTATATGATAATGTCCAAATATTTATGTTATCATTATTTTTAGATAATAATAAATCAACTTTATTAACCACAACATTAAGTCATACATAATGTCATACATAGTATCATACAAAAGGATTTAAGGGCACACATCCTAACAATCTCCCACTTTTCCTAAAGACTATTGTGCACTAATCTAACTCCCATTTCCTCCAAATATGACTTGAAAGTCCTTTAGGGCAAGGCTTTAGTAAAAGGATCCACTAGATTTTTTGTACTATCAATCTTTGCCACTACTATATCTCCATGAGTAATAATGTCTCGAATGATGTGGTACTTTCTTTCTATGTGCTTTCCTTTCTTGTGATTCCTTGGATCCTTGGATTGTGCAACTACTCCACTATTGTCGTAGAACAATGTAATACGAACTTGCTCAATTCTCACAACATCAAGATCAGAAAGGAATTTCTTAAGCCAAATGGCTTCTTTTGCCGCTTCACACGCAACAAAATATTCAACGTTCATGGTGGAATCGGTAATATAATATTGTTTAACACTCCTCCAACTTATGGCTCCACCTCCCATAGTGAATACACAACTTGAAGTGGACTTTTTGAAATCA
This sequence comes from Castanea sativa, assembly GCF_040712315.1. Classification (NCBI taxonomy): domain Eukaryota; kingdom Viridiplantae; phylum Streptophyta; class Magnoliopsida; order Fagales; family Fagaceae; genus Castanea; species Castanea sativa. The sequence continues at coordinate 31,056,809 of NC_134019.1, read as the reverse complement.
AGATCTGATTGAAAATTTGAATCTGTATAGCCAATGGGAATCAAATCCTCACAACGGTAAACAAACATATAATCTCTTGTTCTCCTTAGATACTTGAGAATATACTTTACAGCTTGCCAATGTTTAAGTCTTGAATTTGATTGATATCGGTTGACCATGCCAACTGAATAACAAATATCCGATCTAGTACAAAGCATGGCATACATGAGACTTCCCACTACAGAAGCATAAGGAACTTGTCTCATCATATGTTCTTCTTCTTGAGTCTTAGACCTTTGGTCATCAGATAGAGGAACTTCATGTTTGAAAGGAAGTAATCTTTTCTTGGAGTTTTGCATGCTAAACAGTTATAGAAACTTATCTATATATTCAACTTGTGACAAGCCTAACATCCTATTCTTTTGATCTCGCCAAAGCTTGATCCCTAGAATATAGTTAGCTTCGCCCAAGTTCTTCATATCAAATTGGCTTGACAACCAAACTTTAACCGATGACACTACCCCTACATCATGTCCAATAAGTAGAATATCATCAACATAAAGCACTAGGAACATTACTACTTATCTCGATGTCTTTTGTACACACATGGTTCATCAAGATTTTGTTCAAAACCAAATGACTTGATTGCTTGATCAAATCTGATGTTCCATGACCTAAATGCTTATTTAAGTCCATAAATGGACATTTTCAACTTGCATATCATATGCTCTTGGTTCTTTGCTAAGAAACCTTCCGGTTACAACATGTAGATTTCTTCTTCAAGATTGCCATTAAGAAATGCAGTCTTGACATCCATTTGTCAAATCTCATAATCATAATAAGCAGCAATGGATAAGAGAATTCTGATAGACTTAAGCATGGCTACTGGCGAGAAAGTTTCATCATAGTCAATGCCTTCTTTTTATGTATATCCTTTCGCCACTAGTCTTGCTTTAAAGGTTTCAACCTTTCCATCTATCCCTCTCTTCCTCTTGTAAACTCAACCAACAGGTTTAATGCCGTTAGACGCCTTTACAAGATCCCGTACATGGTTAGAATACATAGAATCCAATTTAGATTTCATAGCTAGGACCCAATGATGTGCATCTATATTATTCATGGCTTCTTCATAAGTGTAAGGATCAAATTCAGCCTCTCCTAAGATAGCTTCATAAGTTTTTCCCAAACCTATAAATCTTATAGGTGGCCGAACAATCCTCCCACTAAGACAAGGCACCTGTGTACTAGACATCTCATGAGTAGTATATTGTGGTGTATCTAATACAACTACATCATCCGTAGTTTCATCTGTTGGTTGTTCAACTACAGGTTCATCTATTTTAGTCAAAACAACTTTACTCGTAGGATTAAAATTATTCACATAATCATCTTCCAAAATTTGGCGTGGGTACTAACAAACACTTTGTTATCCTTATGATTATAGAACAAATAACCCTTAGTTTCCTTTGTGTTAGGTTCTAAGACCTTTAGGTTTAAATGTATTAGAACTCTAATGTGTATTGTTGGAAAACCATGATTAAAATGCTTTAGTCTTGTTTAGACTGCTCAAAGTATGTGCCTTATATATAAAGTTGGAATTGAGTTGCTGTAGAATTTACTGTACAATTCTGCCTGGCTCGATCGATTGAGAATTAGACTCGACCGATCGAAAATCGTACAAATTATTTTTCTGCAAATTTTTCCAACTCAGCCCAAGCCCATTAAGGATTAGGGTTTCTGATTTACTTCTCCCACTATATAAAGGAAACCCTAAGCATGCTTTTAAAGGCTTCTAAGAGAGAGAAGAGAGTGCCTCTTTTTGTATCTAGGGTTTGTACCCAAAAGCACTCTAGAGCCTTTGTTGTTGTTATTGTTGTTGCTGTGTATGTGAATCTCTTGCGAGATCTAGAGGTGTTTGCCTTCACATATACTTAGGGTTATTAAGAATCAAGATTATGTCAAGACTTGATGATCATTCAGTTGCTGCATTAAGAGCTTATAGATATAGAAGCAGGAGTGCTTGTGCTTGCTGGGAATCCAAGAAGGAAGTAGTTCGTGAACTCAGAGCTATTACGTGATCATGGTAGTAAGTTTCCTACTCGAGATTACAATAAGATATTAGTGGTCTAAGTCGCTATTGTGTAAACTTCAATTTCTTCATAGTGGATTCAGTTTTACCTTAAGGATAGCTAGGTTAAATCCTCCCCAGATTTTTTACCGGTTTGGTTTTCCTAGGTCATCATATCATTGTGTTCTTTATACTTCCGTTACTTTGCATGATATGATATATTTGTGTTAACCTAAATTTGCATAATTTACCTAAGTTAATAATTTGGCTAAATAACTAGGTTAATCTAGTTGTTTTAAGGGGTCTAAAAATGTACAAGTGGTATCAGAGCGGGTTAACTCTAATGTTTAGATCTTTTGATCTGAGAGTTTATCCTTGATCCCTGATCCCTGTTATCAAGGATAATTTGAAGTGTCTTTCTGCTCATGTTTTTGATGATTTGAATAAAAAGGACACTATTGTTTCTGTTGATCTTATTGATGCTTCTGAAACTCTCTGTAAGGAATTATTGAAATATATGAAAATTTCTAAGAAATTCAAGGAAGAGTTAAAATTGGCTAATCTTGAAAAAGAGGAATTGGTTGTTAGACTAGATGAATCTAATAAAAAGAATGAATTTTTGAGAAATCAAATTTTCTCTCAAGATGAGAAGATGAAAAGCTTGGAATAAGACTTAGTTGAATCTAAGGCTAAAATTGAAAATTTGACTAGTACCAAGCTTGCTGTTGATAACAGAAGTGTTTCTGTTTCTTTTAAGCCTAAAGCTGAAAAAATTTATATCCCTCATTTCAAGAGCAATTATAAAGAAAATGTTTATTTTGTTAGGTTAGACAAAGGTAAAAGTTCTGATGTAGACGCTGAAGTTTCTAAACCTATGTCTAAACCTACCGTTAGGGAGCATAATAAATTTGTTTTTGTGCCTACCTATCATCTTTGTGGTGTTGTTGGTCATATTAAGACCAAATTGTTTTTGGTTAAGGCAAAAACCAAAATCTGAGACTAGATTTGCTATTAGGAATACTGATATTCCTAAATTTGTTCCTATTTGTCACTTTTGTGGTGTCTCCAGTCACATTTGTCCTAATTGTCATAAATTGAGATTTAAACAATCTGTATTTCAATCTAGGATATGTGATGATATTTTTCCTGCCATAAGTCCAAATAAATTGTTTCATATGCTTTTGAAAAATATAAACTTGTTTGCTTGAGAAAGGAAATTGCAGGATTTTAGTCTTTCTCAGAAGATTGGTGTAATCCATCAAATACACTCTGGTTCTCATGGATTTTCACCTACAAAGTCAAAGACTCGTGCTATATGGGTGAGAAAAGACTCTCTAAGGTGAGAGTTGTTTACTTGTCCTTGATTTAATTCTTATAATTATTTGTGGACATGTTTACTTTTAGTTTTTGGTTGTTTTATTTTCTTAGGTTGTTTTGATTATTTAGAAATCCAAAAGCATTGAAAAATTTTTAAAAGACAAAAATATTTTATTTTGAGTCTTGTTTTATTTTTCTTGAGGATTACATGAATTATGATATCTCTCTCTTGATATAGAACATGCTTGACATTGTGGAGAAACTTGAATAGTATGTGTTATATAAGTGCTAAGCTATTTCTGATTTTGTGTGAGTATGTACTAGTTTATACATGTACTCATAGGTTAATTAAGAAATTAATATTTCTTGTTTGTATACCCTCTATAGCTTAGTTTAGCACTGTCATGCAATGCATTTGCACTTTTAATCATTTAGCATAATGTGTGGTTTTAGTTTTGGTCATAAAATTTTTTTAAAACCAAAAAGATTTTTATTTCTTTTGTATTACATATCATGGAAATGTAATTGAGGTTGGCCAATTTATTTTTACATAACATGTTTATGTACCTTGTTTAGCTTGGATGAGCTTATTTTATTACACTTTACTAGTTTGACCTTTGTAGTGCATGTTGTGTGAGAAGATGTTTATAGTTTTTGATCACATGATCTTGATCTTGAAATCACATGCCTTTGATTGTCAGACTTGATCTTAATGAGAAAGGCATAAATAATCATCTCATCACTGTTTACTAGCCAATCATGAACACCATAGTGCATATTGTAAGATTTTGTGGTCGAGAAAGTGTAGCACATGCACAAAAAGAATATAAGGTGTAGCCTCGGTTTAAATGCTAAAATTGGTGTGTACATTATTGGACTTTAATAATTTCAATAAATCAAAATTGGTGTGTACATTATCCCGGCTAATTCTTAATAAGTTTTTGATAAAAAAAAATTGGTGTGTACATTATGAGGCAAAATCAAGAAGCTTTCATGATTGAAGCTTTTATTCTAGGAGATGTGAGAGTTATATGATGTAACTCTTTGAGGGATAGTCTCTTTCAACTGTATGTGATGGATTTTGTAGAAATTGTGATTGATTACTATCTACATATCACGTCACATGTATCTCAAGCTCTTGCTAGTTGCACACACTTCATAAGTTACTCTTTACTAAACTTGGTACATGCTATTGTGTGTGATTTTGTTGTGGCCATCCAAGATTATGTTTTCTATGGTGTTTGATGCAAAATATGGTTAAAAGTATGAAAATCTTATTTTTGGAAAATCAGGGTTGAATACAAGTGTTCTTTTGAAAAACTTTTAATCTCATACTCATGCATTTCATTTGTGAAACACTATGCTTTGAGGAGTTTCTGCATTAAATTGCTTTGTTTTTCAAAAATTTGATTTTTCCAGATTTTCGATCGATCGAAAATGCGTTAAAATTTTTGGTTAGGTTTTGCCCGACTCGATTGGTATTCGATCGATGCTCGATCGATCGAAACTGAAAAATTTTCAGTTTCTAAGTTTTTGACCAAATTTTTTTTTCATGTATCATTTGTGTTTAGGATTCATATGCATTGCATTGTTTTTTGTATTCATCTTGCAGTTTTGCAGTCATATCTCTCATTATTTTCACACATAACATGCATACACTTTGCTAAATTGAGTACTCAACTTGATTTAAAAATTGATTGATTAATTTTTGAGTCCTTTGTACATTTTAGTATATGCTATTTTTTATGTGTGAATTGCAGAAAATAATTTTCTTAAGAGATAGGATAGATAATCAATGTGCAAATATTTTCTCTACTCATGCAACTGTTTATGGGTCACATAGTGTCAAGTTTGCATATATTGAAAGTGAGTATTTTTCTTCATGTGAATCCTCATTTTTTTTTTTTGATCTATGTTTTTTTTTATCCCCACCTCCTAAATTTTCCCCAAAACTGTTTTTCCCAAAACGTGTTTTGTTTTTCTTATTTTTATAGGGGGAGAAATTTTTTTTTTTTTACCTTTGTTGTTCTTAGGGGGAGTTGTTGCTCTTTATAGGGGGAGTTGCCTCTATTTTCTATAGAGCTTGAATTTTGTGTTCCCTTTATTCTCTATTTTCTCTTATCCTTTGTTGCGTATGTTTTCTGTTTACTCTTTGATTGGGTTGTCGTTGTCAATACGTGACAAAAAGGGGAGAAATATATGAAATAGGGGAATCTTGTTTGTTTTGTTTAGCGGGAGTTGATATTGTTTTTGAAAGCGGGAGAATATAAATTTTTTTTTTGATGTATCTAACTCAGGGGGAGAGTTAGTTTGCATATTTGTTGATTTACTGTTTTTCTGTCTTTCTTTCCACACATGCATTTATATGTTTGTTAAGTGTTATAGGAATATATAGGTTGATTTAGTTGTGCTGCTATCTACACTTGCAACTGATGGATAGTAGTTAGGTTGAATTTGTTATGTTGGGCTTTGTTTTTGTAATGGACTATTTATATGTAAACTTTGAGCATTTTGTTGTGTTTGTGTTTTGTCACGGATTGCCAAAGGGGGAGTTTGTTAGGTTTTAAAACCTTTAAGTTTAAATGTATTAGAACTCTAATGTGTATTGTTAGCAAACCATGATCAAAACGTGTTAGTCCTGTTTAGACTGCTCAAAGTATGTGCCTTATATGTAAAGTTGGAATCAAGTTGCTACAGAATTTACGGTGCAATTCTACTTGGCTCGGTCGATCAAGAATTAGACTTGACCGATCGAAAGTCGTGCAGATTATTTTTCTATAGATTTTTCCAATTCAGCCCAAGCCCATTAAGGATTAGGGTTTCTGATCTACTTCTCCCACTATATAAAGGAAACCCTAGGCACATTTTTAAAGGCTTCTAAGAGAGAGAAGAGAGTGCCTCTTTTTGTATCTAGGGTTTGTACCTAAAAGCTCTCTAGAGTCTTTGTTGTTGTTGTTGCTGTGTATGTGAATCTCTTGTGAGATCTAGAGGTGTTTGCCTTCACATATACTTAGGGTTATCAAGAATCAAGATTAAGTCAAGAACTTAATGATCATTTAGTTGCTACATTAAGAGCTTAAAGATATACAAGCGGGAGAGCTTGTGCTTGCTGGAAATCCAAGAAGGAAGTAATTCATGGACTTGGAGCTGTCACATGGTCGTGGTAGTAAGTTGCCTACTCGAGGTAGCAATAGGATGTTAGTGGTCTAAGTCGCTATTGTATAAACTTCAATTTCTTCATAGTGGATTCAGTTTTACCTTAAGGATAAATCCTCCCCAGGTTTTTTACCGGTTTGGTTTTCCTAGGTCATCATATCATTGTGTTCTTTATATTTCCGTTACTTTGCATGATATGATATATTTGTGTTAACCTAGATTTGCACAATTTACCTAAGTTAATAACTTGTCTAAATAACTAGGTTAATCTGGTTATTTTAAGGAGTCTAAAAGCGTGCACTTTGAATACCCTAAAAATATGCATACTTCTATTTTTGCTTCCAACATATCAGACTTCCCTTTCAACACATGTGCTGGACATTCCCAAATGTGGAGATATTTCATACTAGGCTTGCGCCCACTCCACAATTCCTTGGGTGTGTTGTGAACAGATTTTGATGGAACCAAATTCAAAATATGCATTGCAGTTTTTAGTGCATATCCCCAAAAAGAAATTAGTAAAGTTGAATGACTCATCATGGATCTAACCATTTCCAAAAGAGTTCTATTCCTTCTTTTCGCTACACTATTTTGTTGAGGAGTTCCAGGTGCAGTCAATTGGGATACAATCCCATTTTGAACTAGATAATCCTTGAAATCCCCAAGAAGTTATTCACCACCACGATTATATCGAATGACTTTTATGTGTCTACCTAATTGATTCTCAACTTCAACCTTAAACTCTTTGAACTTGTCAAAGGCTTCGAACTTCCATCTCATTAGGTACACATACCATATCTTGAGTAATCATCCATAAAAGTGATGAAGCACTCATAACCTCCTTTTGCTTGGGTAAACATAGGACCACATACATCTGTATGAACTAATTCAAGCAACTCTTGGGCTCTTCTACCTTTTGCATTGAAAGGTCGTTTAGTCATTTTACCCTCCAAAAAAGATTCACAAACTGGAAATTCATCAAAGTCCAATGGCTCTAAGAGTCCATCTTTGATCAATCTTTGAATTCTATTTGAATTAATATGACCCAAACGCAAATTCCAAAGATATGCATCATTAAAACGAAACTTTCTCTTTAATGATTTTACATGAAAGTTATTATCTAATTCAGAATTGTATAATTCATGCTTATCAGGAGTTAAATATAAAGACCAACCACAATATTGCCAGAATAGATAAACACTTTATCCTTCTTTATTACAACATTGTCTTTCAGGATAACACAATACCCATGTTTAGCTAAATAAGTTGCTGAAATTAAATTCCTGCAAAGATTAGGTACATATAAACAGTCTTCCAATATTAAAACTCTAGAACTAAAACATAAATTAAACACTCTAATAGCTAAAATTGGAATCCTGCTCCCATCAGCCAAAGTAAGAAATAGTTCTCCCTCATTCAGTCTTCTGGTCTCTTGGAACCCCTGCAAAGAATTGCAAATATGATTAGTACAATCTGAATCTACACACCAGAAATCCGTGAGATTTTGTACGAAACATATTTCAAGAAGGAATGAGCATTTTATACCTTTATTTTTGGCAGCTATGAATTTTGGACAATTCTTCTTCCAATGCCCTTTCTCACCACAATGAAAACACTTTCCTTTGGTGTACTCCTCCTTTTTTCCCTTGTTGACAACTCCTAAGGCAGTTTGTTTACCATTTTGCTTGGTGAAGTCCTTCTTCTTCTTCTTACCCTTGCCTTTCGACTTAGATTGAGAAGAAAAAGCTTCACCCAAATTGGCTTCAACACTGGATGTACCAAGAATGCCTTCCGCCGCCACTAACTCATTAATTAATTCAAATAATGAATAAATCTTTTTGTTCAGGTTATAATTAAGTCTAAATTCCTTGAATAATTTTGGTAGTGACTAGAGTATCATATCCACTTGGGATTCTCCATCAATGTCGGCATCTAAAACTTCTAATGTATTCAGATTATAGATCATCTTAAGACAATGCTCCTTCATTGAACTACCTTCAGCCATTTTGGTACTATAAATTTGCCTTATAGTTTCTTGCCTTGCATAACGATCTTGCTCACCAAACATCTCCTTCAGACTTAGCATAATGTCCGAAGCTAGTTCTACATCTCGCATTTGATGGTGTAGAATATTTGAAATAGATGCTAGCATATAGCATTTAACCATCTCATTAGGTTTCTGTCAACGATCATATCGCTATTTTTCCTCAAGAGGAGCATTTAATGAAGGAAAACTAGGACATAGTTGAGTAAGTACATATTTGTGCTCTTCAACAGTTAGAACAATGTCCAAATTTCTTTTCCAATCAACATAGTTGGATCCAGTCAGTTTGTTTTAATTAAGAATAGCAACAAGTGAGCTAAATGATGCCGTGATAAAATCTGAAAACAATAAACATGAATATAATAAGTAAACTAGACATTATCAATTTAGCATATAAGCATATAATATGGAACCCTAATAAAACCATAATATAATATATGCAACAACAACCCAATCTCATGTTTATAATTCCTTGGTAGCAAGTTTATTATAGACACTATGATTGATTGAGAACTATTCTCATTATTAGTGCCATCAGGATAACTCTTATCAAACACTAATAATATGCCTTATTACCTTTAGCCTCTAAGTAATAATGACATAGCTCCTTTGGGAGGTTAACATTATACTTAGTATAGTGTACACCATTATCTAAAATCATGTGTAGCCACATTACATCTCCCTTTATAGTGTTTCAACTTGTAGTACCATAAAACAAAACACCATCCTTTGGGATCACAAGACATATACGCCAAGACGAGGTGGTTGTCCAAACTACTTTAAACGGGTAAGTTCAATCTTGTAGTACTATGAAATAAACACCCTCCTTTGGGATCGCAAGACATATACGCCAAGACGAGGTACTTATCCCACACTACTATGAACTAATAATGGAGGCCGTGAGATCCAACCCTTTTACTCTCTCCCATTAGATGTTTTAAAAGAAAGGTTTTTAATTTAAAACATGTGTAAACTAATTATACATACCCTTGCTCTTTACACATGTAAAAAAAATACTTAGAGAAAATTCAGACTCTTCAATATTCGATTGATCGAGAATGTATGTCGATTGATCGAGATACATTCTTCTTGCTCGATCGATGCTCGATCGATCAAGCTTTGCGAATTTTGAATTTTCTAGAATTTTTCTAAGACAGTTTTTTTAACATTTTTTATGAACAAACAACCATCATATGAACATAATTGACAAAGATTGATATCAAAACTGAATTTCATTGATGCTATAACTTTAAAGTTCAATTTAACATACTTAAACTCAAATTTAAACAACATCATAACATCAATATCAGTTTTTATCAAACAATAATTTCAACAACCATGCGGAAAATTATTTGTAATAACATGAAACTATTGTCACTAATTCCAAAACTTAAAAAGCATGTTATACAGATACGAAAATGAAGACCGCTTTGATACTAATTGTAGGATAAATACATGTTTGTATCTTATACAAAACATAAGCAGCGGAAAATTAACGGATCTACTTCATTTGCTATTGTTAACATGTACTATGCAGATTTCAGAATTAAGAACAAGAGAGCGTACATTGGTGTAGTGAATTTCAAAAACAAAGATTAGAAGTGTAAAGTTTTAGACCCCTTCAACACAAACAGATTAACCTAATTATTTAGCCAAGTGATTAACTTAGGTAAATTATTCAGATTTAGGTTAACACAAGTAAATCATATCATTGACAAGTGCAAAAAATAAAGAACACAGCGATATGATAATCTAGGAAAATCAAACCGGTAAAAAACCTAGGGAGGATTCAACGTAGCTATCCTCAAGGTAAAACAAGATCCATTATGAAAGAATTGAAGTTTACACAATAGCGACGTAGACCACTACCATTCTATTGCTACATCGAGTAGGAAACTTACTACCATAACCACGTGACAACTCCAAGTCCACAAACTACTTCTTTCTCAGATCCACAGCATCCACAAGTACACCACTTGTATTTCTTGAAGTTCTTTATGCAAAAACTGAAACGATCACTAAGCTCTTGACATCAATCTTGATCTTGATAACCCTAAGTATGTATGAAGGCAAACAACTTTAGATCTCACAAGAGATTCACACACACAACATAAACAACAACACTAAAACGTGGCTAGGGTTTTCCTATTTATATGAAACATAAAAAATAAAACCCTACACATCAAACGAGCTTGGGCTAATTTGAAAAAATTCTACAGAAAAAAAATTTGCATGAGTTTTGATCGATTGAGTCTAATTTTTGATCGATCGAGCCTTGCAGAAAGTGAACAGTAATTTTTTGCAATCACTCGATTCCAACTTTATATTAAACATACTTTGAGCAGCCTAAATCTAGACTCTAAGTTTTGATCATGGTTTTCCAACATTACACATTGAAGTTCTAATACAATTATATCCTAAATCCTTAGAACCTAACAAACTCCCCCTTTGGCAATCTGTGACAAAACACAAAATAAACATAAAGCTCAAAGTTACAAAGACAGCCTAACCAAACACAATTCAACCTAACCACTATCTATTAGTTGTAAGTGTAGACAACAACTTGATTGAATCAACTTGTATATTCCTGAAACACTAAACAAACACATAAACGCATGTGTGAAAAATACAAGTAAAACAAAGTAAATTCTTGATTTCACATAACATAAAATAAAAGACATATATCATGAATAATCTCATAAATATAAATCAATAATCAATGTAGCACAATGTGAAACAAGAAATAGAAATAAAAAATATAATGTCTCCGCTTATCATATACAACTCATAAAAAGGAAAGGCAACAAAAAAATAAATAAATAAAACATGAGCCAAAAAGAATAAGTACAAAATGAAGCACCTAGATACAATCTAAAGCTCCAAAAGCTCCAAAAATCTCCCCTATAACAAAAAATCTCCCCCTGTAACAAAAATCTCCCCCTATCTCCATCCATATGTACTCCCCCTTTTTGTGATGAATTGCCAATGGGCAATTAAGACTCATCATCAAAAAGAGGTGGTGGAGGAGACCGTCTAAGGCTCGCCAACTCTGCACGTAAACCCTAAAGCTCTATGAGGACATCCACCAAAAGTTGACCATGAGTCACTTGAATGGTCATGACAGTGTCCAACATACAACGAATGCTAGAATCATCCAAAGTAGAAGGTGGAGGATCAGCAGCAGCAGTAGCAGTCGGATCAACAAACTCCTCAACATCGAGATCACCTGAAGGAGGAGGAGGAGGTGGAGGTGCGACACCCGAAGACGACTAAACTCTAGGGTGTTTAGAGCTAGCTCTCATTTGAGCAGCCCTCTGCCTAAGGAAGGTGGCACCTATAGGATCTATGATGTGTACGAGCTCAGAAGCAGGAAACTCATCTAAACCTAGATGCAACAAAATCCGATGAATAAAAACCGGGAAGAAAAGAGCATGAGAAGAAGAACTACTCCTTTGGACCTCAACCAAAGATCGAATGAAAAGATGAGGAAAACTCATAGGAGCATCTGTGACAAGGGCATACAAAAACGCACATCTCTCTATAGGAATGGTATGCAAATGAGATGGCTGAGATAATGAATCTCAGTCAACTCATGAGAAGTGATCCAAGGATCAGAACCCCATTGGATAGAAGTACTAGTGATATAAGACATGATATCATCAAGAGGAGGAGACTCATCATAAGGATACACAAGATGCTGTACTAAAGGCACCCCAAGAGCAAAAGCCACTACTAAAGGAGTAATAGTAAACTTATCTCCCCTCATCCAACTCTTCACAAATTGAATGTTGGAAGAAATGGATTGAACAGAGAGGATCAAGTCGAGCTCTTTAATAAAGGTAGCTGGAGGGGGGTGGTCAATATCTATCAAAGGCAACCAGCCCCTATGCTCCAAGTTTCTCCTAATCTCTAGATCAAGCTCATCTAAAACAACTTTCTTCGTAGCCCACACAAATATAAGAAGGTTCAGCTTCTCATACGTCTCTTGGTTTTTCTCACTCAGAAACCTCTCACTATCAAAAGGAGCTGAAGAAGAAGAGGAAGTCCTATGGGTTCTAGTCTTCCTAACCATGATTCTAAAGATCAGAAAGGATAGACAGAAGAGAGACAAAAAAAAAAAAAAAAAAAAAAAAAAAAAAAAAACCCAAAGGCTGGCTGCATCAGACACAGTTAGAGCAAAAACAATATAGAAAATAACAATCTATATGATGCATGAATAGAATAAACACATGATGCAGGCTCTAATGCAGTGAGAATAGTTCAATTTTACTTTAAAATCACAGAATTTGGCTTGAACATAGAGTTTGTATAAAAAAAACCCCCGAATTTTGAAAACCCACTTTCAAAAATCCTAAAAAATTGATCAATTTATCATTACACAACTTAAATAACAGTATATAATGACAAAATGAATCAATGATACAAGCCAATTTCATTAATATATGCTTAATTGAACAAAATCCCTAATTCGGGTAGTTTCAAGCCCTAGAAATTTCAATTTTTCCAAATCCATCAAATTGATCAAATTAAAATATGAAGAACATGTTAATATCATCCAACAACAAAAACCCATTGATCAATTTTGAAAGAAATCATTGAAAACAACAAAAAATCCCAAATTTCTATAGGTTCGAATTTCTCCCTAAAATGCATGAAAAATGAAATAAAACCAAAAAAACAAAGGATAAAAGGGTCTTACCAGTGCTAGAAGAAAAAACCTTTGAAGAAAATTAAGGGGAAAACGACAAAAAAACAACTTTGAATCTGGACCGATTGAAGAGAGAAAGAATAGCTTTTGAAACTTTTAAAAAAGTGATGAACACGTGAAAAGCTAATGTTTTTTTTTTTTTTTTTAAAACCCTCTGAACGATTTTCGATCGATTGAAAAACACATTCCATCAATCTAGCATCAATCGAGCAGTGATCGAGCCAGGCAGATTCAAACCTAATTTTTAATTGCAATTTTGATTGGTTGAGCAACAGGTTCGTTTGATCGAAAATCTTGAAAAATCAATTTTTTGAAAAACCGAGCATTTTAATGTAGAAACTCCTGAAAGCACAGTATTTTATGACTAAAATGCATGAGTATGAGAAGAAATTTTTTTCAAAAACTCTTGAATTTAACCCTCATTATCCAAAAGTAAGTATTTCAATCAATTTTTCCTCAAAAATACTTTAAACACATTTTGCATCAAAATCAAGGTTCTTTCAATCTCAGATGGCCATAACAAGATCACACACAATAACTTGTACCAAGTTTAGCAAAGAGTAACTTGTAAAGTGTGTGCAACTAGCAAAAACTTAAGATACATGTGAGGTGATAAATAGATAGTAATCAATCACAATTTCTACAAAATTCATCACATAAATTTAAAAGAGACTATCACTTAAAGAGTTACATCATATAACTCCCAAATCTCCTAGAATAAAAGATTGCAATCACGTAAGTTTCTTGAATTTGCCTCATAATGTACACACCAATTTTATTTGTTTTGAAACTTATTAAAATAGCCAAGATAATGTACACACCAATTTTATGTGATTATGAAGTTATTATAGCTCAATAATGTACACACCAATTTTATTATTTAAACCGAGGCTACACTTTATGTTCTTTTGTGCATGTGCTACACTTTCTCGAGCACAAAATCTTATGATATGCACTAAGGTGTTCATGATTGGCTAGTAAACAGTGGTGAGATGATTATTTACACCTTTCTCATTAAGTTCAAGTCCAACAATTAAAGGCATGTAACTTCAATATCAAGATCATGTGATAAAAAAACTATAGACAATTCCCACACAACATGCACTACAAAGCTCAAACTAGTAAAGTGCAATAAAGTAAGCTCATCCAAACTAAACAAAGTACATAAACATGTTATGAAAAGATGGTTTGACCAACTTTGATTTCAAAATCCAAGAAAAATAGTGCAAAACACATTTGTTTTTCTTTTCCTTTTCTTTTATTTTTTTATGTTTTTATTTTTTGAAAAACAAAAACAACCTAGCATGAAATGCATGAATATTATGCAATGCAAATCCTAAAAATAAAAACAAACCAAAACAACAAAAGAATAATGGTCACAAAGAGTAGAGAGATGAAGCACAAGGACCATGTTAGAAAGACTCAATTTGATTGAGCTTTTTGCATCTAAAGCTTTTTAGATGCAACTCTAGCATTGGAGTTATTATTCTGATTAGAATGATGAGCAATTTTAGGATTGAAATAAAGGTTTAAAGTTTTTACCAATTCACCAATAAGTATCATAGGATCTTGTACTTGAGACACAGAAACTTTGCTCTTATTTACTCGCTTAGCAGCTTGCAACTTGAAACAGTTTGGACGGATGTGCCTAGACTTTCCACAAAAATGACAAACCCATGCAGGTCTATCATGCAACTTATCCTTAGGAAGGTTAAGAGTCTTAGGCTTGGATTCTTTGAGATCAACCCTAATCTTCCTAAGAGGAGCAACTTCCACTAGTTTGACAATCTCCCTCACAGAAGGCTCAGAAGAAGGAACAAAATTTGTGAAATGAGTTTTCAGATACGTAGATGCTTTCTACAAAACCTAGATTAGTTTTGTCTAAGGGAGACTTTTGTACACTTAGCATGTGATCAAGTTTAGAACTAGCAGACCTCTTAGTTTATTCTCTAGCAACAGATAATTCATGTTCTAAGTTCTTAACTTTGTCAAGCAACAACATGTTCTCAGTCTTTACCTTATCAAGCAATTCATTAGCATCAAACAATTTCAAGAGCAAATTCTTCTTATCAAGTTCAAGAGAAGCAATTTTTTGTAAGCCTAAATCAACATTCATAGCATCTTTAGCATCAACCTTGCATAGTTTATTATAGGCTTCTTGCAAATCAGCATTCTCAGAGAGTTCCCCAGCTGAAGGGTTCTCATCAACCACAACACTTTCATCAAATACAGCAGTAGCTGTGAAAGCAATGAAGTTTCCATCCTCATCACTACCAGACTAATTATCAGAAATTTCATTATCACTAAGGGTTACAGCCATAAACTTACCCTTTGATCTCAAATATGTAGGACATTATGATTTCACATGACCAAATATGTAGGACATTATGATTTCACATTATGATTTTACCTCTTGCCCTTTTGTTATTGTTCCTAAGAAAGTTCCTAAAATTTGGCAATATAAGCAATCTCTGTAGTGGAAAGCTCGTCATCAAATCCATTCCCTTCAACATCGTCAATTGACTTAAGAGCCATTGATTTGGATTTGTTTGTCTTGGGTAGGTCTAACTAATAGGACTGAAGAGATCCTACAAGTTCATCAACAGGGATGGAGTCAACATCCTTACTTTCAATGATGACAGTCACTTTTGGTCTAAAGTCCTCAGTCATGGATCTAAGTATCTTCCTAACAATCTTAGGTTGATCATAGATTTCACCCAAATTATAAGCGGAGTTAACAATATCATTCAATTTAGCATAGAATTCATCAAAAGATTCATCATCAGACATTCTAATACTTTAAAATCTAGAAGTTAACTGCTGCAACTTATTAATTTTGACAGTCTTTGTGCCTTCATGCATAGTTTGGAGAATAGTCCAAGCAGTATAAGTAACATCAGCATTAGAGATTCTCTTGAATTCCTCCATAGAAATAGCATTAAAAATAGTATTCATGGCTTTGCTACTAAAAGCGGCTGCTTCTTTCTGAGAGGTTTGCCACTTACTAACTAAAGTAGTGGGCTTCTCCCATCCACACTCAACAGAATTCCAGACTCTCTCATTAATGGATTTCAGGAATACTTTCATCCTTACTTTCCAGTAGCCATAGTTGTTCCCATCAAAGTGAGATTGGATCACAAGAGAATGACCGTTTTCCATGACAACAGGGGTCAAGGACCAACTCTTTGATCAAAGGATCTATACACTAGAGCTAACTTGCTCTAATACCACTTATAAAGTTTTAGACCCCTTAAACACAAACAGATTAACCTAGTTATTTAGCCAAGTGATTAACTTAGGTAAATTATTCAGATCTAGGTTAACACAAGTAAATCATATCATTGACAAGTGTGGAAAATAAAGAACACAACGATATGATAACCCTAGAAAACCAAACCGGTAAAAAACTTGGGGAAGATTTAACTTAGCTATCCTCAAGGTAAAACAAGATCCACTATGAAAGAATTGAAGTTTACACAATAGTGAGTTAGACCACTAACATCCTATTGATACCTCGAGTAGGAAACTTACTACCATGACCACGTGACAACTCCGAGTCCACGGACTACTTCTTTCTCAAATCCACAGCATCCACAAATACACCACTTGTATTTCTTGAAGTTCCTTATGCAGCAACTGAAACAATCATCAAGCTCTCGAAATCAATCTTGATCTTGATAACCCTAAGTATGTATGAATGCAAACACCTCTAAATCTCACAAGAGATTCACCCACATAGCATAAACAACAACACTAAAATGTGGCTAGGGTTTTCCTATTTATATGAAGTATAAAACATAAAACCCTACACGTCAAACAGGCTTGGGTTGAATTGGAAAAATTCTACAGAACACGAGCTTCAATCGATCGAGTCTAATTTTCGATCGATCGAGCCTTGCAAAAAGTAAACAGTAATTTTTTGAAATTACTCGATTATAACTTTACATTAAACATACTTTGAGCAGCCTAAGTCTAGACTCTAAGTTTTGATCATGGTTTGCCAACATTACACATTGAAGTTCTAATACATTTAGATCCTAAATCCTTAGAACCTAACAAGAAGTAATTGGGGACACCTTTAATCTTTACTCCAATTCCACTTTTTGCCGAAGAAGTGTGGTCTTTCAATCAGTTATATGTGTTTGTCAAAGTGTCTAATACTCACATACACCATTTCATGTTCTTACCATTCATACAAAAAAATTTGTATGTTTCTCTCCTTATAACTGATTATCTAATTGGGCTAGCTTTTTAAGCCTTTTCAATTGGGCTTTATTGTGTGGCTTGAAATGGGACCAAAAGGGACAAATAAGACACTAGCTCCAATAGACCTTGGACTTTTCTGTCAACTCTTAACAAGTCCAAAGTTACCATTAACTATATTTAGTAACACTTTATAAATATAGTTTCACTCTAGGCCTTATTTATAAATTATATCCCAAGCCTTTATTATACATAAAACTCCTTCTTAAAATATTCATAGTAATACAAAGTCATGAATGTAGGCTGCCACCTTGTAAATTACTACATCTTAATCCTTAAATACCCGATTTAATCCTTTAAGTTATTCATCATATATTTATGAAATTCAATTATATAAATATATACTTTAGTAACTCCTTACTAAAGTGGTTAGGCCTAATACTCTGAATAATCAAACCCATTAAACTTATCTCAAGGGAATCTTTTATATCTCTATTAAGAGACTATGAATTCCATTTTGAGAATATATGTTCTATCAATACTAAATGTGACTGCCTAACATACTGAGATTTTGATTGTGACTTTAGACCTCACTCTTGATATATCAAAACCACTTACACTTCATGATCAAGTCCATTATTCTCTCAGGATTAAGAGTTCATATAAATAGAAGTCGGGAGTTTATTATTCATTTGACAGTCGTTAGGAGAATAATAAATCTCACAGTGGTCCAGTTCAATATGTTTTAACTTTTAAAACATATCAACATACCAACTAGAAATCTTTATTTCCATCATCAAGATAAATCATCTTAGTTGATATATTATAGTCTTCGCAGATGAAATGCCCAATTTCATTACTAACTACGAACTAAAATTATGAATTTATAAAGAAGTTGTGATTTATATCTTCTGTGACTAAATTGCGTAAATCACATACTATGCATCTCATGGACTATATGATAATGTTCAAATATTTATGTTACCATTATTTTTAGATAATAATAAAACAAGTTTATTAACCATAACATTAAGTCATACATAGCATCATACAATAGGATTTAAGGGCACACATTCTAACACTAAGCCCAAAGAGTCCAATACAATGAATTTGTAGAGAGTGGGCTAGAAAAATAGGCTTTAATGAATTAAATAGTAATTACAGTGAGCCCAAATGATAAGAAAACAAGAACAAACTGGTTTTTCACAAAGAAAATCGTCTTCGGCACAGTCTGAGGAGACTAGTTCTTATGTATATATCTTTTGAATTTAGTTACAAGTCCAGTTCTTGTTGCTACAGTGTTTTTTCTTTCAAATCTCCGATCCCCCCTGCAAGGGGCTTCTTTCTCTATTATATATACCCCTTTCTTCTTCATCTCCACCGTCCACATATAGGTCAAGTTGTTGGCTTTGATCCTTGTCTTATTAGCACCTTCCTGAAGTCCTTGGGAGTAGTTGTAAGGCTGCTGGCCACTGTTTAGGTATCACCTTCACATTAATGCAGCTAAAGGGTTAGCTGCAGAGCATTCAATACAGTGGTAGCAGCTTTCTCTTATTTCTTAGCTTCCCTTTATCCTATATTTCCCTGATGTTTATCCTTATCAGTAGAACATTTTTAAGCGTTGCCCTCGAGGGTAGAGCAATACTTCTAACCTCTACTTTGCTTAGCCAAGGAGGTATTCCTCCTTAGACTACCTTCCCAAACCTTCACAGTCATAGTTTGCTCGTGGGGCTCTGACTTTTATGTCTTTCCTATCGTTTATCTGTCCTCAGACTACTAAATGTCCTCGGACAAAGCCCACGGCCCAATATATACTCTTGGGTCCTTTATCCCTACACTTACATTGACCAGAGAATCAAGTTGGACTCAAACAACTTGAGTCTTTTATTGTAAAATGCTGATTAGATTTTTAAAGTGCACCAAGTGCCAATAGGAACTGAAAAAACATCAAATGACACTTAAGTACTCTGTTTTGAAATTAAGTCTATATTTTTAAAGTGCATCGAATGCCAATTGGCACTCAAAAAACATCAAATAACACATAAGTACTCTGTTTTGAAATTAAGTCTTTATTCTCTTGATTTAGTTGAGATGCAACTTGATCTAGTCATTTTCAAAGATAAATGCCAAATAATTTAAGCATTGAGGAGCATATAATTCACTCCAACTTATCTACCAAGGATTTTCACCTATATAGATTGAGGAGGTATCCTCAAATTCAAAGCACATTCAACATTTGAGTCCAAGAGATAGATTTCAAGAAAGTGTCTTAGAATCCCTAAATTTATCTTGAATTAACTCCCAACCGCCTCCATAAATCTTAAACATAAAATAGTCATTGCATCATTTAATAAGCATGCATATTTATTGACAGACATTTAATAATTAAACTGAAAGTATTTTATTATTAAGTATATTTAATGAGTGCAACGTCATTTAAAAAGCAAGTATACTTACTGTTACACATTAACTACACATATTTATTAATGTAAGAAAAAATCGTT
This sequence comes from Castanea sativa, assembly GCF_040712315.1. NCBI lineage: Eukaryota > Viridiplantae > Streptophyta > Magnoliopsida > Fagales > Fagaceae > Castanea > Castanea sativa. The sequence goes on along the minus strand of NC_134019.1, from coordinate 31,036,830 downwards.
ATTGCAAATCATTTCTCAAAAGGTAATGCTACAACCACAAACTATTTTACAATATCTTTACAAATTATTAATGTGGCAAATTCTAACTAGTTCTCATCTAGCTCTATTACTAACATCACATTTTGACTTACTAACAATCACTCATATCATCATCATTTTGTAAAAAGTTTATGAAATAGTTTGTAACTTTAGCTTTTTCCTTTTTCGAACAAGCATGTTTTGGCTAAAGATATTACTTAATTATGATAAATTAATTATCATCAAGATATTTTACATGCAAGTATATTTAATGTAGGAGCATTAATTATGTGTATTTATTAATGTAAGACAAATTAATTAGTGCAAGTATTAAACAAGCATATTTATTGCAATAAATTTTTTGATCGATTTATTGCAAGAAATTTAAAGGAAAATGTTAACGAATGCCTTAATGACATTAGTTTAGGAATTATTTTTACAAACATTTTATGGGAAAATGATAAAGAAATTAATTATTCTATTAGCTTTTTATATTTCCCATAAAAGTGGTATTAAAACTTTTTAAATATGATTTATTAGCAATCTCTCTAAAAGAACCCCTTAACATGACCCAGATTTAAAATCAATATTTAGAAAAAATTATTTTCAGATACATTTAATGAGTCAAGAGATTTAATAATCAAGTATATTTAATGTTGAATATTTAACAAACCATTTGAATTAGGTTAATGAGTGCCAAAAATGAAAAGTAAAAAAATTGCATTTACCTTCCTTGATTATTGAAATTGCATTAAACTCCTTGTATTTCAATGTTACAAAAAAGTCATTGGTTTTTTTTTTTTTAAATAATAATTATCTTTCGGACAAAGTTTAGTTACAAAATTAGTTGTAGCGCATGCTACAACCTTGCTCAATAAAATAAACATTATTACATATTTTAGAAATATAATCTTTGAATTGCATATTTTTTACGCTCTTAATACACATGTCAAATTTTGTGCCAATTGAATATTATTTACTATATGATCTATAAACTTATATTTTATGCATAATTTTAAACTAAAAAAATTTTCAATTTAAACAATTTATTGATGACATAGCTTTGATCTTAATTTTCTAGAAATTTCGCAAGTATGAAGAATATAAGAAGAAATGTGATTTAATGGTGGATTTGTCAAAATTCACCTCCAATAAAAAGATATTGAGTAAGGTTGTGTAGCCTAAGACTATAAACAATTTTGTAATTAAACTTTGTCCTTACCTTTCTTACGACTTAAAACAGATACATCCACTAAAGGAACTTTAAAAAAGATTATAATATTTGTATATTTTTGCATTAATTCTCCTTTCCAAATGGAATTCCTATTTTATTATCTATTACTAATGGATTAAAATATAAGCTTATATTCACTAACAAAATGTGTTTTCAGTGATGAAAAAATTCGTCACTAAAAGTCTAGTTTTTCATATTTAAGGACCTTTAACTACGAAATCTACTAATTAGTGATAAAACTCATTTCGTCGTTGAAACCCCATCACTAAAAGTCCTGGCGACAAAAAATTTCGTCACGATAAGTCCGATTTGTTTATAAAAAAAATACTTTTAGTGAAGAAAATGTTTCGTCGCTAAATGTTTTCCTCGCTAAAAACAATATTCAGTGACGAAAATATTTCATCACTAAAAACACTTTAGTTTATTAAATCATATTTAGTGACGAACAATTTCATCACTAAAACTATTTTTGGGTATATATAGTGATGAAAAAATTCGTCACTAAAACTATTTTAAAGAAAACCCAAGCACATATAGAGATGAAATTTTCGTCCCTAAAACCATTTCTTACAAAATTCTGCTACATTTAGCGATGAAATATTTCATCACTAAAACAATTTTTTGTTGCTATATTTGTGAAGGAAAAATTCGTCGCTAAAACTTATTTTCTATTTTTATTTTTTTCATGGCTTTGATATTAACCTGTAACCTGTCATTACATTATTAAAACCTCACATTTGAATAATACTTTTTATTTCAATAACACATTTATAAAAAAAGATCCATTCATTCCACAAGTAAAAAATAAAACAAGTATTCAATTCAAACTCCTTCCATACAATAATTGTTTGCAACACATATAATAACTCAAGATGTTTTATAACAATACAAAAAGTGTAGCATAATATAATTAGAACTAACGGATGATGTCCTCATACGTCTTCAAGTACTGCCAAAAGTAAATCCCTTAAAAACCATCAATAAGAAATCTGCACAAATATAAAAACAATACTACATTAAAATCATAAAGTAAAAACATTAACTATGTTATAAGAAACATTTCTAACAATGCATTAAGTGTATCCACACCAATGAATTAAAATCACAACCCTAATATATAAGTTGTAGAAAGCAAATATAAATTTTCAAGTGTAATATAATACAATTAGTTTCAAATAATGCATCAAAAAAAGTAGTCATACCATGTAGTGTGAGTCAATTGCTAAAGTAAAGTACTAACTACTAAGTGTTTTAACTTGAAGATGAACCATTCCCATAGGTAAGAGCGTCATCATAATCCTTGCTCCTCAAAGAATATTCTTTTGGACCTCTTCTTGCTTAGCTTGTGCCTCTTGGTCCCTAGCTCACTCCTCTTGGTCCCTAGCTCTTGCCTCTTTGAGCTCAATTATCTCACTTTCTAGTTGTTGGATATACTCCACTGAGGAACTAGATAAGGCGGTGGTTACTAGAGAAGAGGAAGGTCTCATGCCAAGTCCTTCTATAATACCGGACTTCTTCTTAAAAATCAAGTTTGAGATCTCCTCTTGTGTAAGGGGAATTGCATTAGGATCTTGACAATGATCCTCTTCCACTTTGAGAATAGTTTCCTATCATTTGAAAGAGAGAAAGAAACAAACAATCATAACATTAATACTGCATATGTTATAGCTTTACAAACATGATATGAATGGAATGATAGGGATGGAATTATACACATACATATGCCACTTCATTCCCATGGTGTATCCACATATTTGTATTTGGATTGAAATGAACATCTTTGAAGATTTTTGCCAACTCAGGAACTTGACCGCCATTATTATTTTTCTGATTAATTAACATTCAAGTGTTAGATAGATATAGTTAATTAATCACAACATGTAATATATTGAGGTTTAACAAAATGAAAAAACATGCACCTTCTCATCAACCCTAACAGCAAGTGCCTTTGTCCCGCATCTATGTTTGTCTGAAGTTTTCTTCCTATTTTCAGAGTTCTTTCTTGATTTTTCCTAATAAGGAACATTCAAGATATTTATTAAATCATGAATAAAACAGTATACATTTACTTCATCTAAGTATTAAGCTAATCATTTGACAACATAATATAGTAAACATTGGATAATAATAATATACGTATAAATAATTTACCATCCAATCCTTATTGGTCCATTTCCCATCAATGAGTCCAGTCCACTGCTCAAGAGTGGCATTCTTTGGCAGGTGGCTTCTTGCATAGTCAGCACCATGAGATTGTATGAGCTTTTTATAAGCTTGGTGCAACTTGTTGGAGGTGCAACTTGTTGGAGCTGCAACTCAATAATCTTCCACATTTTGTATTTAATGCTTTCGTTACCAAGTTGGAATCTCCTTGTAGCTCAAATTGATCCTGTAAAATGAAGTGTATATGTATTATAAAAATATTATTATATGAATTTAATATGCTTAGTGACAACAAAGATAAGTTAGACGTTATCAATGTAAATTTAACGCTATATTTTGAAGCACCACATCTCTAGTAGCAACATCAAGACTTTTCCAATTTTTCACATTGTAATTGGGCAAATTACTTCGCACTTGTACGCCAATTTAATCGACAAGCTTGCATACATTCTTCCCAACATGAGCATCATACTCTATAACTATACGTACTGGCAGCTTACCACTTTTTCAACAAGTGCCCGTACTGCTATACCACGTGTTGTTTCATGGGTATTTCTTCTAGAAAATCCTATTTAAACATTATCAATATTAAATTAAGTGAAGTATAATCTCAATAGTAAAGACAGGGTGCAGTTGTAATTAAGTATGTTCTATGTAATTACTAGTCGTGCTAGTAAATGCGTCGGTAGCTTGCGCCTCTGCACTAGAAGAACTTTGAGCGAGAGGATTTGCTTCAGGAGGTGTTTTCGTAGATTGGACCACCGGGATAGATGCCTCACCTCGTGAGCGTGTAAGCCATCCTGGTGCCATCTGTAACTAACAAACATACATATAATGGAACAACAAAGTTATTACAAATAATGGAACAACAAAGTTATTATCATCTATTGTACCCTATGGAACATCTATTGTACCTTATGGATTATAGAATTAGATGACTTATCATCATTGTCATTGTCACCAATAGGTGGTATATAATCATCATCTACCTTAACACTAGCTCTACTTTTTTTTCCCTTTTGCACAATTGGACTAAGCAGAATCCTTTAGAGAAGTTGAGATGTGCTTCGATTCCAAAGCATCAATTCTCTCTTGGTTTTGCCTCATTCTATCCTATTATTATATATTGTGAGATTCATGTTTATTTAGTTATGGTTAGTAATATATTGTTATATATTGTCTTCACGTTTACTTATACCTATAGCTATATATTACGTGTACTGATAATCTTTAAAATGCAAGTATTGTTTCATTACAATTAAGTTTGAACATGCATATGTAGTACTGATTCATTAAAATTGTGTATGATAATATATATATATATATATATATATATATATTTATGTTTATATTTAGTTATTTAATTTCTTACGTAATTATATATTTATATAGATGTCAAACCTTACAAAACTTGAATTTGCTGCCCTTGACATCTCGGGCAAGAATCACTTGTCATGGACCCTTGATGATGAGATTCACCTAGAGGCAAAGAACCTTGGAGATACAATTAAGGATGGCAATCAAGCATCCCTGCAGGATCGTGCAAAATCAATGATTTTTATTCGCCATCATCTCCATGAAGAATTAAAATCTGAGTACCTTACAGTGAAAGACTCTCTTGTCGTATGGAATGATTTAAAAGAAAGACATGAGAATAAAAAATCTATAATCCTCCCAAAAGCTTGTTATAATTGGTTAAACTTGAGGTTGCAAGATTTTAAAAGTGCGAGTGAGTACAATTCTACACTTTTTAAAATAATCTCACTATTAAAATTATGTGGGGAAAAAATCACTGAGGAAGACATGTTAGAGAAAATATTTACTACATTTCATGCCTCGAATATGCTCCTGCAACAACAATATCGAGAGTGTAAGTTCACAAAATATTCTGAACTGATATCATGTCTTCTAGTGGCTGAACAAAATAATGAGCTTTTGTTGAAAAACCACCAATCTCACTTGACTGGTTCTACTCCATTCCCTGAAGTGAATGGAACTCATCTTGATATCTTTGATTTTTTTTTGAGGATGTTGATGGAAATTTTGATAATTTGATTAGTGATGGAAATGTCCATACCAAATAATTATTTCTCTTTCATTATATTATGGCATTGTAATAAGTATTTGATATGTTTTATTTATGTTTAAAGTAATAAAGTTTAATTTATGTTTTGCATATATGAAGATGCATGGGTCATACTAGTAGAATCAATTCCAAGATAAATAGAGAAGATTTTTGTCTAGTAGACAGTGCAACAACTCATATGATCCTTAAAGATAAAAAATATTTTCAAATTATGCAAAGCCAATGTCAATACCATATCAGGTTCATCAAACTTAATTGAAGGCTCTAGAAGAGCGATTATCATGTTGCCAAAGGGCACAAAACTTTGTATTGATGATGCTTTGTATTCTTCTAATCAAGCAGAAATTTACTCAGCTTTAAGGATATATGTTATAATGGTTATCATATTGAAACTAATAACAAGGCAGTAAATAGTTTCTTTATATTACTTCAATAGGATCGGGCCAGAAGCTCATTAGAAAAACTGTATATTTTCTCTTCTAGGTTATATTATACTACAATGAGAGTAGTTGAAACAAATGTTACAATACACCAGAAGTATTCGGACCCAAAGGTTTTTATGCTTTGGCATGATCATCTTGGACATCTAGGATCAATAATGATGTGTCGAATTATTGAAAACACTCACAGACATCCCTTAAAGAACCAAAAGATTCTTTTACCTAGTGATTATCCATGTAGTGCATGTTCTCAAGGTAAATTAATTACCAAACCATCACATTCAAAGATTGTTGTTGAATGTCCATCTTTCTTAGAAAGAATTCAGGGTGATATATATGGACCAATACACCCACCTTGTGGTCCATTCAAGTATTTGATGGTTTTAATTGATGCATCAACTAGATGGTCACATGTATGTTTACTTTCTACTAGAAATGTTGCATTTGCTAGGCTTCTTGCTCAAATAATTAGGTTGCAAGCATAATTTCCTAATTATCCAATTAGGAAAATTCGTTTAGATAATGCTGGTGAATTCACATATCAAGCTTTTGATGACTATTACATGTCAATTGAAATTGATGTTGAACATCTTGTTGCCCATACACATACATAAAATGGTTTAGCTGAATCACTTTTTAAGAGACTTCAAATTATTGCTCGACCTTTGCTTATGAAATCAAAATTACCAGTTTCTGCTTAGGGTCATGCTATTTTACATGCTGCATCATTAGTTTACATTAGGCCATCTGCTTATCATAAATTCTCACCATTGCAACTTGTATTTGGCCAACAATCAAATATCTTTCACTTGCACACATTTGGTTGTGTTGTATATGTACTTATTGCACCCCCACAATGCACTAAGATGGGTCCTCAACGAAGACTTGGAATTTATACGGGTTTTTCATTAGATATCTTAAGCCTCTAACTAGTGATGTTTTTAAGGCACGTTTTGAGGATTGTCATTTTAATAAAACAATCTTCCCACCATTATGGGGAGAAAAGTCGTTGCCTGAAGCACGACGTGAGATTACTTGGAATGTTTTGACTTTATCTCATCTTGATCCTCGTACAAATCAATGTGAACTGGAAGTTCAAAGGATTATTCATTTACAAGGAATTGCAAATCAATTACCGGATGTATTCACCGGCAATAAGAAAATAGTGAAATCTCATATTTCGGCTGCTAATACTCCAGCACGGATTGAAGACCCTATAGGACAATCAGTTAATACAGCAACAAATGAATCAAAGCCACACTTGAAGCATGGAAGACCTGTCGGTGTTAAAGATATAATTCCCCAGAAGAGAAAAATACAAGAAAAACAAGTTGCAGCCCATAAAGAAGCTATTCCTAGGAAACAAGTTACAGAAATAATTGATCTATCCAAGACTTATGAACAAAAATCTCCTGAAAATAAACCTCTTGAAGAGTTATCCCCTAAAGAGGATTAGGTACCTGAAAATAACGAGATCTCAATACATTATGTACATACAGGAGAAATATGGGATAGAAATAAAATCGTTGTCGACAACATATTTTCATATAAAGTTGCCTTTGATATTACCAAAAGTAATGAAAATGAATATGAACCACAAACTGTTGATGAATGTCAATGTAGAAATGATTGGCCAATGTGGAAAGAGGTGATTCAAGCAAAATTAAATTCACTAAGTAAACGTGAAGTTTTTGGACTTGTAGTCCGAACACCTAAAGGTGTAATGCCTGTTGGATACAAATGGGTATTAGTACATAAACGAAATGAGAAAAATGAAATTATAAGGTACAAAGCGCGACTTGTAGCACAAGGCTTCTCGCAGAGACCTAGTATTGATTATGAAGAAACATATGCTCTTGTAATGGACGCAATTACATTTAGATTTTTAATTAGCTTGGTAGCAAAAGAAAATTTAGATATGCAATTAATGGATATTGTTACAGCATATCTGTATGGATCATTAGATAATGATATCTACATGAAAATCCCTGAAGGATATAAAATTTCTAAAACATATAATCTTACATCCCGAAGTATGTATTCTATCAAGCTACAAAGATCCTTATATGGGTTAAAGCAATCTGGGCGAATGTGGTATAATTGCCTCAGTGACTATCTTTTGAAAGAAGGATTTGAGAATAATCCAATTTGTCCATGTGTTTTTATTAAAAAATCAGAATCTGGATTTGCTATTGCTGCAATATATATGTTGATGATTTAATCTTGTAGGGACTCCAGAAGAGTTAACAAAAACAGCAAATGGTTTAAAGAATGAATTTGAGATGAAAGATCTTGGTAAGAAATTTTTTTTTGTCTTGGCCTGCAAATTGAACATCTTCCAAATGGAATTCTTGTTCATCAATCAACGTACACAGAAAAAGTCTTGAAGAAATTTTACATGGATAAAGCTCATCCTTTAAGCACTCCAATGGTGGGTCGGTCACTTGATATCAAGAAAGATCTATTTCAACCACAAGAAGATGATGAAGAAACTCTTGGTCCTAAAGTACCATATCTTAATGCAATTGGTGCTTGGATGTATCTTACAAATTACACAACCTGATATAGCATTTGCAGTTAACTTACTAGTTCGACACTAACTCGAAGACATTGGAATAGAATTAAGCCTATTTTACGTTATCTTCGTGGGACTACTGATTTGGGATTATTTTATTCAAATGGATCAAAACCATAGTTAGTTGGATACGCTAATGCAGGTTACCTTTCTGATCCACACAAAGGCTGATCATAAACAGGATATTTATTTACTTATGGAAATATTGCTATTTCATGGAGATCTGTTAAGCAAACAATTTCTGCTACTTTCTCAAATTATGTAGAAATTAATGCAATTCATGAAGTGAGTCGTGAATGTGTTTGGTTGAGATCAGTAATTCAACATATTCATGAGAACTGTGAATTATCATCAATAAAGAATAATCCAACGATATTATACAAAGATAATGTCGCTTGTATCACTCAAATTAAAGGAGGCTATATCAAGGTTGATAAAACCAAGCATATTGCACCAAAATTCTTTTATACATATGAGCTCTAGAAGAGTAGCTATATTGACGTCAAGCAAATACAATCATGTGATAATTTGACTGATATGTTCACTAAGCTATTACCAACTACGACTTTTAAGAAGATGGTGCATAACATTGGCATACGTCAACTTAAGGATATTTTTACCATGAACAATGGAAGTTCTATGTACTCATGAGGGGGAGTAAACTTTCTAAAGGATGTATGCTGATTGTACTCTTTTTCTTTCGCTAAGGTTTTTTCCTACTAGGTTTTCCATTGCAAGGTTTTAATGAGGCAATCCTAAGGCACTAGAAGTTATACAAGAATATTGTACTCTTTTTCCTTAGCCAAAATTTTTTCCCACAGGGTTTTTATTTGGCAAGGTTTTAATGAGGCATATTCTTAGAAAGTGGTCATCCAAGGGGAAGTGTTAGAAATATTGGAATGTGTAAACTTTAGAGAATGAAAAGGTTACTTGGGATGTGTAAAGGGTGAAATGTATTAAGCCTATAGGGTAGATGTATATTCATAAGTGTACTCATTATTACAACCTTATCTCATAAACTCTACAAGCATTCTAAGGTCCTATAAATATGTGGGATTACTTTTTTGTTATTGTACACACATCTAAGAGAGATCAAAAGAATTGTGGATGACCACTTGAATATAAGAGTTTATTAATATATATTTCTTGTTCCTTTTACTTTGTTTTATATATTTCTATGATTTCACAACACCAAAGATTTATTTTGAAATTTTATTGACCACCCCATATCTTTAAAGGAAATACTAATGAATGCCCTCAGGGTATTGGTTAATAATCCATTTGAATAAAACTTTTATGAGAAAAGGAAAAAAATAATAATTAATGTTTTGACAGCTTTTTTTCATTTCTCATAAAAGTAGTATCAAAACTTTCCTAAAATGGATTGTTAATCAATTCCCTAAAGGTACTCGTTAGCATGACCATATTTTAAATATACAAAAACCTCCTTAGTTTTTGCAAAATAAACTACAATCACCTCTCCTCCAACTTAACATTGCTAAATCCATTAAATGAATTTATAAAATTTTATATTTCCTCTTTATCCTCAGTTTCAAATGAAATTCTCATTTTTGAATCTATAACTAATGGGTTAAAAAGCAAAAAGATGAATTATTTAACCGAAATTCTATAACAACCTAAAATAAGAAAAGTTCAAAAATATAATATTGCAAGATTCAAGGAAATATAATATTTTCCATCAAGAAATCACATTAGGAAAATATAAAAAACTTATGGTGGAGCACTATGTTTTCCCTCTTAATGAATTTGAGCTAAATTAAGAGCTACAAATAAACTACGAGAAGTGTTCGCATCATTCATCGAGTTGCAACAGTGCTCTTTCTGACTGTATGTTTACAAAAACTAATGAAGGGCAGAGGCTGAAGGGTGTTTTGGAGGAAATTGCTTGAATTGTATCCTTTAATCATTGCCAATTATCAATACATAAGGGAGGACTATCCCACCATTAATTTTGGAGCTTATTGTTGACCTTTAGATTAAAAGGAAGTAAAAGTGAAAGGAAAAACATTGCTTAGTGTTAGTGGATCACTAAGCATGGGGCAGGGGGGGGGGGGGGGGGTGTATTTTGTCTTGCTATTAGTCTGGCACCAAAGCCATTGACAAAAATAACATCAACATTCTTCCTTAGAATTCCCCAAAAAATATTATGTTTCTTTGATGACCTATTTTGAATCTTGCAACATTCTTGTCCTTTTTGTATTTTTCTTTGTTATTGAATTTGGATTAAAATAAATTTATCTTTTCTCTTTTCCATGAATTTAATGAGAGAGAGAGAGAGAGAGAGAGAGAGAGAGATTTTCATTTAAAAAGGAAGGGCAAAAGAGGAAATATGCAAAATTTAAGGAATTTTTTCTTTTTTGTTAGTATATATAATGTTCTCCTCGAGCAATAGGGAGGTGAGTGTAGTTTATTTTGAAAAAATATGGAGGTTTATGTACAATTTGAATCAAGGGAGTGTTTATTATGGTTTTAGAAAATCTGAAGGAGGTCAGTGCAGCTATCCTAATGTAGAATTAAGGTGAATTTAATACATTTAGTAATACATAGAATATGAATATGCTTTGTATACATATAACTGAATAACCTCTATTATAAAGTAAGCTAAAAAATGCATTTCAAATGTAACAAAAATATTTTCTTTTTTTTTAGAAATAATTACAACATGCTGTTAACCATGCAGCTTGAACTTTTTCCCTCTAGACCTCCAACTACTTTGTACATGGGGAGGTGCCAATTCAGCTACAAGGCCTTTGGCAACAAAAATATTTTCTAATCATCACAAAATGAAATAAAGGATAGCATTCTAGTTTTATTGTTTTGTCCTTGTTCTTGCCCTTCTTTTACCAACCCATGGCCTGCCCCATTAGGCTAGTGAGCTATCCATGGGCCTCAAAAGTATTGAGTTGGATTGCTCATTAGCCCAATGGACTAGCAGGTTATTGGGTCGGGCTATAAACCATGAACTATTTGATGACCTTTATTCACAGTACTTGCAACAATGCTTACAACAATAAGCATGAATTTTCTAGACAACAATTTTGAAAAGTTCTATGAATTTTCTTTATAGTGTGTATTACGAAAGTTGTAGTAAAATATATTACCAAGAAAGATGTCAATAAAATGACAAAATTGAAAAGCCACTATTAACAAGACACAATCTTCAAATCACTTGTTAAAATGGTCACTAGTCGTTAAGAGCCGTTAACTATCACTTTGGCACCTTTTTTTATTTTTTGCAAAATTCGGAAACCTTCACTTAATCTACCTGCGATCTCGATCGAATGAATTTCATTTTGCTTGAGTGAATTGTCTTTCACTTGAGCAAACTATTCAATAAATCTAAAAACCCTCAAATAGGGGGTAAATTCAACACAATCCGCAAACCCGACACGACATAATATGATGGATTGAGGTTTAATGGGTTCGTGTCATAAGAAAGTTTATTTGTCACATATACACACACGCACAAGCTCATGTAAATTGCATTTTAGATCCCTCTAAATATCAAAATCCATTCATATAAGTCATAAGTGATATTTTGACAGGAAAAAAAGAAAGCTTTAAAAATTGTTTACTTTCGTGCAAAATGTAAAATTTTAACAAATAGATGCGGTTTAATGAAGATTTGTAAAATCTTCTTTTGACTAAAATGGTGTTTCACATTCACAAAAGATTTACAGTGACAAAGATTCACCCAGAAAATAAAGCTACAAAGCGGATTTATTGAATATTCTGTAATTATCACAGAAAAATAAAAATTAAGGGCATTTCTGAAATATATGGAATAGATTGGGACGAGATTTTGTGTCCTGAATCCTGATACTTTTAAAATGTCTTACTGATTGAGCTCTACAACATAATTAAAAAACTAATTTTTGGGATATTATTTAGATGATCGCATGGTTCCAAACTTCCAATATCATGAATTGCAATGTGCTTTTTTTAATGGTAAAAAGTTATGAACTCTAAGTGGTCAGTTTTCTCTTGAGATCGTTAGAAACCAAAATCATGTCTATTATAAGTTAATCTTATATTTTCCTTTTTCTTTTATTGGGAAGAAAAAATACTACTCGTATATTGAACCAGCTAATAAGAGGAGCATGATTTGATGTCATCTTCCTTAATGTTAATGCTTATATAATATTTACATTTCTTCATGGATGCCAGAGGTCTCATGGGAGAAGGAAGTGGATGCCTCATAAGTTTCACATGGTTGTTAAAGCAAGACAGACTAGATCATAAACTTGACAAGCTCTGAATAATTACTTCTTAGATTGAGACTAACAAGTAAAACTCTAAAACCTAATTACACTAGAGTAACAAGTGACTTCAAAAGAATGATATTCCATAGGAAATCAAATTACTTTCTGCAAGCCAATCAAGAAGGTTTAAATTCCAGATCCACTAAGGAGAGTAGGAAAACAATTGCCAAATATGATCACTTTCAACCTTTGAAAAGTTCCAATCAGAACTTGTGCATAGGAACTTAATGCCGTTCAGATTTACAAAACTGAAAGAAAGAAACGACCTGTATCTACAAAATGTAGTTTCAAAAGCTCAAGCCAGTTCTTCAACCAAAAAATATGAAAATCTGAAAAGGGAGAAGAACATCACCATCACAGTGATGACATATTCCAACAGTCCAGCACCTATGTGAGTTATCCGGTAAGCAAACATCTAACATATATACAGCCACAGTAGTGACACCCATTGAAAGATTCGAGTTATTCAAATATTATGGTACTTACGGAAAATTGATTTGACTTTGCTTAAAGCTTCTAGTCATGCACTGAACTACGATTAAGATTTCAGCACCCTCTCAATGGCAGCCACATAGAACTCCTTTGGCATGGTACCTACCACAGAATCACGTTTCTCCCCATCCTTAAACAGCAAAACCACAGGTACAGCCTTAATTTCGTAGTCCTCAGCGATCTCTGAGTCATTATCAGTGTTGAGCACAAAGCATTTAAGTTTCCCAGAATACTCTGCTGAAATCTCATCAATCACCCGGTGGACCATCCTGCAAGGGCCACACCAACTCGCATAAAATTCAACAAGGACAGGGATTTCACTCTTCAGAATCGACTTCTCCCACGATTCTTTTGTAACTGGAGCTGCACATATTAACATTATATTGTCAGGAGGGACATCCAATGTTTTAATCTTTGTGTCTCATTAGCCTCACCTACATTTCAGAAAAAAGCTACTCTAAGTAATAGAAGCAGTATACCAAACCACAGATGCGTCAAGGCAGCATGTATCATTGCCTTGAGTACACATTCAATATTGCAGGCAGAAAACACTCAAAGCAGAGAGATATATTTCTCACTCTCAAAAATGTCATACCTTATGTGAGTGGAAATTTTTTTGGCAAATCATGATCTAATCTAACACATTTATTGAGGAATTATACAAGATGCAGAAAAAATCAATGATCCCATCACCCTCAGTTGCTGCTCTTTAGTTACCAAAAAGGTTGCTATTCTTCCTTTGTTCTCTCAAATGCATTCAGATCTCACCCAAGGAATCCAAATTCAGAATTCAAACAGATATAATATACCAGAGTTTAACAAATGACAGAAAAATAAAGTGAGGAGAACTATAGGAAATAGAAATAAGAAAACTGGGAAATCCATTTCAAGAGAGATACTAATTAACATTTTTTTTATGATTAATTGATTCATTGAAAACGCACAAAAGGAACAACCCTAATACACGGGAAAAATACAAGAGAAACACCAGATTTGTGAATGAAAATTATAACTATCAATCAACTCAAACAATTAACATATGAAGGAAGTACATCCACAATAGGGAGCAATAATTTTATGGATCGAAGACCCAAAGGAACATTCTCACCAATATCTTTTCCAGAAGAAAGAATTCAACAAGAATTATTACTTTATTTCTAATGGAGACAGATATGAGAAAACAGGGATAAAGCCAAAAACAAATATTGCTCATCTTTATAGATAAATATAAATGAGAGAGAGAGAGAGAGATCCACACCAATCCAATATAATTGACTAACTGAACCATTAAAATTTTTGAAAATGAAAAAGGAAACCAAATCAAACATGCATTAGCTAATACATGCAACATCATTCCACCTTATAAATTGTAGATTTGAAAATCTAGCATGTAATAATCCATTGCTTTTTTAAGTTCTTAGGATAGTGTCATATGGAGTTCCGAAAGATAACTACAAGTGTTATATGAAAATGAAGTTTAAATTGAAAACCTAACATCCAAATATCCGATGACTGATGAAATCCAAAATGTAAACTGACAGCGGTCTTCCTATTTCTGTATCTAAGAAATCTCCAATAAAGGCATCCTGATTTAATAAACCATTGCATGCATTACTTGATCCCCTCACCATATATACCTTTGCTGTATCACAAGCAAAAATTATATTGCTTTTTTTCCCCTGAGATTGAATCCACCATCCACAAACAATTGGACCAACAAATAGGACACAATATACAGTTTAAAAATCATATTTTCACAAACTGTTATATTTGTAAAAATTTCCTATAAAATTGAATCAACTATTCCATTTAAACCTTTTATTCATTTATTTATTTTATGATGTAGATTATGTAGAACCTCAGCAAGGCAGGGCACTTTGGACCCATCCCTTGGGAAGTAAACCAAGGATACACGCCCCACCCGCTAGAACCGTGTATCAGGTAATCCAAGGGAACTCTTGTGGGGATCAAACCCAGGATGTCTTGGGTCTCACCCTGATTGGTCCTTCAAATCTTTTATGTTCACAGTTCTAATTAAAAGTTGGGCAACATGTCATTTTAAGCCCTACTTGTGTGACTTCAAGAGAAGCATTTTGAGAATTCTATTATCAATTCGCCACATATAGATTCACATTACTTCATTTATTCATTACAAAACAATCCAATCCAAGGAAAATGATCCTCTCCGTTTCAAATACTGTCCATTTGATCCATTTCATGGTCCAGGTTAGATTTCCCAAAGAAAAAAGCGTACGGCCAGTCACATCATTGATGTGTCAATCTATACATTGTTAGATGCAGAAAATTAAATCCGAACCATGAAATGGTCGAAATGAACTGTTTTTGAAATGAAGTGTGGATCATGTACCAAAATCCAAAGGCAAGGTGAATATATTTTGAGAAGGAAAAATAAAAAGAAAACAAAAATAAAAGCAGTATAAAAAAGCACCTTCCAAATATCAATTCGCAATTCTTTCGATTCAAGGCAGTTTAATCTTGATCCATTCGTTTCGACTTTTTTTTTTCTTATTGACAAGATACACATGCACAAGGCGGATCTTGAACCCTAAACTACTAATCCTCCAATCTGTTCCTACTAGAGAAAGAACTCCGAGCTCATTGGCCTAGTTTCTTGCTAAATTTTAATCTCAATCTTCAGTTCACAGTTCTACGACTTTACGATTTCGATCCAGTTACCAATGATCATGGCACACGATTAGACAGCAAGAAAGATGAAAAGAAAGTAAAGATTACAACTAAGACTTCTTTTAATCAAAGGTTTAGCAGCAGCAGAGAAATGCAATATGATCTACAAGTTTGTCTTTCTTTTTTTGTTTTCTCGGAAACCAAACAGAGAGCAGTAACTAATATTCACATGCATAATCATAAATCAAAGGCAACAAAATAGGTTGAATCAGACAGAGAGAGAGTACCTTTGGATTCGCGCGAGCAGAGAAGCTTGAGAGGGAGATGAGGAGATGGAGATGGAACCCTAGGGAAGGTGCGGGAATGGAAAGGGAATGAGGCGGGTCGGGTCGGGTTGGGCGAGAAGACGAAGGGGCGTTGAAGAGCGCGAGGGAGAGGGAGAGGGAGAGAGAGAGGAGCCGAAACTGAAAGAGGAGGAGAGGAAGCCATAGGCATTTGATTGGGCACCACAAACACAACACAAAGTAAGCGAAGTTGTTGTTGTAGCAGGAAAAATGAATGAGAGAGAGAGAGAGAGAAGACAAAATGGTGTACACTGCTCGGGTGCGATTTGAGTCTGATTGATTTGTATGATCAAAAATTGAAAAAAAAAAAAAAAAATACAGAGAGAGAGGGAGCGAGAGAGTGGTGGTGCACTTTTTTTTCTTTTTTTGGGGGGGGGGGTGTCCTGATCTGGTGAGGGTGATTGGTTGAATTAACAGACGAAATGGGTTTTCGTATATAGAGGGTCGGTAGGTAGGTAGGTAGAGTGGGAGAGTGGGAGAGTTAACGAGTTGTTACTGCAGCAGAGTTTGGAGTGGGAGAGGGACAGTTAAAAAAACACATAACTGAAAACAGGACACGCCCGGTGGGACTCGAACCCACAATCGCCTGATTAGAAGTCAGACGCCTTATCCATTAGGCCACGGGCGCTTCTTGGAAGTAATATCCCAATCAGTCATTATTAACTCATTACGTTCATATCTATCAATCAAGTAAAATTATGAAAGCCAATTGGACAGCTCCAGCAAAAAATATGTCCAATTTTTTTTTTTTTAACAAATCATTCTCTCTCTTAGATTACCCCTCTCATTAGCTCTCCCCCTTTATCTCATGTCTCTTCTTTGATAATTGATAGAAGCATTTGGGATAGGTGTCGTTGAAGCGCAATAGCCAAAATTGATCGTGGGTGGAGTTGAGTAGCCATTGGCAAGGTCGGCTGAACAATAGATACAATTTATGCAATCGCCTAAGACCCCCAAATAAAAAAAGGCTCTCACTTTTATATATATATATATATATATAGGAAAATTACACTTTACCACCCTAAACTATATCTCATATTACATTTTGCACCCTAAACTTTTCAAATGCACATTTTGCACCTTAAACTATGACAATTGTTACACTTTACACCCTACCGTTACATTTACTGTTAACTTGAATGAAAATTCAAAATTTATAGTGTAATAAGGAATATAGTTTAGGTGGTAAAACATAATTTATCTTTTGCTTTTAAAGCATTGAAAAGAGGGGAAATTAGGCCTTTCACGTGTTGTCATACTTTTCCATCTAAGTTAATAGCAAACTTAACGTTGAGGTACAAAATGTAACAATGGTCATAGTTTAGGGTGCAAAAAATTCATTTGAAAAGTTTATGATGCAAAGTGTACCATGAGATATAGTTTAGGGTGGTAAAGTATAATTTTTCCTATATTTTAATTAAAAAAATTGTCATTTTACTGGTCAATAAAATGTATTAAAAATGCCCCATTGTATCCTAATGTGCGGAAGATTAAAGGGAAAAAAATAGTCAAAATTTAGCTAACAAAATTAAATTTTAGGAGACAAATTTATTAACTCATTCTTGAAATATGCTAAAATCAAAATTAATACCAGACAAATTCATTAATAACACAATGTAATTGTCTTGAAATATGCTAAAAGTAGAGATTATAAATTTCTAAAACAAAAGAAAAAATCTCTCATCTCTCTATCTCTCTGCCTCTCCATCTATATTCTTACCTTTCTTTTCTTCATCTTGATTCTTGATCTTTTTCTATAAGCTTAATCATTCTTTGTTCAGCCAACCCTGCATAACAGAGGTAACCCATCTCTCCATCTTTGTCTTTCCAATATTTAAGATTGAAATGTTTTCTATTTATTTAATTTTAATATTTTAAGTTAAATTTTTTAACCCACTTCATTGATAGGACAAGGACAACACGCTGGTCTTGCTCTTGCACTTGCACAGTCTACTCACACTCCACAGCACTACATAGTAATAATGCACACTGCACATAGCTTGATACTTGATAGAATGATAAGACTCAACTGTTGAGTATATAATATTTTATAATCTAAAAAAGTGGAAAACAATTTCATAGTTGGCCCCCACTCACACGACTACACACTCACTAACCCACACGGGCCACACCCACACCCAGTGTATACCTACTCAAATTAATATATATATATATATATATATATATATATATATATGCAAGCTTTTACTTTATCAATTATTATAAATTATCACACCAATTAATAATTTGATGTATATCATATTAACTCTTTTTTTTATATACAAAATAGAATTTCTACTCTAACTTAATCTAAGTGTATATGTATGTGAAACTCCATCCTGAAGACTTGAACCCTGGCCTTTGCCCCCCACACCTCACAAACACTTATACTTGTGGAGTGACCACCACACCAAGGGTGCGCGATGGTTCATATCAACTCATTTGTATTATAGTGATACTAATTTATTGAACCTTGTAATAAATTAATTTTTATTTGTGTAGGTTTAGACTTTAAAGTATAAAGTGGTCACAGCTTTAGAAAAAATTGCAATAACCAGGTTTTATTATTCTATACTATATCACAAGAAAGATTAAGTGGATTAGTCATATTATCAATTGAAAAAGAAATGTTAGAGAAACTTAAATGCAAAAACTTATTAGTAATTTTGCATCTTAAAAAGCAAGAAAAATAGATTTTAAATAAAAATTAAATATTTTTACATAAATGTTATTTAATTAATATTACAATATATTTAAAAAAAAAAAAAACTCACTTAAAACTTTCACCTAAGGCCCCCAAAGGTGTTAAGCCGGCCCTGGCCATTGGGTGAAGAGTTGATTGTGGGTGCTGATCTTGGCTTATGGATGGCTAATCTTAATCGTGGGGGCATTCAATCCAATAAAAATGAAATCCTAACTTTTCTTTTTGTTTTTTTTAATTAAAAAAATAGAGTAAATAAATAATATTTAATAATAGAAAGTCGACTTCTTGTAAAAGTCAGAAATAGTAGAAACATAATAAATAAATAAATAAAAAAAGACTTTAAAGTTAAATTATTGAAACTTAAGAAATAGTAGACAACTAGACATTTATCTTCCACTTTTAGTATTATATATAAATTCGGATTGGACTATCAATCCCAAATTCTTAGAACCATGTCCTACAATTATTAAAGAACAACTAAGCAAATAAAAATAACACACACAGAATAACAAGTATAATAAATCCTTTTTGATATATATATATATATATATATATATATATATATATATATATATTTATTGATAACTAAAAGAGCCATATTAGAAATTTTTATTGCCACAAATCAAGGGCAATGCAACCTTAATTCTTCAATTAAAGCATTCAAATCAGAGTAGGGTGATCCTCCTTCAACGGCCGCCATCTCCCTGAGTGCCTTAGCTTTGGCTACTTCTGTTAGGTGCACGGCACCTAATGGTAATCCAGCCCACTTAGAGCAACTGCATCAGTTGATGTAAATTTTTCTTCTATTTTGCACAAAAAAACTACTTTTTCTATTTTATACACTCATTTTTACAAAACATTCACATCAGTTTATCTATTCTACACATTTATTCAATAAAATACTCATTCTTTTACCATTTTTTATTATTCTCTCTCTCACCGCCTCTCTCTCACAGACCCAATCCGAAACCCATCTCTCCCTCACCGCCTCTCTTTCTCACAGACCCAATCCGTCTCCCTCTCACTTTCTCATCAACCAAACAATAATTACAATCCTCTCGTTGTAGCAGCCCAATTCCTCAATCTCTCTTTAGCTTTATTGTGAATCCTCATTGTTTTTGAATCATTCTCTACAACATCAAAGCAAGAAACCAAAGGCTATGGCAATCACTGAACCCCATCACGAGCATAGAGAAGAAGAGGAAGCCCTAGCCAATGAGGACGAGGACACCAGAGCTCAGGTTGCTCCGATCGTTAAGCTCGAGAGATCGTTGTCACCACCGATGAGGAGGATGAAACTTCCATTCTCCGATCGTTTACCGATTCAATTGCTCTGCTTCGATTGCTTTGATCGTTAAACTCAGGTTGCTTCGATCGTTTACCAATTCGATAAAGATGGGAACCAATGGAAAGAGAGAGGCGCTGGTTCTGTCAAGTTTCTCAAGAACAAAGAGAGAGAGAGAGAGAGAGAGAGAGAGAGAGAGAGAAAGCACCAGAGACAAGAGAGAGAAAAAACTAATAAAATAATAAATGCAAGTGCTACAGTAACCATGCATATATGCACGGTTGCTGTAGCAATTGTGCATAAATGCACAATTTTACACCCATTGATGTGGGTGTTTTTTTGCTCAAAATGTGTAAAATGAGCACCTTTTTCTATTTTGCACAACTTTACAATTGCTCTTAGACTTCTATTGCAAGTGGAAATAGGTGAAGTAGGCTTCCATAAGTGAAACTCCTATTCCTCATTATACTAGGAGTGTCAGGTGGAGGTAGGTGCCGCATAGTGAAAAAAAAAAAAGGTGGGTGCCACATAGTGAAAAAAGAAAAGAAAAAGGATTGTTGCCTTTGAGAGAGATAATTAGTGTGTGTGAGAGCAAAGAAAAAAGAGAGATTTTTCTTTATCTATGAGACATACACAAAAAATTATTGTAATTGATTTGATAATAGTGAAATTATTCGGAATTTGTCTTGTAATTTTTCCCTTAAAAAAGAAAGGGTTTTCCACGTAAATATTTGTGTTCTTGTGTGTGATTGCTATTGTAGATTGCTAATATATTGATAATATAATTTGGGACCGTTGGTATCAGAGCTAGGTTAGAGTGGAAGCGATGTCTGGAGAAGAAGGCAAGGGTTCAAGAATTGAGAAATTTGATGGAACAGACTTTACCTATTAGAGAATGCAGATTGAAGATTATATCTATGGGAAGAAATTGCATCTGCCTCTTTTTGGGATGAAAGCTGAAACTATGAAGGATGAAGACTGAAACCTTCTTGATAGACAGGTATTAGGAGTTATTTGATTAACTCTGTCAAGATCAGTTGCGCATAATGTTGTGAAAGAAAAGACCATAGTGGATTTGATGAAGGCTTTGTCTAGCATGTATGAAAAGCTGTCGGCTAACAACAAGATGTACCTGATGAAGAAGTTATATAATCTGAAGAAGGCAGAAGGCACTCCTGTAGCTTAGTCTGAATGAATTCAATACAAACACAAATCAATTATCCACAATGGGAATTGAATTTGATGATGAGGTTCGTGCATTGATACTTTTGGCCTCTTTACCAAACAGTTGGGAAGCCATGAGAATGGCGATGAGTAATTCTGCAAGGAAAAGCAAACTCAAATATGATGATATTCGAGATTTGATTTTAAGTGAAGAGATTCGTAAGAGAGATGCAAATATAGACAATGCACAAGATCAAGCATTTGTCACAGAGAACAAGAGTAGAGGTAGAAGCAAAAGACCTAATGATCGAAAATTCAATGGTAGGTCACAATTAAGAGATAGATCTCAGTTCAAGGAAACTAGATAATGCTTCCATTGTGGGAAAAAAGGGTCACTAAAGAAGAGATTGTTGGCATTGGAATAAGGAACAAAATAAAGGAAAATATTAAAAGAATGATAGTGAGCTGTTGTGATTGATGAAGATGTTGTGGTGCTCTCTATTGAAGAGCAAAAGTGTGAGCATGTTGCTAATAATGATGTTGAGTGAATTGTTGATTCTGCAACCTCCCACCATATTATCCCTATGAAGGGATTGTTTACCACGTATAAAGCAAGAGACATTGGTACAGTGAAGATGGGTAATTCTAGTTACTCAAAAATTGTGGGAATTGGTGATGTGTGCATTGAAACCAATGCTAGTAGCGCTATGATGTTGAAGGATGTGCGAAATGTTCCATATTTAAGGATGAATGTGTTTTCTATATTGGCTATAGTCAAGTGGGTTATTGTAACCACCTTGGTAATGGAAGATGGAAATTTACTAAGGGGCCATTGGTTGTTGCAAGAGGACATGCATGTTACGGTTTATACAGGACTCATGTGAAGACCTGTAAGAAGAAGTTCAATGAGATTAAAAATTTTGAGAAAACTCCAAAGATGAGTGTTGGGATTAATGGTGTTAAAACCAAGAGGGTGAAATTCTCATTGCCTAATAGTGCTTCAGAAGAGGAAGTGGTAGGTGATGAAGAATATGAAGATGTTAAGACTACATGGGATGACGATGAAGTGAAATATCTTAGAAGGCTTGAGCAGGGGGAGCAGTATCCTCCACTAGAGATTGTTGAACCTCATGAGAAGAGGACTACTGGAAAATATCATACTGTTAGCTTCAAGAATAATTGGGCTTTTGATAAGGGGGAGCCAAGGGATTGGATTAAAGAAATCCAAGATGAGATTAATTATTTGAGAATGAAAGGGATTGACGTTGATGAGGTGTTCTCAGTATTGGTGAAGATAATGAAGAAGGTCAAGCCTTGTGTTGGCTTGATTGACACAAAATTGAATTGAAGAGATAGAATGTAGATCTCCTCCCATCGATGGGCTGGAGGGGGAGATTGTTAGGTGTACGACACCTAATGGTAATCCAGCCCACTTAGACTTCTATTGCAAGTGGAAATAGGTGAAGTAGGCTTGCATGAGTAAAACTCCTATTCCTCATTATACTAGGAGTGTTAGGTGGACGTAGGTGCCGCACAGTGAAAAAAAAAAGATGGGTGCCGCATAGTGAAAACAGAAAAGAAAAAGGATTGTCGCCTTTGAGAGAGATAATTAGTGTATGTGTGAAAGAAAAGAAAAGAAAAAAATTTCTTTAGCTGTGAAACATACACAAAAAATTATTGTAATTGATTTGATAATAGTGAAATTATTTGGAGTTTGTCCCATAGTTTTTCCCTTCAAAGAGAAAGGGTTTTCCACGTAAATATCTGTGTTCTTGTGTGTGATTGCAATTTTAGATTGCTAATATATTGATAATATAATTTGGGACCCAACAACTTCTTCACCCACCAAAATTTGTCTCATTGCCTTCTCTATTGCTTCCCTCTTGATACCATCTACCACTCTAGTCCATTGCTTAGCACCAACACTAATCCCAATTTTCAATACCTGAGTTACTAACTTCTCATTGTAAAATTGCTCATCACCCATAGGCCATATGACCATGGGCACTCCTGCACTCACTCCTTCCAAGGTCAAATTCCACCCACAATGAGTCACAAATTCTCCAACTACTTCATGATCAAGAATCAAAACTTGGGGTTCCCAACCTCTTATAATTAGTCCTTTACTTTCTATTCTTTTCTCAAATCCTTTAGATTGCCAATCTTCCTCCTCTTTCTTGTTTTCGCCTTTTCTCACAACCCAAATGAATTGTTGTTCCGAAGCCTCAAGACCCATTGCAATTTCAAAAAGTTGGGAATTAGTGAAGTTTGGCATACTCCCAAAACAAATATAAATAACTGAATTGAGTTTCTTGTACTAAATATAACCCCCCGACCCAACTTTATAGTTAACTATTTGTTTGAGTGGTTAATTATTATTTTTAAGCCATTTTTTTTCCTTTTTATAATTAATAGAAGAGTATTTAATAAACATATTATTTTACAATGCCATTGAATAAGAATTGTAAAGATTATAAATGATTGAATGGCTAATTGTATTATAATGTATACTAAGTATGTACAAAATTATATTAAGTGGTTGAGTTATTAGATATATAGTTGTTGGTGTTTAATTAAGTGTTGGGTAGGTATATATGTTTATTTTCTGTTATGGGTATTTTAATGGTGGTATATTTTGCTTTAGTTTCACTTCTATGTTCTAATATGATTGTTAGAAGCTGAAATTTGTGGTTTGTAAAATTAGAAAATCATGAATTTGTAAGTCTATATATATATATGCTGTTTTAAGAAGCTTTGAAACTGTGTTGGTGATTTGTTGAAGGTAGATTAGGGTTTTTACTAATTAATGATTTTATATGATTAAAGATGTAAGAAAAAGTTAGGATGAGTACTTTTGATGTTACTGCTGAGATTTTTGTTGTATTTAATTTTGCTCTAAAGAGTTAAATGACTGTATATAAGTGTTTTCTAACATGTCTAATGAGTGTATAAAAATCCCCATATGATAATAAGACTATTTGCAATCATTTTATAATTTTACAAGAAAATGTTTCAAAGCTGTCACTGTGACAGATTCTGTGTTTACACATGGTTAATTATGTATTAAATTATATACAATGAATTTGGATGCTAGGGATATTTCCTATGAAATCTAAGATACATGTGGTTGTTATGGAAGTAGTCTCATAGCATTTGGATCAATATAAAAAGAATGGTTTAATTTCTAAGTTGCATGAAATTATGTCAGGACAGATTTGAGCATGTTGTTTTGTATGATTTTTAATAAATCATGGTTTTATGCTTTGACTCTGAAATTGATATGGTATATACTAGACATCCAGGGAGGTGGCTCTGTAAAATTACATGACGTTTGGAAGTGTATGGACAGCCCATTTGTATTTTACAAATGAGGCATATGCTGCTAAAATGACCAGTAAACAGTAATTGTTAACTCTGGCTTTGAGGATTTAATTCTAAAGTTAGGGTGAATGTTTTGAGCTATAATTTAATATGCTTATCTTTTGGTATGTCTATATCATAAACTTTGTATAACTTGGTTCAAGGTTTAGTACTCAAAGGAGGGGTTCTAAACCATTCTACTGCTTTTTCATGTTGTCTTGTTCAACATGTTGTATGTTGCCATGCGAGTGTATATGGTTACATGACCATGCTTAAAGGATTTTATGTTTATGCATGCATTATTGCCCTAATCTTAAAGCACCTTTTGAAATGAAGTTGGCCCTTCTGGAGATATGATATGAATATGAGAATATGGGTTTCTTTTTAGTTTGGTACATCATGGTGTTGATGAATGTATCTTGTATTTGGGGAACCTCTTTGAGGTAGGATTATGACTTCCTTGATTTTAAGAGATAGGCTTCGAGATGAATGTGTAAGTTTATGATAATAAGTAATAAGTTTTGATATTTGGTTTAGGTGTTACCAGTTCCCAAGTCTAAGCTCCTTCGACTGTAAGCTTTCGGTTCTTCTGCTTTTAGATAAGGGATAAGTTATATGAGCATTTGGTAAGTCATGAGTTTATTTAAAAGTGTATTATGCATTAAAAGGTTGATTAGAGATATGACGTATAATCATGTTTCAGACAAAGATATGTTCATGAGCTTTCGAAACCTTATGTATTAGATTTAAGCATATTGATGCTATTATTGTGAAATGTTATGCAAACTATGAATTTTAGTATGATGTATGAGTATGAAATGTTTTCGGATTATGTCCTCTGGTGATCTAAACTTGGCCAGTAGGGGTTAAATTACTGGTTTTCCATGAAAAATGTTATTCGTTTGGCCATTTAAAGTGGAGGAAATGGGGGTGCCTGTAACTCTAATCTGAATAAGGCCTCTTCCCCAATGTGTACGGACAGTGGGGAGGAACAAAACCTTGAGGGGATGTCCCATGAGGCCTCCCAAAGAGGACAATATCATGCACACAAGGGCACCCAAATGTGATGAGGCCTTCTCTGTTGTGCACATGCACGAAGTACAAAATTTATCAGATATGGACTAACCAATATGTTATGAGCAGCTATATTATTTTATCGATTATGATAGAATGAATTGTTTAAATGCATTATGAAAAGTTAAAAGCTCTCTTGAAAGGAAGTTTATGATGAAAAGAAAAGATTTTCTTTAAAGATAAAAGTTTCTGAAGTTCTGTTGTGCTTTAAAGATAAAGAATTTGATGAGAAGGTTTTAGTGTTCTATAAAGATAAAGCTTCTAATGAAAATAAAAGTTTATATTTAAAGTCATCAGATATCTGTTCTTTATGAAGCGTTAAGTTTTATGACTATGAAAGCTATAATATTTTATGAGAAGAAGTTTATAAAGAAAAGTTTTCTTATTCATCAAGATGTTTCTAGTTTAAGACAAAGTTACCAATTACCTAATTTAAGTTAAAATGATCATTTTGTAATGAGAATATATATATATATATATATGTGTGTGTGTGTGTGTGTGTGTGTGTGTGTGTGTGTACATGATTTTAAACAATCAATATTATATTTGGTGACTTTGTAAAAAATGAAAGAAATTCAATCCGAAAGGTTTTGGTAATATTATTTTGATAAGAAAAGGGAGAACAATTATTTTCCGATGAAGAGTGTATAATTTATTATTATGAATAGTATAAAATACTATGCATGAAAAGATGTTCTCCTATCTGATTATTTATAATATGAAATGATTTGATTTACATGCATTTTTATTAAATTCTTATGTATCTTACCCTTACTGAGTTGTGTAGCTCACTCCTTCCACTCTTTTCAGTCAACATGTTTTAGTTTGGAGCAGAAGAAGCCTTAGTCGGGTTTTGGAAGGAGCTGGTTTTAGTTTTAAAAGTATAGATCCCAAATTAACAATTTGATGTTTAGCTTTGTAGTATTGTGTATTTTAGGACCTAATGAAAGTTGTGTACCTTAAAGCGTTAAGAGATGTATTCTGTGAAATTTAGAATTTGAGTAATTGGTGGATTATGTTATTCTTTGAGTACAGTGTAGATGCTCTAAATGTCAAGTGAAAAGTTATATCATTTAAGTAAAGAAACAAGAATGAAAAGATAGAAGGAAGCTTTTGTAAAAGTTAAGTTAGTTTTTGTTAATTTTAGGTTTAAGCTTGATATTAGCATGCTGGTCATGGTCACAAATCCGGATATCGGGTTTGGGGTGTGACTCTAAGCCTCTTTAAACTTTTATTTTCATCTATGGAAGCTTCCTGTCCCCTTTGGGCTTTATCTTCTGTATCCTTGTTGCATAGTGAAACTGGACCTATATGCCATGTCTTTCTTCCCATGACTTTCCTAAAATGATCTACATAAGTCGGCTCAAGCTCATAGAAGCTGTTAACAACCTATGAAGCATGGGTGCATTTTTGGATTCGGGTGTGAGTGCGGGTGTGGGTGCGGGTGCGGGATTTGGCAATTTTTGAAAAAGTAGGGTGAGGTGCGGCGAGGTGTGGAGATTAAAAAAATTCTAAAAGTATTTTTATTTATATTTTTAATATATTGCTAAGCATACTTTTTCACATAAAACTAACAACCATAAGTAAATAAATAACAGCAACAAGAAAAAGCAATATACAAAACTTATTTCATACAATTTTTAACCCCCCCCCCCCCCCCCCCCAATTCTCATTTTAATCCATGACTCCTCCACCTTAGAAAGAAAGCAAAAAAAAAAAAAAAAAAAAAAATCAATCTGACAAAAGATTAACCATGCATATCACAATCAAAATAGACGTTTATCAGTATCATTACCTCAAGTTAGTGGCTTTCAAACTAGAGAGAAATTCAGATAAACCTTCAAATTCCACAAACTACAAAGCAAAGCAGTGAAAGTACAAACCACCCCACTTCTATTACATAGTTTCACACCTATACGCATTACATAATTTACAACACCCACCCAATTCAAAAAACTCTCTCTCTCAAGTTTCAAGATACCCAAAACTGAACAGTGTAAAGAACAAATTTTTTTCACATATATAACAACAAAAACTCAAACAAAACAACAATAGCATAAACTCATATCAGCGTATAACTCTATGTAGAGAGAGAGAGAACTTGAAGATTTTGGCCAAATGGTGTGTTTTGTACTTTTTTTTTTTTTGAATTTCGGCCTGAATCGGTCTGTTTCGGCCGATATGTACCGAATCAGCCTGAGTCGGCGCCAAATCGACGTGTATCGGGAACAAAAAAAAAAAAAAAAAAAACTAGTTGCAGCACCGACGCTCGGGTAGTGGCGTCGCCCGCTGCACCCCTCGTCGGATGCGGGTGCGACACCCATTTTGCCACATCCGTGCTTCAGAGTTAACAACTACCCCATAACTTGTCAGCTCTAATTCCATAGCTTCTTTCCACAACTTGATAAAGTCCGTTTCAACTTCTAGCTGAATGGTGTCTAGCAGTTGCTTCCTTGTCAACTTTATCTCCCCTAGAAAATTAGGAATGACAAAAGTTTCCAAATCAGATGAAACTTTCTTGTGAGGTTCATATAGTCCTATAGCATGGGCTGCAGCCATAGAAAAAAAAATTGGTCCCCTCGTAAACAAGCCTAGGAATACCAAATTTAGCTACAACATCAGTTGCCCATGGAATGAACATGTCAGCAGCAAGGCAACTAGGTTGTTACTCTTGTAGTAGCGTTGCTCTAGTGTTTGTTGGAGCATCTTTGTGGCTTTGATAAATTTGTGAGCCATTTCTAGGGAAGTCACTAAGTCAATATTCTCACATCCTTCAGGCCGGTGAGCCTCAGTAGCCGGGAACTTGATGATTTGGATATCAATGTTGATGCCATGAGTTTTGGAGAATAATGGCATGTTGTGAGGAGTGGTGACAATCGTTGCCTTAACACCTCGAGCCGTGAATAGCTTGGCCATGTCCATAATTGGTATCAGGTGGCCATGGCCCATGAAAGGGAAGAAGAATATGTGAAGCTGAAGACTTTTGCTACCCATAGCACCTGGAACAAGCGTAACTAGAGAGGTTATTAGGTTAGGCTATATTTTTCAGATTTGGTATGAGAAATTTGTTAGAATGAACCTTGTTTATAGTAGCCCATGTGCATGGACTTGAGAAAGATATTTTGGAATAGAGAAATGATATGTCCACAACATTTTCACAACAAATCTTAAGTGGTAAGTTGTTATTGGTTGTTATTATTGGGGCAAAAAAGTAATCTTCGTGTTAGGTTCAAATTTGAACCAATAACAACTAACTACCTGTAATTTGTTGTGAAAATGTTGTAAAAATGTTGTAGACGTAGCATCTCTCTTTGGAATAATATTCTTCTTTAGGTGGTAATAAATGTCATATGGTAAGTTGTAATCGGTGAAATATAAAGTAGAACACTAAAAAATGATAAAGAGGATTTGTATTAGTAATAAAATAACTCAATAATTTTTATTTCCCAATGCCTACATGTTCTTGTTAGCGTATGGTCCTATATATAATGATAGTCAATCAACATCACATGATGCATATTGATTGATTAGTTTTACCCAAATACTCACCATTAAATTCAAGTGTCCATTTGGGAATAACTAATAAAGTTTTTTGTTGAATTTTTTTTTACAAAAAGTGTGCTAAAGTATACTTGTACCTTAAATTTTTTTGAAGAAGTAAGAAAATGAGGGAAAGAGTGAGGATTTAAAAAGTTGTACATCATATACTATATAATAAAATTTGTGCTTAAAAGCCATGGTTGCGCCAAGTGATTTCACTAAATTACAACAATATTTTGGATAATTTTTTTTTTGAATAGATATAACAAATTATTTATTGTTATTAATTTCTTTAGATAAAATAACAATAGTGTTCTAACAAAACATGCAACATGCATATAAATTTCAACTGATGGAGACAACAACTTAAATGTTTTAACAAACATGCAACTTATTTATTCTTATTAATTTCTTAGATAAAGTAACAATAAATTTTTTAACAAAACATGCAACATGTATTTTAGATAAAATAATAATAAATATTTTAATAAAACATTCAACATGCATCTAAGTTTCAATTTATAGAGATTTCTTTAAATAAAGTAATAATAAATGTTTTAACAAAACATGCAACATGCATCTAAGTTCAAAATTTTAATTCCTACTCCAACTAAAAATCTGTTATTAAAATTTCAAAACATATGTATATATTAACCAATGGTTTTTCCTTAAAATCTATCTTGCACCCACGTTTTGTTTTGTTTTTTTTTTTTTTTTTTTTTTTTTTTTTTTTTTTTTTTTTTTTTTTTTTTTTGTTTTTTTTTTTTTTTCTAGTTGCAACTTATGCATATGTATTTGTATTGGGAGGATATACATGTTGTATAGATTCATAGGAGTTGATACATTTATATGACTCTCTCTCTCTCTCGCTAGAACAATTTCTTTTCTTTATAAACAACTACCCTCATTAATTATTAGATTAGTTTTTTTTATTAATTGTTAGGATATATTTCCTCAAATTAAGGGATAAAATTAAAAATAGTTTGATTTACATAAAACTTTATCATTTAAATTTTAACAAATTTAAATTCTATTCAAACTAAAAGTTTATTATAATTTTTTTTAACTTCCTTCCCTAGAAAAAAAATGTAAAAAAACGAAGAAGAAGAAAAACTCTAAAATGAAATCTGAAATCCCACACAACACCCCACGCTTTTATCCCCTCAAGTTGCATTTTTTATTAATTATTTAAAAAATTATTTTATTAATTGTTAGGATATACTCCTCGAATC
This sequence comes from Castanea sativa, assembly GCF_040712315.1. Classification (NCBI taxonomy): domain Eukaryota; kingdom Viridiplantae; phylum Streptophyta; class Magnoliopsida; order Fagales; family Fagaceae; genus Castanea; species Castanea sativa. The sequence continues at coordinate 31,006,190 of NC_134019.1, read as the reverse complement.
AAGGGATGAAATTTAATTTAACTAAAACTTTTATCATCTAAGTTTCAAAAATTTAAATTCTACTCCAACTAAAAATATATTATCAAAATTTCAAAACTTATATATAGTCACCAATGATCTTTACATAAAATTAATCCATCTTGACTTCCATTTGTTTTTTATTTTTTTTATTTTTTTAAGTTGCAACTTATGTACGCATATGTATTTGTATATGATAATTTTGATTAAATAAATGCATCTTACTTATTCTTATTTATTTATAAATTTTCATGTATGGATATTATGTCAAAGGAAGTCCACTATAAAGAAGCGAAACAAGGGACAACCATTTAAGTTCTTGGTTTCTCTTATGTAAGTTTTTTTTTTTAATTCTCAAATTTTGAACTATTTTGTATGTTTTAGGTTTTGTTTATTCTATGTACCTAGTTTGTAATTAAGTTCCAATTAGCTCAGTTAGTAAAGTCTCTGATGGTTGAATAAGATATATAGGATTCAGTCCCTGCCTACACCAAAAATTGATTGGTGTTTTGGTTTGATGATAAATGAGCTATCATCAAGAGCGAATGCCATTGATTGAAATTCTCTGGAAAAAAAAAAGTTTGTAAGTATTTTGATTTTTTCAATTGTCTATCACTATGAAAAATTTGGTTCAAAATATGCCTTTCATGTGCTATAGTGCAATCTGATTCCAAGTTACTTTTACTTATTGATTATTAAGACTTTACGATGTTTATCTATTTTATATTTCAAAATTCTATTTATGCTTTGTATTAATTTCTTAATATGTGGAATTTCTCCCATATTTCTTCAAAAGTCGATCTAACTAAACTCAATTTAGAATTCCTCCTATATCCTTTTTGATAATATGTAATAGGTTAAATTAAATTCATTGATCCAAATTCCTATGTAAGTCTATCTTTACTTAACTTCTCTTTTATTTTTTTTAAGTTCTAAAATTTGGATTGTTTTTCATGTGCATAATATTAATATATGTGTTCTTAAAGGCTACAACACAATATAATTAGAGGCATTACTCAGGTTATAAAATTTAGGGTGTTAACCATTTGAATAAAATCAATACTAAAACAGATGATTTAAATATCAGAATAAAATTTAAAAATGAAATTTCTTTTAAGTGTATTACCATCTTCATTAATAATAAGGAATCATAAAAAAATAGAAAAGTTTTTATTGATCATTTCAATTCGAGATATTATATGTAAGGGCAAATATACAAAATTATGCATTTTAATAATTTTATATGCTAATAATAATTCATTTAGCTAGAAACGAGTTCTAAAATTATGTAATAATAACTCATTTAGTCATTATTATTATTATATATAATTCATTATTAAAGCCATGCAACGCACGAGACTTTCACTAGTAAAAGTTAAAAGTTAGAAAGTTGAGCTTAATTATAAGCTTTTTTTTTTTTTTTTTTGAGGGGAAGTTGAGCTTACAAGCTGATGTCAAATAAACATGCATATTCATTAGTTTTCAATTACCAAGTTCTTACTGCCACTCTTTCTCAAAAATTAAAAATTAAAATTGACAAAGGTTCGTAGTGTTCACAAGGAGAGTTTTCTTTAATATCCTGGTAGTGTTTTCGGAGACTAAGGCTTGGGGTGGCACTATACAGGCTATTTTTTATTTTATTTTTGCTGAAACTATATGGGCTATTTTGGAACGCAAGAGATTGACTATTAGTCTGTTACATGAGGCAACCCAGGTGCACCCCCAGGGAGATTATGAAAAAGGAAAATTGATGCATGTCAATAACATAGTAAATAAATGTCAAAATTATTATTTTATGATTAGTATTTGTAAAAGTTATGCAATAAAATTTATATTATTTTTAACATTACATCCCAATTGCTTTAACTACTAATGAGAGGCAATTGGGGTGTTGCTTGTACCTATATAACTTTTTGAAAATCTTTGAATAAATTCCCTTTGATACTTTTTTATTTTGTAAAAAAAACTGCAATATGTATTAAACTGATGTAGGACAAAATCTACAATTTAACTTTTGTAATTATTTAATTTTGGTATTTTAAAGTAATTTTCGTTATTTTAGGTCTAGGTTATTTATTTCCTTAATTTTAGGTTCTTTTAATACTTTTTAGGTCAAATTTGGTTCCTATTATGGTTAGATATTAATTCAGAATTATTTTTAAATATATTTTATTGTCTGTCAAGTTTTATGGAGCCCTTAAATAGACCCCTAAGTCTGTAAATGTTTCTTATAGAGATTATTATCAATAATATTGCAGAGTTCTCAAAACTTTCTTTGGTGGATTCCAGTTTATCACCTGGTGGATTCCAGTTTATCACCTTGTGGATTCAAGGAACACCTCGTGGATTCGAAGTTTACTACTATAAACTAAAAGTATAGTTTCTGTTCCATCAAAGAGAGTATCATGTGTGTGTGTTTTTTTTTTTTTTTTTAATTTATAATTTTTACTTCCGCAACATCATAAACTCGAGAACTTACAAAAGGGCAATCCTCTTGACACGCTGGTAGCAAAGGGGAAGGCAGCAAATTGCCATTGTTAAAACAAAAGGATGCATTAGAATTTAAAGCTAATTTAGCAGAGGTGTGAGCAGCAACATTGCAAACTCTCTTAACCTAAAAAACAAAAGGACTAACTAGAAAAGTCTTTAGCTAAACATAGAGTGTTATCTAACACTATGGAAATGGACCCGTCAACCTGGACAATGGAGGAGCCACTTGAGGATTGAGGGGGGCCTTGACCCCCCCAATTTTTTTGAAAAAAATTAAGGAAAATATACAGATATATTTAAGAAAATCTCAAAAACTGATAAAAAAAGTCTACAAATAAATATAACTTTCATTTAAATAGAATACAATCCAATTAGTGATAACATATGTGTCAAACAATTACAATAATTCGACATTCACCATCTTTAAAATGAACACATTGGTATTTTAACAATTACCTCAACAAATAAAAGGGAAAAAAATTCTAATTTCATACCAACACATTTAGAGCTTACTTGTACCACAACAGTAGAAAAACTGAAAGTTCAGAGGCTTTGTTGAATGTTGATTCGCCGCACCAAGCCACCGTAGGTCTCTCTCTCTCTCTCTCTCTCCATTTGCCTTCTGCTTCTTCTTTTCTTTCTAGTTCTCTCCTTTAGGCTGCTGCAGTTTTGTGATTTGAAATGTAAAAAGTAAAATCTAATAAAGCTTCTATGACTAGACTAGACAAGAAAAGAAAGACAAGCTTGAGCCTTAAAGCTCTCTCTATCTCTCTGTTTGCCTTCTTCTTCTTCTTCTTCTTCTCATTCCAATGCTTTCCTTTGGGCTGCTACAGTTTTTTTCTTTAGGCTGCTGCAGTTTTGTGATTTGCAATGAAAAAATAAAATCTAATAAAGCTTCTATAACTAGACTAGACAAGAAAAGAAAGACAAGCTTGAGCCTTGAAGCTCCTCACCCCTCTGCAGCACTATGCCCCTGAGCTGACCACTTTCCCAATTCCCACTATTTCTTAGATAGTTTATTTTACTTTTCATTTGTTTTCTTTTATTTTTCCTTATAATATATTATTTTTTATTATAATAATCAATATATTATATATCATGGTACATTATAAATGTACTTGATTCAAATATACTACTATATTAACATATATTTAGTAGTTGTTTATTATATTTAATATTACTATATTAACATTTACTTAATTTGCATATTGATTATTAAATTGTATTGTACATTACTATTTTCGATTTTATACACAAAAAAAAAAAAATTTATATATGCCCCCCCAAAGATAGATTCTTGGCTCCACCACTGCGTCAATAAAAATTGCATCAACTAATAAGTGGTCAAAGTAGGTTTTGCAACTTGGCCCACACCTTAATCACTTCACCTTTGTGATTTTGAGCAACAGCTGCTAGAGCCACCCTATGATCTGAAAAAGCAGCATTGACATTTTCCTTTACCCAATTACGCAGAGGGAGGACCCAAATTAATGGAGTGTGAGCAGTTGGGCTAGCTAAGATCGAAAACTCCAGACACTTGTGATTAATCTACTAAAAAAAGAGAGTGATAATTTGTATGAAAATGATCAGGCTACTATATAAATTTTATAAGCTGATTTAATAATGAATGTGATTTATGCCACTTCAATAATTAATAAATAAATATCTAAATTACCTTAAAATAATCGATGAAACATCACTTCATAGCATCAACCTCATCATTTCAACAAAAATATAACTAAAGTCCCAACTCCCGTATATCAGCCTCAATATTTTGTCTCACTTGTTAGGAAGTTTATTAATTCCCGCACTTGATTTAGAAAATTCTTTGACTCCTAGACGTATTAGACAAGAACACGCCTCGGACACGTCTACATGCATGTTCCCAATGTGTCCGGCCAAAAAATAATAATTTTTTCAAGAATTATTTTACTAACTTTTAACTTAACTTAATTTTTTGTTTAGTATATATTTTTTTTAATTTTAAAAATTATAAGATTTGATTATTAATAAATGATGGTCATGTCATATTTGAAGGGTTAGACTTTTTTTAAAATAATTAAATTCTAAACATTACTTAATAGTCAAGAACTCACTTTATTATCTATTATCGTTCTTAAAATGATATCATATTAAAAATATATGAAAAATAAATGCTTAAAAATATATAAAACATATACATAATTTTTTTTAATAATTAATTAATATACGTATCCCGTTGCGCGCGTATTGTATCTGAACTTTTCAAAAATTGTCATATTGCCTTGTTGTACCCATACTGATGTTAACTTTGTAACAAAATCATAATCATCTTTGCATCTACCTTTCAAAAACACACAAAAAGTAGAACATAGATTTGAGAATCAATCTCTCTCTCTCTCTCTAGTGGCGAAGCCACTTGATGACCCAAAATTTTTTGGAAAATTTTAATTTTTTTTGGAAATATCCTAAATAATTTGAAAATTTTTGAATAACCTTATCATTTTGGGCCCCCATACCTGATAATATACATATATATATATATATATATATTTAAGAAAGTCTAAGAAAAACATAATTTTCATTTAAATAAAATACAATCCATAAATACATATGTCAACAAATGACAATAATTAAATATTCAACATCTTTAAAATGAACACATAGGTCTTGTAAGTGCACAATTGCACCTGGACCCAAAGACAATCACGGGTTTAGGCCCAATGAGCCTTAAACAATAAAATTTGTAGAGTATGGGCTTGAAACCTAGGTTAGAAGTACTGGGAGCTCAATAACAGACTTTTATAAACAAATACAGGTAAATAACGAACAATAATTGCAATGAATCTCTTCGGACTCGAGCCGAGGACCACTTCTTTTGTATTTCTCTTTCTTCCTTAAAGATTACAATTTCTTCACTTCTCTCTTAGCTCCCGCCCCCCCCCCCTTTTTTGGCATTTACCCCCCTTTTATACTTCCTTCCTTGATACTTTTTGGATAGTGACTAGAAGTTTCCACCTCACTGTTCAAGGGTCACCTCCCCATTAATGCGGCCAGGGAGGTAGGTGCAGAGCCTTTAATGCGGAGGTGGCAGCCTTTACCCTTGATATTTTCTTTAATACTAGTGCATCTAGAAGATTCAGGATGTCCCCTTTTAACCACTAGTTTTTCCAGAGTTGTGCCTTGACCTTTATAATGAAATCTTGAGTTCTCCAGGATCTGTCCGAGGTGAAACTCTCCCTCGGCTGTGTTCTCGGACCCTCAGCATATGGGCCAACTCATAGAGTTTAATCCTGGATCAGGTCGGCCCTCCATGTTACAGCCCAAAGGCCCATATGCCCACTTGGGCCCTTTTACTCCCCACAATAGCCCCTCAAAACTCTATTTTTTCATCATCTGAGAAGAAAAATAGGGTTTTGATCCAACGAACACTTCCTCCACACTTTTTGCACATAGCCACACGTGTGAAAACCGTTTCGCGTTCTGGAGGATGACACTTGGCGGTTTTATTTTCAAAAACGCGCACATTTATTACCGTAAGTTATACCTTGTCCCCCACGTTCAACGGTGAGATGAGCATCCAACGGTCCTTATCATCCCATGAAAATTTGGGCGGGACAAATATAATTTCGAAGCCACTTCTCGCACGTCGTGACGCTTCGGGAATCTGCGCCTTCATTTATTTCTCCAGAGACTAATCCCATCAAAACATCAGCAATCACCTTTTGTCTACACAACTCCGTGGAAACTCGCACAACTTCAAGTTTCTAAGTTCTTATTCCTTTTTTTCTCTTAACCCTTTCTCCTCGGACCCTGTCCTCGGCTCTCCTTATAATCATTCCCCCTTTTAGAATTTAGCCTTTCGTTCATATTTGATGGGAAAGTTCAAGTGTCTAGTTGATACCGCCGCTGGAATGGAAGGCTTCAGAGCCAAGTATCACATTCTCGGTGATGTAGGTTTAGAATATTGCCCGGCAGAAGCCGTGGCTGGCTCTAGAAAGGAGGGAGAGGTTATCATCCCAATGATAGCCTTTGTAGAGGGTGGGATGACCCTCCCAATGAAGCCTGTAACTAGGGAGTACCTTCGTAACCACCGATTGTGTCCCGATCAGTGCCTCCCAAACGTTTTTAGAGTTTTGGGTAGCGTTGATGCTCTAAACAAGCAAATGGGCCTAAACCTCACCTGGCACGATGTCGTCTTTCTGTACGAGTCCCATAAACTCTCCAACGTAGGCTACTACATTAAATCCCGTTCCAGCGTCGTTAGGCTAATCTCCTGTCTGCCCAAATCCAACAAAGGCATGAAGGATGACTACCTGATCGTCTCTGGGAACTGGCACGACGGCCTCCACTGCCCAGTTGAGTGGGGAGATCCAGGTGCGACACCTTAGGATTAACCTCCCCCCCGCACAAACTCCTCTAACACTCACAAAAATGCGTATTCACATGTATTCATGTTTATTTAGGTTTATTATATGTTGTGTGAATCTGACCATGTTCATTTAATTTGGCGTCTTCTTTTACAGATAAGCAACACGTGCGCCCATGCTTAAGCCACTGCAACGTTGCAGATCTCAACCGAGTACTGCGCTCCGAGGTGTTTGTCAGCCAGGACCTACAACTCAGGGCTGCTCATCTGATTCTGGGGTACACTCCCATTTCTTCGAACTTCCAGGAGATAGAAAACGCCATAATCGTGGGTGACCGAAGGCGAAGGAAGATAAACGTAGCCCGGCCCCACTTTTTGGACGACCACGATCTCCCTGACGCCCCTCACACCATTTTGTACACACAGCCCATAGCGGCAATTCCCCTCGCCGTGCACTCTCAGGCAACCGTTGTTCCAGAAGAGCAGGTGTCTTCTTCACACATGCTAGACGAGGAGATAGAACAGTTCCAATTTGAAGACACCGAAAGACCTCGAAGGAACCAGTTCGTCATACTCTCTGACGAGGAAGAAGAAGCCACTGAAGCTTCTGGAATTGCAGGGTTAGTCATTGCCCAACCAGAGGACGAATCCGAGGAAGATATGGACAGGATGAAGGGTCTCCTAACCAATAGAGCTGCGAAGGTTGTTGAGAGAAAGACGGGGGGGTCCCAAGCTCTTTCATCCTTGCCACCTCCCCTTCCTCCAGCTGAACCAAAACTTCCAGCCGAGGATCCCAAAAAGAAAAGAAAGGGGGAGGTCGAGGGGACAGGCGGCAAGGAACCAAAGAAACCGCGACAACAACCACCAGCCGTTCAGCAGCAGAAGCTGGATAAAGGCAAAGGCAGGGCCCGCTCAGTTGAAAGTGGGGAGATCAGGGACGTGGCCGAAGTGCGCCGAGCACCGACCACCTGGTCCCCTAACTTAAGGCTGGACGGTGCACCCATCTCCTGCCAATCCAGTATAAGGGCGGTTCAACAAGGCCATGCCCACCACTTGGCCGAAGTGTTGGAGCGCCCTCTTTTGCTGCCCAAGGACATGGAAACCTTGGAAAAAATGAGCCAGCCACAACTATTCCTCTCTTTAAAAAGGGATTTAGCGCTAGTAAGTTTAACCCTTTTAGGAAGATTCCACTTTTAACAATATCAGATTATTCATAAGTGTCTTGCTATATCTGACTTCCTCGCACTTTACTGCAGGCCATTCAGGAAGTCTTCGTAGCCGAGAAATTTATAGAAAACACTCGGAAGAAGGCCAGAACTGAGCTTGAAATCAGGCTGGAGACTGAGAAGTCCTTGGGCACAGCCCTTGCTGAAAATGAGAAGCTTACCTCGGAGGTGGCTGAGCTAAAGAGAGAGAAGAATGGGGCCGAGGCGAACCTGAAGACCATGAAGACCCAGATAGAAGGGCAGCGCAAGCTTCTTCGTGAAAAAGATGACGAGCTCTCCCAAGCCCAAAGGGAGTGCTCGGATTTGGAGAAGGAACTTGAGTGAATGAAGGAGGAAGCCGGTGCATTCCATCGTTCTCTAGAAGCCGCCAAGCAGGCGAGTTATGAGGAAGGGGTAGCGGTCACTGAGGAGCAACTGACAGAAGCCTTTGCGGCCTTGTGCCGGGAGTACTGTCAAAAGGTTTGGGGGGAAGCTTTGAACGTAGCAGGAGTTCCTCTATCCTCGGATCTGAGGAAGTCCGAGAATGTTCGGCTTCCCCTGGAGATACAGGAGATTGAAGAGGCTCCTGCTGCTACTCCTACCCCTGAAACAACTCTTCCTGCTCTTCCTGCTCTTCCTCCCATGGTCCCAAAGCTAATTCCAAATCCTACAGAACCCTCGGGTTCCAATAAAGAAAAGGAAGGAGACAGGGATGCCGAGAAGGACCTGAGCCAGAATGTGGAGTCCAACGTCCCTCCAACAAAGGCAGCAGACAAAGGAAAGCAAGTGCTGTCTCCCTTTGAGCTGGAGTTGAGAAAGACCGAGGCCACCAGCACTTCTCAGCAAGACCCCCCTCCAAAAGCTTAGGACTTCTCTTTTTCCATATTTGAATTAAATATGTAATGTATATTTGAATGATTAATGAAGAACAATTTCATTTGATTCTCACCTATGTTGCATCCGTTTTACTTTATCCTTTTTGCATTTGTCATAAAGATTGCCATTAGTACATAGTCAAAAAGGGACAGAACAAACAAATCTAACTCCAAGTATTACACAATCATAACCTCCACACAGTCATTCGCATGTTTTAGTATTAAAAACTTAACAGCAGATGACATGGTTGAGATATTTTAAACAATGCCTTGGTAAAAAAAAGACCTCATATAACGGTTAAACCCTTATAATGTGTGGTTTTGTTTTTAGTAGGATGTAAGATCCAAGGACCATTCCTTACATAAATTTGCTTAACACTTAAAGATATAGAACTTTAAGATCCGATGTAACAAACAGTAAGGCACTAATTTCCAGACGCAATAAGAAATTAACTTTAATCAAGTTTGCGGTCCGAGAACAAGACTTAACCAAGTTTCTGTTTGATTATTTAGATCAGTAACTTCAAATGTTAATTTTTCCAAAGTAGGAGGTCCGAGGACCCGGCATAACTAAGGTTCTGTTTAACAAACGACAAGACATCAATTTCCACAAGGTTTGTGGTCCGAGGACTACACTTAACCAAGTTTCTGTTTGATTCTTAAGAATAGTAACTTCAAATGTTAATTTTCCCAAAGTAGGAGGTCCGAGGACCCGGCATAACTAAGGTTCTGTTTAACAAGTGACAAGACATCAATTTCCACAAGGTTTGTGGTCCGAGGACTACACTTAACCAAGTTTCTGTTTGATTCTTAAGAATAGTAACTTCAAATGTTAATTTTCCCAAAGTAGGAGGTCCGAGGACCCGGCTTAACTAAGGTTCTGTTTAACAAGCGACAAGACATCAATTTCCACAAGGTTTGTGGTCCGAGGACTACACTTAACCAAGTTTCTGTTTGATTCTTAAGAATAGTAACTTCATGCGTCAGAGGTACTCATAACTTTGAAATGTTAACTGACAAAAGCATATTTTATTAATAATAATACCTTCTAAGATTATTTACATTCCATGGGCGTGGTACAATTCTTTCATCTAGGTCAGCTAGCCGATATGACCCTATGCCTGCTACTGAAACAATGCGATAGGGGCCTTCCCAGTTGGGTCCTAGCTTACCCCAAGCTGGGTTCTTAGAGGTGCCCACAACTTTTCTTAGCACAAGATCACCAGGTGCAAGTGGCCTTAGCCTCACGTGGGCATCATATCCTCGTTTTAGCTTCTGTTGATAATAAGCCATTTGGACCATAGCTGCCTCGCGTCGTTCCTCAAGCAAATCAAGACCTTTCTCCAGGAGTCCCTTGTTATTCTCTGGGCTAAAAGAGCTCGTCTTTAGGGTAGGAAAACCAGATTCCAGAGGTATCACCGCCTCGGCTCCATAAGTCATAGAGAATGGCGTTTCTCTAGTGGACCTGCGCGGTGTGGTCCGATACGTCCACAGAACATGAGGGAGCTCTTCTACCCATCTGCCTTTCGCATCGTCCAACCTTTTCTTAAGCCCACTGACTATGACCTTGTTAACGGCCTCGGCTTGCCCATTTCCCTAAGGATAAGCTGGGGTGGAGTATCTATTTATGATACCCATGTCACCACAATACTTCCTGAAAGCTTTGCTGTCAAATTGGACACCATTATCTGATATAAGTGTATGTGGTATTCCAAATCTAGTGACGATGTTCTTCCACACAAACTTCTTGGAATCAACATCTCTAATGTTTGCCAAGGGCTCCGCCTCGACCCATTTAGTAAAGTAATCCGTTCCTACAAGCAGCCATCTTTTGTTACCCGCTGCCCTCGAAAATGGCCTCATTATGTCCAATCCCCACTATGCGAAGGGCCAAGGACTGGAAAGGGGGTTAAGAACTCCTCCAGGTTGATGGATGTTAGGGGCGAACCTCTGGCATTGATCACATTTCTTGGCGTAGTCTTGAGCCTCCCTTTGCATATTGGGCCACCAATAACCCTGAGTCAGAGCTCTGTGGGCCAAGGACCTTCCCCCAGTGTGGCTGCCACAAATCCCTTCATGCAGTTCTTCCAGAAGTGCTTCCGTTGAGTCAGGGTGCACACATAGCAAGTACGGTCTTGAAAAGGATCGTTTATACAGTTTCTGATCCTCGGACAACCAGAAGCGTGGCGCCTTTTGACGTATCTTATCTGCTTCCGATTTGTCCTCGGGAAGGATGTCATTCTTAAGAAAAGACATGACCGGGTCAATCCAACTAGGTCCAGGCCTTACTAGATGGATGCGAGCCACATTGATGGGGGTAAGAGTTGGCTTTAGCAAATCCTCCACAAGGATAATCCTGGGCAAAACCTGAGTCGAAGATGTTGCCAATGTGACTAAAGAGTCTGCATGGGTGTTTCCACTCCTAGGAATGTGAGCTAAGGCAAAGGAGTCAAATTCAGATTGCTGACGTTTGACCTGGGCCACGTATTCCTGCATTCTGGAGTCTCTAGCCTCCATGGTCCCTATGACTTGGCCGACCACTAACTGAGAGTCCGAGAACACATGGATTTCCCTTCCACCCATCCTACGTACCATCTGCATGCCTACCAAGACTGCTTCATACTCGACCTCATTGTTAGTAGCCGAGAAGGCCAATCTTAAAGATTTTTCGAAGACAATTCCTTCAGGGGACATTAGAACAAGTCCAACACCAGACCCTCTCTGATTAGCAGCCCCATCCACATACACTTTTCAAGCCGAGGGCACTGCGGCCGTGATCACTCCAACTGATTTTCCACCCATGTGTGCTTCTTTTAGAGTTTCTTCTAGCAATGGTTCAGTAAACTCTGCCACCAAGTCAGCGAGGATCTGACCCCTCACTGAGGTGCGAGGCTTGTATTTAATGTCAAAAGCCCCCAGGATGGTCCCCCACTTTGCTATCCTGCCTGAGTAGTCGGCACTACGTAGCACTGCCTTGAAGGGCAATTGGGTCAGGACAACCACGGTGTGGGACTGGAAATAATGAGGAAGCTTTCACGTGGCATGAACTACGGCCAAAAGTGCTTTCTCCAAGGGTAGATAACGCACCTCAGCATCGTTTAAAGATTTGCTAACGTAGTATACCGGCCTTTGCACCCCATCATCATTCCTTATAAGGACCAGGCTGACCGCGTGGACAGCCACTGCCAGATATGCAAACAAGACCTCGTCCGCCTCGGGACGAGACAAAATGGGCGGCCGAGAAAGATATTGCTTGAGTTTTTGGAAAGCTAACGCGCAGTCCTCGGTCCATTGGAACCCTTTCCATTTGTTCAACAACTGAAAGAAAGGACGACATCGGTCAGCTGACCGAGATATAAATCTGTTCAAGGCGGCAATCATTCCGGTTAATTTCTGGACTTCTTTTGGGTTCCGAGGAGGCTGCAAGTCCTGAATAGCCTTAACCTGTGTTGGGTTTACCTCTATGCCTCTATGAGTGATCATGTACCCCAAAAACTTTCCAGACCCCACACCGAAAGAACATTCGAGGCGTTAAGGCGCAGTTTGTACTTTCTTAACACCTGAAAGGTGTCAGCCAGGTCTCTCATGTGTGAGGGTATTGTTTTGCTCTTCACCACCATATCATCCACATATACTTCAACGGTCTTCCCTAGTTGCTGTTCAAACATTCTAGTCATCATCCTTTGGTAGGTAGCCCCAGCATTCTTCAAACCAAATGGCATGACCTTATAATGATAATTCCCCGTTGAAGTAATAAAAATAGTCTTCTCTTGATCCTCCAATGCCAAGGGAATCTGGTGATACTCTTGGAAGGCGTCCAGAAAACTCATCCTGGGATGTCCGACAGTAGCATCCACCAGTTGATCAATACGAGGCATTGGGAATGAATCCTTGGGGCAGACCTTGTTCAGATCAGTAAAGTCCACACATACCCTCCACGTTCCATTCTTCTTTTTAACAACAACAGTATGGGCCAACCACTCGGGGTAAAAAACTTCTTTGATAGCCCCAGCCCTCTTGAGTTTAAGAACCTCTTCCTTTACAGCCTCAGAATGTTCTCTGGAAGATCGCCGAGGTGGCTGCCTTCTTGGAACAATAGCTGGGTTGACATTTAAATGATGACAGATGAAGCTCGGATCAACGCCTGGAGCTTCATAAGGATCCCACGCAAAAACATCAATATTGTCCTTCAAAAATTCTAACAATTCCATCTTCTCTTGGCGTGGCAAAAGTATACCAACTTGAAAGAACCTCTCTGGGTCATCGGCTACCGGAAACTTTTCTAACTCCTCACAATGTGTCTCCTCTCCTGTCACCGTTCCAGATGAATCAGGGGCTATTAACTGCTATAAGTCTTTGGTGATTAAAGCCGAAGGCTCGACTTCTGTCTGATGCAGTACTGCTGCCGATATGCGCTGCCTGGCCACCGATTGGCTGCCGAGGATTTCCTCAACACATTCCCTCGAGGGGAATTTAACTTTAACATGCAAGGTAGAGGAGACAGCCCCAAGCACGTGCAGCCAAGGCCTGGCGAGGATGGCTGTATATGGAGAGTACGCGTCAACCACAATGAAATCCACCTCAACCGTTTCTGAGCCGGATTGAACGGGCAAACGGATCTGTCCCTTCGGCACAACGGCTCTCCCTTCAAAGCTTATAAGCGGCGAATCATAAGGAGTAAGATCTTCCAACTTCAACCTTAACCCCTTAAATAGATCAGGGTACATGATATCTGCACCACTGCCCTGATCTATCATCACCCTCCTCACATCATAATTCCCTATCCTAAGCGTAACTACAAGGGCATCGTCATGGGGCTGGATAGTCCCTACCTTATCCTCGTCGGAAAATTCTAAGACGGGTAAAGTGCCCTTCATCCTCTTCGGCCTGCTGCCCGCATCCTCGGCCTGAGAATGGGAAACCGCCATCACCTTAGTGGGACCTGAGCCGGTCCTACCAGGTGCAGCGAAGATAACATTGATTGTTCCCAATGCCGGCCGAGACGAATTGTTCCTCTGATTGTTTGAGCCAGACTGGCTGCCCTGACCAGTAGGTTGACACAAGTGCTGCTTCAGTTTTCCTTCACTGACAAGCTGCTCCAAATGGTTCCAAAGGGTCTGACAGTTCTCGGTAGTGTGGCCCACATCCTGATGGTATTGGCAGAAAAGGTTCTGATTCCTCTTCGCAGGGTCTCCTGCCATCTTACCAGGCCATTTGAAGAAGGGTTCCTTATGAACTTTCTCCAGCAGCTGATGTACTGGTTCTCGGAACACAGTGTTCACGGCCTGAGGTGCTGCCGAGCCGGACTGCCCAACATAATCTCTCCTCGGCCTGTTATTGTGGTATCTGTCCGACCTGAAATCCCTTCTCTCCTGCGGGATAACCTTCTCCTTACCCTTTCCTTGCTGTTGGTCTTCCTCCACTCTCTTGTACTCATCAATACGGTCCATGAGGCGACGTACACTGCGGACGGGCTTTTTAGTCAAAGACTTTCTCAGGTCGTGATCAGTAGGAAGGCCTACCTTAAAGGTATTGAGTGCCACCTCATCAAAGTCGCCATCTATTTCATTAAACATCTCCCAGTAATGGTCGGAGTATGCTTTCAACGTCTCCCCTTCCCTCATGGTCATGGATAACAGCGAGTCCAATGGTCGAGGTACTCTGCTACACGTAATGAACTGCGAAGCGAATGCTCTAGTAAGCTCCCCAAACGAACCTATGGACCCCGATTTAAGGCCGTTGAACCACCTCATAGCAACAGGTCCTAGGCTAGAGGGGAAAATTTTACACATCAGGGTCTCGTTGTGAGAGTGCACCGCCATCCTCTGGTTAAAGTGACTCACGTGCTCCACCGGATCAGTCCGGCCATTGTAGATGGTAAAAGTGGGCTGGGTAAACCTTCTGGGAAGCCTTCCTTTCTCAATCCTCCGTGTAAACGGAGATTTAGAGAGTTGGTGCAACGCCCTACTCATAGTATCGTTGCCTAAGCCCCTAGAACGAAGCTTCTTACGTCTGCGGGTTGGCTGGTCGTCCTCCTCACCGGAGGACGTTGCACTGGTGGGGGAGCGCGACCTTGAGCTGTAGCCACTTCCCCTATCCTCCTCCGAGGAAGAATTAGACGAGGACGGTGAAAACCTACGTTTAGCACGGCGCAACTTCCTCTTCAAACGATTGATTTCCCTCTGTATGGACTCAGAACCCTCCTCGTGGGTAGTGCTACCCCCACCATGAGTATGGCTAGCCCCTGGGTATTCTGTGTGGACGCTTCCCTCACGATCCCTTCGACGTTCAAGACGCTCGAAATGATCCTCCGGTTGTGATCCCTGTGACTCTGCATGGTGAGCACCTAAGCCTGCCATAGTATCCCTACCTCTTCTAGACTAGATTTCCCCACAGACGGCGCCAATTGTAAGTGCACAATTGCACCTGGACCCAAAGACAATCACGGGTTCAGGCCCAATGAGCCTTAAACAATAAAATTTGTAGAGTATGGGTTTGAAACCTAGGTTAGAAGTACTGGGAGCTCAATAACAGACTTTTATAAACAAATACAGGTAAATAACGAACAATAATTGCAATGAATCTCCTCGGACTCGAGCCGAGGACCACTTCTTTTGTATTTCTCTTTCTTCCTTAAAGATTACAATTTCTTCACTTCTCTCTTAGCTCCCGCCCCCCCCTTCTTTGGCATTTACCCCCCTTTTATACTTCCTTCCTTGATACTTTTTGGATAGTGACTAGAAGTTTCCACCTCACTGTTCAGGGGTCACCTCCCCATTAATGCGGCCAGGGAGGTAGGTCCAGAGCCTTTAATGCGGAGGTGGCAACCTTTACCCTTGATATTTTCTTTAATACTAGTGCATCTAGAAGATTCAAGATGTCCCCTTTTAACCACTAGTTTTTCCAGAGTTGTGCCTTGACCTTTATAATGAAATCTTGAGTTCTCCAGGATCTGTCCGAGGTGAAACTCTCCCTCGGCTGTGTCCTCGGACCCTCAGCATATGGGCCAACTCATAGAGTTTAATCCTGGATCAGGTCGGCCCTCCATCTTACAGCCCAAAGGCCCATATGCCCACTTGGGCCCTTTTACTCCCCACAGGTCTTTTAACAATTACCTCAACAAATAAAAGGGGAAAAAGTTCTAATTTTCATCTCAACACATCAAGGCCTTACTTGTACACAATAGTAGAAAATTTGAAAAGTAAAAAACTATGTTGATTTGCTGCACCTCCAAGTCCCCCACACAGTTGCAAAAACATTTTGCCTCACACAAATGACTCTCTCTCTCGCTCTCTCTGTCTCCATTGGCGACTTGGCGTTTGCTTTCTTTTTCTTCTTTCTTTCCTCCCTCCCATTGCTGCTTTAGTTTGTTTAAAAGTAAAAGCTTTTTACTATGTGACTAAACTAGACAAGAAAGAGTGAAAGATTGAAATTTCCGTGTCATGGGCCCCTCATTTCCTAACTGTGCAATGCTCTATGCCTCTAATTGACCAGCTGACCCCTTATTTTTAACTCTTTCCCAAATCCTTTGTATTTGCTTTGTTTTGATTTTTTTTTTAATTTACTTTTCATTGCTTTCTTTTTTATATTCTTTTTTATTTTAATTAAATACACTTTTGTTTATAGCACATATTAAGTTACGAAATATTGTACATTACTATTTTACATTTCACACACACACACACACTCAAATGTATATATGGCCCTCCCAAATATATATTCCTGGCTTCGCTACTCTCTCTCTCTCTCTCTCTCTCTCTCTCTCTCTCAACAATCTAAGAAACGTAAGTTTTTTTATTAAAAAAAATTAATATCTAAGATTTGAAAAATGAAAATCTCCAAAAACCATTTTACCTTTTTTTTTTTTTTTTTTTTTTCCATTTACTATTTCTCTCATTTTTTTCCACCTTTGTCTTCTCTCCTTGTTTCTTTTCCTTCATCATCTTCTCGCTTTCAAGTCTAAGCCATGCGGATTATGAGGTACAACAGGTTCAGAATCATATGAAATGTTAGAAATACTGAATGATTGTATTGTATTTCTCACTGAAAGAATATACATGAGTGCCTTTATATAGGAGACATATGAGTGCAGTGCAAGTAAATATGAGTGTAGTACAAGTAAGAGTGTAGTACAAGAATGTGTGCTATATAAGTAAACTAGTTAGGTCTAAAGCCCACAACATTATACATGTTAACAGCCCCCCTCAAACTCAAGGTGGATGTGAGACCAACTTGAGTTTGTCAACCAAAGTACGAAGGCGTCCCTTAGGATGTGACTTGGTGAAGATATCTGCAAGTTAATCTGTAGAGGAGACTGAGATTAGCTTGAGAGCACCATGGACAAGATGATAACGGATAAAATGACAATCGATCTCAATGTGTTTAGTTTGTTCATGAAAGACATCATTGTGAGTAATATGAATGGCACTCTTGTTGTCACAATCAAGAGGAGTAGCAGAGGATGTAGACACACCTAAGTTTTTGAGAAGCCATCGTAGCCAAAGAAGCTCAGATGTAGTATCAGCAAGGGCACGATATTCTGCTTCAGTACTGGAACGGGCCACATGAGTTTGTTTCTTGCTTCGCCAAGAAATCAGAGAAGAACCAAGAAGAAAGCAATAACTAGTGGTGGACCTGCGATCAGGGGGGTCTCCTGCCCAATTAGTATCAGAAAATGCACGGAGAACAAGAGGAGACTGAGCAGAGTAGAAAAGACCATGAAAGAGAGTCTCCTTTAGGTACCGAAGAATGTGCAGAACAGTAGCATAGTGAGTCGATTGTGGAGCAGACAGATACTGGCTCACCTGGTGAACAGCATAGGAAATATCTAGACGAGTAACCGTAAGGTAAACTAGGCTGCCAACTAAGCGTCTGTAAAGGGAGGGATTAGACAATGGTTTCCCCCCTGAGGGAGTCAGATGCGCATTAAGCTCAACTGGAGTGTCAACAGTTTTGCTATTAGTGAGTCCAGCTCTAGACAAGAGTTCAGAGGCATACTTGGCTTGAGTAATGTAAAGTCCATTTGTAGAATGAGTGATTTCAAGAGCCAAGAAGTAGCTGAAATGTCCAAGATCTTTCATCTCAAACTGGCGACTGAGAAAATCCTTGAGTTCTTGAATGCCACTGAGGTTATCACTAGTTATGATCATATCATCCACATATAGGAGAAGTAAAATAGTGCCTTTGTCAGTGTGACGAAGAAATAAGGTAGAATCATAATGACTGGCCATGTAACCCAAGTGAGAGATGGTAGAGCTGAATTTGGCAAACCAAGCTCGTGGAGCTTGTTTAAGGCCATAAAGTGCATGTCGAAGATGACAAACCTTGTTTGATTCAACAGAGAGACCAGAAGGAGGTTGCATATAAACTTCTTCACTTAAATTCCCATTAAGGAATGCATTTTTGACATCCATCTAGAAAAGATCCCATTTACTGGCAGCAGCAACAGCTAAGAGGGCATGAACAGATGAGGTACGGGTAACTGGAGCAAAGGTTTCTTCATAATCAATCCCATACTCCTGTGTAAAACCTTTTGCAACAAGACGAGTTTTGTAGCGCTCAATGGACCCATCAGAGCGAGTCTTAATCTTGTAGATCCACTTACAACCAACCATAGATTTCCCAAGGGGGAGAGTAACCAAGTCCCAAGTATGGTTTTTAGATAATGCATCAAGTTCCTCTTTCATTGCAATCTGCCATAAAGGGTCAATGGAAGCCTCACGATAGGTGTGAGGCTCGTGCAGTGTAGCAAGGGCAGTGTAACAATGATAGTCAAGTAAATGTGCAGGAATGGGCCTTACCCGAGTTGAGTGATGAGTGGAATGTCTTGTGCATGATCTTCAGGCGGAGCAGGAGCAGAGGACCCAAGATCAGGGTTGGGTGGCTCGTCTTCGACCTGTTCATCTTCCACCTGTTCATTAAAAGGGGAACTAGGAAAGGGATCAAGGATATCTGGTGGTTGGACAGAGAAGTGAATAGGAGAATCAGGAGCAACTACAGGAGGATCAGGAGCAGCTATAGGAGGGTCAGGACCAGCTATAGAAGGAATATGTATCTCATCTAGAAATAGATCTAAGATAGAAGAGGAAGATAGAGAAGCACGGAAGTAAGAGAGCTCGACAAATAGGCGATGTTCCCAAAAGACAACATTGCGGGAGATACGAAGACGATGAGAAACAGGATCATAACACCGATACCCCTTTTGAGTTTCGTCATAGCCAAGAAAATAACAAAGTCTTGACCTAGGATCAAGTTTGTTATGCTCATGTGGCTGAAGAAGAACGAAGCAAGCAGAGCCGAAGGAGCGAAGGTGGTGATAGTCTGGAGGTGACCCAAAAAGGCTCTCATATGGAGTTTGATTTTGGATGACAGGACTGGGAATGCGATTAATAGCATGAAAAACATGAAGAGCAGCTTCACTCCAAAAAGGAGTAGGAACTTTGGCAGAGAGAAGGAGAGCATGAACAGTGTCAAGGATATGATGAAGTTTTCGTTCGGCTCTACCATTTTGCTGAGAGGTACCTGGACAAGTTAGTTGATGAACAGTGCCATAGGAATGCAAAATAGCTTGGAAAGCATATTGAGTGTACTCAAGAGCATTATCAGATCAAAAAATTTTGATACGTTTGGAAAATTGAGTTTCGACCATTTTTGCAAAATTAGAATATACTTGCAATAATTCAGAACGATGTTTCATATTTAAAATCCAGCTATAGCGAGAGTAATCATCAACAAAGACAACAAAATATCGAGATCCACCAATACTAGAGACAGAGGAAGGTCTCCAAACATCAGAATGAATAAGGTCAAAGATATCAGTGGATATTGATTCACTAGTATTGAAAGGCAAAGCTGGTTGTTTTCCTAACTGACATGAATCACAATCAAAATTTTCTGTAGACACTGAACCTAACAAACCTCTAGAAGCCAATTGTTTTACACGAGAAGAAGATGCGTGACCAAGTCGAGTATGCCAAAGTGCAAGGGAAGGAATAGAAGAAACTACAGTAGCTGCGGGAATAGAAACAGAAGCAACAAGTGAAAGACGAAGGTTGTCCACGGGAAACATAAGCCCAACTCTGGGACCGGTCCCTAGCTCCTGTCCCGTCCTTGGATCCTGCACAATACACTTAGAATAATCAAATATAATTCGATAACCCAACTCAGCTAATTGTCCCACAGAAAATAAATTGTAAGAAAGGTCAGGAACATTAAAGACCCCAGAAATTGAGAGGTTAGAGGTTAAAACGGAACCTATATTATGACCAGACATTGTGGAACCATTTGCTGTGCGAATAGTAAGAGGGTGTGGTGCAGGTTTAAGTTTAGAAAATAAGGACGAGTGAGGTGTCATGTGATTGCAACAAACAGAATCCATAAGCCAAGAGGAAGGAGACATACCAGATAAAGCTGAGAGAGAAGAGGAATAAGATGCATTACCAACCATACGAATGACATTGGCGATGATGTTTTTAAGGTCATCTGTGGACATGGTGAAAGTGCGACCTGAAGACTTAGACTGTGCAGAGATGGGAGCCATTGGTTGGACATTCTCAGTGTTGGTAACAGTGGCAGCAGAAATTGAAACAACTGATTTATTGCGCTGATAGTAAGTCTCAATATTATGGCCAAAACGTTTGCAAAAATTGCAAAAACGTTTACTGGATTTTCGGCGACGATCGTTGCAAAAGGAAGAAGACCTGTCCTTATTCTTCATTTAGAAGCAAAATATGCAAAAATGGATTGTAAAAATGAAATCTACGCGAAAAACTAGGGAATGAGCACCTGGACTACGAAAAAGTCAACTCTAAAAAGTCAACGGTCAACCGGCTGAAAGTCAACCGTCAACGATCAAAACCAAGAAGTCAAACGATGACGTCAGCGGCTGACGCAAGCGACGTCAGCGATGACCAACGACGGCTGACGTGGCAGGATGACGTCAACAATGACGTCAATCGGAGGATTGAGGCGTGTGAAAGGGCGTGTGAGCGCGTGAAGGCACGTGACCGTCAGTCGTGGCGCATGGGAGCGCGTGGATCAATAACCCAGCTATATAGTGGCGTGCAGAGGCGCATGGGGCGCATGAGCTGCGAAGCAGAACCTTCAGGCGGCGCGTGGGGGTGCGTACGGTCTCCGATGGCTTCAAGGTTTCCATGAGTTTGTAGATCGACGCAAAACGAACTCAGTGGTACCTGCAGAAAATTGATCGGAGCAAGATTCGCGGCAGTGCTGAAGAAGGCAGTGGTCTTTGCAGGGTGAAACTCCGCAACGGTGGCTGCTACAGGTCCGGAACCAAAAGAGGATGTCTGGAAGACGTCAGTGGTTCAATGGCGAAAAGGCTGTGGTAGCTGCTGTGACGGCGGAAACGATGTTAAGAATGGAGTAACACCAATAAAGACAAGACTGCTAAGAGAAATGTCAGAACATTGGCTCTGATACCATGTTAGAAATACTGAATGATTGTATTGTATTTTTCACTAAAAGAATATATATAAGTGCCTTTATATAAGAGGCATATGAGTGCAGTACAAGTAAATATGAGTGTAGTACAAGTAAGAGTATAGTACAAGAATGTGTGCTATACAAGTAAACTAGTTGGGTCTAAAGCCCACAACATTATACATGTTAACATTAAACTTTCGTGTGAGATTCATATAGTCTCAAACTATGGTCAATAGAAAAAAAAAAAAAGAAAAAAAAAAAGAAAAAGAAAAAAAGATCCCTTGGAATACCAAATTTAGCAGTGATATCAATTGCTGAAGGAAAGAACATGTCGGCAACAAGGCAACTAGGTTGGAAATCTTGTAGTAGTTGCTCGAGTGGTCGTTGGAGCATCTTAGTGGCTTTGAAAAAATTCTGAACCATTTCTTGGGAATCCACTATTCAGTCAACATTCTCACATCCTTCGGGCAGAGAAGCCTCTACAGCCGGGAAATTAACGATTTGGATATCAATGTTGATGCTACGAGTTTTAGAAAATGCAGGCACATTCCTAGGAGTAGTGACAAAGGTTGCCTTCACACCTCTTGCTGCGAATAGCTTTGCCATGTCCATGGTTGGTATCAGGTGGCCATGGGCCATGAAAGGGAAGAAGAAAATGTGAAGCTGACGACTTTCGCTAGCCATTACACCCAGAAAGCCAAAAGTGATAATCAGGACCAGCGGAAATAAAGAGTTTAAGCTTGATTTTACAGTGTTTGTAATTATGAGAAATTTGTAGGACATGAACATGAACGTACGTGTATGAAGTAGTCCTCAAGATTTTTCTTTGTACGGTGCTGAATGCAATGGGCATTAATGATGAATGATTATCATTCCTAGTGCCCACACGGGCGTTCTTGGACACTCATCCACAAACTTGTTTGTCCCATGTTGACCATAATTTACTAGACATAACTAGGAATGCTTGTCAAGCTTTTTTGACTGAAGAGGTAGAATGGTATATTAAAATGAATAAAAAGTACAAACAATATAAAAAAAGGTCCTGCAGCCACACTAGCACAGGCCTAGCCACAGGACAAAGGAAGCACTACTACAATAAAGAAAGCCACTGTCCAAGGGAAGCATAAATACAGTATTAAAAGCCACAGGGTAAAAGATGCACAAAAACAATATTAAAAGTCCCATGCAAAGCCCCATGCATCTTAACGTGTGTGTTGATTAGCAACAAGGGTTTGGTACTCATGCAGAAGAGTTGTGGCCCCACGCAGGATAAACTCAGGGCGAGCCTGTGTCTCATCAAAACAATATTTGTTACGTGCATGCCATATACCCTAAGCTATCGTTGCCCAGTGTTCCATTTCTCTACGAGGAAGTCTCTCGAGCATACTCCGCGTCAGGATGAAGAAGTCTGAGGCATAGGCACAGCTTTTCTGGATCTTTCCCCAGGCTAGGGCCCACTCATTACGGGCAAAAGGACATTCCCACATGTCGATGGCATACAGCACACAGAGGGTCTAGCTGCACTTTTTTCTTGCACAAGTTGTCTCAGGTTGGCAAGATATTTGAGCATGCCCTCCAAAGGAAATTTCGTACCTTTGGGGGAGTGTTAAAGGACCACACTGACTTCCATAAATGCCCATCTGCCGACACCCTAGAGTGATCACCATCCGTCGGGTTAAGCACCCTCTGTGCAACTCCATACGCCGATTTGACAGAAAATGTTTGAGACTTGTTTTCCTTCCACACCAACACGTCCTTAGCATTCAAGTTAGGCAAAGGAGTGCTCAAGATATCAGCACACGTATGGTCCTCAAACCAATACGCCAACTTAGCCCTGTCCCACTGCTTTGTGTCTTCATCCACTAATTCCCTTACCATTGACGGCCATGGCCAATTCCTACGAAAGCAAGGAGGTCGGGGCAGCCACTGGTGTTTGACAATATCAATTGAGTTCCCACTTCCCACCTTCCATTTTGACCCTTCTAGTATAATATCCCGAGCTTGTAGAAGGCTCCTCCACACGTACGATGGGTTGCTTCCCAATTCCGCTTCTAAGAACGAAACACTTGGGAAGTACTTGGCTTTGTACACTCTATAGAACAGAGAGTTCGGCTGGTTGATAAGCCTCCATGCTTGCTTGGCTAGCATAGCCAAGTTGAAGGCGTTTATGTCCCGAAAACTCATCCCTCCTTTCCTCTTCGGTTCACACAGCTTTTTCTAGTTTATCCAATGTATTTTCTTCTCATTTTTCGACTGCCCTCACCAATATTTTGCAATGATAGAATTAATATCATTGCAGAGGCCTTTTGGCAGTTTAAACAGATTCATCGAATACGTTGGTATGGCCTGTGCAACGGATTTAATAAGGACCTCCCTTCCTGCTTTCGAAATGAACTTTTCTTTCCAACCGGTAACCCGCCTAGCTATTCTTTCCCAGAGTTCCTTGAAGGTATTCACCTTATTCTTACCTCCCACCATCGGCAAGCCCAAGTATTTCTCAAACTCTGTCACTATCTGAGCATTGAGCATATTACGAATATTTTCCTTCACTTCTGTAGTCGTGTTTGGGCTGAAGTATAAAGCCGCTTTCTGCCTATTTATAGCCTAGCCGGATGCTTGCTCATATAACCCTAGAATGTGGAGTAGGCAACTACATTTAGATGGAATGGTCGGGCAAAACAGTAGGCTGTCGTCGGCGAACAACAAATGGGAAATACTAATCCCATTTTGGCAAGACATAATCCCTTGAATGTGTTGTGCTTCAATTGCTTTCGGAGTAGAGCAGAGAGTCCCTCCACACAAAATAGAAACAAGTATGGTGACAAAGGGTCTCCCTGTTTTATACCGCGGGACGGGGAGATGAAACCTCGAGGTTCACCATTAATAAGCACCGAATAGCTTGATGATGAAACACCTTGCATAATCAAATTTACCCATGTGTCCGTGAAGCCCAGTTTCAGCATTATCTTACGTAAAAACTCCCATTCCAAACAGTCATATGCTTTCCTAATGTCGAGCTTAATTGCCATGTGACCCACTCTGCCTTGTCTTCTATTTCTCAGTCTATGTAGCATCTCATATGCTACTGAGGTATTGTCTGAGATAAGTCTATCGGGAACAAAAGCACTTTAGGAGTCTGAGATGATGTTTGGGAGGAGAGGCTTTACTCTATTAGCCAAAACTTTAGAGACTATTCTATTCACCACATTGCTTAAGCTAATGGGTCGGTAGTCTGACATAGATTGAGGCTCCTTCTTTTGGGTATAAGTAGAATATGAGTGAAGTTCATCTTATTTAGGGCATGACCAAAGTTTAGAGCTGAAAGTACTGCCGTTGTAACATCGCCTCCAACTATATGCCAATATTTTCTGAAAGAAGAAAGGCGACATACCAGCCGGGCCCGGCGATTTCGATGGGTGGATCTGAAATAAGGCCCTACGTACCTCTTCTCCAACAAGCGGCCGAAGCAATTCCCAGTTCATCCCCTCTGTTACAACTCTGTCTATCGCTTCAAGCACCTCATCTACATTACTCAGGTGGGAAGTAGAGAAAATACTATGAAAGTACTCTTCTGCCACCCCACCGATACTCTGCTCCTCGGTTCTCCAAACCCCATCCCCATCCAACAAGCCACCAATCTGATTTTTCCGACGTTGTTGGCTTGCCCGTCTATGAAAGAACTTGGTGTTTTTGTCCCCAGCCTGGAGCCAAATAGCTCGGGATCTTTGCCGCCAAAACACCTCCTCCTGCTGAAGTAAATCATTTATCTCCCCCTACCTTATTGATCTGATCCAAGCTGCCACAATAGCCCGTAGTGGTCAGCACCTCAAGTGTATTTTGTTTAGCCTCCAACCTATGTCTTATGTTACCAAATACCCCACAGCTCCAGGCAGCCAACTTCATATGACAATGCTTAATTTTCTCGAAAAGTTTGAACATTGGGCTGCCATTTGGATGGTGCTGCGTCCATGCATTCTCAATTATCTGTTCAAATTCTTCATGGGACACCCATCTTTCTTCAAAACATTAGAGCCTCCTTCGCCGTGTGTGTACCTGATGGGCCAACTAATGAGTATTTAAAAGAATCGGATCATGGTCGGAATAGGATACCTGTAGATGGATCTCTTTAGCCGTAGCAAAAAGAGCTTGCCAGACCGTGGTAGCACAAACCCGGTCCAACCGTTAATGGGTTTCAAGTACTAATACACCAACCCCGTACGTGTATGTCAAGCTAATGCGTGTGGTTCCACTGTGAAACCCATTAACCCAATGGGGTTCGTGTATTAGTACTTGAATGAGATAATTCTTTGGGTAATGTCTATTTCACACTAGTTCTTACACACAACACTAGTATTTGCCCTAATTCTTTCGAATTGACAATCAGTGGTGGCTTCAGGAATTTTGTCTAGGGTGTTCCTATTCTACTTTGAAAAAAATTTGGGTCATTTCGGTCTATTTCGGGTGTTTCGGGACGTTTTGGTATATATCGGCCAAAATTCAAGATTTGGCTGGCGTGAAGTTTGTGCTTAAAAATAAAAAATGCTTAAAACCAAAACAAATTTGCATTCTATACACCAAAAAACCTCAAAAGGAAAAAAATGGAAAGAAAAGAAATGAACAAAGTACCTGTACAATAAACTATAAGTTTATTTGAAATATTAATAAAATTATTAATTATTGTTGTTTAGTTGTTTCATATATTTGTTTTTCTTTTATAAACTATAATTTGTTGTATTGTTGTTTCATTAATTATTAAATTATTAATTATTATTTAGCCTAATATAATTTAATTTATTTGTCTTTTATAATGTATTAGTTAATTAAATTACTAATTATTGGTGTTTAGTTGCTTCATAATTTTTTTTTTTTTACTAAGTCTAGCACACACCCCTAACCCCACACCACACGGCCCCAACCCCATCTACCCCACTCAATAGACAAGGTTCACACAAGAGAAGCCAATCAGATAACAATTCACAAATCACAATACAGACAAACTCACCAACACTGACTGACCAATATAGTGACACACTCACACACCAACAGATAAAGTCAAAAAAAAAAAAAAAAAAGGGGCAAATAAATTGAATAATTATAATAAGAGAGAATCAGTTAACAAAGAAAAAGAGAGATCTCCCTCTCTCAGAAGTCAGAACAAAACAGTCACACTCCACAGCAAAACTACAAAACCCAAAGATTAAGAGAGAAAAAGAGAGAGAGAAGTAAAGTGTAAAATACCTTGAGGGAGGCCTGAGGGGCAGTGCCGAGGGCCGCGGCAGCACGTCGAGGCATCAGAGGCGAGGAAGGATTCGAGGCCAAAAGTCAGCGTTGTAAGCTCTGATCCGATCGGACCGATCTCTGATGTCCGATCTAAGCTCTGTTGCTCGGGTTTCAGGCAGAGGCGCCGTTGCCGCGTTGCGCCTATGTGCTTGATGATGAGGTTTCATTGAGGCATAAGGTGTTGTCATTAATGAGTTTTTTTCTTTAGGTTAGGTAAGGTTTCTGATTTTAGGTTTTGCTTTTACCTGTTGATGATTGCGGCGGATGGATGCATATTCGTATTGGGTTTTGGTTGGGTTTTTTTTTTTTTTTTGAGAATACGTTTGGGTTGGGTCTGTTGGGTATTTGTTTAGGATTTATGTTGGGGTTTTTTTTGGGCTTGCTTTGTTACATTTTTTTTTCCAGACTGATACAATTTTTTTTTTTTTTTTTTATAGATTTTAGTTCAAAATTTTTTTGGCATAAAAATTTTGAGGGTGTTCCTGATTTTGGTCAGGGTGTTCCTATTTTCGTTTTAAGGGTAAACAAATAAAAAATTTAAATTACTATATATAATTTTTTTTTTCAAGTTAGGGTGTTCCTGGGAACACCCTGGACTCTGAGTGGTGCTGCCACTGTTGACAATGCATCTTCTTGTAGGAATTGTATTAATAATATCTGTTACTGAATCAACATCACATTGTCCGATTAAGAAGATTATTTTACCCAAATACTGTCAAATTTAAGCATGGTTATTTGTTTCAATTACAAAGTTCTTATTACTTTGATTTTATTTGAGTTTAGCTAGCACATCACAACCATCATCTACAACATCAAAAATTGACGGTCATTATCATCCCACGTTTAATAAAAAGAGTGATACTAGAGATACTACAAATCTCACTACATTTATTATCCTTAGTAACACATTAGTGTATATGTTTACATGTAATTTTTCCATTTTTATGTGTTTGTTTGCATGTAAAATATTGTCAAACTTATAAAATAATTTTTATTGACCGTAAAATCCTTTATAAAAAGCTATAAAACATTTTACATTTACTATGAATTTTACTACAAAGTATTTACATACTAATATCATAATAAATGTGATTAGTGAACTTTAAAAACCTAATACATTCTCTCCAAAAAAAAAAAAAAAAAACTAATACATTAAAATTTGAATTGCTTTCTTGTGATCAGTTAAACATCAATTTATAGGTCTTATATCATAAAATTTGTGGTATTAGCATTGGACACTTGGACAGGTCCAGCAAAAATACGTTGAACAAACTCCAAAAAAAAAAAAAAGACACAAATTATACTAGAAACCCAATAGAAATAATGCATCTTAATTATGGTTCTTTCCTAAAAATACATAACATTGTTGCTCAATAAACTATTCTTTTTTTCAACAGCTCATTCTCTCTCTCAAATTACCCCTTTCTCTCTGTAGCTCTTTATTTAATATTTAATCAAAGTAGTAAAACAAATAGAAAGTCTTGTGGTTGCACAACGGACAAGGCAATAAGGAAATTGTGACTTTTTAAGTTAAGTTTAGCTAAACTTTTACCTAATTCCCATGCAAATGCTATAAAAGTTGAAACTTAAGAAATAGTAGACAACTAAACACATATCTACAACTTATAGTATTATAATTTTGATTGGACTATCGATCACAAATTCTTAGGACCATGTCCTACAATTATTGAAGAACAACTAAGCGAGTAAAGATAATACACACTAAACAGCAAGGATAATAAATCCTTTTATATATATAATGATTAAAGAGTCATATTGGCAATTTTTAGCGGCAAAGATTAAGGGCAATCCAACCTTAATTTTTCAATTAAAGCATTCAAATCAGAGTACGATGATCCTCCTTCTTCGACGGCCCTCCTTGCCATCTCTCCAAGTGCCTTGACTCTGGCTGCTTCTTCACCCACCAAAATTTGCCTCATTGCCTTCTCTATTGCTTCCCTCTTGATACCGTCTACCACCCAAGTCCATTGTTGAGCACCAACACTAATTCCAATTTTCAGTACTTGAGTTATTAACTTCTCATTGTAAAACTGCTCAGAAGCCATAGGCCATGTGACCATAGGCACCCCTGAAGCCACTCCTTCTAAGGTCGAGTTCCACCCACAATGAGTTACAAATCCTCCAACTGCTTCATGATCAAGAATCAAAATTTGGGGTGCCCAACCTCTTATAATTAATCCTTTACCTTCCGTTCTCTTCTCAAATCCTTTAGGTAGCCAATCTTCCTCTTCTTTCTCATTTTTGCCTTTCCTCACAACCCAAATGAATTGTTGTTCTGAAGCCTCAAGACCCATTGCAATTTCAAAAAGCTGAGAATCACTAAAGTTTGGCATACTCCACAAACAAAGATAAATAACCGAGTTGGGTTTCTTTCTACAAAGCCATTTTAAACATTCATGTTCATCAATGGAAGCTTCCTTTCCCCTTTGGGCTTTATCTTCAGAATCCTTGTTGCATAGTGAAACTGGACCTATATGCCACGCCTTTCTTCCCAAAACTTTCCTGTAATGATCTGCATAAGCTGGTTCAAGCTCATAGAAGCTGTTAACAACCACCCCATAGCTTGTCAACTCTGATTCAATAGCTTCTTTAAACAACTTGGAAAAGTCTGTTTCAACTTCTTGCAAAGTGAAGTCAGGAAGTTGCATCCTTGTCAACTTTATCTCCCCTGGAAAACTAGGAATGACAAAAGGTTCAGAGTCAGAGAAAACTTTCTTGTGGGGTTCAAATAGTGTCAAACTATGGGTTGCAGACAGGGAAAAAAAACTGAACCCCTCGAAAACAAGCCTAGGAATACCAAATTTAGCTGCAACATCAGTTGCCCACGGAAAGAACATGTCGGCAACAAGGCAACTAGGTTGGTACTCTTCTAGTAGTTGCTTCAGTGGTTGTTGGAGCATTTTAGTGGCTTGGATAAATTTGTGAGACATATCTAGGGAAGTCACTGAGTCAATATTCTCACATCCTTCAGGCAGGCCAGCCTCTAGAGTCGGGAACTTGATGATTTGGATATCAATGTTGGTGCCACGCATTTCGGAGAATAATGGCACGTTGCGACGAGTAGTGACAATCGTTGCCTTCACACCTCGTGCTGCAAAAAGCTTGGCCGTGTCCATCATTGGTATCAGGTGGCCATAGCCCATCAAAGGGAAGAAGAATATGTGTAGCTGGCGACTTTTGCTACCCATAACACCTGTAACAAGCGGAAATGGAGAGGTTATTAGGCTAGGCTATATTTTTTAGCGTCGGTACTTGGTATGAGAAATTTGTTAGACATGAAACATTGTTATATAATTGTTTATAGTAGCCCCCAATAGGACTTGAGAAAGAATAGTTCTTCTTTCGGTGGTAATAAAGAAATGCAATGATTTTCATTTCTCAGTCCCTGCACGTTCTGGAGCACAATAAGTTATATTATATGTTTCCAATGCATGTTACTTCTCTCTTACAAGTGGGTGGACCCCACACTCTGGGTTCTACCCATTTGTAAGAGAGAAGTAACATGCATAGGAAACATGATAGAGTTTTTCTTGGAGCACTCCAATAATGTCCTATATAATATTATATTAGTATATATAATTTATGTTAGAAATACTGAATTCAATAGTATTGTATTTCTCATTGAAAGAATATGCATGAGTGTCTTTATGTAGGAGGCATATGAGTGCAGTACAAATAAATATGAGTGCAGTACAAGTAAAAGTGTAGTACAGGAATGTGTGCTATACAAGTAAACTAGTTGGGCCTAAAGCCCACAACACTATTCATGTTAACAGCCCCCCTCAAACTCAAGGTGGATGTGAGACCAGCTTGAGGTTGTCAACTAAATCATGAAGACGTCCCTTAGGATGTGACTTGGTAAAGATATTTGCAAGTTGATCTTTGGAGGAGACGGAGAAGAGTTTGAGAGCACCATGAACAAGATGATAACGGATAAAATGACAATTAATCTCGATATGTTTAGTCTGTTCACGGAAGACATCATTGTGAGCAATATGAATGACACTCTGATTATCACAATAAAGAGGAGTAGCAAAGGACGTGGACACACCTAGGTCCTTAAGAAGCCATCGTAGCCAAAGGAGCTCAGATGTGGTATCAGCAAGGGCATGATATTTTGCTTCAGTACTGGAGCGGGCCACAAAGGTTTATTTTCTTACTTCGCCAAGAAATCAAGGAAGAGCCAAGGAAGAAACAATAGCCAGTGGTGGACCTACGATCAGTGGGATCTCCTGCCCAATCAGCATCAGAGAATGCACGGAGTACAAGAGGAGATTGAGCTGAGTAGAAAAGGCCATGGAAGAGAGTGCCCTTCAAGTATCGAAAAATGCGTAGAACAGTAGCATAATGAGTCGATCTTGGAGCAGAAAAATACTGGCTTACCTGATGAACAACATAGGAAATGTTTAGAAGAGTAACTGTGAGATAAACTAGGCTGCCAACCAATCGTCTATAAAGAGAAGGATTAGACAATGGTTTCCCCCCCGAGGGAGTCAGATGCGCATTAAGTTCAACTGAAGTATCAACAGTCTTGCTGTCAGTGAGTCCAGCTTGAGATAAAAGGTCAAAAGCATACTTGGCTTGAGTAATATAAAGACCATCTGTGGAATGAGTGACTTCAAGACCCAAGAAATAGATAAGGTGTCCAAGATCTTTCATCTCAAACCGCTGATTGAGAAAATCCTTGAGTTCTTGTATTCTACTGAGGTCATCACCAGTTATGATCATATCATCCAGATAGAGGAGAAGTAAAATGGTGCCTTTATCAGTGCGACGAAGAAATAAGGCAGAATCATAAGGACTGGCAGTGTAACCTAAGCAAAAGATGGTAGAGTTGAACTTTGCGAACCAAGCTCATGGAGCTTGTTTAAGGCCATACAATGCACGTCGAAGGCAACAAATCTTATTTGATTCAACAGAGAAACCAAGAGGAGGTTGCATATAAACTTTTTTACTCAAATCCCCACTAAGGAAATCATTTTTAACATCCATCTAACAAAGATCCCATTTTCTAGCAGCGACAACAGCTAAGAGGGCATGAACAGATGAGATGCGAGCAACTGGAGCAAAGGTCTCTTCATAATCAATCTCATACTCCTATGTAAAGCCTTTTGCAACAAGACGAGCCTTATAGTGCTCAATGGACCCATTAAAGCGAGTCTTAATCTTGTAGATCCACTTACAACTAACCACAGACTGTCTAGGAGGGAGAGTAACTAGATCCCAAGTATGATTTTTGGTTAATGCATCAAGTTTCTCTTTCATTACAATCTACCATAAAGGGTCAGTGGAGGCCTCACGATAGGTTTGAGGCTCGTGGAGTGTAGTAAGGGCAGTGTAACAATGATAATCAAGTAAATGTGTAGGAATGGATCTTACCCGAGTTGAGTGACGAGGTGGAATGTATTATGGAGGATCTTCAGGCAGAGCAGGAGTAGGGGACCCAGGCTCAAGTTGGGGTAGCTCGTCGTCAACCTGTTCATCTTCGACTTGTCCAAAAGAAGCATAAAAAATATCTGGAGGTTGGATAGAGAAGTCCAAAGAAGGATCAAGAGTATTTGGAGAAGGAACATGAGACTCGTCTGGAAAGACTTCTAAAACAGATGAGGTAGTTAAGGAAGAACGAAAGTGAGAGAGTTCAACAAATAAACGGTGTTCCCAAAAGACAACATTACGAGAAACACGAAGACGATGAGAGACAGGATCATAACACCAATACCCCTTTTGTGTTTCACCATAACCAAGGAAACAACAAAGTCTGGATCGAAGCTTAAGTTTGTTGTGCTCATGAGGCAGAAGAAGAACGAAACAAGTAGATTCGAAGGAGCGAAGGTGATGATAGTAAGGGGGTGACCCAAAGAGGTGCTCATACGGAGTTTGATTATGGATGATAGTGCTTGGAATGTGGTTAATAGTATGAACAACATGAAGAGTAGCTTCACCCCAAAATGGGGGAGGAACTTTGGCAAAAAGAAGAAGAGCACGAACAGTGTCAAGAATGTGACGAAATTTTCGTTCAGCTCGACCATTTTGCTGAGAGGTACCTAGACAAGTTAGATGATGTACTGAGCCATAGGAGTGTAACAGAGCTTGAAAAACATATTGAGTATATTCAAGAGCATTATTAGATCAAAACTTTTTTATACGTTTGAAGAATTGTGTTTCAACCATTTTTGCAAAGTTACTATATATTGGCAAAATTTCAGAATGAGATTTCATAGGAAAGATCCAACTATAACGAGAATAATCATCAACCAAAAAAAAAAACAAAATATCGGGATCCACCAATACTAGCAACAGGAGAAGGTCCCCAAACATCAGAATGAATTAACTCAAAAATACTATTAGAAATAGAATCACTATTATTAAAAGGTAAAGCTGGCTGTTTTCCTTTGGACACAGAACCTAGCAGACCCTTAGAAGCTAACTAATGTACCCGAGAAGAGGGTGAATGACCAAGACGAGAATGTCAAAGTGTGAGAGAAGGTAAGGAAGAAATCGCAACAGCAGCAGCAACAACAACAGACACTGGAGCAACAGGTGAAAGATGAAGATTGTCCACGAGAAATATATGCCCAACTCTAGGACCGGTCCCAAGCTCTTGTCCCGTCCTCAGATCCTGCACAATTCACCCAGAATAGTAAAAAATAAGGCAATATCCTAGTTCAGCTAATTGTCCCACAGAGCACAAATTATGGGATAGGTCAAGTACATGGAAGACCCCAAGAATAGAGATGTTGGAGGTCGAAACAAAACCTAGACTAAGTTTGGAGAATATTCAAGTCCATCAGCTATATGAATATTTAGAGGATGTGGTGTAGGGTCAAGTTTGGAGAATAAGGACGAGTGAGGTGTCATGTGATTGCAACAGGCAGAATCAAAAAGCCAAGTTTGAGACTTACTGGGTAAAACTGAGAGAGCAGTGGAAAGAGATGCATTACCAGCCATATGAACAGCCTGAGCTATGATCTCCTGTAGTTCAGTGGGTGAGAGGTTGATAGTGGATCCAAAAGACTGTGACTTAGCTGAAATAGGAGGCATTGGCGGAGTAGACTCAGTATTAGCAACTGCAGCAGTAGATTTGTTGCGATGGTAACAAGTCTCAATAATGTGGCCAAGACGCTTGTAATAATTGCAGAACTTTTTGTTGGTCTGCTTGCAACGATTGCTAGAGCCAGAGGGATCACCTGATTTCTGAGGTTGCTTTATGGGCGAAGCAGAAGGAGTAATAGCCAAAACATTAAACTTATTCTGGGCTTGAAAGGTTGCAAGGCGAGCTTCTTCTCTAACTAACTTGTTTACAGTAGTATCAAAAGAGGGAGGAGGACTGCGATTAAGAAGCTAAACTTGAATGGGCTCATAGTCCTTGTGGAGTGACATCAGGAACTCATAGAGACGAAATTCATCTCTAAAAGTAGCATATTGTTGAGCATCTTTTTAGCATGCCTAGGTTGGATCAGAAAAGTCAATTTGGTCTCAAATGAAGCAAAGCTGATTATAGTAGTCATTGATGGATTGCCCAGGTTCTTGCCTAAGTTGATGCAGTTCAACCACTAACTGATATTTCATGGATCCGTGAGTAGTGGAGTATCTTTTAGCCAACATATCCCATGCTGATTTTGCATTATCAAAGCTGCCTAACAGATTGGAGATAGAGGGAATGGAAGTGTTTCAAATCCATGTGAGGATCATGTGGTTGTGACTATCCCATTCAATCATGCGACTGAGGAAGGCAGTATCTTCTTTACTTGCCCCATTGACAGGAATAGTGATTGCACCAGTACAATATTGCCAGAGCATGTGACCCTTAAGAAAACTACGCATAGCTTAAGACCAAGATAAGTAATTCTTATTCCCCTCCAATACAATATTGATGGGGCAAGGAAGAAAAACATCATTTTTATCCATTTAGAGACACAATATTCAAAAACAAACCACAAAAATGAAATCTACGCGAAAAACTAAGGAGAACTTGGACTGCAAAAAGTCAACAATCGGTTAACGGTTATGGTCAACGGCCCACTCGGTGATGACGTCAGAAAGATGACGTGGCACTAATGTCAGCAAGTGACTGGATGCTAACGTAAGCTAGGGTTGACGTGTACTGATGACGTCATGGATTACGTCAGCCTAGAAAGGATGACAGCACGTGAGCTACAGCATTGATTCTTTTAGCGGCACGTGGGGGCGCATGAGGTCTCCGATGGCTTCAAGGCTTCCACAAACGTGTAGATCGGTACAAGACGATCTTAGTGGTACCTGCAGAAAATTGATTGGAGCAAGATTCGCGGCAGTGCGGAAAAAGGCAGTGGTCTTTGTAGTGTGGAACTCCTTAATGGCGGCTGCTATAGGTCCGGAACCCAAGGACGATGTCTAGAAGACATCGAAGGTTTAACGGCGAAAGGCTGTGGCAGTTGCTGTGACGGCAGAGGAGTTACACCAATAAAGACAAGACTGCTAAGAAAAGGTCAGAGCAGTGACTCTGATACCATGTTAGAAATGCTGAATTCAATAGTATTGTATTTCTCATTGAAAGAATATACATGAGTGTCTTTATATAGGAGGCATATGAGTGCAGTACAAGTAAGAGTGTAGTATAGGAATGTGTGCTATACAAGTAAACTAGTTGGGCCTAAAGCCCACAACACTATACACGTTAACAATTTATATCCGCATAAACTTTTTTATTCCTATTAATAATGGTAGTGAATCAAATTACATGATTCACATGAACTAATTGAGAAGGTTGTACCCAAAATGGACTGAAAAAGTTTTTTTTTTTTTTTATTTTTTTTTTTTATAATCAGGATATATTAAAACAAAGCCAGAAACTACATAGCCCAAAGGTCAGTGTTAGCACAAAACCTATTACTTCCTAGACCTGAGAGGTCATAAAGTTAAAGCGAAGACACCTCCACAAGCGTAGAGTCTAAAAGAACAAAAGGTTGTTGAAGGTGAAGTGCCATTCTAGCACGCTGGTCGGCATAAGCATTTGCTTCTCTAAAGCAGTGTTTCAGCTTCCACCTGGGGATTTGGTGCATCAAGTTCCTACAATCATCAACCAAAGGGGCATAGTCAGCAAAGGAGGCCATGCTACTATTCAGGAGGTCCACTACTACTTTAGCATCTAGTTCAATCTCTACATCTGTCAAGTGGAGTTGAATACATAGGGATAGCCCATCCCTAACTGCCCACAGCTTAGCGTGTAGGCTATTTGCCCACCCAATGGCCCTACAAAAAAAAAGTTTAATATATTACAAATTTACTACCTAATTTCTTAAATTGGATGCATGTCAATTGTTGGAAAAATACATGTTGTATCGCATACAAAACATACATAGCGAAAAATTAATGGATCTATTTCATTCGTAATTGATAACATGTACTATATAAATTTCAAAATTCAAGAATTAGAGAGCGTACCTTGGTGCGGTGAAATTCAAAAAAAAAGATCAGAAGTACTCAGGAACACTTTTAATCTTCACTCCAATTCCACTTTACGCCCAAGAAGTGTGGTCTCAATCAGTTTTCCAAGGGAGAATAAGAGAGTGACTTACAATCACATACACATCATTTCACAATAATGTCTCATACATGAAATTCTATATGTTTCTCCCTTTTTATCTAACTGATTATCTGATTAGGTTGGCCTTTTGGGCCTTTTCAATTGGGCTTTAGTATGTGGCTTGGAGTCAGACCAAAAGGGAACAAATAAGACTCTAGCTTCAATGAGCCTTAGGCTTTTTAATCAACTCTTGACAAGTCCAAAGTTACCATTAATTATATTTAAGACAACTATATAAATGGAATTGCATTCTAGGCCTTATTAAATAAATTATATCCCAAGATTTTATTGTATATACAACCCCTTCATAAAATATTCGTAGTAATACAAAGTTATGAATGTAGACTGCCACTTTGAAGATTACTACTTCTTAATCCTTAAGTACCCGATTTAATCTTTTTATGTTATTCATCATATATTTATGAAATCTAATTCCATAAACATATACTTTAGTAACTCCTTACTAAAATGGTTAAAGCCTAACACTCTGAATAATCAAACCCATTAAACTTATCTCAAGGGAATATTTTGTATCTCTGTTAAGAGATTATGAATTTCATCTTGAGCATATATGTTTCATCAACACTAAATGTGACTGCTCAACATACTGAGGTCTTGATCGTGACTTTTAGATCTCACTCCTGATATATCAAAGAAACCTACATTTCATGATCAAGTCCATTATTCTCTCAAGATTAAGAGTTCATGTAAATAAAAGTCGTGAAATTTATTATTCAATTGACAATCGTTAGAAGAATAATAAATCTCACAGCGATCCAGTTCAATATGTCTTAACTCTTAAAACATATCAACACATCAACTAGAAGTTTTCACTTCCATGATCAAGACAAATCATCTTAGTTGACATGTTATAGTCTTCGCAAATGAAATGCCCAATTTCATCGTTGACTACGAACTAT
The DNA here is from genome assembly GCF_040712315.1 of Castanea sativa. Taxonomy (NCBI): domain Eukaryota; kingdom Viridiplantae; phylum Streptophyta; class Magnoliopsida; order Fagales; family Fagaceae; genus Castanea; species Castanea sativa. The sequence goes on along the minus strand of NC_134019.1, from coordinate 30,969,027 downwards.
AATTTTGAGTTTACAAAAAACTTGTGATCTATATCTTCTGTGACTAAATCACATACTTACATCTCATGGACTATATGATGATGTCCAAATATTCATGTTACCATTATTTTAGATAATAATAAAACTACTTTATTAATTACAACATTAAGTCAAACATAATGTCATACATAGCATCATACAATATGATTTAAGGGCACCAATCCTAACATCACTAACATAATAAATATAAATGTTAAAATTATTATTTTGTGATTAGTAGTTGTAAAACTTATGTGATAAAATTTATAATATCTCTAATATTATTCTATAAAAAAATTATAAACCACTTTTGCATATATAACTTTAAACAGGTGAACTGCCATTGGAACTTCTTGCTAGTGAACGAAGAAGATCATAATTAACAGCTTTGATCTTCTGACAACCAGTAATCTACATGCATGTTGCTTTAACCATGCATCCGAGGCAACTGAGGTGTCACTCATACTGTCATACCTCCAACTTTTTAAAAGTCTTTGAATAAAAAAACTAGTGTATGTGAGATGGGAACTGCACATATTCAAATGAATAGTCAAATACTTGAAAAAGGCTGAATACTTTTATTTATATATAAAATTAAATATTAAATTATCTTACTATAATAGATGATTTATACATCACTTCATAAGGCTAGTAAGCATTAGAATCAACCTCGTGCATCAACCTCAATATTTTGTCCCACTTGGTAGCAAGTCCCTTAAGTCCCACACTTGATTTAGAAAATGCTTTGACTCTCGAATACTTCAGAATGGGTCATGTGTCCACTACCCATGTTAGACACATATTGAACAAGAACACACTTTGGACACTTCTGCATGTGTGTCCAACCAAATTTTTTTTTTTTTTTTCAGAAATTATTTTACTAACTTTTAGCTTTAATTCTTTATTTAATATTTTTTAATGTTAAAATTTATAAGATTTGATTATAAATAAATGATGGTAATTTTTTTTTGGAGAAACAAATGATAGTCATGTTAGTATTTGATGGGTTAGACACTACAAAAAAAATGGACTATTGCAGTGGGCCAAAACCACCACAAAAGCCCAAAAAACCGCCGCTAAAGGTCCATTTGGCCTATTGCAGAGATTCTACCCGCCAGCCTTGCGGTGCTGCAATAGCTCTATTGTGGCAGTAACAAAAACGCCGCAATAGATCTATCATTTAGCGGTGGTTTTGGTTTATTGCGGCAGGCAAAAAACCGCCGCCATATGTGGTTATAGTTCGGGTCAATTGACTTTTTAGCGGTGGGCAACAAGCGTTGCTATAGGGCTTCATGTACAACCGACCATATGCACCTTTTAGAGGCAGTTACGCCCACACGCAATATGTTTGAAGCTTTAGCGGTGGGCTTCACAAATGTAACTAATTAACAATACCACAAATGTCTCCAAACAAACATTCTATTGACATAGAAATATAATTGTATTTGTAGTAGATTTTTTAGTAGTAACAAAAGGTGCTCTCATTGAAAAATGCATAAACACAAAACAGAAGAGTGATGCAAAATCCAAAATTGGAAAGGGAGAATGAATAAATATCATACAAATCTAGAGTACATGATTCGAGTTTCTCTTGCTGTTGGAATTTCCCAAAAATTTCAATGCTTCAAACTCTCAACAATTTTGGAGAGGGCTCAATATGTCCCAAAGGAAAATGATACAACACCTACTAAAATAATTATAATACAAAGTGCTCTTGAAAAAGGAAGAACCATATAAACTAGCCTCATCACACGCGCTTCGCGCATGCGATGAGGCTTTTTTGTTGTTGTTAGTGGTCCTATTTTGTAGGAAAAAACTGTGTTTTTTATTTTATTTTATCTTCTTTATATATTAAGAGGATTTCTCTATATATTAAGAGGATTCAAAAAGTTAGTTATTGTGTTTTCAACTTACAAAAATACCCCTAATTTAATTAACTTATTCTTATTCCTAAAAAATAAAAAATAAGGTTAAAATTGTAAATCAACAAAAATTAATAACAAAAAAGTGGAAAAATAAAAATTGTCCACAATCCCCACTTTCTCCTAAAAAAAACCATCCCACCTTCTAAAAAAACCTACCCTACGGTTTTTTATTAAAAAACACCTATCCCAAGTTCTGTAAAAAAAATAAAACCACCCCACCTTCTTTAAAAAAACAAAACCCACCCACTGTTTCCTAAAATAAAATAAAAAAACTACCGCATATCACATAAAAAAACAAAATAAATAATAAATAAATAGAAACTAATATATATAATTTTTATTTTGAAAAAGTATTTTAAAAGTGGATAAAGTAATTTAAAACTTAACAACAGAGTGGTCCTATTTTTTAGGCAATGTTTTAGTGGAAGTTAGAGTTGCATTTTTACCGGATTGTCCTTTAGTTTTGTCTCTACTTAAACATAGGGGTGTAGGGGCATTTTTGAATTAAAAAATGAGGAATCGAAACACGGAAAGCTCCTTAAATAATAGTATAGATATAGATATAGATAAATAACTAAATAAAAAAAAATTTAACGCCAAAAACATATACAATGATGGTAAAAAAAAAATTCTTAAAAAGAAAAAAAAATACGAAGAAGGAAAAAAGACAATGCTATTATCTACATTGTTCCCTATTATCTCATTCTTATTCCTATAAAAAAATCCAAGAGAGATCAAACAAAAAAACAATCAGAACTTGTTTCTTCTCCTATTAAAGCTGCAACATATTCATCATAAAATAACAAAGCCATACAAGAAAAGCTAAGAAAAAAAAAATATGAAGTAAAAATCAAACCTTTAAGACCAAGGCATCGGCATCCCCATCAACAAGACTACACCAAACAATCTCCAAAATATCATGAAACAGTTGGTGAAACATATACAATGATGGTAAAAAAAAAAAAAAAATTCTTAAAAAGAAAAAAAAATATGAAGAAGGAAAAAAAAAAAAAAAAAGAGTGAGGAAATAGAAGATAAAGATTTTTTAGAATTTAACTCTATCATGGACTCTTTAGAATCTAATCACCACATCATCAACTATTTAAATAAATAACTAAATAAAAAAAAATTTTAATGCCAAAAACATATACAATGATGGTAAAAAAAAAAAAAAAAAAATTAAAAAACTTTAACGCCAAAAACATATACAATGACGGTAAAAAACAAATTCTTAAAAAGAACAAAAAAATTTGAAGAAGGAAAAAAGAAGAAGAAGTGAGGAAATAGAAGGAAATAGTAATTGATCATTTATATGAAGGAATCATTCATTTCAAAATTACATTTAAAAAAAAAAAAGTTAACGTGATACATAAAAATAAAAAAAGAAAAAAGAAAAAAGTAGAGCTCAAAGAAAGTCAATCATAAACCAAAGAAAATAAAATAAAGAGGAACTTGCAAAAAATAGAACCTGAAAATTTGTTGGAACCTCTGACAATAAATGTATTTAATCTGAATTTAAAGAAAAAGAAAGGAGGATGTAGAGCTAAACTAAATGTCTTCAATCTGAAGAAGAATGAGAGATAGAAAGTGAGATAGAAACTGCAAAGCGTACGTGAGTTTGTGGGTTTTAAAGTGTAGGAGTTTTAATTTACATATTTATCCTCGTTAGTTGAAAATTTGTAAGTTAATATGATGAGGGTACTTTAGGCATCCAAAATGTAGAATCCAAACAGGGGAAACCCCTTAAATAGTAGTATAGATAATGGAAGTGAGAAGCAAATATGATAATCAAGCTGTTAGTATTGCCCACAAGACACAACAATAATGTAATGATTGAACTTCTAGTTTAAGCTCCATAAACCATTTGCATGCATTTATAAATCCTATTACCCTGCAACCCCCAATGCAAGGAAGTGTTCAAATTCAAACAGAGTGATTCAACATCACAATGGTATAAAGGGGGTTGTTAGCTATTGACTTCAAACAAATTCCAAAATGGGTAGAGCTGGAAAACCATGATTTACAAAGGACATACATAACTATAGTTGTAAATCAATAATAATAATAATATGTAGATGCCATACCTGCAACCGGGTATTTTCCCTCTCACAATGCTCAGGAAACAAGCACAAGGAAGTATCAATGTCTGCCATAGAAATAAGTGTTAATATAATTGTAGACGACTAAATTTCTTAGTTCGAAATAAATTAAACAAGTAAAATAGTTTCACAAATACGAATTTGTATTGATGAATGTGTGGTACAATTCTCTGTAATTACAAAAGAGTGATCCTCTGATTCGATCTCCTTGAAAGATTTATTGATTGGAATTGTGGTAATGTGATTTTGATTTGAACATAAGATATTCTTCAATTTAGCTGAGGAATGGATCGAAGATCTTTGAAACGGAATTACAATGAATCTCTGGCTACGAGCTTGTTAGAAATTCTTTGTTCTTCGTGTTCTTCGTGTGTTCTTCGTGTTCTTCGTGTGTTCTTCGTGTTTGAAGGTTTGTGGTGGAAATTCTTCGGGGCTTTGGAGGCTTGAATCCGTAGAGCTTCACCAATTTGTGGTTTGTTGAGGTTTCTGGAGGCTTTTGAGCTTGATTCCAGTGAACTTTGAGATCTGGACGAGTAGTTTGGATGATTTTGCTTCGAATGTTGTCTGTATTCGAGGTTGAAGTTCTTGAAATTCTTGAAGGCTTTGGAGTTTGATTCCGGCAGAGCTTTTGGATTTCTGAACTCAAGATATCTTTTTCCTTTTCTCTGTCCTGTCTTGTGTGTTCTCCTAAATGTCTTAGGAAGGCTTCTATTTATAGGAGTTTAGGGGTAGGTGAGCGACACATGGCGGAGTCTGATTGGTGACACTTGTCACAGCCTGATTGGTCCGCTTATGTCATTGCTTACACGTGCTGGATTGCTTGTGTCATCGCTTACACGTGCAGGGCTGCTTGTGTCATCGCTTACGCATGCTGATGTAGTTTCATGCCTTTATTTCAATGACACTTGGCAAATTTCTATTGGAATCTGAATAGTGATGGCAAAACCTAGCAGCAGTACGTGGCGCTATGTAATTGGTTGTATTTTGTGGACTTGGTAGTATGATGTGTCAGCTTGTGATAGGTCGGGAATTTTCCCTCTCTACAAATGCCCCCTCGAGACTCGTTCATGCACACAGTTTTGGAGTGTGGTGAATGAATGAGTCTTGAAAGAAAATAGATTTTTTTTTTTTTTTTTTATACTCGACTCTTCTAGTGAAATAGTTGAAGGTGGTGGAGCTTTTATCAGGATGAAGTAATTGCAGAAGAGTAGACCCACCCATATGAAAGGCTTTGATGAGACTGAGAAGGGGTCTGCCAGTATTTGAATGTGCTCGTGTGACCGAGCTTTCTCAGTAGAGGTTAAGTCAAAGTAATTTCAGAAAAGTATTTTGGATCGTTGGTGGCGATCACAGGGTGTTAAAGATGGAGAAGAGGTGAGAATGTTGGCTAGGTACAGCATGCAGAGCTCTGAAGCTAGCCTCTTATTTTTAAGGACTTCTGGTGAAGTTATATCTGAAGGGTATACTTCGGATTACAGAGAGAACATGTGGGAGTGTGGTTGAATGTGCTTGTGTTATCGCATCACTCTGGTTAAGTTGAGGTAATTTCAGAAGGGATTCTGGGCATGTTGTTGTTGATGGTGAAAAAGATGGTGATGAAGCAAAGTGAATGGGTGAGGCATATGACGCCATGGCCCTGACCCTGTATGTTAGGGACTCTCTGGCGTAGATGTCTCTGAGAAGTACACCTTCAGATGTGGGACTGGCTGCATGCTGAATGAAGTCCGACGGCAAGTCATTGAATGTGCATGTGTGACTGGACCATACTGACGGACATTAAGTTGAAGTAATTTCAGAAGTATATTTTCTGAAATTCTTCAAGCTGATCTTAAGTTGGAGTAATTCCAGAAAGTGTGTTTTGTGGTACCAGCAATGATGACCTTTGGACCCCATGATGGTGGAAACATGGGATGAGGCTTTGGTAACCCTTCACCGACACCAAAGGCTAATTTCTGATGAGCTGGTACCTTGGAGGTCATCACAAGGGTTGGATGAGAGACAATTTGTAGGATACCCCAACACTTTTTACCATCTTCACCTGATGCAACTTTGTTGGGAAAGCACAACAAATGAAAGATGGAGCTAACTTGTGATCCTGGTTTTAGAAACTAGTCAAGCTGCTGTTTGTTCCGAACCACTGCTTCTGATGGGAGACCAAACAGTTGAAGAGAGACTATGGAAGCCCTGTTTTTAGGAACAGGTGTCTCTGCTGGACTTGGATTTCCTGGCCAACCAATTCCACGAAAGCATGAAAGGTCGATGCAGACCTTGTTATGAATAACTTTACGAACAAATGTGGTCATTATGTGAGGAAAAAAAATTTGTTTGAATCCTAAAACAGTGATGATGTTGTGAGAAGGGTTACTACTGAACCATGAAGGGTTTGATTTCAAACTAATTATGAAGCGATCTTGGTTGCTAGGTATTGAGAATGACGAGGCCATAGTGAGAACTGGCTGTGAGAAGGAGGATTTGAAAATTTGAAAGAAGCAAATCTTCATTTCATAACTCAGTGTATGTGTTGTTTTTTTCTTGATGGATTTAGCGGATCCGGCCCTTCTATTTATAGCGAAGAGATGAAGAATGGTAGCTGGGTAGTTAAGAATGGCGAATGAGACTTTTTGGTGGGAACGGTAGATGAGAATGGTAGGCGCCGAATGGGAACGTTAGGTTGGAGACTGGTAGGCACCGACGGAAATAATTGGCTAAAGTAGTGACCCAATGTAATTTCAATTTTGAGACATACTTGTGAGAGTTCGTCTGTTTTTGAAAGGGGAGCCTTGATCAAGTCTAGAGGATAATTTTGAGGAAATCCAGACCAAATGGATGGATCTCAAATTATGATCTTGAGAACTTAAATTTTGGACACCGCTAGTACTTTGGAGAAGCGGGTGTAGTTTCTAAGTCCAAAACAAATACCTAGATTTCAAAATCAAAATCTTTGCGAAAATTTGATAGGACAAGTTTTGCTTGAATATCTCGATCTTCGGTCAAAGTTTACATCAAAGTCAATAGTTATAGAATCACACTATTTGAGCAATTTTGGATTCTCAAATGAATAAATAGACCCCAAAATTGAAAAGTACGCGAAAAATTGAGCAAGACAGGTCAATCTTAAAAATTTTGACTTTTGGTCAAAATTTGTGCAAAAGTCAATTTTTTAGAAATTGGACTGTTGTGCAATTTTTGAGCCTTGGTTGAAGAAACAGACTCCAAAATTGGAAAGTACGCAAAAAATTGAGTGGGACAGGTCCGTTTTGAAAATTTTAACTTTTTGGTCAAAGTCAAAGTTAAAGTCTTAATTTGTCAATGTTTTTTTTTTTTTTTTTTTTTTTTTTTTTTTTTTTTTTTCAGGCGGTCCGGATCCGGGTCGATTTTCGGGTCGAACCAGGTCTAAGCCGGTCGAACCGGGCCGAGGAGGATGACGTCATCGACATGGAGCTCGTGTCACGCGTGGCACGTGCAGCGCGTGAGAGAGTGCCGGCGCGTGGGCGCGCGTGGACTCATCTAGCGGCGCGTGGGAGCGCGTGCAACTAAAGCTGGGATTGCCGGACCTTCTGGCGGCGCGTTGCTCATCGTTTGGGCTTGAAATTTTCACATATTGTAGTTATAAGGCCGTAGAAGACTGCTATATGGTCAGTTTTGTGAAATTGTGCACAGATTTGCACAGTTTTGATGGACTAAACCGGTGGTCATCGCTAGCTTGTGGCGGCACGTGGTTGATCTTTTGGACCTAAAAATTTCAGGTTTTGTAGATCGAAGGCCGATAGCTCTAATGGTGGTATCAGTTTTGTAAAATTGTTCTCAGATTTGCATAGATTTGAATGAGAAACCCGCGGGTCACTGAGAATTTATGGCCATGTATGGCGGCGCGTGGCCGGGTATCTAGGCCTGAAATTTTCAGGTTTGGTGGATCGAAGGCTGTAGAAGACTCCTGTGATGTCAGTTTTGTGAAATAAGGTCTGGATTTTCACAAATTTGGATGAGAAAGTCGTGGGTCTTTGTTGGACTTATGGCTTTTTTTGGTCTAATTTTGTGGTGGCCACCCTGACAGGATGCAGAAATTCTGGTGGCCGCCCTGACAGGATGAAGAAATTATGGTGGCCGCTGAATGTTGATTCTTTGGGTCATCTTTGTCATGTGGGTAATGAGCCATTATCTTCTGTCTCCATGGCTGAATATGCTCTTTCATTTCAACATTCAGCGCAGACTTCCCTGACTTTAAGTGCATTTGAGTTTGCAAAATCTGACTTTGAGTTCCAATTGTTTTCACATTTCTGAAATGTGAATATAAGTTTTTTTCATTGGTCGGTTGGTAGAACTATTTTTTGCTGACTTTCTTCATTTTTTTTTTGTCTGCTAGTTTAGCAGAAATTCTCTATATAAGATGTGAGATTGGCTTCGTTTATTTGGGCATTCTCAGCCTTCAGTCTTCTTCTCTAGCTTTTAAGGTTTTTTTTTTCTTTCTTTCTCTTTCTTTTTCTTTTTCTTTTGTCCTTTGTTTAGACATGCAATGAGATTTTCTTCTGACATTTTTTTTCGTTGTTGCTTGTTTTTGTTTTGCAGCTCAGTTTCCTTGATCTTTGGGTTTTGACATCAAACTTCACGCTGACGTTCTCATAGAAGTGTTTGCCTTCCTTTGGTGACTTTGTATTTCATTGATAGCAACGTTGCAAGAACGTATGCCTTCATGTTGTTACATTCTTTTCTTGCATCAACAATCATTTAGTGATATTCATCTTTGCAACGACGTCTCCATAAGGATATTCAGCTAGGCAATAATGCTATCGCCCATAAAGCTACGTCAACACTTCATTTGAACAAAAGCCATGCCAACATTCATCTTTGCCATGAAGCTATGTCAACACTTCATTTGCATCGAAGCTGGGCCAATAGTTCATCTATATTGAAGTTGTGCCGACATCCATCTTTGTCATGCAGTCGTGTCAACACTCCATTTGCATAGAAGCCATGCCAACATTCATCTTTGCCATAAAGCTACGTCAACATTTCATTTGCATCGAAGCTGGGCCAACAGTTCATCTATATTGAAGTCGTGCCGACATCCATCTTTGTCATGCAGTCGTGTCAACACTCCATTTGCACAGAAACCATGCCAACATTCATCTTTGCCATGAAGCTACATCAACACTTCATTCGCATCGAAGCTGGGCCAACATTTATCTTTGCCATGAAGCTACGTCAACATTTCATTTGCACAAAAGCCATGCCAACATTCATCTTTGCCATAAAGCTACGTCAACACTTTATTTGCACAGAAGCCATGCCAACATTCATCTTTGCCATGAAGCTACGTCAACACTTCATTTGCACGGAAGCCATGCCAACATTCATCTTTGCCATGAAGCTACGTCAACACTTCATTTGCACAGAAGCTATGCCAACATTCATCTTTGCCATGAAGCTACGTCAACATTTCATTTGCATCGAAACTGGGCCAACAGTTCATTTATATTAAAGTCGTGTCGACATCCATCTTTGTCATGCAGTCGTGTCAACACTCCATTTGCACAAAAGCCATGCCAACATTCATCTTTGCCATGAAGCTATGTCAACACTTCATTCGCATCGAAGTTGCACTAATATTGGCTTTTATAATGAAGCTTGAAGTTTCAAGAAGCTCCCATCAAGACTTTGAGAATGCAAAGAGATGCCAATAAAACCTTTGAAGATGTGAGAAGAATGCTGCCATGATTTTGACATTGCACGAACATGCCTTTAGAGGAGAGATGATGCAACATCAACTTCAGATGTTGGAGGAAGGTGACGTTGTCCAGATTTTAGAGACATGATGTGAAACAACACCACTCAGAAGGGAGATGATGTGGTTCAAATTTCAGAGTTGTGAAGTGGCACAACCTAGAAGAGAGACAATATAGCCTAGACTTGAAAGGTACAAAAAAGCTGCCCCCAGGAGATAAGTGATGCAAAGTATACTTCAGAGACGTGGGAATATGTCCACAAAAGATGAGCAATGCCATGCAGACTCCATTCCTTGCAACAGAGGTTGAAGATTTTATTTAACTCCACAATCGAGAATTAACTTATCATTATTTCAAGGAAAGCTAAGTAACACCAATTCTTTGCAGCTATCACTTTCTACCACAATGATCTTTGAACATCATATAGTGAGCAATTGATTGATCTTAAGAGATGCCTTGCCAATCAAAGGGTTCTTGAAAGCATGTTGACGACCTTTGGACAAACTCTTCAAGCTAGACTGACAGCCCTTCTTCTTTTTATGTGACTGAACTTAGTGAAAAGTACTAAGCTGCCTACGTACCCCGGAGAGGGATCAAGTTATTACGTAGTTCAACCAAAAAATTTTTTTTGATGATTTTTTTTTTCATGGTTTTGATGATCCTTTTTTATTTTTTTTTTATTTTGTTTTTTTTTGTTTTGTTTTTTTTTTTTTGTTTTGTTTGTTTTGTTTTGTTTTTGTTTTGTTTTGTTTTTTTTTTTTCATGATTTTTTTTTTGTTGTTTCTTTTTACAAAAAGGTAGGGCTCACGTGTGTAATCCTTGCCCCACACCCCACGACATTTCATGGGTACCAATTGTGCAATAGTGGGTATCACCTCTAATCGAACCCGAGACCTTGGCCTCAAGGGTGACATGGGCATCCAACCACTACGCCACACTCACAAATGGTGACATAGAGTGGGATTAATTTCTCTTTATTTGTACACTTTCAAAGGTAATGGGAAAACATCATGTACCCTTGTAGTGCTGCAGTGGGTAGTTTAAGTTCTTACCGAGGAGCAGTTCTTGATTTTCAAGCATAGAAGCGTTTGAGGAACTTCCCATTGATGGGGCCGATCCTTACACCCTCATTGTCAATCAATTTGTAAGCCTTATTAGTGTAGACTTCTTGTACAGCATAAGGTCCATCCCATTTCGAGGTGAACTTACCGCCTGTATGATGAGTCATGATGATAGGTCTTCGAACAATGAGGACTAAGTCACCAACTTGGAATGATCGTGGTTTAACTCTTTTATTGAATGCGCTTGACAAACGAGCTTGATAGCACTCAAGGCATTGTTGGGCCTCGAGCCTTTTCTCATCCAGTGCCTCCAACTCTTGTAACCTAAGCTTGGCATTTTTCTCTTTAGTTAACCCTTCTTGAATGACGATTTGTAGTGATGGGATCTGGCATTCTAAGGGAAGGATAGCTTCTACTCCATAAACGAGAGAATACGGGGTCGCTTGAGTAGGCGTTCGAAATGTTGTTCGATATGCCCATAATGCTTCTCCAATTCTTTCATGCCAGTCTCGCTTAGTTTTGGATACCACTTTCTTTAACAAACTGCCAAGAGTTTTGTTAAAGGCTTCGGCTAATCCATTCGCAGGGGCATTGTACATAGAAGAATTGTACTGTTTGAATGCAAATTTCTCGCACAACTCTGTCATCAACCTATTCTGAAACGGTTTGCCATTATCGATTATGATATATCGAGGGACACCATAACGATAGATCAAGTGTGTTCGGATAAAATTGACCACCATCTCTTTCTTTACTTCCTTAAGAGGCACAACTTCTGCCCATTTCGAGAAGTAATCAGTTGCAGCCAAGATGTACAAATGGCCGCTAGATGATTTTGGTAATGGTCCTATTGCGTCAAGCCCCCATGCATCAAAAGGCCAAGAAGCTATAGTTGGGTGTAGAGGTTCTGGTGGCTGATGGATGAAGTTTGCATGATATTGACAAGCTTCGCACTTCTTAGCATACTCCATGGAATCTTGCACCATTGTAGGCCAATAGTAACCCATTCGCTTGATCCTGTAGTGTAACTTAGGACCTGATTGGTGTGCACCGCATATTCCAGAATGAGCTTCTTCTAAGGCTTGTTTAGTCTCTTCCTCTCCTAAGCAACGGAGAAACAAACCATCAAATGAATGGCAGAAGAGAGTTTCTTTATAGTAAATGAATCGAGCAGCCCTTCGCCGAACTTCGGTCTTGTGGCGTACATAATCTGGGAGTCTTCCATGTTGAAGGTACTCAATGATTGTTTGTCGCCAATCTTCCTTTTCGACAAGGCATACAGAGATGATGTTGGCTTGCTTTTCTTCTTTTTCTTCTTCAATCACGGAAGGCACCACCCACCTTTGGGAAACAACAACTTTGGCTGTCTCTTCTTGAGATAATGCTAAGGTGGTAGCCAAATTAGCTAAAGCATCAGCCTGTCTATTCTCCTTCCTCGGTATATGCTCCAATGTAATTGCCTCAAAATTTGTGAGCAACTTCTTCGCATATTTGCAATAAGGGACAAGGTCTTCTTTCTTGACATTATACTGCTCCAAGATTTGGTTGATAATTAATTTGGAATCCCCAAAGATCTCGAGTTGCGATATGCCGATTTCAATGGCCATTTGTAGACCAATGATCAATGCTTGATATTCGGCTACATTGTTAGAGCAAAGTTCGCTTAATGAGAACGAATATAGAAGTATTTGTCATTGTGGAGAAACAAACACTACACCTGCCCTCGCTCCTTCTTGACGTGCAGCCCCATCGAAAAACATCATCCATGGTGGCATTACTTCAATGTAAAACACATCCTCGTCTGGGAAATCATCAGAGAACTCCCAATCAGATGGAACTGGGTGATTAACTAAGAAATCTACCAATACTTGTCCTTTGATTGCTTTTTGCGGAACATATGCAAGGTCGTATTGTTGTAGTAAGACTGCCCATCGAGCTATGCGACCCGAAACCACTGGCCTGGAGAGGACATATTTAATCGGGTCCACCTTTGCTATCAAACGGACCGTATGTGCTTGCATGTAGTGCTCCAGTTTGTCTACGACAAAGAAAAGAGCGAGGCACATCTTTTCAATAGGAGAATAATTTAATTCAGCTCCATTAAGAGTCCGACTTAAATAATAAAGGGCTCTTTCTTTCCCTTCTTTATTTTCTTGTGCCATAAGAGCACCTAGAGACCTTTCTTGTGCCGCGATGTACAACACCAAAGGCTTTCCCGGGATAGGAGCACCTAAAACTGGAGGATTAAGCAAGTATCTTTTGATGCGTGCAAAAGCATTGCTACAAGCCTCATCCCATTGAAAGTGTGCATCCTTCTTCATTAATCTATTGAAAGGTTGACATCGACCTGCCAGGTTTAAAATAAATCATCGTATGTAAGCTAGTTTTCCTTGCAAGCCTCTAAGTTCTCGCAGGTTCTTGGGCTCTGGCATTTTCTGGATAGTTTCAATTTTGGATTGGTCAATTTCAATACCGCGGTGCCTCACAATGAAACCAAGAAATTTCCCGGATGTTACACCGAAAGCGCATTTGCGAGGGTTTATTTTAAGCTGATACTTTCTTAAGCGGTTGAACATGGATCGCAAATCTACCAGATGGTCTTCCCTCCTTTTTGATTTAACCACCAGATCATCGACATAACACTCTACGTACTTATGAAGTACATTATCAAAGATCTTTTGCATGACTCGTTGATAAGTAGCACCAGCGTTCTTTAATCCGAAAGGCATCACTTTGTAACAGTAAATACCTTTAGGGGTACGAAAAGCTGTGAACTTTTCATCCTTAGGATTCATTCGAATTTGGTTGTAACCAGAAGAGCCATCCATGAAAGATAAGGCTTCATGACCAGTAGTGGTGTCAACCATGATCTCAGTGATAGGCAACGGAAAATCATCCTTGGGACATGCATTGTTCAAATCACGGAAGTCAACACACACACGGATTTGTCCATTCTTTTTTTTGACAGGGACGATATTAGCGATCCACTCCGGATACTGTACTTCACGGATGAAGCCTGCCTCAATTAGCTTATTGACCTCAGTTTCTATTTGAGGGATAAGCTCCGGCCGAAAGCGTCTTTGAGCTTGTTTTATTGGGTGCATGCCCTTCTTTACTGCTAAATGGTGTAAAACAATACTTAGATTGAGCCTAGGCATTTCTTTGTAAGTCCAAGCAAACACATCTTTATATTCTACCAGGAGCTGGAGGTATCCTTCTTCTTCTGCAGGAGTGAGAAGGGCACTGATGAAAGTTGGTCGAGGTTCTTCAGTAGTTCCTAAATTGATCTCTTTAAGTTCATCAACTGTAGCCTGTACTCCATCTTCCAAGGCTAGGGGAGCTTCATCGACCTCATTCTTTGCGGCTTCATCATTTGACAGTGTATCTTCTTCTACTGTAATGTGAAACGAGGATGATACTTCTTCATTTTGCTCATTGTGGACGAGTGACTGATTTATGTGTACAATCGTTCGCCTTTTGACTTTGAGAGCTCCTTCAATGCTGATATCCAAGATAAAGTTACGCTTCATGCGTGAAGGAATACTACTACGTATCTCATCATTAGTTTTCTCCTCCTTTTGATCCTCAGAGTTTATTAAACTTTCAGAGCAAGTATCAATGGGCCTTTTTGTTGCCCCCAATCGATTAAAGACTGATCCACACGCAAAAGTGTCCCGACTTTGCGTTAAACAAGCCGTATTCAACCTGTCGAACATTGTAATTCGTGACGATGAAGCCTTAATGCGATCGAATACTGAGACGCGTGATGAAGAGTGATCTTTTCTTTGATTCGGACTTTCATCAACCTCTACTGTTATGTATTGGGAACTTGAAGCATTGCTTCTTTTATTGATCCATATTTGAGCTGGTGGTTCTGGAGTATAACCTATTCCGGTCTTTGGGATAGGAATTTCATGCCCTTCAAGTCGCATTTTCCCTTGCGTTTTACTAAGACCATGCATCTTTTCTCCGGTGGTTTCTGGAATTAGTTTCCCTAGGCCGCTTTGTTTTGAGAAATCATAGCCTGCTTTGGCTAATAGCCTATATGCCTTTGGGTCAAACCATTCTTTCGTCCGTTTACTTGGTAGAATACCATGCTCTGTCAGACTTTGTGAAGACTTCACGAATCCATTTAGTGGCTTTGAGGGCAAAGGATTTGTGGATGAAGTTAAAGGCATTACATGATTTTCTTTCAACATGGCTACATCCTTCATTGTAAGCTTTGTAGGAGGTCTTCGCATGTCCATTGTAGATTGAAGGCATTCCGTGAATGGTGATTGTCCATTTTTGCAGCGTGACAATGGTAGATAACGGAGGAATGGAGGGTTATTGGAAGGCGTAGAACTTTCATCCGCTCTCTCTGAATTGCTAGTAGACTCACTAGATTGTTTATTCCCATATCGTGGATCTTCCTTTGGGGAAGGAATATCCTTTCTAGTGATGAATTTAACATGCTTCTTTTCACCCTGCTTGCTTTTCATGGACGGGACTTCAACTGGGAGAACTTCATTAGGGATATCATCTTCTACATAAAACTTCGCGTCAGCAAAGTGAGCTTCAGTTTCAGAAAAAAGGCTTCAAGTCGGCATCTACTTTCTTTATTCCACCTTGAAGATACTTGAAACATTGGTGCAAAGTTGACGGCACGATTCCATTCCCATGGATCCATGGACGTCCTAACAACATGTTGTAGGTTGTCTTGGCATCAATGACATGGAACAAAACATTGCTTGTCAATTCTCCAATAATTAACTCCAAGTGTATCATGCCGATGGCACGTTTTCCTCCTTGGTTAAAACCTTGTATGACCAAGCGACTGTGTGATAATTCCTCCATAGCAAGACCAAGTCGTCTCATTGTCATTTTCGGTAGTATATTAATAGTTGAACCTCCATCAATGAGAATGTGATCAATCTTTTGTTCACGAGCATAACCAGAGACATAAAGTGGACGATTGTGAGGCTTAGGGCCTAACAATAGATCCTCGTCAGTGAAAGTCAAGTCTGGAGAACATGCGAAACATTCCTGTGTTTGTTGAAGTGTATTGGTACAAGGAGTGTAAATCTTTGGCTCTTCAAGAGCTTGGATGATCCCTTCTTTCGGTGAGGTGGAGAATTGCGAGGGTTCATCTTTATCAACCTGAGATTTGAGTTGTTCTAAAGACGACAAAGTCTCATTTGAACTACCATGGTCAACACCTTTTTGTTTTTCATCAACTTCACAACGAGAGACCGTGTGAACAGCCTCCGCTGATTTGTTTTGAAAGAATTTTATGGGGAAAAATTCTTCCAATGTGACAAGACTTCGAAATTTTTGGGTTTGTGCAGAATCATCACACATTTCCATTCTTAGTCTTTCTTTTCTTTTATCATTCTTTCTTCTTGACTGCGGCTGAATTTGGTTTTGTGCTCTTCTGGACTCTTGGGTGATCAAATGAAGAGGGAATACTCGTCTCTTCTTCCATCTCTTACGAGTAACCAACGTCCAACCCTCTTCCTCATCCGTTGTTGACTTTTTATCATCATTTGAGTTATAATCAGATGCTTTTTGTGAGAGCTGAACTTGAATAGGTTCCAAAGAACCAAATCAGATGAACGTGGTATTCGTCCTCTGCTTAGTAGTCGGAGACTTGCAACTAGGCGACCCGTAAGCAAATGTTACAAGGTTTGACTGAGCAACATCATTAACATCTAAGTCGATTTTCCTTTCCTTGGCTAGCTTTATGATGAGTTCTTTAAGAACAAAGCATTTTTGGATCGGATGACTTATGATGCGATGATACCTACAATAGTTCGGGTCATCAACCTTTCCTATTTCTTCGGGTCGTTTGCATTCTGGCAATTCAATTAATTTCAAGTTGAGCAGTTGTTCTAGCATTTCGGGTATATCTACATCAAGGAAAGGATACACCTTCTGTTCCCATTCCTTGAGTGATGAGCGACGCATCTTGCGTCGTTGGCGTCCCTCAGGCCTCTTCTCGTTAGCCTTTACATTTCCCGTTGAAATTTTGACTGGGGCAGGGTTGACATTCATGGAATGTTTGACATTATTTTTTGTATTCCTGTCATTTCTCCTTATTTCTCACCTTTCTTTTTTTTTTTTTCTTCAGGTACGGGAGGTTTCATATTTTCATGGCAAGAGATACTCAATTCCATGTCATGCGCACGAGTTGCCAATTCTTCGAATGTTCGGGGCTTTACCCCTTGTAGGATGTACAGAAGTCCCCAATGCATGCCTTGGATGCACATTTCTACAGCAGATATTTTAGACAGTCTATCCTTACAATCTAAACTCAAAGAACGCCACCGACTGATGTAGTCAACAACAGGTTCGTCTTTCCACTGCTTAGTATTGGTAAGCTCCATCATGCTTACCGTACGGCGCGTGCTGTAAAACCGGTTAAGAAACTCCCTTTCCAACTGATCCCAACTATCAATTGACTCAGGTTCTAAATCTGTATACCAATCAAAGGCATTCCCTTTCAGAGAACGAACAAACTGCTTTACAAATAGGCCTCCTTGAGTCCCTGCGTTCTCACAGGTTTCTACAAAGTGTGCAACGTGTTGCTTAGGGTTTCCCTTGCCATCGAATTGCAAAAACTTGGGGGGTTGATACCCATTTGGCATTCTCATATTGTCAATGCGCTTCGTATAAGGTTTTGAATATATGAGAGAATGTGTAGAAGAACCTCCATATTGTGCTCGTATGGTGTTCGTTATCATGTCCTGCAGTTGTTGGACAGATATCGAGGCCATTGAGGTGGAATGTCCTTGTTAAGAAGTGCCTTCACCTCCTTTTCCCTTATCACCCCTAGCATTTTCTCCCTTCAAGGTAAAGCTAGGAGGGTGCTCAAGGTCTGGATTTGATTCACCCGAATCTTGGACTTCCAGTTTGTTCATCAGGATTGCAATTTGGACGTCCTTATCTTCAAGTGCTTTTGTGAGAAGGGTGACCCTTTGTTCCATTTCAGCCATTTTTTCTTCCACAGTAGAGGTGTTGGTCATCATTACTGGCATGACCTCTAGATATGATGGAGAAAACGATGAGACAGGATGAGTCAAAGGCATTTTGTTCCTTAGGCTTCTCATCACGGGCGAAGAGTTGATAGAAAAGGTCTTTGTTAGGGATGATTCATCATTGATCTCAAAATCCTTTGAGACAGATGAATCCTTAGCGGTGGCTTTCCTTTTTGCAAGAAAGTCTAGAGAGATGATATTATGAAGCTTGCTTTCTTTGGTTGATTGGGGTTGCAGTTGATCAAGAGCTTTGGATCGACTACGAGTGATTGGGCCGACATAATCATCCGCAATGGAAGCATCTATCACCGATTTTTGAGCATTCTTGTTAGAAGCCATCAAAGCTAGTAGCAGATCGAATTTCTTTTCTTTTGAAGGAGAAAGAGATGAGAGGCAGAGATGTCCCACTAGGCGTGCCAGGATTTGTAGACGACTAAATTTCTTAGTTCGAAATAAATCAAACAAGTAAAATAGTTTCACAAATACGAATTTGTATTGATAAATGTGTGGTACAATTCTCTATAATTACAAAAGAGTGATCCTCTGATTCGATCTCCTTGAAAGATTTATTGATTGAAATTGTGGTAATGTGATTTTGATTTGAACATAAGATATTCTTCAATTTAGCTGAGGAATGGATTGAAGATCTTTGAAACGGAATTACAATGAATCTCTAGCTATGAGCTTGTTAGAAATTCTTTGTTCTTCGTGTTTGAAGGTTTGTGGTGGAAATTCTTTGGGGCTTTGGAGGCTTGAATCTGTAGAGCTTCACCAATTTATGGTTTGTTGAGGTTTCTAGAGGCTTTTGAGCTTGATTCCAATGAACTTTGAGATCTGGACGAGTAGTTTGGATGATTTTGCTTCGAATGTTGTCTGTATTCGAGGTTGAAGTTCTTGAAATTCTTGAAGGCTTTGGAGTTTGATTCCGGCAAAGCTTCTGGATTTCTGAACTCAAGATATCTTCTTCCTTTTCTCTGTCTTGTCTTATGTGTTCTCCTAAATGTCTTAGGAAGGCTTCTATTTATAGGAGTTTAGGGGTAGGTGAGCGACACGTGGCAGAGTCTGATTGGTGACACTTGTCACAGCCTGATTGGTCCGCTTATGTCATCGCTTACACGTGCTGGATTGCTTGTGTCATTGCTTACACGTGCAGGGCTGCTTGTGTCATCGCTTACGCATGCTGATGCAGTTTCATGCCTTTATTTCAATGACACTTGGCAAATTTCTATTGGAATCTGAATAGTGATGGCAAAACCTAGCAGCAATACGTGGCGCTATGTAATTGGTTGTATTTTGTGGACTTGGTAGTATGATGTGTCAGCTTGTGATAGGTCGAGAATTTTCCCTCTCTACAATAATAAAATAGACAAGCTTCAGAATTATATATCCTTGAACCAAATGCAACATAACTACCACTAGAAGGAGTAGACACATGAGTTTGCAGAAGAAAAAAAAAAAAAAAAAACTTACTACAAGCATTGTGAGCAAAGATCCAATCAATGACATTACTAGACCTGAAATAAGATTAACAAAATAATTTATTAACTATAATTTCCTTTATTTTTAATTTAATTTTTTTGGTACACAAATGCTTACATACACATGTATAAGTTGCATGATCCATCATCATGTGTTCAAGTAGAAACACAAAACTCACTCATTTATTTCCCTTATAAACATACAAGCTACACACTATCATCCAATACATAAAACTTTAATCCCACAATGTGTTTAAAAATCTCAAATAACACAGCCAATCTTAACACAGCCAAATCTCAAACAATTAGTCCAATCTTAACACAGCCAAATATCAAATAATTGTATTAGAACATAATGAATTCTTTAAGAAAAAACACACAAACATTGAGATATAATTTTAAGGAGAAAAAACTAACCAGAGAGAGGTACAAGAATAACTCAACAAAAAATAGGAAAAAGAAAAAGAGAAGGTAAGTACAAGAATTTCTAGCTTTTGGGCCTAGTAAAAAAAACGAGAATATCTCCATATTAAAAGAAGAAAATCACATACATTGCCCATTCATTCAAAAGTCTATCTTCTTTCTTTCTTTCCATCCAATATATAATTTTATTCTTGATATTCATACATTTCACTTCTCTCTATCTTATTTTGTTCATAACATTGTAAGGATGAAGATATTTGTTTGTAGATATTCAGAGAATAAGAGACATAAATTCTTCGTGCACAAAAATTCACATGTATCCATAAACTAGCTTAAATTTATAGCTAGAAAAATCATATTAGGCTAACCAAGGAACTTATTTTTGGTTTACAACAACTAAGCCTTAGTTCCAAATATATTTTAGTGTCAGCAACATAGAGTCATCAATAAATCTTTTTTGTTTAGAGTCATCAATACATTTTTATTTAGGTAAAAATATACATGATATTTACACACACACACAAATGAGAAACACAGACATGGAGCCAAAACCTCTATATTGGCCATGCCCCCCCAAAAATCTCACATTTTTAGATATATGCTCATCTCTAATTGGTGTGGATTGAAATACTGTGCAACCAACCAATATGAATAAGATCATTAAAAGAAATGTGAAATTGGAATTTTTGAGCTTAGTGATTTTAATCTGCCATTCATCATGAACTACGCAATCTCAAGAGCTTTCCTCTCTTCATCATCAAGTTCATGTCCATGATCAACTTCCTCGTTGATATCAATCTCTTCCATAATGAAGAATGTTACCCTCAACACGTTCCATAGCCTCTTGGCTATCACTGAAGAATGCACTTCCTTGACACAACACTTGAAAAACAAACACTACTTGGTTTATATTATATGACTAGGAGCGAGCTTGTTCAATTCGCTCTTTAGAGTAAAGGTAATGATAAAAACAAGAACAACAAAGAAGAATGGAATATAAGAAGTTTTTGATGATGAGAAGGGGATTGGGCGGGTTTTCTTTTCTTGTTCCTGCGAGGTTTGGTAGACCTCACAGAAGAAGAAAAAAACCCTATGATTCATGGAAGATGAATTTGGTTGGATTTTATAACTAGGAGATGATAAAGCTCTAATGATTATAATATAGGATTAATAATTTTTTATAGAAAAACATGTTGTTATAATCATATGGACCCAACGAGCGCTCCTCCTAATTTCCCTTTTGATTTATTTGAGAGAAATAAAAGAAGACAATACAAGAGGAAAACATTTGTTATAAAAAAAAATTAAAGCAAACATTTGGGTCCTAGGTTTATTTTTTTTAATAATCAATACTTACAACAGCAAGTAAAGATTTGAAATTGGAATGTCTTCATTGAAAACAACAAAAAATACTAACTAATTAAACTATAAGACACTTGTCTATGTGAGTTTTAATTAATTCAACTAATAGAGTCGATAAAAAGTAAAAACAGAAAAAGCATACACAGCTTATAATATATGCTATAAGCCTATAACCTTAAACATATTAGTTGATGAGGTGCTAAAGTTCAATACAACTAGCAAAGTGTGTTTGAAAATTCTAAACTAAAGTGGACTAGTGTTGGTCGAAGGGAGTGTAAAGTTGTGATTTACAACTATGTTTTATGTTGGTTTTATTCCATGACAAAAAGTGTTGTAATTGCTTTAATTTTGTTCCTTGTATTTTGTGGGATTTTATTATGTTGGGTTTAGTATTAAGTTGGTGAAGAATCAAGCTTGAAATGAAGAATCAGTGCATTTTCGCGAGTAGCTCACGAGAAGAGTATCTCGCAAAAAGGGCACGTGAGAAGCACATGCTGGAAGCTGAAGAGTTGTGTCAACCTAGAAGATTTCGCGAGTGTCTCATGGGTAAGACCTTCCCGCAAGATACCCGCGAAATTCTCTGCTTGGAGGATTTTTAATTGTGACTTTCTTACCCTTCACCCATACTATATATACCCTCAATACCCACAAATGTGTAAGGAGGTCATTCAGAGAGAAAAACCCTAGATAGGTTTTCAACAACACACACAACCATCTTTTAGAAAGAGAGCTACCCATCCTTAGTGAGAAATCATTGTAACCTCTTCTTCTTCCCTTTCTCATTGTCATACCTTGAGAGGAGATTTGTACCCAAACACAACCTACACCTTTTCAGAGTGTAGAGAGTGTTTTGGAGCTTGAGAAGCTTTGGAGATTTGCCAAAAAAACCTGTAAGGCTTGGCGGATGTAATCGGGCGTATTGCGGGATCTAAAAAACTAGAGAAGACATGAATCCTTAAAGTCCGTTAGTAGCAAGAGCTTGGAAGGCTCAAGTACATTGGTTAGACTAAGTTTGGAGGGTCTTTTGTTATTCATGTACTCCAACTTTATTCTCTAGTGGATCGATTACTGCTTGGAGGGCGCTGAAGTGGTTTTTCACCGAGTTCTTCGGTTTCCTCTTCGATAACATATTGGAGTGTTATCTTGTATTTGCATCCTTCTTCCCTTACTCTTGTGCTTTACTTTTATTGTTTATTGTTCATGTTTATGCATTAGAGTAGTATCGGTTGTTTGCGCTTCATTTACTTTTGTTTTCGCACTTAGATAAGTTAGAGTAAAAACAATTAAGCTGTAATTTTTTAATTTGGAGTCTAAACAGCTCTTGTGTTTTTAACACAAATTCAAACTTTCAGGGAGAAATATCAAATTAATGTGTTTGCTTTTTCAACGGTTCACATGTATTGTATAAAAAAAAATAAAGAACATAAACAATTATCGGATTTAAATATATATATATATATATATATATATATATATATTGTATAAAAAATAATTGATCTAATTAAGTCACCATCAAATAGCAATACATTATTTCAAAATAGTTAATAAATTCTAGAAATGAGCATTGAGCCACACGTAGTCTGCATATGGTCAGCTTTCTATTGTCAGCCAGGATTTGAAATGGGTCATGCCTCAAAATTTCATCAATGAAATAAATGAGACAATGCCTCAAAATTTTATATTGCGGTAGTTTTTGTACCCATTGCAATAGTACAGATTTTTTGTAGTGAGACTTTTTTAATTAATTGTATTATAAACATCACTTAATAGTCATAGAGTCACTTTATTATTCATTATTGTTCTTAAATTGATATATGTTTAACAATATATGAAAAATAAATGCTTAAGAATATATAAAATACATAAATAAAAATATGTTTAATAATTAATTAATATATGTATCACCGTCATGTCGTGCTGTGTCACATGCTAATTTTTCAAAAATTGTTATATTACTATATCATACCCATAACCATCTATATTTTTGGGCTTCCTAATAAAAATATTAATTAAAAAATATCGACTTGTGGTTTTGGTGGTTGCATTCTAGCATTCTACACACTCACGGTTTAGAAAAAGAATGCTACTATAGGCACAAATTTTTTTGTAACATTTTTACAAATTGTTGATATGATAAATTCTTACAGATTTTCATATGGGTTCAATACTAATATCACATTTTTACTTACAAATAACCACCCGTCAAATCAGTAATTTGTAAAATAGTTTAACTAATTTTAACTTTAGCCATAACCCATCTTTGCATCTACCCTTAAAAAACACAATAACACTCCAAAAATAAAACATAGATTTGAGAATCTTACAGTGGTGTATATCCAAAAGGGTTTAACTTAAGACATTCTTCCTTCTTCTCGTGTGTGTGTTAAAAATACTTAGTATTCTAAAAAAAAAAAAATAGTGAGTTAATCCCACATTGAAAAATGAGTGTGAGTTAAAGAGGTTTAAAGTCTGTGCTGTGTATCCAAGAGTTAAGTCCTTTTGGATATACACCACTATAAGTTTCTTTAAAACCTTCTCCTCTCTCCCTGTGTGTGTGCGTTAAAAATATTTAATATTCTAAAATACAATTGTGGGTTAATCCCACATTGAAAAATGAGTGTGAGTTAAAGAAGTTTAAAGTCTCTGCTGTGTATCCAAGAGTTAAGTCTTTTCGGATATACACCACTGTAAGGTTCTTTAAGACCTTCTCTTCTCTCTCCGTGTGTGTATTAAAAATACTTAATATTCTAAACAAAAAAGGATTTGAGAATCTCTCTCTCTCTCTCTCTCTCTCTCTCTCTCTCTCTCTCTCTCTCTCTCTCTCTCTCTCTCTCTCCATGACGTTATAAGAAACAATAGTTTTTTTTTGTATTTATTTATTTTTTAATTTCTAACTAAAAATCTCCTAACACCATTTCACCTTTCTCTTTCTTTTCTTCTTCTCCATTCGTTCCCTCTTTCTATTTCTCTCTTTTCTTTTTTCCACCTTTGTCTTCTCTCGCTGCGGCTTTTCCTTCCACATCTTCTCACTTTCAAATCTAAAAGCCATGTTGAGTGGAAAATGAGGAAGCAGACAACTTCGGTTTATTGCCATTGGTGGAGGCATTGAGGGGTGGGACTTGACCAAAGGACAATTATTGCAGTTTTTTTGGTGAGTATAGCTGTGGACTCTGGTGTTTCATTTTGTGTGATGGAGTTGTTGTTAAGTGTTATACACGTTTGGGCTTCATTGGTGGCTGGGTCACAGCAGTTTGAGTATTAGATTTGTAGGTTTGATTGGTGGTTGCTTGTAGTTTGGGTGATTTTTTTTTTTTTGGTGGTAAATAACTAATATTTAACAATTAAAGAGTACGACACTGGTAAAAGTAAAAAATGGACTATGCTACAAATGGAAAAAATTACCTTTAATCTAAATTTAGCTAAAATTTGTGTAATCCCATGCTACGCAACTTATAATATTTTAAATTCTTGTTGGTAAGTAGACACATATTTCCAATTTATTATAAACACATCCTACAATAATTGAAGAAAAATTAAGCGAGTAAAACTCACACACACTAAGCAACAATGATAAATCTTTTTTTTTTTTAATGATGAAAAAACCATATTGGAATTTCTTGTGTCAAATAAGATCAAGAACAATGCGACCTTAATTCTTCGATTAAAGTATTCAAATCAAAGTAGGATGATCCCTCTTCTTCAACAGCCCTCTTTGCCATCTCCCCAAGTACCTTGGCTCTGCCTCTCATTTCCTCTGCTTCTTTACCCACCATAATTTGCTTCACTGCCTTCTCAATTGCATCCCTCTTGATACTATCTCCCACTACTCTTAACCATTGTCGAACACCTACAGCAACCCCAATTTGCAGAACCTGAGTTACTAACTTCTCATTGTAAAACTGCTCAGCACTCAAAGGCCAAGTGACCATAGGCACCCCTGCAGTCACTCCTTCCAAGGTCGAATTCCACCCACAATGAGTCACAAAACCTCCAACTGCTTCATGGTCAAGAATCAACACTTGGGGTGCCCAACCTCTTAGAATTAGTCCCTTGCCTTCCATTCTTTTCTCAAATCCTTTAGGCAACCAATCTTCCTCTTCTCTTTCATTTTTTCCTTTCTTCACAACCCAAATGAATTGTTGTTCAGAAGCATCAAGACCCATTGCAATCTCCATGAGCTGAGAATCACTAAAGTTTGCTATACTCCCAAAACATATGTAAACGACAGAATTGGGTTTCTTTGTACCAAGCCACCTCAAACATTCATGTTCATCAATGGAGGGTTCCTTTCCCCTCCGAGCTTTATCTTCAGTATCCTTGTTGCATAGCGAAACTGGACCTACATGCCATGCCTTTCTTCCCATAACCTTCTTGTAATGCTCTGCATAAGCCGGCTCAAGCTCATAGAAGCTGTTAACAACCACCCCATAGCTCCTCAATTCTGATCCCACAACTTCTTTCAACAACTTGGAAAGGTCCGTTTCAACTTCAAGCTTAATGAAGTCAGGAAGTTGCATCCTTGTCAACTTTATCTCCCCGGGAAAGTTAGGAATGACAAAAGGTTCAGAATCAGATGAAACTTTCTTGTGAGGTTCATATTGTCTCAAACTAAGGTCAACAGACACAGAAAAAGAACAGGTCCCATGGAAAACAAGCCTTGGAATACCAAATTTAGCAGCAATATCAGTTGCCCAAGGAAAGAACATGTCGGCAACAAGGCAACTAGGTTGGAAATCTTGTAGTAGTTGCTCGAGTGGTTGTTGGAGCATCTTAGTGGCTTTGAAAAATTTGTGAACCATTTCTATAGAACTCGCTATTGAGTCAATATTCTCACATCCTTCTGGCAGACCAGCCTCTACAGCCGGAAACTTAATGATTTGGATATCAATGTTGATGCCACGAGTTTTGGAGAATGAAGGCACGTTCCGAGGAGTAGTGACTAAGGTTGCCTTCACACCTCGTGCTGCAAATAGCTTTGCCATGTCCATGGTCGGTATCAGGTGGCCATGGGCCATGAAAGGGAAGAAGAATACGTGAAGCTGACGACGACTTTCGCTAGCCATAACACCCCGGAAGCCAACAACGATAATCAGGATCCAGCGGAAATAAAGAGATTATGCTATATTATACAGTGCTCTTATAAGAAATTTCTTAGACATGAACATGAAAATGTGTATGAAGTAGTCCACAAGATTTTTTTTGTATGGTGCTGAATGAAACGCATTAATTATGAATGAGTATCATTCCCCAGTGCCCACACATTATTCTTGGACACTCATATCCACAAACTTATTTGCCCATTGCTGGTCATAATTTACTGGACACAACTAGAGTAACACTTGTCAAGCTAACACGTATGGATCTACTTTGTCAATTTATGTTGGAGTGTCGTATTTGTATCCTATTGAGATATGGAAATTCGGCTAAATGACTTGGCACATTTAATAATTGAGTCATGTTTTTTCAAGTCTAACACAACCTATTAATGAAACGAGTAGACACTACACGACCAACTTGATGTGCTTAATAAGTGAGTAATAAGTCGTGTTGGGTTGACACTAATGTGATGCAATCCATTTTAACCATTTAATATTAAACAAGGTTTACATAAATACAACTCATTTAACCAGCTTCTTCAAAAAATCAACCCATTTCAACATGTTTGACCTTATTAATATTATTCTAAATTTAATAAACAAAAAAAAAAAAAATACAAACTAATAACAGCAAAATACCTATTAAACATAAAATTTGGAAGTTAATAATATCAAATACTTCAAACAAATCATCTGAAAGTTCATAGTGAAGGGTTTAGAGATTTAAGGTTTAAATTATATCCCTTTATAAGTTTTTGTAATTGCTTACTTTTCATTTTAAGTTTAAAATATAAGTTGAATATAAAAGGTATTTGATAAATCTAAATTAAAATGAATATTTATTTTGTTATATAGGTTAGGTGGGTTATATTAAACGAGTCATTTTGTATTGACACAAATAAAGTAGTGTGTTAAACGTGTCAATTTTGCAAGTTAAGTAGGTTAACCTGCTCGGAACACATTTCTTATTGTGTCACTCTCGAATTGACCTAATTATGCACCGAACTTACTAAAATCCAACTCTAGCCTATAAAAATCCGTGTCATGTTTGCAAGTAGTGCCAAACATTGACACCTCTACATGAAACCCAATAACCCAATGGGGATGTTGTATTACTTGAATGAAATAAGTATTTGGGAAATGTCTATTTTACACTAAAACGGGTGTGTGCAACAAACCAACAACCAATGTATACTAGTAATATTTACCCTATTTCTTTCGGATTGGCAATGCATCATCTTGTACGAATTGTGTTAATAATAACTGGTAGTGAATCAAGTCAATCAACATTACATGGACCGATTAAGAAGGTAATTTTACCCAAATTTTTTTTCAA
This sequence comes from Castanea sativa, assembly GCF_040712315.1. Classification (NCBI taxonomy): domain Eukaryota; kingdom Viridiplantae; phylum Streptophyta; class Magnoliopsida; order Fagales; family Fagaceae; genus Castanea; species Castanea sativa. Next base: position 30,941,490 of record NC_134019.1, on the reverse strand, counting down.
ATTTAAGCATAGTCATTTGTTTCAATTACAAAGATCTTATTACACTGATTTGATTTGAGTTAGCCAGCCTGACACAACCATCATCTAAAACTAGGTTATAACCCGTTTTTACGCACAGAAACTTTTAACATTAATAATGAAGAAATTATTATTTTGACTTTTGTGTGAAATATTATAAATGGATCATTTGGTACCAAAATTAAAATGGGCGCCAGTTGACATAAAATTGGATTACAATTAAAAGCTAATATGGATTATATTTAGATTTTGGCTCAACTTCAACTTTAAAATATGGATTTTATTTATAACTGAAAAGTAGGTTTCTAAATATAGATTCTATTTAGAACTCAAAAGTAGGTCTATAAAATATGGATTCTATTTAGAATTTTGGAGAAGGACCATTGCTAAATCATCTAATTTGCAGTACAATAGTCTCTACATAAAGTGAAGACGTCATCATGTGGTTATGTATTATTACCAACTAGTGTGTAACCCCGTGTATATGCACAGATACAATAAAAAAAATCACAATTATACGGTTAAAATTACACATGATAATAGCTTGCACATTTTTTAAATCATACATTTCTAAAATATGTAATAGTTTCTCATTACATATATATGTGTGTGTGTGTGTGTGTGTGTGTGTGTGTGTGTGATTTAGAATTTAATTAGATTTAGACTTTTTGATTTTTACACACAATAATTCACTTTCCACAAAATTAAAAAATTAAATGGATATGTGTTGCATAATTGAACTCCAATTAAAATCTAATTTAGAATCTAATTGAATTTAAATTCTTTGATTTTTACACTCAATAATTCACTTAACACAAAAATTAAAAATTCAATAGGACACATGGTGCAAAATTGATAATCTAATTGAAATTCAATTAGATTTTTTCTAAGCTTTAGCTATTAATATATACGAGCTTTAGTTATTAACGCCATGCATATGCATGAATATATTTAAAGATATATAATAAGATGCATAATATAGTTCTTATAATTATAATTTAAATACTATTGATAGTCATTTTTATATTTTATTAACTCTTTAAAAAAATTGTAAGGATATTATTAGGTATAAAATGTAAATTGTCCATTTTTTTATTATTGTGAAGCACTTTTTTTTTTTTTTTACAATTCATTTATTATAGGCTCTTTGGTTTTTGTACTTAATAACTCACTTGGATGAATATTTATAATATAGTCCCACATTTTATTCTAAAATTAAGAAATAAAGCTCTTTAAGAATAAATGATTTAGGACACATGGCACAAAATTAGAATTTTAATTTGAAATTCTAATTTGAGTTTCTCTCAACTTAACCTATTATTATTATTATTATTATTATTATTATTATTATTATTATTATTATTATTATTATTATTATTATATATAGATGACTTTTAAATTTGAATTTTTTTTAGTTATATGATTATGTTTTTTATGCTTTATTATATTGGACTCCTCGTTTTCTACACTAAATTAAGTAATTTTGCACAAAAATTTAAAAATTTAGATTAGATAGGACACATAGTGCAAAATTAAACTCTAATTGAATTAGATTTTTACACTAAATTAACTCACTTGACACAAAATTCTAAAATTTAGATTAGATGAGACACATGGTGCAAAATTATAGTCTAATTGAATTCCAATTTGAAATTTAATTGGATTTTCTCTCTGCTTTACCTATTATTATTATATATATACATGGCATAATAATTGAGGAAAAGAATGATATTTGAAATCTTAATTTCCTAGAAATGTCAAGGACTGAAGGGCAAATCAGTTTCGTCAATCTTAAAAATAAATAGCTAATAAAAATCTTAAATCACAGCATGTTTGAAATACAAAGAGCTTTGTGTGAGAATCTAACATTTCTCAATTTTTCTTTATTTGATACTATTTATGGGTCCCATTGTATTATTTTAGCTAACTTTTACTTTTATCTACAATACTTTCAGTAAAACGTTTTCAGTTTCAGCAAAATAAGCGAATTCCAACACTATAAGAAATCCGTACTATTGCGGCGGGTCAAAACTGCCACTAAAGGTACATTTGACCTTTAGTGGCGGGTGCTATTGTGGTAGCTCTTACCGCCATTGTTGTGGTGCCGTTATAGATCTATTGTGGAGGTAACAAAAAGCGACGCAATAGATCTACCATTTAGCGGCGCTTTTGATCTATGGCGGCAGGCTGAAAACCGCTGCCATATGAGGTTACCATTCGGGTCAAGTGACCTTTTAGTGGCGGGATATGCAAACTGCTATAGGTGACAACTTTTAGTGGCGGGCAATAAGCACCACTACAGAGCTTCATGTACAACAGACCATATGCACCTTTTAGCGGCGATGACGCCTACCACTATATTTGTGAAGCTTTAGCAGCGGGCTATAAATGCCGCTATAGGTCTTCAATTAAAACATAATTTTAGACCTTTAGCGGCGTTTTTTGCCTGTCGCTATAAGTTAATTTTTTTTCCCCTAGGTTTTAAAACCATAGTTCTTTTGAAATAATACCACAATATGCCAATTTTAGTTCCCCTGGGTTTCAATTGGGTTTTAAAACCACTATTTGTCAATGCCCTGTTTAAAGACCTGTTTCAAAGAACCTGTAATAATTTTGGCTCTATTAACACAATACCACAAACATAACTAATTAACAACACCACAAATGGTTTCAAACTAACATAATATTAACATAGGAATATATTATCAAATACATAACATTGTCTATTACCGTCATCATAAGATTAACAAAAAAAGATGTGGTCCTTTAAATAAAAAACCACTAAATATAAGCTAATACCCTAATCAAAGTTTCAAAGTGTTTAAAAATATCCTCCAACACTTGCAAAAAATGCGGTTGTAGCAATAAAGTTCTTTGTACACAAAAGAGTCCTCGAGCACTGAGATAAAATCTATAAGCTTCTTTGGTGATGGGATGCAGCTGATGATTTTTGGATAGGTAGAGATTGTTGGACCGGAGGAATATCCTACATACAAATTATGATTACTCAATAAGTGCATACAAATGGAATAGAATGACACGAAAATATGCCAAGGCAAAAAATGGGAACAAGTTCAAACAGTGTCATATATATATATATATATGATCTAACTGATTTGGATAGAATTGTAGTGCTACTTAACTGAGGGCTCTTGCAAAAGTCATATCAACTAATAGTTAGCATCAAATCTATTTTCAGCATTGCACAGAACTTTTGATTTCAAATGGCTAACTAAAGAAATTAAGTGCACCTGGTAAATAAATATCAAATGGCTAACTAAAGAATTAGCTCAGTGAAAAATATAGTCAATAAACTAGAGGGGCATGCGTAAAAAATAAACAAGTACAGCTATCATAAAAATTGAAGACTAAGACATGTTAAGGTCTTTATTATGGAAAATAGAGTTCCACCATTTCTAAGAATTGAATTACTTTTAATAAGTCTTTAAAGTAAATGTTGGAAGGTCCAACAATTAGAGCATGTCACTATGTGAAACTGGAATTCTCAAACCAATTAAAGTTGTGGTTTTGCCTACTAAAATGGTATGATTGGCTGCTTGGTTTCAGAACAATTTGAAATGGGATAAATGCTACTAGCCAGCTACGAGCCATACATGCTAGCTACTATAATTAGGGTGGAATGTAACTTATTAAAATAAAATAGGGTGTTCAAATGACAAAAAAGCAAAGAATCTAACATACTACAAACTGTTACTTATCATTTAATAACATCCGAAACTGTAAACATACTATAAGCATGTCCATCACATTTCAAAGTAGGCTAAGGAGAGTAGTATCATATCTATGGTGGCCTAATTGACTAGTTAAGTGACCTAACAACCAGCTATGTTCCTAAGAAAACAATGAATTTAAACGCACACAAAAGTTAGCAACACATTTGGTAACTATAACATCATTACTAGCAATATTCTTTAGGAATGGAAATATCTTTAAATATCCTATTTCATTTTAGTGTTCCTCATGTGCGAAAAAGATAGAGAGAAGCCCCTAAAATGAATTAATCGAATAAAAACAACTCAACAAGAATCATCCAATATTACACAAAAGTCCGAATCGGAGTATCCTCAGTGCCCATGAGGTGTTTGACAAAAGTCCTCACTGATAAGAAAGTTGAAGAAATTATTATTTCTTTGAATTTGATCACAAGGTCCACTTAACGCTGCGCTTGGAAAATTTTTTAGGGGAATAAAATGGCATGGGTATTGATTGTTGCTTCTTTGGTAGTACTCTATATGTTCCGAAGAAAGACGAAGGGAAAAAAAAGGAGAGGCAGAGAAAGATGTAAGAGTCCGGGAAAAAAACAAGGAGAGAAAAGTCTTCTTTGGGTCAGTCTTTAGGTCCCACAAAACAGTAGAAATAATTGAGTGATGTGAATTGAAAAAAGTTGTCAAACGGGTGGGTATTAGAAAATTGGGGTATTTTAAGTGATGAGTGATGAGTGATGAAAAAAAAATAGGGCCTTATTTTCCACTTTTAGTATTATATATAAATTCGGATTGGATTATCAATCCCAAATTCTTAGAACCATGTTCTACAATTATTAAACAACAACTAAGCAAATAAAAATAACACACACTGAACAACAAGGATAATAAATCCTTTTTGATATATATATATATATATATATATATATATATATATATATATATATATATATATATATATATATATAATGATAATTAAAAGAGCCATATTAGCAATTTTTATCACTAGAGACCAAGGGCAATGCAACCTTAATTCTTCAATTAAAGCATTCAAATCAGAGTAGGATGATCCTCCTTCTTCAATGGCCATCCTTGCCATCTCCCTGAGTGCCTTGGCTTTGGCTACTTCTTCACCCACCAAAACTTGTGTCATTTCCTTTGAAGGGGATGAAATTAAGATAGACAGTTAGATTTTACAAAAAGACTCTGGATGGTTGTACTAGGGTGACGGACGAAAAAGTAGGTAACGCGATGACATACAGACTAGCCTTAGTGGACGGATGCGAAGATAGACAGACCCTAAGGTGGACAGTGGCTAAAGCCACGTGGCACCCACATGGCTAATTTGGTCCTCAAGGAATCTCAAATAGGAAATAACTTGTGCTCCATGATTGATCCTAAACAATTGAATCCCTACATAGAAAGGATTCCAAAAAAGACGCACATTTATGAAGATCTTCTTTACAAGGAAATATTCCTCTCCTCCAAGGAACCAAGGTCAGTCCCTCACCACTATAAAAAGGCCAAACCCTTCAGAAAACAAGTACTCATAATTCATCCCATCTCTGGCACTCTAGAGTTGTGACAATCTCTCTGACTTAACCTTCGGAAGGTATTAGGCCAGTACCACACCGGTACTCTTTTGAAGTCTTTTCTTTTTGGTGTTGTGCAGGTATCGTTTCGGGCACGTGGGGACTGTGCAGGTTATTGACAATTTTCAACATCATCAGTTGGCGCCGTCTGTGAAAAAGAGTAGGTAAGTTGTGTTGCTATTTCCTGGACAAAGAGGTTGCATGGTGCTTACCCGTTCAATGGCAACCAACACCAACGCCCAAGGAGACGAACTACGTACTGTGGTCCTTGAGAAACAGATTTAGACACTGGCAGCGGTGGTCAAACGCCTTACCAATCAAAACCATGACTTGGAGGAGCAACTGTGCCAAAGGGACGCTGAGCCTCAGGACCAAGAGGGGAAGCAGGAAGGCAACAACCTTCAACGCAACGACACTAGACAGAATCGAGAAGGGCCAGAAGGCAGTAATGCTATGAGCAGACCAATGGCCACAAACATCACTCCATCGAACTTGGTCGCAAATATGCAGAGGAAGAGAGAACATATGGACTTGATGATTAACGCCCTCAAAGGACAGGTGTCAAATGATCTCGACGATCTGGTGCACCAAACTGATTCGCCCTTCACCGCACCTGTCACTTCATTCTCTCTGCTGCCGAAGTATCATATGCTGCAGATAGAGGCTTATGACGGGGACAAAGGACCCGTTAGACCACCTGGAGACATTCAAGACCCTTATGCATCTGCAGGGCGTAGTGGAAGAAATCATGTGCAAGGCATTTCCCACTACATTGAGGGGTCCTGCGAGGGTATGGTTTAGCAGGCTGACGCCAAACTCCATCAGTACTTTCAAGGAGTTAAACACCCAATTTGCCTCACACTTTATTGGGGGACACAAGTACAAGAAGTCAACTACATGCCTAATGAACATTAAGCAGCAAGAGGACGAGACACTAAGGTCTTACATCACCCGTTTCAACAAGGAAGCCCTCTCGATTGATGAAGCCGATGACAAGATACTCGTGGCAGCATTCACCAATAGGCTATGAAAGGGTAAGTTTTTTTTTTCTCTATACAAGAACAATCCAAAGACAATGTCGGATGTGCTTTACAGGACTAACAAATACATGAATGCGGAAGATGCACTACTTGCGCGAGAAGAAAAGCCTAGAAAGAGAGAAAGGTAGAAAGATGCAAGATAAGAGGGAGGACGAAAGGCCATAAGGACAGGTGACAGGCGAGAAGATAAACGGACCCTAAGGTGGACGATGGCTAAAACCATGTGGCACCCACATGGCTAATTTAGTCCTCAAGGAATCTCAAATAGGAAATAACTTGTGCTCCACGATTGATCCTAAGCAACAAAATCCCTACATAGAAAGGATTCCACAAAATACGCACATTTATGAACATCTTCTTTACAAGGAAATATTCCTCTCCTCCAAGGAACCAAGGTCGGTCCCCCACCACTATAAAAAGGCCAAACCCTTCAGAAAATAGGTACGCATAATTCATCCCAACTTTGGAACTCTAGAGTTGTGACAATCTCTTTAACTTAACCTTTGGAGGGTATTAGGCCGGTACACACCGGTACTTTTTTGAGGTCTTTTCTTTTTGGTGTTGTGTAGGTATCATTTCGGGCACGTAGGGACTGTGTGACTTACTAACAATTTTCAGCATCATCAGCCTTCTCTATTGCTTCCCTCTTGATATCATCTACCACTCTAGTCCATTGCTTAGCACCAACACTAATCCCAATTATCAGTACCTAAGTTACTAACTTTTCGTTGTAAAATTGCTCAGCACCCATAGGCCATGGGACCATAGGTACCCCTGCACACACACTCCTTCCAAGGTCGAATTCCACCCACAATAAGTCACAAATCCTCCAACTGCTTCATGATCAAGAAATAAAACTTGGGGTGCCCAACCTCTTATAATCAGTCCTTTACCTACTATTCTTTTCTCAAATCCTTTAGGTAGCCAATCTTCCTCCTCTTTCTCATTTTTTCCTTTTCTCACAACCCAAATGAATTGTTGTTTCGAAGCCTCAATAACCATTGCAATTTCAAAAAGTTGGGAATCAGTAAAGTTTGCCCTACTCCCAAAACAAATATAAATAAGCGAATTGGGTTTCTTTGTACTAAGCCAATTTAAACATTCATTTTCATCTATGGAAGCTTCCTGTCCCCTTTGGGCTTTATCTTCAGCATCCTTATTGCATAGTGAAACTGAACCTATATGCCATGCCTTTCTTCCCATGACTTTACTAAAATGATCTGTATAAGCCGATTCAAGTTCATAGAAGCTGTTAACAACCACCCCATAATTTGTCAGCTCTGATTCCTTGGCTTCTTTCAACAACTTAATAAAGTTCATTTGAACTTTTGGCTGAATGGTGTTTGGCAGTTGCTTCCTTGTCAACTTTATCTCTCCTGAAAAATTAGGATTGACAAAAGTTTCAAAATCAGATAAAACTTTCTTGTGAGGTTCATATAGCCCTATAGCATGGGCTCCAGCCATAGAGAAAAAACTGGTTCCCTCAAAAACAAGCCTAGGAATACCAAATTTAGCTGCAGCATCAGTTTCCCAAGGAAAGAACATGTCAGCAACAAGGCAACTAGGTTGGTACTCTTGTAGTAGTTGCTCCAATGGTTTTTGGAGCATCTTAGTGGCTTTGATAAATTTGTGAGCCATTTCTAGGGAAGTCACTAAGTCAATATTCTCACGTCCTTCAGGCAGGCCAGCCTCAATAGCCGTGAGCTTGATGATTTGGATATCAACGTTGATGCCATGAGTTTTGGAGAATAATGGCACGTTGCGAGGAGTAGTGACAATCGTTGCCTTAACACATCGAGCTGCAAATAGCTTGGCCATGTCCATAATTGGTATTAGGTGGCCATGGCCCATGAAAGGGAAGAAGAATATGTGAAGATGAAGACTTTTGCTACCCATAGCAGCTAGAACAAGCAGAACTAGAGAGGTTATTAGGTTAGGCTATATTTTTCAGATTTGGTATAAGAAATTTGTTAAAATGAACATTGTTTATAGTAGCCCATGCGCATCGAGTTGATGAAGATACTTTGGAATAATATTCTTCTTTAGTTGGTAATGATAGACACATGATAAGTTGTGATGGGTGAAATATAAAGTGAAACATAAAAAATGGTAAAGATGATTTGTATTCGTAAAAAAATAACTCAATAATTTTCATTTCCCAATGCCTACACGTTCTTGTTAGCATATGGTCCTATATATAATTTTATATCCCCATAAACTTTTTTATTCCTACTAATAATGATAGTCAATCAACATCACATGATGCACATGGATCAATTAGTTTTACCCAAATACCTCCCGTTAAATATAAGTATCCATTTGAGAATAACTAATCAAGTATTTTGTTGAAATTTTTTTATAATAAGTGTGCTAAATTATACTTGTATTTTGAAATTTTTTGAAGAAGTAAGAAAATGAGGGAAAGAGTGGGGGTTTAAAAAGTTGTACATCCTATACTATATCATAAAAACTGTGCTTAGAAGCCATGGTTGCGCCAAATGATTTCACCAAATTACAACAATTTTTAGGATAAAACCAATTTTTTGAATAGATATAACAACTTATTTATTCTTATTAGTTTCTTTAGATAAAATAACAATAGTGTTCTAATTAATAAAACATGCAACAGGCATATAAGTTTCAACTAATAGAGACAACAACTTATTTTTTCTTATCAATTTCTTTAGATAAAATAACAATAAATGTTTTAGAAAACATGCAACATGCATTTTAGATAAAATAATAATAAATATTTTAATAAAACGTTCAACACGCATCTAAGTTTCAATTTATAGAGATATCTTTAAATAAAGTAACAATAAATGTTTTAACAAAATATGCAACATGCATCTAAGTTCAAAATTTTAATTCCCACTCCAACTAAAAATCTATTATTAAAATTCCAAAACTTATATATATTAACCAATGGTTTTTCCTTAAAATCTATCTTGCACCCCACTTTTTTGTTTATTTATTATTATTTTTTTCTAGTTGCAACTTATGCTTATGTATTTGTATTGGGAGGATATATATATTGTATAGATTCATAAGAGTTGATACATTTATATGACTCTTTCTCTTGCTAGAACAATTTCTTTTCTTTATAAACAACTACCCTCATCTATATATATATATATATATATATATATATATATATATAACCGAAGCTCTGCTTGCTCCACAATTTTTCACGTCAGCACAATATTAAAAAAAATAGAACAAAAAAATAAAACCAAAACCAGAAAAAAAAAAAAAAAAAAAAAAAAGAAACCCGACACTCAAAAGAACATGAACTTCACCTTTTGCTTTCACAAAAGTCTGCCTTCCCCATCTTTTTCCTCAATCCTCTACTAGCACGATGGTCTGCCATCCTCATGTTCTTCCTCAGTCTTCTACCAACTCCTCCTCGATCAAACCCACGACAAACCATTGCATCGCATCTACAGACCCACCATACCCACCGTACCCACAAACTGAAGCCTCGATCTCCTTCCTCAGACCACTGATTTGCCACAAACCACCCACATCCAACCTTTACAACCCAGAAACAGCCCCTATTTGCCGTGGGTCTCATCAACCCCATGGCCACAGATAACCCACCATACCCACCATGCCCACCATACCCACAAACCCACAAATATCAAATAGAGGTCGAGCTCCTTCCTCAAACCGCCCACATGCAACCTCTACAACCTAGAAACGGCGCCCCATTTGTCATGGGTCTAATCCAGTCCATGGCCCATCAACTATGTCGGTCGGCAATGCACCCAACCTAGCCCATCGAAACTGGCCCAAAGGTATCTAATAAACAAATTTAATTAGAACTCTATAATATATATATATATATATATATATATATATATATATATATATATATATATATTTATTTATTTATTTTTGAATCCAAACTCTATAATGATTAGGACTCTATAACTATTATCTTATAAATAGTTGATTCTTATTAGTCTTTTTTTTTTTTCCACGGTTGTCCAATGTCTAGGTTTATTGCTATTGCCTTTCTCATCATTCTTTTCCTCCATTCGAATCAAGCTAAAGGTATGGTATTCGTTTGTCTCTGTGATAATCTATGTAGATCTAGTTTCTAACTATTTTAGTGTGGATTTCTTAGCTTTTTTGAATTTTAGTTTAGTTATATCAGTTTTAGCATACAGCTTCATGGTTTATTTTTTTACCCCAGCCTATTTTGTATTCTAGAGTTGATTGAATTGTAGTTTTAGATGTGTTTCTCTTTGTATCTCTGCAAACCCATGTAGCCAACCCTTCTAAAATTTTTTACCCCAGCTTCATTGATTTCTTTTCAAATTAATTTGCTTCGAAATAGTTCACTTTGATGTAGTTTACTTTGATTCAGTGCACTTTGAGTTACTCTATTTAGGAATAATTCACTTCAAGTCAGTTTATTTTGAATCAAGTTATTTCGAATCAATAGGATTGGAATATGAGTTAGACTTAGAAATTGATAATTAGTCTCTTAAGGATTGTAGTCACTTTAGTTTCTTATCTATCATTGTACTTGCATTGCAACAAAAAGTCTTCTTAAGTGAGGTCTTTTGAACTTCTGCAAAATCAAATTTTAATTTGAATTGGGTTTTCACTTCAATCCTAATGTAATTAATTTACTTCGGATTAGATATGACTTAGACTTAGAAATTGGAAATTAGTCTCTTGAGGATTGTAGTCACTTTAGTTTCTTATCTATCATTTTTTTTTATGAGGGTAAGCTGCCTGCTCTCACAATCATATTGTTTCAAACTTTCTGCACTGCACTATTTCTCTTCTATTAATGTTTCTTGGCTAAAAATTGGATTCTTACTGTTTTGCAAGTAGGGATTTAACATTTTGATATCTGCCTTATTTGGTAATACAACTACAAGACGAGGAAAGTTAGGTATTTACCAGTCTTTCCTTTATTCTGTACAGTTTATTACATATTTATTGATAATATTTTTGTGCATTTATACTTGCTTTCAATCAATTTGGTGTTAGAATTATGAATTAGGATCTGATCTGCTTCGTCACACTCTCTTTGCAATTCTTTCTAAGAAAATAGCTCGGTCACCAATTTTCTTTTCTCAGTCAATTCTTTCTATACAACTCAGTCACAACTAAAGCAATCTCTAATTTCTTGAATGTATTTATAGTCTTTATCAATGCTAAATTTATTTTTTTAAGCCAATATTATGAACTTATATTTGTGACCTTCTATTAAGTAATTTGTTAGGAATTTGTGTGTGTGTGAATTTATTCTCTGTTTTGTTTTAATTATTTATGGAAACAGGGTTTAATATAAATCTTTTAAGAGTATTGCTTAAATATGAAACCAGTCTAATTTTTACTATTTTTTATGGAATTCTAGAATTTTTGAAAATTGTATGCAATTGTTCTTTTTTGGTTTTGAAATCAGAAAAACTAGAATATTAAGTAGGACAGTTGCTTCATTGTATTGTGTTATTGTTGGTATTTTGTAATCCGAGTTTCTTTTCTAAGGACCCCATGGGGTTATTCAAGGTATTATTTGTGCCTTTCCTCAATCCTAATTAATATATATTCTTTGTGTCTTGGAGGAGTTAGCTTTGCAAAAATTAAGTAAATTCAGGGGATAGTGTTAGGCTGTGAGCAGGCTTTAGTTTGTGTGTGTGTACTCATTGAATTTGTTTTTTATTTTACTTCTTGATTGGTGGTTTACATGGTTAGTGATGTGAATTATAGGAAGTTGTAAAGTTGTTTAGGAATAGTTCACTTCAAGTAAGTTTGTTTTGTATCAAGTTATCAGGGTTAAAGGTAAACATTCTCTCAATTTGAATTGTAACGTTTGCCTCTGTGAATTGGTAGGTTTATCTTTTGACTTTTTCAAGTTCAGACTTATAATAGTTTGGATTTCTTATCTTTTTTTGAATTTTAGTTTAGTTATATTAGTTTTAGTAGAAAAAATACTTCAATTTGTAAAAAAAAAGAAAGGTTGTGTTCCTAAACAATGCTATTTTATGGATAATTGTGAAAACCTAAAGAAATCCACTATGATCAATCTATTTCCAAGCAAAAAGCAAAAAAAAAAAAAAACTATTGAGGTTTTAAAGATTTTGTGCTTGGAGTTTTAATATCATAGTATATTGTAGTGTTCAGTTTCCATTTCAATGGAAAAAAGTTATTTTTGCTAAACAATGGATATAGCCTTAACCCTCAAAAATCCCTGCCTTATTAAGTGGCTCAATTTCTGTTTGTACTGATTGTCAATCAAAAAGTAAATAAATGGGCAAAGGTACCAATAGGTTACAGAGAATAGTTAAAGAAAGTTGTAATTCTTACTTGATCTATCAATACCCTAATAAAAGAGAAGGAACTTATTTGCTCTCCGAATTTACCAAGGTTCCATTTTGTTAGCATGAGAAATTGGGGGGGGGGGGGGGGTTCATTAAAATTTTTCCCCTTTTGTGGTAAACTTAAAAGTTACTTGCATGATCTACAAGAAACCCTTTCTAAACAAATTGTAGGAAAAGGAATCTGATTCGATGGAAGATTGTTAGTGCTTTCACTTAAAACATTTTGATCTTAATCATCTATAATAAAATACTTACCCATGCCTTTGGACTAAAGTAACAATTAATTATCCTAATCTACAACACCATTTTTTTTTAAATGTAGGTCCTATTTTCATTGTTGATTCTAAAATGGCACAATACTAGAAAACCATTAGAAGTTTTTGTATTCTCACTGTCACTCTCATTACATAAATCTCATACTTTGCTATTTCATTTGCCAATATATGTTTCTGTTCCATAGTTGAATAATGAATCTGATGGAGTACTAAGTTATCCTAGATCTTTCTCATGGTCTTAACTCCAGTTTCAAGTCATTAGATTTTATAAGTTCGTGGATGACAGATGTGGTAGTGTGGACTATAGATTATTGTAACTGAAAAATATGTGCCATATCAAATTAGGTGGCAATCAAAATTGCTTTTGTTTGATATACTGTCCATCGAAGTGAGTGTAATTATCTTATTGACGGTTTGTACAAATCTTTAGAGGTGAGAATATATAATATAAAATTAGTATTTAATAGTTACTAAACTTTACTTGAGTTTATAATTTTAAAAATGTTACTTTTGTTAGGAGCCCGATGAAGTCTTCCTTCCTGTGCAAATGGAAAATCTGAAAGGAAAACAATTTTTTTTTCCAAATACAACTAAATGACTATAATCTCAAGTGTGGATATGAATTCTACACCGTCAAGAAACTTTTTGACTCTTTTGAAGAAACTAACAAAGCAATTCAACTTGATAAAATGACAAAAGTAAGTATTCTTTAATTTAGCAAAATAACAAATATGATATTTAAGATGTATATGTTGTAATACATTCCTCAACCTGTTCTATTACCAGGCTTACATCAGTGATACTTCAAATGAATGTTGCAACAACTTATCAACTGAAGAAGATGGAAATGGTACAAAATTTCAAAACCTTGATGTTCAAAGCAATGTGCAACTCACACCAACTTTTGTTCTCAAGAATAACAAAAGGGCATATTTAGGGACTACTACAAAGCAACAAAGGAAGAAGATACAAAAAAAACACTTTAAAGTTGTCTTTCAATCTCTAAGATTTTCTATGCACAATTTGGTTTTAATGGATTTGTGATTTTATTACTAAAGACATACTGGAACAAAAGAATTTTTTTGGCCTTTATGCACAATTTGGTTTTAAATTGAAACAGAGGAATTAAACTCTTATATTTAGTTATTTAAGGATACAACTTTACTTCCATGGTTTTTAAATATAATGAATACATTGAATATTTAGTGGAAGACATTAAATAAATGAAATTCAAAAATAAAAAAAGTCATAGCAAAAATTGGTTGCTTTCCTGTGCATCGCACGGGTTAGCGACTAGTTAATTATAAAATTGGTTTTTTTTATTAATTGTTAGGATATATTTCCTCAAATTAAGGGATAAAATTAACAATATTTTAATTTACTTAAAACTTTATCATTTAAATTTTAACATATTTAAATTCTATTCAAACTAAAAGTCTATTATAATTTTTTTTTAACTTCCTTCCCTAGACAAAAAAAAATGTAAAAAAAAAAAAAAACACTCTAAAATGAAATTTGAAATCCCACACAACACCCCACCATTTTTTTCCCTCAAGTTGCATTTTTTTATTAATTATTTAAAAAATTATTTTATTAATTGTCAGGATATATTCCTCGAATCAAGGGATGGAATTTAATTAAATAATTTTATTTAACTAAAACTTTATCATCTAAGTTTCAAAATTTTAAAATCTACTCTAACTAAAAAAATATTATCAAAATTTCAAAACTTATATATATTCACCAACTTACGTACGCATATGTGTTTGTATATGATAATTTTGATTAAATAAATTCATCTTACTTATTCTTATTTGTTTCTAAATTTTCATGTATGGATATTATGTCAAAGGAAGTCCACTTTAAAGAAGTAATATAAGGGAAAACCATTTAAGTTCTTGGTTTCTCTTAGGTAAGTTTTTGTTTTTTATTTTTAAAAATTCTCAAATTTTGAACTATTTTGTATGTTTTAGGTTTTGTTTATTCTATGTACCCAGTTTTTAATTAAGTTCCAATTAGCTTAATTAGTAAAGTCTCTAATGGTTTAAAAGATTTGGGGTTCAATCCCCGCCTACACCAAAAACTGATTGATGTCTTGGTTTGATAATAAATGAGCTATCATTAAGAGCGGACGCCATAAATTGAAACTCCCTAAAAAAAAAAAGTTTGTAAGTATTTTGATTTTTTCAATTGACTATCACTATGAAAAATTTGGTTCAAAATATGTCTTTCGTGTTTTGTAGTGCAATCGGATTCCAAGTTACTTTTACTTATTGATTATTAAGACTTTACCAATGTTATCTATTTCTATATTTCAAAATTTTGATTATGCTTTGTATTAATTTTTTAATATGCGGAATTCCTCCGGTATTTCTTCAAAAGTCAATCTAACTAAACTCAATTTAGAATTCCTCCTATATCCTTTTAGATAATATATAATATTTGGTTAAATTAGATTCATTGGTCCAAATTCATATGTAAGTCTATCTTTACTTAACTTCTCTTTCATTTTTTTTTTAAGTTCTAAAATTTGGATTGTTTTTCATGTGCATAATATTAATATATGTGTTCTTAAAGGCTACAACACAATATAATTAGAGGCATTACTCAAGTTGTAAAATTTAGGGTGTTAACCATTTGAATAAAATCAATACTAAAACAGATGATTTAAATATCAGAATAAGAGTTAAAAATGAAATTTCTTTTAGGTGTGTAAATACAATTGATTTTTTAATCTTGAGTTTGAAAGTAATTATTTTAGGATAACTTTATTTAAGTATTAGAAAAGATTTAACTGCTTGAGTTCAGATTACCATCTTCATTAATAATAAGGAATCATAAAAAAAAAAAATTAGAAAAGTTTATTGATCATTTTAATTCAAGATATTATATGTAAGGGAAAATATATAAAATTATGTGTTTTAATAATTTATATGCTAATAATAATTCATTTAGTTAGAAACGAGTTCTAAAATTATGTAATAATAACTCATTTAGTTTTTTTTTTTTTTTTTTTTGATAGGTAATAAGACTTTCATTGAGAAAAAATTGAACATCATGTTCACAATGGTGAACACTTTGAACAATAAAACAAATACAAAAAGATCAAGAGCTAAAGGAAATAGAAACTAAATAATCAGATACAATAGTACAGTTTGTACACCCCCAAACACGAGCCCAAAGAAACAAAGTACAAAAAAGTAAATATTTTAGATGTTCCAAAGTTCTCGCCTTGTCTTCAAAAATGTGGGCATTACATTCCTGCCAGATTAACCACATTAAACATGCCGGGACCATATTCCAAATGCTTGAACGATGCTATCCAAACCAATTTCTCCAAGTAAAGAAAAGAGAGCTCACTGACCTTGGCATTACCTATTGAATCCAAAACACTACAAAAACTTCACACCGTAAGGCGTGAAAGAACTTACAATGAAGAAGAAGGTAGTCCATTGATTCCCCATCGCAGCAACATAAGCAACACCTATTAACCAGAGACTGACCTTTCTTAATAAGATTATCAATGGTGAGTATCCCATCATTAGCTGTTGTCCATAGGAAGAAAGACACGCATTTAGGCACCTTAGTACACCATATACACTCCCAAGGAAAGGCATCAATGGTTGGACTAGATAATAGCTTATAAAAAGAGCGCACATTAAAAACACCGAACGTTGTTAATCTCCAAACCAACTGATCATCCCCCTCACCCCTCGGCATAGAAGAATAAATAAAATCAAAAAATGAATAGACAGTGGTTGCCTGCCAATCTTGAGGACCATGACGGAACAGTAAATTCCAGCTCCTACCTCCTTCTAAAGTAGATATTGTTAAGACATATGTGAAATTTGTTATGAACATATGTCATTTAGAATTGGCTAATCCTTTGACAAAATGCACTTTACTTGTAATTGGGTAGATTTAGGATGCGTAAAATACTTCAAGAAACATGTTGCTCAAGTCAAGTTTTAAAGCCATGAAGATTGGACCAAGAAACAAGTAAAGCTATTCATTAAAGTTGGATAAAAGTCGAACAGATTCTCAATATATTCTCAATAGATTCTCGATAGAAGCTCAACAAAAACATATCTATCGAGATTTAATGAACAAAGCTTGACAAATCAAGAATTTATCGAGACTTACGAAATCAGAATTTCTAGATCCGATTTTTGGCCCGTGTTGAAATATTTGTGTAAGGTTTCTTTTCTCACAACCCTAGATATATATAAGGCTTATTTTAAAGGCCGTCATAATGGGTATGCACATAGAAAACACATGAAAAAGTGACCAAGTGCCTTATTCTCTCTATAAAAGCTACTGAGTCTTTTGCGTCTTAGGGTTTTGTAACCAAGTGCTTCTTGATATTCATTGTTGATGAAGTGGAGAAATTTGCAGCCAATATCTTTTTCAAGTTGGTGGAGTTAGTCATGTATTGGGATATGTGCATCATTGGTTAGTCATGTATTGGGATTCGTGCAAAAGGGTGATGTTCATATATTGAAAAGTTCAAAGGTTCTAAAGCGGTAGAAGATTTCTGCTGTGAGTTCATTTATAGGGATTGTAGAGTCTAGAGACAAAGGTTTGTACTAGATCTAAAACTTCTCTTTACTACAGTGAATTCCTTTTTGGGAAGGTTTCCCCCCCAAGTTTTTACTGTGAAACTAGTTTGTTTCATTGGTTTTCTTAGGTCATCATATCTTGTCTTATTTACTATTCCCTTGTGCATAATTTTGATATGATATTGATGTTTGTTTGTTAGTTTTAACAATATTTATTCATAATAAATCTAATTAACAACTTAGGTTACTTGTTAATTCTATCAACCGGGGTTTAAATTTCCCATCAGATACAACCAAGTTAGAGACCCATGCTTCTTTAGAAACAAAGCAAGCATACATAGAAGGAAAGAGTTCCTTCAAAGGAGTAGGCCCATACCATGGGTCACGCCACAAACTAACACGGCTACCCTCCCCTACATTATACAGAATCTGGCTAAAGAACTTCTCTGTTCCTTCTTAAATACTCCTCCACATCCCACACCCGTGGGCACCTCTTACCCTTCTAGTGCACCAACCTCCTCTTGCCTCCCCATATTTGGCTGCAATAACTTGATGCCATCATCTATTATTTTCTTTCCCAAAAATCACAACCACTTCCTAAGCAAAGCCTTGTTAAACAACCCAAACCTCTGGATTCCCAAACCACCACATTCAATTGGCAATCATACCTTATCCCAAGCAACTGAAGGATACTTAAAAACATCCTCTGAGGCCCCCCAAAGGAAATTCCTCTAAATCCTTTCAATTCTTGCTGCCACAGCCTGAGGGATAGTAACCAATGATAAAAAGTAGGTGGGAAGACTCGATAGAGTACTTTTTAACAAAGTAAGCCTACCTCCTTTCGACAAATAAAGTCTTTTCCATCTAGCTAGCCGTTTCTCCATCTATTCTATAATAGGATCCCAAATTGACGAATCCTTATAATGTGCCTCCCAAATATTCATAGGTAGAGTGCCCACCTTATAGCACGAGGTACGAGCCAAACTATTCAAATTCCCAACATCGCCAACAGGAACAATCTCACTCTTGCCTACATTAACTTTTAGGCCCGTAATAGCTTCAAAGAAGATCAGCACCATCCGCACATATAATAATTGTTCCCTAGAAGCATCACAAAACAAAATAGTATCATCAGCAAAAAGAAGGTGAGAGATATGGATACCCCCATGCCTATGGGACCCCGCTTGAAATCTACAAAGAAGGCCACCATTTTCTGTCCTCTTCAACAGTCTACTCAACACTTCCATAACCATAAGAAATAAAAGCGGAGACAAAAGATCCCCTTAGCGAAGACCACAAGAACTACCAAAAAAAACCCACAAGAGATCCATTAACCAGAACTGAGAATTTAACTGTAAAGATGCATACCTTTATCCACCTACTCCACCTTGCTCCAAAGCCCATCATTTCCATAAGGTAAAATAGTGCATTCCAGTTCACATGATCATAAGCCTTCTCAATGTCCAGCTTAATTATAACACCAAGAATACCACTTTTCAACCTATTGTCTAAGCATTCATTGGGAATTAGAACCTAATCCAAAACCTGTCTCCCTTCCACAAAGGAATTTTGAGAGTCAAATATCAATTTATCCAAAACCCCTTGTAGCCTATGAGCCAACACCTTAGCCAAAAGCTTACAAAGGTTGCCCACAAGACTAATAGGACGAAAGTCTTTAATATTTATTGCATTAATCTTCTTGGGGATCAAACATAGAAAAGTGGCATTAAGAAATCTCTCAAAAACACACTGGCTGTGAAATTTTTTGAAAAAAGCCATTACATCCCCTTTTAAAACACTCTAGCATTTATGATAGAAAGCCATAGTAAACCCATCTGACCCAGGAGTCTTATTGCCTTCTGCCTCCTTGAGAGCCTCAATCTCCTTCTCAAACTCTCTCTCCAGCATTGACCTCTCAGAAATATATAATTCATGATTAAAGCCATGCAACACACGAGACTTTCACCAGTAAAAGTTAAAACTTAAAAAGTTGAGCTTATAAGCTTTTTTTTTTTTTTTTTTTTTTTTGAGGGGAAGTTGAGCTTACTGATGTCAAATAAACACACTATTCATTAGTTTTCAATTACCAAGTTCTTACTGCCACTCTTAAAAATTAAAAATTAAAATTGACAAGATTCGCAATGTTCACAAGGAGAGTTTTCTTTAATATCCTGGTAGTGTTTTCGGAGACTAAGGCTTTGGCTGTCACTATATAGACTATTTTTTAATTTATTTTTGCTGAAACTATATGGGCTATTTTGGAATGCAAGAGATTGACTGTTACATGAGGTAACCCAGGTGCACCCCTAAGGAGATTATGGAAGAGGAAAATTGATGCATGTCAATAACACAGTAAATAAATGTTAAAATTATTATTTTGTGATTAGTATTCGTAAAAGTTATGCAATAAAATTTATAGTATTTTTAACGTTACATCCCAATTGCTTTAACTACTAATGAGAGCCAATTGGAGTGTTGCTTATACCTATATAACTTTTGGAAAATCTCTGAATAAATTCCCTCTGATACTTTTTTATTTTATAAAAAAAGCTGCAATATGTATTAAACTAATGTAGGAAAAAATCTACAATTTAATTTTTGTAATTATTTAATTTTGGTTTTTTATGTAACTTTCGTTATTTTAGGTTTAGGTTATTTATTTCTTTATTTTTAGGTTCTTTAAATGCTTTTTAGGTCAAATTTGGTTCCTGTTATGGTTGGATATCAATTAGGAATTATTTTTAAATATATTTTATTGTTTATCAAGCTTTATAGAGCCCTTAAATAGGCCCCTCAGTCTATAATCATTTTTTATAGAGATTATTGTCAATAATATTGTAGAGTTCTTCTCAAACTTTTCTTTGGTGGATTCCAGTTTATCACCTCGTGGATTCAACAAACCTCTCATGGATTCGAAGTTTACTACTAGAAACTAATAGTATAGTTTCTATTCTATCAAAGAGAGCATCATGTGTGCTTTCTTCTGACTTCTGCAACATCATAAACTCAAGAACTTACAAAAGGGAAATCCTCTCAACACGCTGGCAAAAAAGGGGAAGGCAGCAAATTGCCATTGTTAAAACAAAAGGATGCATTAGAAATTAAAGCTAATTTAGTAGAGGTGTGAGCAGCAACATTGCAAACTCTCTTAACCTAAAAAACAAAAGGAGTAACTAGAAAAGTCTTTAGCTAAACATAGAGTGTTATCTAAGACTATGGAAATGGACCCGTCAACCTGGACAATGGATAAGCCACTTAAGGATCGAGGGGGGCCTTGGCCCCCCCAATCTTTTTGATAAAAATTAAGGAAATACATACATATATATTGGAATTATCCTAAATAATTTGAAAAAATTTAAAGAACCTTATCATTTTGGCCCTCATACTTGATAACATACAGATATATTTAAGAAAGTCTAAAAAACTAATAAAAGAAGTCTAAAAATAAATATAACTTTCATTTAAGTAAAATACAATCCAATTAGTGGTAAATATATGTGTCAAAAAATTTCAATAATTCGACATTCACCATCTTTAAAATGAACACATGGGTATTTAACAATTACCTCAACAAATAAAAGAGAAAAAAATTTTAATTTTTTTTACTAACACATTTAGGGCTTACTTGTACCACAACAGTAGAAAAATTGAAAGTTCAGAGGTTTTGTTGAATGTTGATTCACCGCACCAAGCCACTGCAGGTGAATCTCTCTCTCTCTCTCTGTCTCTCTCTCCTCGTTTGCCTTCTTCTTCTTTTCTTTCTAGCTCTTTCCTTTGGGCTACTACAGTTCTTTCCTTTAGGCTGCTATAGTTTTGTGATTTGCAATGTAAAAAGTAAAATCTAATAAAGCTTCTATGACTCGACTATACAAGAAAAGAAAGATAAGCTTGAGCCTTGAAGCTCCTCAACCCTCTACAGCACTATCCCCTGACTAGCTAACCACTTTCCCAATTCCCACTATTTCCCAGGTAGTTTATTTTACTTTTCATTTGTTTTCTTTTGTTTTTCCATGTAATATATTATTTGTTATTATAATAATCAATATATTATACATCATAGTACATTATAAATGTACTTGATTCAAATATACTACTATATTAACATATATTTAGTAGTTGTTTATTATATTTAATACTACTATATTAACATTTACTTAATTTGCATATTGATTATTAAATTGTATTGTATATTACTATTTTAGATTTTATACACAAAAAAAATTATATATGACCCCCTAAAAGATAAATTCCTAACTCTACCACTACGTCAACAAAAGTTGCATCAACTAATTAGTGGTCAAAGCAAGTTTTAGAGTAATATACCTCAACCATGCTATGACTCCAAGCCTCAGTTTTAGCAAGCTGGACAACCCATGAGATTGTTACTGCATCAACTTAGAGAGGGGAGTAGGGGTTTTGAAGCTTGGCCCATACCTTAATCACTTTACCTTTGTGATTTTGAGCAACAGCTGCTAAAGCCACCCTATGATCTGAAAAAGCAGCGTGGACATTTACCTTTACCCAACTACGCGGAGGGGGGACCCAAACTAATGGAGTGTGAGCAGTTGGGGCAGCTAAGATCGAAAACTCTAGACACTTGTGATAATATACTGAAAAAAGAGAGTGATAATTTGTATGAAAATGACAAGGCTACCATAAAAATTTTATAAGCCGATTTTATAATGAATGTGATTTATGCTACTTCAATAATTAACAAATAAATATCTAAATTACCTTACTATAATCGATGATACATCACTTCATAGCATCAACCTCATCATTTCAACAAAAATATAACTAAAGTCCCAACTCTCGTACATTGGCCTCAATATTTTGTCTCACTTGTTAGGAAGTCTATTAAGCCCCGCACTTGATATAGAAAATTATTTGACTCCCGGATACATATTAGACAAGAACACGCCTCGGGCACGTCTACATGCATGTTCCCAATGTGTACGGCCAAAAAATATTAATTTTTTCAAGAATTATTTTACTAACTTTTAACTTAATTTTTGTGTAATATTTTTTAATGTAAAAAATTATAAGTTATGGTTATTAATAAATGATGGTAATGTCATATTTGAAGGGTTAGACTTTTTTAAAATAATTAAATTCTAAACATTACTTAGTAGTCATGAACTCACTTTATTATCTATTTTCATTCTTAAATTGATATTATATTAACAATATATGAAAAAAAAAATGCTTAACAATATATAAAACATATATATAAAATTTTTTAATAATTAATTAATATACGTATCCCATCATGCACGTATCGTATCTGAATTTTTCAAGAATTGTCATATTGCCATGTTGTACCCATACTGATGTTAACTTTGTTACACAATCATAATCATCTTTGCATCCACCTTTCAAAACCACAATAAAACACACCAAAAGTAGAACATAGATTTGAGAATCAATCTCTCTCTCCCGTGGCAAAGCCACTTGATGACCGTGGGGGGCATTGCCCCCACAAAATTTTTGGAAAATATTTTTTTTTTGTTGAAAATATCCTAAATGATTTGAAAATTTTCAATTAACCTTATCATTTTAGCCCCCATATATACCTGATAATATACGTATATATTTAAGAAAGTCTTAAAAAAAACATAATTTTCATTTAAATAAAATACAATCCATAAATACATATGTCAACAAATGACAATAATTAAATATTCAACATCTTTAAAATGAATACATAGGTATTTTAACAATTACCTCAACAAATAAAAGGGAAAAAAAATTCTAATTCTCATCTCAATACATCTAGGGCTTACTTGTACACAATAGTAGAAAAATTGAAAGGTAAAAAACTTTGTTGATTTGCTGCATCACCAAGTCCCCCACATAGACGACTCTCTCTCTCTCCCACTCTCTCTATCTTTGTCGGCAACTTGGCGTTTGCCTTCTTCTTCTTTTTTTTCCTCCCTCCCACTGCTACTTTAGTTTGTTTAAAAGTAAAAGTTATGTAATATGTAACTAAACTAGACAAGAAAGAGTAAAAGATTAAAATGTTCATGTCGTGGGCCTCTCATTCCCTGACTGTGCAAGTGCAATGCTCTATGCCCCTAACTGACCGGCTGACCGCTTGTTTTTAACTCTTTCTCGGATCCTTTGCATTTGCTTTGTTTTGATTTTTTTTTTACTTTACTTTTCATTGCTTTCTTTTTTATATTCTTTTTAATATTAATTAAATACACTTTTATTTATAGTGCATATTAAGTTACGAAATATTGTACATTACTAATTACATTTCATACACAAAAAAAAAAAAAAAAAAAATTATATATGGCCCTCTCAAATATAAATTATATATGGCTCTCTCTCTCTCTCTCTCTCTCTCTCTGAAACATAAGTTTTTTTATAAAAAAAATTAATATCTAAGATCTGAATAATGAAAATCTCCAAACACCATTTTACCTTTTTTTATTTCTTTTCTTTTCTTCTTCTCCATTCTTGCCCTTTTACTATTTCTCTCATTTTTTTCCACCTTTGTCTTCTCTCCCTGTTTCTTTTCGTTCCTCATCTTCTCACTTTCAAGTCTAAGCCATGCGGATTATGAGGAAGCAGACAACTTGGTTTATTGGTGGAGGCATCGAGGGGTGGGACTTGACCAAAGGGAATTATGGCAGATTTTTGGCGAGTTTTAGGAAAGTTGTGTAAAATCTTGTCAATTGAATGGTTGATCTTGCAAATGAAATCCTAAATTTTCGATTTGTTTTTAATAACATAGGAGTAGATAAATAATGTTTTAATAAAGTAGTAAAAAAAGCATAGAAAGTCCATTGCTTGTAAAAAAAAGAAATGGACCAGGCAAAAAAAGGAAAGAGTGACTTCTTAGGTTAAATTTAGCTAAAAATCTGGCCTAATCCCATGCAAAATGCTATAAAAGTTGAAACTTAAAGAACTAGCAGACAACTAGACACTTATCTCCAACTTATTATAGTATTATGAATTTTGATTAATTGGACTATTGATCCCAAATTTCTAGGACCATGTCCTACAATTATTGAAGAACGACTAAGCGAGTAAAAATAACACACACTAAACAGGGATAATATATATATATGATTAAAGAGCCATACTGGCAATTTTTAGCGCCAGAGATCAAGGGCAATGCAACCTTAATTCTTCAATTAAAGCATTCAAATCAGAGTATGATGATCCTCCTTCTTCAACGGCCCTCCTTGCCATCTCTCCAAGTGCCTTGGCTCTGGCCGCTTCTTCACCCACCAAAATTTGCCTCATTGCCTTCTCTATTGCTTCCCTCTTGATACCGTCTACCACCCAAGTCCATTGTTGAGCACCAACACTAATTCCAATTTTCAGTACTTGAGTTATCAACTTCTCATTGTAAAACTGCTCAGCAGCCATAGGCCATGTGACCATAGGCACCCCTGAAGCCACTCCTTCTAAGGTCGAGTTCCACCCACAATGAGTCAAAAATCCTCCAACTGCTTGATGATCAAGAATCAAAACTTGGGGTGCCCAACCTCTTATAATTAATCCTTTACCTTCCATTCTTTTCTCAAATCCTTTAGGTAGCCAATCTTCCTCTTCTTTCTCATTTTTGCCTTTCCTCACAACCCAAATGAATTGTTGTTCTGAAGCCTCAAGACCCATTGCAAGTTCGAAAAGCTGAGAATCACTAAAATTTGGCATACTCCCAAAACAAATATAAATAACCGAATTGAGTTTCTTTGTACTAAGCCACTTTAAACATTCATTCTCATCAATGGAAGCTTCCTTTCCCCTTTGGGCTTTATCTTCAGCATCTTTGTTGCATAGTGAAACTGGACCTATATGCCATGCCTTTATTCCCAAAACTTTCCTGTAATGATCTGCATAAGCCGGCTCAAGCTCATAGAAGCTATTAAATACCACCCCATAGCTTGTAAACTCTGACTCCATAGCTTCTTTATACAACTTGGAAAAGTCTGTTTCAACTTCTTGCAGAGTGTGGTCAGGAAGTTGCATCCTTGTCAACCTTATCTCTCCTGGAAAGCTAGGAATGACAAAAGGTTCAGAATCAGAGAAAACTTTCTTGTGGGGTTCATATAGTTGCAAACTATGTTGTAAAGACAAGGAAAAAAAACTGGTTATCCCGAAAACAAGCCTAGGAATACCAAATTTAGCTGCAACATCAGTTGCCCATGGAAAGAATATGTCGGCAACAAGGCAACTAGGTTGGTACTCTTCTAGTAGTTGCTCGAGTGGTTGTTGAAGCATTTTAGTGGCTTTGGTAAATTTTTCAGACATATCTTGGGAAGTCAATGAGTCAACATTCTCACATCCTCCTGGCAGGCCAGCCTCTATAGCCGGGAACTTGATGATTTGGATATCAACGTTGGTGCCGCGAGTTTCGGAGAATATAGGCACGTTGCGAGGAGTAGTGACAATCGTTGCCTTCACACCTCGCTCTGCGAATAGCTTGGCCATGTCCATTGTTGGTATCAGGTGGCCATGGGCCATCAAAGGGAAGAAGAATATGTGAAGCTGACGACTTTTGCTACCCATAGCACCTGGAACAAGCGGAAATAGAGAGGTTATTAGGCTAGGCTATAATTTGCAGTGTTGGTATGAGAAATTTGTTAGACATGTATGCATATATAAAGAATAATGCTTGTGCGACTTTACGTGGCACTAGCAAAGCTTATATATAAAATAAAATAAAAAATTAAAAAAAAAAAAAAATGTAGAATGTGGTTGGGGTAGCAGTGAAAAGTGGTGTTGAGCAAAGGGCTAATAAATTAAAAAGGAGTCGGTTAACGCACACATTAATCTATTTATTTTTAAAAATAAGTTTAAAAAATTGAAAAAAACTATTAAAATTTTTTTAATTTTCAAGAAATTTCTTTTAAAATTGATAAATTATTGTGCGCTAGAAAGCACACATTAACCCACAGGCCCCATAGGGAGCAGGAATAGTTTGGAATATTCTTCTTTACGGTGTTAAATGCAACGCTCTCATTTCAGTGTCCCCAAGTTGTTGCGCACTCCTGTATATAGTCCAATCCACAGAAAATAGTTTGTTCCTGCTAATAATGGTAAATAGTTATCAATTACCAAGTTCTTACAATGCTGATTTGATTTGACTTTGACTGGCATGACACAACCAGCATCTACAATTACAGATATTGACAAGGTGTTTTATCACACATTTACTAAGAGACAGGGAGGGCTTTCTTTGTGATTAGAATAGGCTATTTGGAACGCAAGAGATTGACTGTTGCATGAAGCAACCCGGACCAGACGCACCCCAGCGAGATATTGGAAAAGGAAAATGTTTAATATATTACAAATATTACTACGTTGTTTCTTTAAATTGATTTTACAATGAACATAATTTATGCATGTCACATAATAAATAAACGTCAAAATTTATTATTTTTTTATTAGTATTTGTAAAAGTTTTTATATTGAAAATAATAGCATATATATAACTTTCGACGGGTGAGCTGCAAGAGGAAATTCTCATTAGTGAACGGAGAAGATAATTCTCATTAGTGGCCTACATGCATGTTGCTCTTCTAACTTTTTGAAAAGTCATTTGAACAAAAAAGTTTCCTCTTATACTCAACCAAAAGAGAGGGGTAATTTGTATGAAAATGATAAGGTTACTATAAAAAGGTTTTACAAATTGATTTAACTTTTATGCTATTTCAATAATTAATAAATTAATATCTAAATTTCGTTGATGAATCACTTCATAAAGCTAGCGAGAGCATTAGCAATTTAGCATCAACCTCATCGTTATTAAATTTCAACAAAATATAGCTGAAGTCCCAACTCCCATACACATCAGCTTCAATATTTTGTCTCACTTGTTAGCTAATCCCTTAAGTGTGCATTTGGATTTGGATGAAAATTATAAATTATTTTACTATTCAGCTTATTTTTTCTACTATTCATGGGTCTCACTGCACTTTTTGGTATTATTTATGGGCCTCATTATACTATTTCAATTAACTTTTATTTTTATTTACAATACTTTCAGCAATAAGTTTTCAGTTTCAGCAAAATAAGTGATATCCAAACAGGCCCCAAGTCCCAAACTTTAATTTAGAAAACGCTTTGACTCTCGAACACTTCAAAATGGGTTATGATGCGAACCTCAATTGACACACTTTGAGACCCAACAAAAATATTGGAATATTTACCCAGGAAAGCTAAAATTCAGATTTATGATAGAAACACTGACCCAACGTTTATAATTGAAACGCGAACCAAAGGTATAAGTTGACCTTGACCCAATAATTATAAAGAATCACGAACCGAAGGTATAAAGTTTGAACACCACGAGGAAGAATCCCTGATAAGTTCACAGTTCTTGAAGAAACCAAAGAAGAGCAAAGCCTCACCTTTTCTAATTTTTATTCAATAATTTTATATGAAAAACGTTTACAGACTTAAGGGTCTATTTAATGGCTCCATAAAACTTGCTAGACAAGAAAATATATTCTATAATAACACCTAATTGATACTTTACCATATCAGGAATCAAATTTGACCTAAAAAGTATTAAATGCACCTAAAAATAAGGAAATAAATCACCTAAATCTAAAATAACGTTTTTACATAAAAATACCAAAAATAATAAATTACAATAATTAAATAGTAAATTCTGTCCTACATCAGACCCCTCCACTTGAAACAAACTCGTCCTCGAGTTCATCTTTGAAATCTGAAATCTTCTGCTCCAAATAAATAAATACTTTGAATGTTTTAATGACTTGATCCGGTTGTGAAACTTGAATCCTTCATTAAGTGTAGCAAAAAATTTCTTCTCATCTACTTTCAAGTTATTTGCAACATCAATTAAGAAAGAGTTGATAATAAAATTAAAATTTTCTACTCCAAGAAAATCAACATGTTGTATAGTCATCTTCATCAAATCAACTGAGACTTGAGGATTGTGAGTTGAGGACTCATCCTCATATTTGACCTCAATTGAATCTTCCACAATGTTCTCAATAATTACCATCTCTTCTTATTTTTCACGTTATTTTCTTCTTTTTTTTCTCTTTTTTTTTTGGTGCTGGGTGCACGATTTTAACCTAGTGCACGTCAAAAAAATAAGAACGAAGAAGATAGGATGATAAAAGGAAACAAAAGATAATGGGATAGAAAACTGATTTTAGAACCTGTGCTCTGATACCAAATGATGCAAACCTCAATCGACACACTTTGAGACCCAACAAAAATATTGGAATATTTACCCAGGAAAGCTAAAATTCAGATTTATGATAAAAACCCTGACCCAACATTTATAATCGAAACGCGAACCAAAGGTATAAGTTGACTTTGACCCAATGATTATAAAGAATCACGAACCGAAAGTATAAAGTTTGAACGCCACAAGGAAGAATCCCTAATAAGTTCACAGTTCTTGAATAACCAAAAGAAGAGCAAAGCCTCACCTTTTCTGATTTTTATTCAATAATTTTATATGAAAAACGTTTACAGACTTAAGGGCCTATTTAAGGGCTCCATAAAACTTACTAGACAAGAAAATATATTCTATAATAACACCTAATTGATACCTTACCATATCAGGAATCAAATTTGACCTAAAAAGTATTAAATGCACCTAAAAACAAGGAAATAAATCACCTAAACCTAAAATAACGTTTTTACATAAAAATACCAAAAATAATAAATTACAATAATTAAATAGTAAATTGTGTCTTACATCAAGTTGTGTGTCCATATTAGACACATATCACATTCGAATATGCCTCAAACACTTTTACATGTCAAAATATATGTTTGAAAATATATGAAAAATAAATGCTTAACAATATCTAAAACACACAAATAAAAATATGTTTAATAATTAATCAATATACATATTCTCACCATGTAGTATCCTAATTTTTCATAAATTAGTGTATTATCGTCGTATCCATACCTATGTTTGTGTTCAGGCTTCCTAATAAAAATATATTAATTAAACAATATGGACTTGTGGTTTTGATGGTTGCATTCTGCACAATGCACATTTGGGGTTTAAAAAAATATATCACTTTTCCCAATAATGTTAACTTTCTTAGAACATTCACATCAAATGTGCCAAAAAATTTAATTTTTAACACCTTAAAAAATTACTTTATCTATTTTAACGCCTCACTTTACAATATACTACACATCAAATCATCTATTTTTACATAGAACTCATTAAAATAATATAAACAACTCATTCAATAATATAAACAATCAAACATATTAATAAAAATCATTAAAAAAAATAAGAGTGAGAAGTACGGAGGGGAGAGACAATAAAATCATTAAAAAAAAAAAAAAAAGAGTTGCTATAGTGAACTCTTATTGTATGTAGCTAAATGTTGAAAAATTTTATATATAAAACTTTTGATTTAGCATGATTTTTATAGCTTGAAGTGCTAAAATAGCTTCTAAGTGGTTTTACCACCATTTACAATTTTAGCATCACTAATAAAAATGCTCTTATACATCCATAACCCATTTTTGCATGTGCCTACCTTTAGAGCATCTGCAGCAGATGTGTCAAATGCCAAATATTTGGCACATTTGGCACACCAAACACCAAAAAACCTCCTTTATCAGATGTTCTAAATGTGTCAAATATTTGTAAAATGCTACAGTACCCTCACAATTTGGCACGGTACGGACAAATAATGGCAAAATATATATTTTTATTTTATTCCCATTTTCTCTCTCCTTATCATAGATATCTCTCTCTCCGTCTTCTCATCTCTATCTTCTCTCTCATCTTTGTCTTCTCTATTCATCTTCCACAGCACACCGATGACCAAAGGCCACCACTCTATGCCGCCAATCTCACCAAAGGCCACCACTCGACGCTGCCGACCATCTATCTTCTCTATTCCACTTCGGGTTCTTTCTTTTTTTTCCTTTTTTCTTTTTTTTGTTCACATTTTTTGGCTGTGGTTTGATGAGTGGGTTCGGATGGGCAGATCAGTGATGGGTGGGTTGAGTTTCATGGGTTGGGGTTATGGCGGTGGGTGGGTTGAGATGGTGATGGGCGGATCAGTCGTGGTGGGTGGGTCGACTGGTGATGGGCGAATCGTTGGTGGTGCCGATCTCTATTCTGATTTGTTTTTGTTTTTGTTTTTCTAATTTGGTGGTTGTGATTTGATGGTGGATTCAGCGGCGGTTGTGGGTTGATTTTGGTGGTTGTGTGTGTGTGTGTGTGTGTGTGTGTGTGTGTTTTTTTTTTTTTTTTTTTTTTTTTTTTTTTTTTTTTTTTTCTGATGATTGTGGCCACAACTTAACAATTTTTCTGGTTGTTGTTGTAGTTGCTGTTGTTGGTGTTGTTGATGATGATAATGATGAGGGAGGAATTTAATATATTATTTTAATGTGTTGTAAATATTATTTTAATGTATAGAATTGAAGAATAAAACATTTGATAAATGGGATGTTGTAAAATGATGCGGTAAAATAATAAAGAAGGTCTTTAGTGTGTCAAAATGGCTTTTTTTTTTTTTTTTTTTTTTTTTTTTTTTTTTTTGCAACACTTGCTACTGATGCTCTTAGAAAAACACAATAAAACAAACCAAATTATGCTCTCAAAAAAAAAAAAAAAATACACACACACTCACACACACCAAAAATAAAACATAGATTTGAGAGTCAATTACTCTCTCTCTCTCTCCACGACATTCTTAGAAATAGCAGTTTTTTTTTTTTAATTTCTAAGATCTAAAAAATAAAAATCTCCTAACACCATTCACCTTTCTTTTTCTTTTCTTCCTTATTTGTTCTCTCTTTTTTTCCAACCTTTGTCTTCTCTCCCTATTTCCTTTCCTTCCTCATCTTCTCGCTTTAAAGTCTAAGGCTTCATTTGGGAGTTCATAAAGGAATGAAATATAATGAAAATAAATTATTATAAAAGAATTGAATGGAATGTATTTAAGTAAAGTAAATGAATGTGAAAAAAAAAGGGAATGTAATGGAATTAAGTAACTTTGTTTAGATGTTTTAAAATAAAGGAATGGAAAAGATTAGAAATAAATGGAATCTAAGTAACCTTTTTTGAGAGTAACATAAAGGAAAATTAATGGAATCATTTAATGACAATATTACTATTAAACCCTTATTTTAAAATGAATGGCTAAATATATAGGGGTATTTTGGAAGAATTAGTAAAGAATTTATTAAATCTAATTTAATTCCCTCTAATTCCTCTCAATTTGGGAGGAATAAAAATTTGAGATTTTAAGAGAATAGAAAAGAATGAATATTCCCTCCTACGGTCTTACCCATTCTATTTCCTCCCACTTAAACTTCTAAAGAAAGGAATGGATTTTATTCCCACCATCATAGCTCCCAAACAAGGAAATTGAAGAATATTCTAAAATTTATTCTTTTCATTTCTTTATATTCCCTCCTCACAAACAAAGGCTAAGTTATGTTAAGTGGATAACAAGGAAGCAAACAACTTGGTTTATTGATGGAGGCATTAACGGGTGGGACTTGACCAAAGGGCAAATATGGAAGCTTCTGAGTTTTAGTAAATTGTGGACTAAGGTGTTTCTTTTAGTGTTATGGAATTGTTGTTACTTGTTAGAGCACTAGTTAGCACCACCAAATACAAAAATGTGGCTACATTGGTGAAGCCAAAACCATATTTTTTTGGCTCCACAGCTACTGTGCATAGCTACTTTTGACTCCACAGATATATATATATATATATATATATATATATATATATATATATATATATATATATAAAGGGGGAAGGATGACAGCGCAGAAGGCAGAAGCACAACAGATAACAGATATATAGAATATATCAAAGTAAATGATAATTGAAAGTAAGACAGTAGAACCAATCAAGCAGTTGTATATCAAAATAATTCAAAGTATTGAAAACAGAAGTGTTTATTAAATGTACTTCAAAACACTTTATAGTAGTAGTAGTAGCAACAAGATTACAATGATCAACAGGGATCAGTTGGATAAACAGTACAAGGCTTGAAAGCTAGTCCTGATTCTAGTCACAAGCTTTGTGTATCAGTGAGTTATCTTGATCTAAGGAAATCCTAGAGAGAGTTCTAAGGGAAATCCTAGAAAAGATTCTGCCTTTAACAATAAGGGACAACCCTCCCTTATATAAGTGAATAAAGCAGTGAATAGTACAAAGTGAATAGTGACATTTTTCTATTCATATCAGGACCCGTGAGGGGCATCAAGAGCAACAGTAGCCTTAAATCCGGAAGGAATCAGATTGGCTTTAGAGCCAAAAGTAGTTTGGCATGTTGTGCCCAAAATATCAGCAATTATGAAAGTAGCAGGGAAATAGCTTTAACTTCGGGGAAAAACCCTTATCTTGGAAAGTCAACAATAAAGGAAAGTTGCAGCAGTGTTGGATCGTATTGGTGGTGCCAAAATGGTTTGTCATATGGACTTTAATAAGAATGTAGTCAACAATGAATTATTATTATCAAGCATCTTCGGCAAATAGTAACTAGTGAATATTGTAGCATCATCTGGCTAGACCAATAAGAAAGTCTTGTTCTGGGATCATTATGCTTCTAGGTGGAAGCTTCATTAGACAGGTAACCAGCATAAAGGTCCCATGGAGAGGGATCCCATGGGGGATCATCATTGCATTCATGTTCATGATAAGTTGAATATTGGTTACAAAAACCACAATACATTAATGGTTCGTAAATAGGATCTCTTGTGAGAAATATTTTTGGGTCATCATGTTCTGCCCATTGTAAATGTCGGACCGCAAAAGCATAAGGTTTATTAAGGAAAACAGAGATTCTATCTGTACATCCAAAGAAATGGTAGTGTTTCCATAATTCTTCAATGACATCTAGAATTCGATTATTGAAATAACTTCTCCAACATTCAGCAAGAGCATAGGGATGCTTATGTGAAACATAAGCATTTCCTTCGTACCACTGACCTTGGTGAGTATATCCATTAATGAGAACAAGATGCTTGGAAGGTTGAACATTCATCCAATTATTCTTTTCCCATTTGGGCAAAGTACTCCAACATCGGATGAAAACATAGGGGCTTTCAACATGTGTAACAGCTTTTCGAATAATATCAGGAAATTGGTTAATCTAATCATGACTCGTCAATTTGATGAATTTGATAAAACCAAATTCAAACATTTGAGAAAGCCAAAAGGGATCATTATCAGAACCAACTTCATAATTAATCAAAAGGCCAGGGAAAGGATGAGTTTTTTCATGTACTCCAAGACTGATTCCAAAGTATTTCCCTCATTTCTTTTTCATGTAGCCTTTATTAGGGCCATCCAGTTCAACAATGGTAGGAGCAATAGAAACAAGGGTTTTGAAATGTTTAAGCCAAAGATCAAGATCTTTGGACATAGACTTGCTTTCGGAAATACAAGATTGTACTTCTGGAGGCAAGTTGGCAACAACAATTTTAAGCAAAGATTGGTTTATTAGACTCTATCTAGAAAAATCAGTACCCATTATAGTATTTCTATCCATTGAATGGATTTCCTCTGTGCCAAAGAGTTAACTAATCAAATTTGATTCATCATGATGGTTTTGAGGGTTAACAAGGTAATTAAAAAGTTGGTCGGTAAAGGCTCCATTTTTAGTAGTAGGGTCAACAATTTGAGTAGTAAGGTTAACAAGGTGAATTTCAAGCGCTCTCATGGTTGTGTCGAATAGTTTATGGTGGTTTGAAGAATGGGAAGCTTGAAGGTTGTCAAGAATGAATTTAATAGAATCTGGTAATTCACTATAGACTCCATTACGGAATTGCAATTCTTTGTTCAATACTTCTTGTAAGGTTAATATGAAATCACCACTGGAATATGTCACCTCTGCCGGGACAAATTCCTAAAGGGATGTTGCATTACAGGATTTTACTCCAGAAGATGCGCTATCATGCATTACAAAAAGATGTCCCACTGGGAACCTTTCATCTTGAGGAAAGTCCTGTGCAGGTGCTTTCCCCTTATCCATCTTCTCTGCTGAAGAAGCATAATGTTCCACTTAGTCATGGTAGTACTAAATCTTACTTTCTCCTGCCAAGTAAGGGAGAAGATATTAAGCCAGTTGGCCATAGTCAATAGTATAATGATAGAATGTTTTTTGCAAAAATGAGAGTAAATATTATCAATAAAATTCTTTTGAAAAATATGTTTCAAAAGCCAGAGAATAATAGTAATATATCTTAGTTGTGCAGGACAATAAGTTTTAGGATGACAATGATCATTTTTGAGAATATTGGGGTAGGAGAAAGACTTGTTCCGGACAAGTTTGAACCATGCTAAGGACTTGGTGAAAAGCCTAGTGCAAAGGATCCTTTTTTGAATTGTAGTATACGTAGGACATTCTTTGGTGAAGATATACCTTTCACTAAAGTTCTTGTCATTATGTAAGTCAACATCAATATTGTTGGGGTAACTATCAATCATCAAGATTTTGTGACAATTAGGAATTATTGTTGGCAACAAATTATCAGAGAGTTGTCCACCAGTTTTCTTAGAGCTATCTTTTTGTTTAACGAAGCTAAGATGTTTATTAACAAGATTAAAAGCATTATCATTATGAGTTTCACGCTTTGAGAAAAATAAAATTTTACTTTTTGTCCAAAAAGATCAGTAGTAATTCCGTCATCTTCAGTAAGAAAATGGTATAAAGAGTTAATAAAAGGCAAACCAACAATCACTTTATCAGTAATGTTTTCAACGACCACAGAAGGAATTTTAAAGCAAACATTATCATGGCAAACATGAGCATTATTTAATTCATATTTGATTTTCATTTTTGTTCCATTAGCTGAAACCAATCTTTCAATAGATTTTTCAAAATATTTTGGAAGGGATCAATCCTTCTTCAATACAATTAACATCAGCACTAGAATCAATCATAGCAATAACAATTTTGACTTTAGTGTACCATTTGGGCAGCATATGTTTAACAAGAGACAATCGATTATCAATCAAATTAATCAAGACACTATCAGAAACATTACCAAAAGGAGAAGCTTGTTGATCGGATTCATCTCCGTCTTTTTGCTCATCATCATCAGAATGGTGTTTATCCATGTTTTTATCAATATTTAGAATTAACAATTCTTCTTTAAGATGATCATTATCATGTTTAATGGTTTTAACATCATTTTTTAACTAAATTATTTCTTGTTTAACAGTTTTTATTTCATGTTGAAGATCATTGACAGTTATCTCTTTTGATTTATTTTTATTAAATCTTTTTAGAGTTTCTTCAAAACTTATCGTAGATTTGGGTCTTTTAACCTTTTCATCTTTTGTTAAGTTTTTCATAAGCTTGTCAAGACAGTCTTTCTGTAAATTAGGGTATTCAATTTTACTTATCATTGTTAAATGTAAATCATCACTTTCATAACTTTTAGACTCCATTCTGGTATTGCAATTCTTTGTTCAATACTTCTTGTAAGGTTAATATGATACCACCACTGGAATATGTCACCTCTGCCGGGACAAATTCTTGAAGGGATGTTGCATTATTAGATTTTACGCCAGAAGATGCGCCTTCATGCATTACAAAAGGATGTCCCGCTGGAACCTTTCGTCTTGAGGAAAGTCCTGTGCATGTGCTTTCCCCTTGTCCCTCTTCTCTGCCGAAGAAGTCATAATATTCCAGTTAGTGGTGGTAGTATTAAATCTTATTTTCTCCTGCCGAGTAAGGGAGAAGATGTTAAGCCAGTTGGCCATAGTCAATAGTATAATGATAGAATGTTTTTTGGAAAAATGAGAGTAAATATTATCAATAAAATTCTTTTGAAAAATATGTTTCAAAAGCCAGAGTATAATAGTAATATATCTTAGTTGTGCAGGACAATGAGTTTTAGGATGACAATGATCATTTTTGAGAATATTGGGGTAGGAGGAAGACTTGTTCCAAACAAGTTTGAACCATGCTAAGGACTTGGTGAAAAGCCTGCTGCAAAGGATCCTTTTTTGAATTGTAGTATCCGTAGGACATTCTTTGGTGAAGATATACCTTTCACTAAAGTTCTTGTCATTATGTAAGTCAACATCAATATTGTTGGGGTAACTATCATTCATCAAGACTTTGTGACAATTAGCAATTATTGTTGGCAACAAATTATTAGGGAGTTGTCCACCGGTTTTCTTAGAGCAATCTTTTTGTTTAATGAAGCTAAGATGTTTATTAACAAGATTAAAAGCATTACCAATATGAGTTTCACACTTTAAGCAAAAATCAAATTTTACTTTTTGTCCAAAAGGATCAGTAGTAATTCCGTCATCTTCAATAGGAAAATGGTATAAAGAGTTAATAAAAGGCAAACCAACAATCACTTTATCAGTCATGTTTTCAACGAGCACAGAAGGAATTTTAAAGCAAACATTATCATGGCAAACATGAGCATTATTTAATTCATATTTGATTTTCATTTTTGTTCCATTAGCTGAAACCAATCTTTCAATAGATTTTTCAAAATATTTGGAAGGGATCAATCCTTCTTCAATACAATTAACATCAACACCGGAATCAATCATAGCAACAACAATTTTGACTTTAGTGTACCATTTAGGCAGCATATGTTTAACAAGAGACAATTGATTATCAATCAAATTAATCAAGACACGATTAGAAACATTACCAGAAGGAGAAGCTTGTTGATCGGATTCATCTCCATCTTTTTGCTCATCATCATCAGAATGGTGTTTATCCACGTTTTTATCAATATTTAAAATTAACAATTCTTCTTTAAGATGATCATTATCATGTTTAATGGTTTTAACATCATTTTTTAACTGAATTATTTCTTGTTTAACAGTTTTTATTTCATGTTGAAGATCATTAACAATTATTTCTTTTAATTTATTTTTATTAAATCTTTTCTGAGTTTCTTCAAAACTTATCGTAGATTTCGGTCTTTTAACCTTTTCATCTTTTGTTAAGTTTTTCATAAGCTTGTCAAGATAATCTTTCTGTAAATTAGGGTCTTCAATCTTACTTATCATTGTTAAAAGTAAATCATCACTTTCTTTACTTTTACACTCCATTCTGGTATAGCAATTCTTTGTTCAATACTTCTTATAAGGTTAATATAATATCACCACTCGAATATGTCACCTCTACCGGGACAAATTCTTGAAGGGATGTTGCATTACTGGATTTTACTCTAGAAGATGCGCCTTCATGCATTACAAAAGGATGTCCCGCTGGGAACCTTTCATCTTGAGGAAAGTCCTGTGTAGGTGCTTTCCCCTTGTCCCTCTTCATTGTCGAAGAAGTTATAATATTCCAGTTAGTAGTGGTAGTATTAAATCTTACTTTCTCTTGCCAAGTATGGGACAAGATGTTAAGCCAGTTGGCCATAGCCAATAGTATAATGATAGAATGTTTTTGGGAAAAATGAGAGTAAATATTATCAATAAAATTCTTTTGAAAAATATGTTTCAAAAGCCAGAGTATAATAGTAATATATCTTAGTTGTGCAGGACAATAAGTTTTAGGATGACAATGATCATTTTTGGGAATATTAGGGTAGGAGAAAGACTTGTTCCGGACAAGTTTGAACCATGCTAAGGACTTGGTGAAAAGCCTAGTGCAAAGGATCCTTTTTTGAATTGTAGTATCCGTAGGACATTCTTTGGTGAAGATATACCTTTCACTAAAGTTCTTGTCATTATGTAAGTCAACATCAATATTGATGGGGTAACTATCAATCATCAAGACTTTGTGACAATTAGGAATTATTATTGGCAACAAATTATTAGAGAGTTGTCCACCAGTTTTCTTAGAGCTATCTTTTTGTTTAACGAAGCTAAGATGTTTATTAACAAGATTAAAAGCATTATCATTATGAGTTTCACGCTTTGAGAAAAATAAAATTTTACTTTTTGTCTAAAAAGATCAGTAGTAATTCCGTCATCTTCAGTAAGAAAAGGGTATAAAGAGTTAATAAAAGGCAAACCAAGAATCACTTTATCAGTCATGTTTTCAACGACCACAGAAGGGATTTTAAAGCAAACATTATAATGGCAAACATGAGCATTATTTAATTCATATTTGATTTTCATTTTTGTTCCATTAGCTGAAACCAATCTTTCAATAGATTTTCCAAAATATTTGGAAGGGATCAATCATTCTTCAATACAATTAACATCAGCACCAGAATCAATCATAGCAACAACAATTTTGACTTCAATTTTACTTATCATTGTTAAAAGTATATCATCACTTTCTTTACTTTTAGTTAACATTTTAACAGATTTTATCACATTACAACAGTAATTTCTACAATCAAGTTTAATATTAGGGGATTTAGAAACATCACTACAAGGTGATAATTAGAATCAAATGAGGAGGAGAAATCCTCTTGAAAGGATTCAGTTGAAGCAGCAGATTCAAGAATCTGAAATAGTTCATTTTGATCATTATTATTAATATTTAACTTGTTGAACGTATTTTTCAATTTACCAGGCTTTTGGTTACAATTTTTACTGAAATTGCCAAATTTACCACAGTTAAAGCATTTATCTTTACCTGATCTTTGTTTCTCATGTTTTCAAAAAACAGATTTGTTTTTAGCATAAAAATCATTGGGTTTAACAAAGTGGGTTCTGTATCTTTTATGCTTTTTACGGGAATAATTTTGTAAACCTTATCATGTTTACTTTTTCATTTTTGCCTGGAAGGGGCAATAGGAGGTAAACCATATTGTTCACAGAAATTACTCATTTCATATTTAGCTTTCTTTTTATCTTTTAACTGTTGTTTTAACCATTTTTCATCGTTGAACATATTAATTCCAAGTTTTTTAATAGTGCTGAAAATATCACCATAAGTTAAATTATCAAAATCAATAGAATCATTTTTACCAATTAATAATTCGGTAAGAAATAATAGGATCATCATCCATATCATAACCAAAAGTCAAGATATTCAAAGTTAAAGCTTTAATAATATTAGGATCATCCAAAGCAAGAGCAAGATTAGGATAATAATCAAAGCAAATAGGACCATCATACAAAGAAGCAGTAATCATGCCAAGAATGCTATCATTAAATTTCTTAAATCTAGCATCACGTAAACACATTAGCACAGAAGCATCAACTCCTTTTCTTATTAAAGCTTTAACTTTGAATATATTGACATCTGGTTATGATATGGATGATAGTAGTAATCCTTTTACTCTTATTTACCGAATTTTTTATAGATTGCTTGATTCCCAGCTAACTCCTCGGTCTAGAGGACGTGATCCTGCTGGAAAAACTATGTTAATTCATTGTTCCACCCCTGATGCTAAGATCTAAGTCCCTAAAATGATTCAATGGCAAGATAATACTCTTCCCAGAGAATGGACTTTGGAACAAGTTGCACCACCTGTTAAACTTGTTTTTGATGAACTTGATCTTACTAAAATTGCTCAATATACTGATGGAACTGTTAAAATATTTTTTGATGATACCAAATGTTTTCCTACTAACAAACCTTTAAGAATCAATGAAGGAAGAAAGTCCTTTATTGGATCTGAAAGTTTTGTTAAAAGAAACTCTGATGTTGATGAATTTTTAAAAAAGAATTTTGAACCTAGAGATCTGAAGCTAAAAGGAGTTGCTAGCAACAATTCCCAAGTTAGCAATACTTATTATTCAACTAAACCTGAATTTCCTTCAAAAAGTGATCAAGAAGAAGAAGAAGATGCAAAATCTGATGCTCCTTCTAGATCTGGTTTTCCACCTATTGAAACTCCTCCTATTTGCTACAATCATTTGCATGTGATAAATTTGATGGATATGGATTTTGAAATCCCTGCTTTCCAAATTGATATGGTTGCTTTAAGTAATGAATTTTTTTCTAAAGCAAACCGTGATAAAAGGAAGTATTACCAAAGTACTTTTGCTCAGTCTAAAAAAGATAGAATCAAAAGGAAATGGAGAGAAAAAATGAATTTGTTAAAACAACATATTTTGTTTTTTGATTATCTTGAGAATTATTATGTTTCGAGAAATGAGGTTCATACCAATTACTTGAACGTAATAAGAAAATCCAATCATCCACCCCTTGAAAATGTTTTGATTACTTGCAAAAATGATAAAGAAAGCACTGAGGTGAAAGCCTCCCCTTTCAAAATTGCTGATGATAAAACTCCTGTTTTTGCCATTATTAAACAAAACAATTTTGCTAATGAATCTTTGCATATTATTGGTCAACAACTTGACCGTATTGAAGAAAAAATTGTTGAAAAAACTGCTGTTTCAAAACCTGACAAACATTTGATTGATTTACCCAGTCAAAGAAAAAATATTGACTTTAAAACTTCTCAGAGTAAGATTTTTTATTTAATTACCTCTCAAGGATCAATTGTTGAAAAGATTGAAAAAATGCTTACTGATTTAAAAGTTAAAACCGAGCAAACTTCTACTTCTAGAAGCACTACTTGTGCTATTTCAAGAAATGAGAAAGAATTTGTTTCTGATGAAGACACAAATTCTGACTCATTATCTTCTGATTCTTTAAAAAATGCTTTTGATGATGGTTTAAGCTTACCTGAAATTAAAAGATTTGTTGGAAAACCCAATCCCACGTCTTTTACAAAAAATTGGTATTCTAAACCTACTCCTCCTGATTTGCAGTTTGAAGATTATCTTGACAAGTTTTTGAAAAACTTAACAAAAGAAGACAAGGTTAAAATACCTAATTCTATGATAAGTTTTGAAGAAACTTTGAAAAGATTTAATAAAAATAAATCAAAATAAATAACTGTTAATGATCTTCAACATTAAATAAAAACTGTTAAACAAGAAATAATTCAGTTAAAAAATGATGTTAAAACTATTAAACATGATAATGATCATCTTAAACAAGAATTGTTAATTCTAAAGATGATAAAAACATGGATAAACACCAATCTGATGATGATGAGCAAAAAGACGGAGATGAATCCGATCAACAAGCTTCTCCTTCTGGTAATGTTTCTAATCGTGTCTTGATTAATTTGATTGATATGCTGCCTAAATGGTACACTAAGGTCAAAATTGTTGTTGCCCATGATTATGCTTTTGATGTTGTTGCTATGATTGATTCTGGTGCTGATGTTAATTGTATTCAAGAAGGATTGATTCCTTCTAAATATTTTGAAAAATCCACTGAAAGATTAGTTTTTGCCAATGGAACAAAAATGAAAGTCAAATATGAATTGAACAATGCTCATGTTTGCCATAAAAATGTTTGCTTTAAATTCCATCTGTCCTTGTTGAAAACATGACTGATAAAGTAATTTTTGGTTTGCCTTTTATTAACTATTTGTACCCTTTTCTCACCGAAGATGATAAAATTACTACAGACCCTTTTGGACAAAAAGTAAAATTTGATTTTTGCTCAAACTGTGAAACTCATATTGATAATGCTTTTAAACATCTTAACCCCATTAAAAAAAAAGATAACTCTAAGAGAACTGATGGACAACTCTCTGATAATTTGTTACCAACAATAATTGATAACTGTCACAAAGTCTTGATGAATGATAGTCACCCCAACAATATTGATGTTGACTTACATAATGACAAGAACTTTAGTAAAAGGAATATCTTCACCAAAGAACGTCCGACGGATACTACATTTCAAAAAAGGATCCTTTGCAATAGGCTTTTGACTAAGTCCTTAGCATGGTTCAAACCTGTCAGGAACAAGTCTTCCTCCTACCCCAATATTCCCAAATATGATCATTGTCATCCTAAAACTTATTGTCTTGCACAACTAAGATATATTACTATTATACTCTGGCTTTTGAAACATATTTTTCAAAAGAATTTTGTTGATAATATTTACTCTCATTTTTCCAAAAAACATTCTATCATTATACTATTGACTATGGCCAACTGGCTTAACATCTTCTCCCTTACTTGGCAGGAGAAAGTAAGATTTAATACTACCACTACTAAGTGGAATATTATGACTTCTTCGGCAGAGAAGAGGGACAAGGGGAAAGCACCTGCACAGGACTTTCCTCAAGACGAAAGGTTCCCAGTAGAACATCCTTTTGTAATGCATGAAGGCGCATCTTCTGGAGTAAAATCGAATAATGCAACATCCCTTTAGGAATTTGTCCCGGCAGAGGTGACATATTCCAGTGGTGATATCATATTAACCTTACAAGAAGTATTGAACAAAGAATTGCAATACCAAAATGGTGTCTATATTGAATTACCAGATTCCATTAAATTCATTCTTGACAACCTTCAAGCTTCCCATTGTTCAAACCACCATAAACTATTCGACAAAACCATGAGAGTGCTTGAAATTCACGTTGTTAACCTTACTACCCAAATTGTTGACCATACTACTGAAAATGGAGCCTTTGTCGACCAACTTTTTAATTGCCTTGTTAACTCTCAAAACCATCATGATGAATCAAACCTAATTAGTCAACTCTTTGGCAAAGTGGAAATCCATTCAATGGATAGAAAGACTATAATGGGTACTGATTTTGCTTGATTGAGTCTAAAAAACCAATCTTTGCTTAAAAGTGTTGTTGCCAACTTGCCTCCAGAAGCACAATCTTGTATTTCCAAAAGCAAGGCTATGACCAAAGATCTTGATCTTTGGCTTAAATATTTCAAAACCCTTGTTTCTATTGCTCCTACCATTGTTGAACCGGATGGCCCCAATAAAGGCTACATGAAAAAGAAATGGGGGAAATACTTTGGGAGCAGTCTCAGAGTACATCAAAAAACCCCTCTTTTCCCTGGTCTTTTGATTAATTATGAAGATGGTTCTGATAATGATCCCTTCTGGCTTTCTCAAATGTTTGAATTTGGTGTTATCAAACTCATCAAATTAACGAGTCATG
This sequence comes from Castanea sativa, assembly GCF_040712315.1. Taxonomy (NCBI): domain Eukaryota; kingdom Viridiplantae; phylum Streptophyta; class Magnoliopsida; order Fagales; family Fagaceae; genus Castanea; species Castanea sativa. Next base: position 30,898,116 of record NC_134019.1, on the reverse strand, counting down.
GTTAGATTAACCAATTTCCTGATATTATTCGAAAAGCTGTTACACATGTTGAAAGCCCCTATGTTTCCATCCGATGTTTGAGTACTTTGCCCAAATGGAAAAAGAATAATTGGATGAATGTTCAACCTTCCAAGCATCTTGTTCTCATTAATGGATATACTCACCAAGGTCAATGGTATGAAGGAAATGCTTATGTTTCACATAAGCATCCCTATGCTCTTGCTGAATGTTGGAGAAGTTACTTCAATAATCGAATTCTAGATGTCTTTGAAGAATTATGGAAAGACTACCATTTCTTTGGTTGTACAAATAGAATCTCTGTTTTCCTTAATAAACCTTATGCTTCTGCGGTCCGACATTTACAATGGGCAGAACATGATGACCCAAGAATATTTCTCACAAGAGATCCTATTTATGAACCATTAATGTATTGTGCTATGATTGATTCTGGTGCTAATGTTAATTGTATTCAAGAAGGATTGATCCCTTCCAAATATTTTGAAAAATCTACTAAAAGATTGGTTTCTGCTAAGGGAACAAAAATGAAAATTAAATATGAATTAAATAATGCTCATGTTTCCCATGATAATGTTTGCTTTAAAATTCCTTCTGTGCTCGTTGAAAACATGACTGATAAAGTGATTTTTGGTTTGCCTTTTATTAACTCTTTATACCCTTTTCTTACTGAAGATGACGGAATTACTACTGATCCTTTTGGACAAAAAGTAAATTTGTTTTTTGCTCAAAGTGTGAAACTCATATTGATAATGCTTTTAATCTTGTTAATGAACATCTTAGCTTTATTAAACAAAAAGATAGCTCTAAGAAAACTAGTGGACAACTCTCTGATAATTTGTTGCCAACAATAATTGCTAATTGTCACAAAGTCTTGATGAATGATAGTTACCCCAGCAATATTGATGTTGACATACATAATGACAAGAACTTTAGTGAAAGGTATATCTTCACTAAAGAATTTCCTACGGATACTACAATTCAAAAAATGATCCTTTGCACTAGCCTTTTAACCAAGTCCTTAGCATGGTTCAAACTTGTCCGGACCAAGTCTTCCTCTTACCCCAATATTCCCAAAAAATGATCATTGTCATCCTAAAACTTATTGTCCTGCACAACTAAGATATATTAATATTATACTCTGGCTTTTGAAACATATTTTTCAAAAGAATTTTATTGATAATATTTACTCTCATTTTTTCAAAAAACATTCTATCATTATACTATTGACTATGGCCAACTGGCTTAACATCTTCTCCATTACTTGGAAGGAGAAAGTAAGATTTAATACTACCACTACTAAGTGGAATATTATGACTTCTTCGGCAAAGAAGAGGGACAAGGGGAAAGCACCTGCACAGGACTTTCCTCAAGACGAAAGGTTCCCAGCGGGACATCCTTTTGTAATGCATAAAGGCGCATCTTCTGGAGTAAAATCCAGTAATGCAACATCCCTTCAGGAATTTGTCCCGGCAGAGGTGACATCTTCCAGTGGTGATATCATATTAACCTTACAAGAAGTATTGAACAAAGAATTGCAATTCTGTAATGGAGTCTATAGTGAATTACCAGATTCCATTAAATTCATTCTTGACAACCTTCAAGCTTCCCATTCTTCAAACCACCATAAACTATTCGACAAAATCATGAGAGCGCTTGAAATTCACCTTGTTAACCTTACTACCCAAATTGTTGACCCTACTACTGAAAATGGAGTCTTTGCCGACCAACTTTTTAATTACCTTATTAACTCTCAAAACCATAATGATGAATCAAATCTTATTAGTCAACTCTTTGGCAAAGAGGAAATCCATTCAATGGATAGAAAGACTTTAATGGGTACTGATTTTGCTAGCTTGAGTCTAAAAAACCAATCTTTGCTTAAAAGTGTTGTTGCCAACTTGCCTCCAGAAGGACAATCTTGTATTTCTGAAAGCAAGGCTATGAGCAAAGATCTTGATCTTTGGCTTAAACATTTCAAAACCCTTGTTTCTATTGCTCCTACCATTGTTGAACCGGATGGCTTCAATAAAGGCTACATGAAAAAGAAATGGGGGAAATACTTTGGAAGCAGTCTAAGAGTACATGAAAAAACCCATCCTTTCCCTGGCCTTTTGATTAATTATGAAGATAGTTCTGATGATGATCCCTTCTGGCTTTCTCAAATGTTTGAATTTGATTTTATCAGACTCATCAAATTGACGAGTCATGATCAAATTAACCAATTTCCTGATATTATTTGAAAAGCTGTTACACATATTGAAAGCCCCTATGTTTCCATCCGATGTTAGAGTACTTTGCCCAAATGGGAAAAGAATAATTGGATCAATGTTCAACTTTCCAAGTATCTTGTTCTCATTAATGGATATACTCACCAAGGTCAGTGGTATGAAGGAAATGCTTATGTTTCTCATAAGCATCCCTATGCTCTTGCTGAATGTTGGAGAAGTTATTTCAATAATCGAATTCTAGATGTCTCTGAAGAATTATGGAAAGACTACCATTTCTTTGGATGTACCGATAGAATCTCTGTTTTCCTTAGTAAACCTTATGCTTTTGCGGTCCGACATTTACAATGGGCAGAACATGATGACCCAAGAATATTTCTCACAAGAGATCATGTTTACGAACCATTAATGTATTGTGGTTTCTGTAACCAATATTTAACTTATCATGAACATGAATGCAATGATGATCCCCTATGGGACCCTTATGCTGGTTACCCGTCTGATGCAGCTTCTACCTAGAAGCATAGTGATCCCAGAACAAGACTTTCTTATTGGTCTAGCCAGATGGTGCTTCAATATTCACTAGTTACTATTTGCCGAAGATGCTTTCCTAATAATAATAATTCCTTGTTGACTACATTCTTATTAAAGTCCATATGACAAATCATTTTGGCACCACCAATACGATCCAACACTGCTGCAGCTTTCCTCTATTGTTGACTTTCCAAGATAAGGGTTTTTCCCCGAAGTTAAAGCTATTTACCTGCTACTTTCATAATTGCTGATATTTTGGGCACAACATGCCAAACTACTTTCGGCTCTAAAGCCAATCTGATTCCTTCCGGATTTAAGGCTACTGTTGCTTTTGATGCCCCTCACGGATCCTGATATGAATAGAAAAATGTCACTATTCACTTTGTACTATTCACTGCTTTATTCACTTATATAAGGGGGGTTGTCCCTTATTATTAAAGGCAGAATCTTTTCTAGGATTTCCCTTAGAACTCTCTCTAGGACTTCCTTAGATCAAGATATCTCACTGATACACAAAGCTTGTAACTAAAACCAGGACTAGCTTTCAAGCCTTGTACTGTTTATCCAACCGATCCATGTTGATCACTGTAATCTTCTTGCTACTACTACTACTGTAAGTGTTTTGAAGTACATTCAATAAACACTTCTGTTTTCAATACTTTGAATTATTTTGATATACAACTGCTTGGCTGGTTCTACCGCCTTACTTTCAATTATCATTTACTTTGATATATTCTATATATCTGTGTGTGTGTGTATATATATATATATATATATATATTATTAAATTGTTGTGTTCACATTACTTTTTAATAAAAAATCTCTTTTGGTTGTGTTCACACTGCTATTTAATGAATTTTTTATATTATTTGAATCAAATAGCTAAAAATATAAATCTATTGATGTTGGGTGGATTGTAAAGGAAGAAGGTAAAATAGATAAAATAACCTTTTGTAGAGCCATATTGTTATATTTATGGCTCTACTAATGTGATACTACATGTTTGGGCTTCATTGGTGGCTGGGTCCCAGCAGTTTGAGTATTAGATTTGTAGGCTTGATTGGTGGTTGCTAGTGGTATGGGTGATTTTTTTTTTTTTGGGTAAATAACTAATATTTAACAATTAAAGAGTACGACGCTGGTAAACGTAAAAAATGGACTATGCTACAAATGGAAAAAATTACCTTTAAGCTAAATTTAGCTAAAATTTGTGTAATCCCATGCAACGCAACTTATAATATTATAAATTCTAGTAGGTAAGTAGACACATATTTCCAATTTATTATAAACACGTCCTACAATTATTGAAGAAAAATTAAGCGAGTAAAACTCACACACACTAAGCAACAATGATAAATCTTTTCTTTTTTTTTTAATGATGAAAAAACCATATTGGAATTTCTTGTGTCAAATAAGGTCAAGAACAATGCGACCTTACTTCTTCGATTAAAATATTCAAATCAAAGTAGGATGATCCCTCTTCTTCAATAGCCCTCTTTGCCATCTCCCCAAGTGCCTTGGCTCTGCCTCTTATTTCTTCTGCTTCTTTACCCACCATAATTTGCTTCACTGCCTTCTCAATTGCATCCCTCTTGATACTATCTCCCACTACTCTTATCCATTGTCGAACACCAACAGCAACCCCAATTTTCAGAACCTGAGTTACTAACTTCTCATTGTAAAACTACACAGCACACAAAGGCCAAGTGACCATAGGCACCCCTGTCGTCACTCCTTCCAAGGTCGAATTCCACCCACAATGAGTCACAAATCCTCCAACTGCTTCATGGTCAAGTATCAACTCTCGGGGTGCCCAACCTCTTAGAATTAGTCCCTTGCCTTCCATTCTTTTCTCAAATCCTTTAGGCAACCAATCTTCCTCTTCTCTTTCATTTTTTCCTTTCTTCACAGCCCAAATGAATTGTTGTTCAGAAGCATCAAGACCCATTGCAATCTCCATAAGCTGAGAATCACTAAAGTTTGCTATACTCCCAAAACATATGTAAACGACAGAATTGGGTTTCTTTGTACCAAGCCACCTCAAGCATTCATGTTCATTAATGGAGGGTTCCTTTCCCCTCCGAGCTTTATCTTCAGTATCCTTGTTGCATAGCGAAACTGGACCTACATGCCATGCCTTTCTTCCCATAACCTTCTTGTAATGCATAAGCCGGCTCAAGCTCATAGATGCTGTTAACAATCACCCCATAGCTCCTCAATTCTGATCCCACAACTTCTTTCAACAACTTGGAAAGGTCCATTTCAACTTCAAGCTTAATGAAGTCAGGAAGTTGCATCCTTGTCAACTTTATCTCCCCGGGAAAGTTAGGAATGACAAAAGGTTCAGAATCAGATGAAACTTTCTTGTGAGGTTCATATTGTCTCAAACTAAGGTCAACAGACAGAGGAAAAAGCAGGTCCCATGGAAAACAAGCCTTGGAATACCAAATTTAGTAGCAATATCAGTTGCCCAAGGAAAGAACATGTCGGCAACAAGGCAACTAGGTTGGAAATCTTGTAGTAGTTGCTCGAGTGGTTGTTGGAGTAGCTTAGTGGCTTTGAAATATTTGTGAACCATTTCTGTAGAACTCGCTATTGAGTCAATATTCTCACATCCTTCTGGCAGACCAGCCTCTACAGCCGGAAACTTAATGATTTGGATATCAATGTTGATGCCACGAGTTTTGGAGAATGAAGGCACGTTCCGAGGTGTAGTGACTAAGGTTGCCTTCACCCCTCGTGTTGCAAATAGCTTTGCCATGTCCATGGTCGGTATCAGGTGGCCATGGGCCATGAAAGGGAAGAAGAATACGTGAAGCTGACGACGACTTTCGCTAGCCATAACACCCCAGAAGCCAACAATGGTAATCAGGATCCAGCGGAAATAAAGAGATTATGCTAGATTATACAGTGTTCTTATAAGAAATTTGTTAGACATGAACATGAAAATGTGAATGAAGTAGTCCACAAGATTTTTTTTTTGTACGGTGCCGAATGGAATGCATTAATTATGAATGATTATCATTCCTCAGTGCCCACACATTATTCTTGGACGCTCACATCCACAAACTTATTTGTCCATTGCGGGTCATAATTTACTGGGGTGGCAAAATTTGACACTACTCACGAACCCGACACGATACGACACGAAATTAACAGGTTATGGGTTGAGACTTAACGGGTTCGTGTCATATTCGGGTTGACACGGCTGACCTGTTTAATAAGCAAGTTGGATTAGTATTGAACACATAGAACCCGTGTGACCCGTGTGACCCGTTTAATTAATTAACATTTTACCAATATACCCTTCAAACTCTAAGTATATAAACTTATTAGTTGTTGTGATTTGTTTTCTTTGACATATTCTGATTCATTATTTGTGATATTAGGATATGCTTTAGTTTTGAATGATTATTTGTGATGTAGTTACTCGTTAGTTCTAAATATTATATTAAAAATATTTAATTTTTTGTTTTTTCATAATTTTTTTTTTCATTTTGATAAAATCTAATAAATAGGTCGACACGACTGATCCGTTTAATAAATGAGTCGTGTTAGGGTTGAGGAATCTTGACCCATTTAATAAATATGTCGGGTTAGTGTTGACCTATGTAATTGAATACTCATGACTTGACACGACACGAATCCGACACGTGAACACGAATTGCCACCCCTATAATTTAGGGGACACAACTAGAGTAATACTTGTCACGCTAACACGTGTGGATCTACCGTGTCAATTTATGTTGGAGTGTTGTATTTGTATCCTATTAAGATATGGGAATTCGGCTAAATGACTCAGCCTATTTAATAATTGAGTTATTTTTCTTTGGAGATTCTAGCATTTTGTCCTTATTTTTTAAAAAATTTAGCAATATGTTTCTGTTTTAAAACTATTTAGGTCTATACCCCTATTTTGAAACTCAATTTTCTCAAAATCGAGTTTCAATGTAAAACTCGATTTGTAGAAAATCGAGTATAGGGTGATCAAACTTTAAAAATAAATAAATTTGCATGGAACTCAAGTTCATGAAGCTCGAGTTTCATTTAAAATGCCGCTATAGGTCCACCTAAACGCAGCTATAGAGGTATGGGGTGATCAAACTTAAAAAAAAATTGCATGGAACTCGAGTTCATGGAGCTCGAGCTCCATTTAAAACACCGCTATAGGTCTACCTGAACGCAACTATAGGTATGGTCTTAGGTATGAGGTGATCAAATTAAAAAAAAAAAATAAAAAAAAAATAAAAAAAAAATTGCATGGAACTCAAGCTCATTCTCGAGTGTATAGGTATTGAACTCGAATTTCATGCAATTTTTTTTTTTAAAGTTTCATTTGGCATAACTCGATTTTAAACCAATTGAGTTTTTTTTATTGAAACTCAATTTTATTAAAATCAAGTTTCAAAACAAAGGTATGAACTTATATAGTTTCAAAACAGGGACACATTGCTAAATTTTTAAAAAAATAAGGGCAAAATGCTAGAATCCCCATGTTTCTTCAAGCCTAACACAACCTGTTAATGAAGTGAGTAAACACTACACGGCCAACTTGACGTGCTCAATAAGTGAGTAATAAGTCGTGTTGCGTTGACATGAATGTGATACAATCCATTTTAATCATTTAATATTAAACAAGTAAGGTTTACATAAATACAACTCATTTAACCAGCTTCTTCAAAAAATCAACCCATTTCAACATGTTTGACCTTATTAATATTATTCTAAATTTAATAAACAAAAAAAATTAATACAAACTCATAACATCAAAATACCTATTAAGCATAAAATTTGAAAGTTAATAATATCAAATATTTTAACATATCATCCGAAAGTTCATAGTGAAGGGTTTAGAGATTTAAGGTTTAAATTATATCCCTTTATAAGTTTTTGAAATTGCTTACTTTTCATTTTAAGTTTAAAACATAAGTTGGATATAAAAGGTATTTGACAAATCTAAATTAAAATGAATATTTATTTTGTTATACAAGTTAGGTGGGTTATATTAAACAAGTCATTTTGTAATAATACGAATAAATTAGCGTGTCAAACGTGTCAATTTTGCAGGTCAAACGGGTTAACCTGCTCGGGACACATTTCTTATTTTGTCACTTTTGAATTAACCTAATTATGCACCGAACCTACTAAAATCCAACCATAACCTGTAAAAACCTATGTCATGTTGGCAAGTAGTGTCAAACATTGACACCTCTACATGAAACCCAATAACCCAATGGGGTTGTTGTATTACTTGAATGAAATAAGTCTTTGGGAAATGTCTATTTTACACTAAAACGGTTGTGTGCAACAAACCAACAGCCAATGTATACTAGAATTTACCCTATTTCTTTCGGATTGGCAATGCATCATCTTGTACGAATTGTGTTAATAATAACTGGTAGTGAATCAAGTCAATCAACATTACATGGACCGATTAAGAAGGTAATTTTACCCAAATTTTTTTCAAATTTAAGCATGGTCATTTGTTTCAATTACAAAGATCTTATTACACTGATTTGATTTGAGTTAGCCAGCTTGACACAACCATCATCTAAAACTAGGTTATAACCCGTTTTTACACACAGAAACTTTTAACATTAATAATGATAAAATTATTATTTTGACTTTTGTGTGAAATATTATAAATGGGTCATTTGGTACCAAAATTAAAATGGGCGCCAGTTGACATAAAATTGGATTACAATTAAAAACTAATAATGATTATATTTAGATTTTGGCTCAACTTCAACTTTAAAATATGGATTTTATTTAGAACTGAAAAGTAGGTTTCTAAATATAGATTCTATTTAGAACTCAAAAGTAGGTCTATAAAATATGGATTCTATTTAGAATTTTGGAGAAGGACCATTGCTAAATCATCTAATTTGCAATACAATAGTTTCTACATAAAGTGAAGACGTTATCATGTGGTTACGTATTATTACGAACTAGTGTGTAACCTCGTGCATATACACGGATACAATAAAAAAAATCACAATTATACGGTTAAAACTATACATGGTAATAGTTTACACATTTTTTAAACTATACATTTCTAAAATATGTAATAGTTTCTCATTATATGTGTGTGTGTGTGAGAGAGAGAGAGAGAGAGAGAGAGAGAGAGAGAGAGAGAGAGAGAGAGATTTAGAATTTAATTAGATTTAGACTTTTCGATTTTTACACACAATAATTTACTTGCCACAAAAATTAATAAATCAAATGGATACGTGTTGCATAATTGAACTCCAATTAAAATCTAATTTAGAATCTAATTGGATTTAGACTCTTTGATTTTTACACTAAAAAATTCACTTAACACAAAAATTAAAAATGCAATAAGACACTTGGTGCAAAATTCAGAATCTAATTTGAAATTCAATTAGTTTTTTATAAGCTTTCGCTATTAATATATACGAGCTTGTAACGCCATGCATATGTATAGATATACTTAAACATATACAATAAGATGCATAATATAGTTCTTATAAATATAATTTAAATACTATTGATAATCATTTTTATATTTTATTAACTCTTTAAAAAATTTGTAAGGATATTATTAGATATAAAATGTAAATTTTTCATTTTTTTATTATTATTGTGAAGCACTTTTTTTTTACAATTCATTTATTCTAGACTCTTTGGTTTTTGTACTTAATAACTCACTTGGATGAATATTTATAATATAGTCCCACATTTGATTCTAAAATTAAGAAATAAAACTCTTTAAGAATAAATAATTTAGGACACAGCTCAAAATTGGAACTCTAATTTGGAATTTGGAATTCTAATTTGAGTTTTTCTCAACTTCATCTATTATTTTATATATATATATATAGATGACTTATAAATTTGAATTTTTTTTAGTTATATGATTATGTTTTTTATGGTTTATTATATTGAACTCCTCGTTTTCTACACTAAATTAATTAATTTGGCATAAAAATTTAGACTAGATAGGATACGTAGCGCAAAATTAAACTCTAATTGAAATTCAATTTTTACACTAAATTAACTCACTTGGAACAAAATTCTAAAATTTAGATTAAATGAGATACATGGCGCAAAATTAGACTCTAATTGAATTCTAATTTGAACTTTAATTAGATTTTCTTTCTGCTTTACCTATTATTATATATATAGATGGCATAATAATTGAGGAAACAAAAATGATATTTGAAATCTTAATTTCCTAGAAATGTCAAGGACTGAAGGGCAAATCAGTTTCGTCAATCTTAAAAATAAATAGCTAATAAAAATCTTAAATCACAGCATGTTTGAAATACAAAGGGCTTTGTGCGTTGTGGCAATTAATTTGTTTTCCTCTTTGAAAGAAAAGAATCTTGCTTTCAAACTGCATAAACAAAAAATAACAAAAACTAAAGAGAGTGCTAATGAGTGCTAACCAATTGCTAAAGGATTCAGAAGATGATTCCGAGATTGCCCAATTTCTTGAATTTCAGAATGAAAAGGTTGCCTTCTTGATCAAGAAACTGCTAGAACATATAGATTGCCAGGACATTTTAAACTATGAGACCCCGGTAAATAGGCTTGGCATATTTAAACAACATTTGATTCGATACCCCAGATCCATTGCACTCATTAAAAACAAAAATTTGACTCTTTGATTTTCACATTGTGTGGTAAACACTCCATCAAAATTAAGATATTAACTTGACCCAATAACTCATTTGACACAAAAATATAGAAGCTTAGACGATAGGGCATGTGGCGCAAAATTGGAAATCCAATTGTGAATCTAATTGAATTTCCTTTCAACTACTTTAGCTTTATTTATATATATATATATATATATATATATATATATATATATATATATATATATATATATATCATAAAGTGATAGTCATTACCATCACACATTTAATAAAAGGATTGACATTATATATACTACAAATCTCACTACATAAACCTTATTAACTGACGTGTTACTTTTTTTTTTTTTTTTAAATCAAACCTTCATTTTTTTTTAAGCGGCACCAACCATATTTTTGCCACATTAGTTTATACACCATTGTAGAAAAATTCGTAATATCTTTAGCATTTTCCTGATAAGAAGGGACAGTTTGTAGGAGAATATTACAAAAACCTAAGAAAATAAAACAGTAACAAATAAGATTAATGCTACCTCAACAACTAATTTATAAATATTAAAATTACCTTTGTGTGATTAACGACATATCAATTTGTGAGACTCCTGAAATATTTGTAGTATTCTAGCTAGCATCTCACTAATTTGTATCCTAGTTTAATAAATGGTAAAGAATGAGACTTACTATAAATTTTACTACATAAACCTTAAAAACTATTGTGTCACCGTTCACTAAAAGGAAAATGGTAGAGGTTCTTCGAATTTCACTAAAAAATATTTACAAACCGATATCATAATATAAATTTGATCAGTAAACTTTAACAACCAATACATTAATGTTTAAATTACTTTTTTATGATTAGTGAAACATTAGTTTATAAGTCTTATGTCATAAAATTTATAATATTAGCATTTGACACTTATCTCTCAAAAAAAAAAAAAAAAAAGCATTGGACACTTGGATAGGTCCAACAAAATTAAGTAAAAAAATTTTTTTAAAAAAAAGACTCCAATTAAACTAGTAACCCAGTAGAAATAATGCATTTTAATTATCATTCTTTCCTAAATATACATAACATTGTAGCTCAATAAACTACTTTCTTTTTTCAACAACTCATTCTTTCTCTCTCTTTCTCAGATTACCCTTTCTCTCTATGGCTCTCCCTCTCCATCTCATCTCTCTTCTTTGATAGAAGCATTGGGATGGTTGTCATTGTAATGCCGTAGCCAACGAAAATTATATCCTATACCCGGCATATATGCCGGGCACAGGATATACCCTCTCCGTAGCCAAAGTTGATCTCGGGTGAAATCACGTGGCCGTTGGGTATCGACATAGGGTGAGTTGACCATTGGGTGTCAAATATTGGCCATCGAGTGGCCGTCTTGACTGATGGATGGCTTATCTATCATTCAAATGAAATCTTACTTTTCCATTTTTTTGAATACCTAGTTTGGGTTGCCCGTATAAAGCATGTGTCATCTCTCTAGTTATTTTTTTTTTTTTTTTTTGAAAAGGAATGAAGTTATGTACATCAACTTAAAATAACTATTCGAATATCTATTTATTATAACAATTTTTTAGAACCTATTTGCTAAAGGCAATATTTACTCACTAACAAAAGCTATCAAGAATTATAACAAATGTTATTATCTTCCAATAATAAACAACTAAGTTATGATAAAATATTGTCACAATATTTAAATTTTCGCACTGAATAATAATATATAATACAATTTGAAACTCTTCATCAAATTAAATACTTGCAACCATCGACAATGAAGATTTTATTATTCATACTTCCTTCTTTATCATCTTTTTTTATAACCCTAATTACAATGTTTAGCTTACTTATTTTTAATGAATATCCTTTTAAGAAAGAAAATAAATTAAAAAAGAACAAGATAAAAAAAAAATCTGTCATCAAAGTTTCCATTAGATAAAATTATAAGTTTAGAAGATTTAAACCTAATAAATTAGTGTTCTCTAGGCAAAAAATAGAACACCATATATCATCATTTTAACTTTCCAAGCATGACTACCAGTCTACCACATAAAATTTAAGATACATGGACAAATTTTTTTAGGACATTAAAATTTAGTGTGAGTATTTTAGACATTGCACAATGGAATATTTTAGAAATCATAAGATTTCATTAGGGCTTAACTAAGAGAGTACCAATAGGGGTATTTGCTCATTTACAAAATATAAATGAGGAATTTATTCAACTTTAGTTTGGGGGGAATGAAACATAAAGGAAGAAAGTGCTTATTCGTCATTTTTTTTTTGTGTAAAATTTTTTATTTTTATTTTTAACTTTAAACAATGTGTTAAAAAAAGTCAACCAAAAAAAACTGTGCATAAAACAATGAATTTTTGGCTCAATAAATTGATTAAACCAAAAAAGAAGTATAGGAATACAACAAAATGTCATGATCTTTTTACCATACCTATATTTTTAGCTATGGTGACTCCTAGTCTGCTGTTTTATTATTTTATTTTAGAGGTATTGTTTTACAATACCTCTTTAGACAATCTAGTTGATGTCTTCACTAAGCCTCTAACTACTCCCTTATTTTCTTCCATTGTTCGCAAACTCATGGCTGTTTCTTCCCCAATTTGTTTGAGGGGGGATGTTGATGATAATAGAAACGCTGTCATTTCTTCTTAAGCTAATGACACAAGTGGGAGAGATAAGAAGCAGGCCATGACACGAGCAATTACTTATTTAGATGACAGCGTTTCATCAAGCAAAGAATTGAGACTGAAGCCAAGTGACACCGTTTCTAGAGCCAGTTAGATATTTTGGATCCAAAGTTAGTTAGAGCGTTGATAATCAGTTAGTTAGCTCCGCATTATTTGGAGTCTATTATAGTCCCTACAAAGAGGTCTATGCGTGTTAGGCTGGACCTATATAAGCTTTGTATATTGCTAATTATCGTTTCATGCAAGAAGTTATTCAATTCATATCTCTCTCTCTCTCTCTCTCTCTCTCTCTCTCTCTCCGCACTTAAGCTTTCTCTCACTATTCTTCCATCACAATTGTGCATACATTTCTCAATTTTTCTTCATTTGATACTATTCATGGGTCTCACTGTATTATTTTAACTAATTTTTACCTTTATCTATAGTACTTTCAGTAAAAACTTTTTAGTTTTAGCAAAATAAGCGGATCCCAACACTACAAGAAATCTGTACTATTGCGGCAGGCCAAAACCACCGCCAAAAGTACATTTAACCTTTAGCGGCGGGTGCTATTGTGGCAGTTCTTACCGCCACTGTTGTGATGCCACTATAGATCTATTGTGGAGATAACAAAAAGCGTTGCAATAGATCTGCCATTTAGCGGCGCTTTTGGTCTATTGCGGCAAGCTTAAAACCGCCGCTATATGAGGTTACCATTTGGGTCAAGTGACCTTTTAGTAGCGGAATATGCACACCACTATAGGTGACAACCTTTAGCAATGGGCAATAAGCGCCACTATAGGGCTTCATGTACAACAGACCATATGCACCTTTTAGTGGCGGTGACGCTTGCCGCTATATGTGTGAAGCTTTAGCAGCGAGCTATAAACGTCGCTATAAGTCTTCAATTAAAACATAATTTTAGACCTTTAGCGGCACTTTTTGCCCACTACTATAGGTTAATTTTTTTTCCCTAGGTTTTAAACCATAGTTCTACTGAAACAATACCAAAATAGTTGCCAATTTTAGTTCCTTTGGGTTTCAATTGGGTTTTAAAACCACTATTTGTCAATACCCTGTAATAATTTTGGCTCTATTAACACAATACCACAAACATAACTAATTAACAACACCACAAATGTTTTCAAACTAACATAATATTAACATAGCTATATATTATCAAATACATAACATTGTCTATTACCATCATCATAAGATTAACAAAAAAAGATGTGGTCCTTTAAATAAAAAAACCGCTCAATATAAGCTAATATCATAATCAAAGTTTCAAAGTGTTTACAAATATCCTCCAACACTTGCAAAAAATGCAGTTGTAGCAATGAAGTTCTTCGTACACAAAAGAGTCCTCAAACACCAAGATAAAATCTATAAGCTTCTTTGGTGATGGTATGCAGCTGATGATTTTTGGATAGGTGGAGATTGTTGGACCAGAGGAATATCCTACATACAAATTATGATTACTCAATAAGTGCATATAAATGGAATAGAATGACAAGAAAATATTACCAAGGCAAAAAATGGGAACAAGATCAAACAGTGTCGTGTATATATATATATAGATATATAATCTAACTAATTTGGATAGAATTGTAGTGCTACTTAACTAAGGGCTCTTGCAAAAGTCATATCAGCTAATAGCTAGCATCAAAACTATTTTCAGCATTGCACGAAACTTTTGATTTCAAATGGCTAACTAAAGAAATGAAGTGCACCTGGTAAATAAATATCAAATGGCTAACTAAAGAAATTAGCATAGTGAAAAATATAGTCAATAAGCTAGAGGGGCATGCGTAAAAAATAAACAAGTACAACCATCATAAAAATTGAATACTGAGACATGTTAAGGTCTCTATTATGGAAAATAGAGTTCCACAATTTCTAAGAATTGAATTACTTTTAATAAGTCTTTAAAGTAAATGTTGGAAGGTCCAACAATTGGGGCATGTTACTATGTGCAACTGGAAATCTCAAACCAATTAAAGTTGTGGTTTTGCAAACTAAAATGGCATGACTGGCTGCTTGGTTTCAAAACAATTTGAAATGGGATAAATGCTACTAGCCAACTACGTGTCATACATGCTAGCTACTATAATTAGGGTGGAATGTAACTTATCAAAATAAAATAGGGCATTCTAAAGACAAAAAAGCAAAGAACCTAACATACTACAAACTGCTACTATCATTTAATAACATTCAAAACTGTAAACATACTATAAGTATGTCCACCACATTCCAAAGTAGGCTAAGGAGAGTAGTATCATATCTATGTTGGCCTAATTGACTAGTCAAGTGACCCAACAACTAGCTACGTTCCTAAGAAAACAATGAATTTAAACGCATACAAAAGTTAGCAACACATTTGGTAACTATAACATCATTACTAGCAATATTCTTTAGGAATGGGCATCTCTTTAAATATCCTATTTCATTTTAGTGTTCCTCATGTGTGAAAAAGATAGAGAGAAGCCCCTAAAATGAATTAATCGAATAAAAAAAACTCAACAAAAATCATCGAATATTACACAAAAGTCCGAATCGGAGTTTCCTCAATGCCAATAAGGTGTTTGACAAAATTCCTCATTGAAAAGAAAGTTGAAGAAATTATTATTTCTTTGAATTTGATCACAAGGTCCAATTAACATTGCACTTGGAAATTTTTTGAGGGGAATAGAATGGCATGGGTTTTGATTGTTGCTTCTCTGGTAGTGCTCTGATTGTTCCAGAGAAAGACGAAGGCAGAAAGAGGAAAAAAAAAAAAAAGGAGAGGCAGAGAAAGATGTAAGAGTTCGAGGAAAAAAAAAAAAAAAAAGGAGCGAAAAGTCGTCTTTGGGTCAGTCTGTGGGTCCCACAAAACAGTAGAAATAATTTAGTGATGTGAATTGAAAACAGTTGCCAAACGGGTGGGTATAAGGAAATTGGGGTATTTTGAGTGATGAGTGATGAAAAAAAAAAAAACAAACAAGGCTTTATCTTCCACTTTTAGTATTATATATAAATTCAGATTGGACTATCAATCCCAAATTCTTAGAACCATGTTCTACAATTATTAAAGAACAACTAAGCAAATAAAAATAACACACACTGAACAACAAGGGTAATAAATCCTTTTTGATATATATATATATATATATATATATATATATATATATATATATATATATATAACAATAATTAAAAGAGCCATATTAGCAATTTTTATCACCAGAGACCAAGGGCAATGTAACCTTAATTCTTCAATTAAAGCATTCAAATCAGAGTAGGATGATCCTCCTTCTTCAACGGCCCTCCTTGCCATCTCCCCGAGTGCCTTGGCTTTGGCTACTTCTTCACCCACCAAAATTTGTCTCATTGCCTTTGAAGGGGGTGAAATTAAGATAGATGATTAGATTTTACAAAAAGACTCTGGACGATTTTACCAAGGTGACGGATGAAAAAGTAGGTAACGCAGTGACGTACAGACTAGCCTTGGTGGACGGATGCGAAGATAGACGGACCCTAAGGTGGATGGTGGCTAAAGCTACGTGGTACCCACATGGTTAATTTGGTCCTCAAGGAATCTCACATAGGAAATAACTTGTGTTCCACAATTGATCCTAAGCAACAGAATCCCTGCATAGAAAGGATTCCACAAAATACGCACATTTATGAAGATCTTCTCTACAAGGAAATATTCCTCTCCTCTAAGGAACCAAGGTCAGTCCCCCACCACTATAAAAAAGGCTAAACCCTTCAGAAAATAAGTACGCATAATTCATCCCAGCTCTAGCATTCTAGAGTTGTGACAATATCTCTAACTTAACCTTCGGAAAGTATTAGGCCGGTACCACACCGGTACTCTTTTGAGGTCTTTTCTTTTTGTTAAAATGAACATTGTTTATAGCAGCCCATGCGCATCGACTTGATGAAGATACTTTGGAATAATATTCTGCTTTAGTTGAAAATGAAAGACACATGGTAAGTTGCGATGGGTGAAACATAAAGTGGAACATAAAAAATGGTAAAGATGATTTCTATTCGTAAAAAAATAACTCAATAACTTTCATTTCCCAATGTCTACACGTTCTTGTTAGCATATGGTCCTATATATAATTTTATATCCCCATAAACTTTTTTATTCCTACTAATAATGATAGTCAATCAACATCACATGATGCACATGGATCGATTAGTTTTACCCAAATACCTACCGTTAAATATAAGTATCTATTTGAGAATAACTAATCAAGCTTTTTGTTGAAAATATTTTATAAAAAGTGTGCTAAATTGTACTTGTATCTTGAAATTTTTTGAAGAAGTAAGAAAATGAGGGAAAGAGTGAGGATTTAAAAAGTTGTACATCTTGAACTATATAATAAAAATTGTGCTTAGAAGCCATGGTTGCGCCAAGTAATTTCACCAAATTACAGCAATTTTTTGGATAAAATTTTTTTTTTGAATAGATATAACAACTTATTTATTCTTATTAATTTCTTTAGATAAAATAATAATAGTGTTCTAATTAACGAAACATGCAATAGGCATATAAGTTTCAACTAATAGAGACAACAACTTATTTGTTCTTAACAATTTCTTTAGATAAAGTAACAATAAATGTTTTAACAAAACATGCAACATGCATTTTAGATAAAATAATAATAAATGTTTTAATAAAACATTTAACATGCATCTAAGTTTCAATTTATAGAGATTTCTTTAAATAAAGTAA
This sequence comes from Castanea sativa, assembly GCF_040712315.1. Lineage (NCBI taxonomy): Eukaryota > Viridiplantae > Streptophyta > Magnoliopsida > Fagales > Fagaceae > Castanea > Castanea sativa. The sequence goes on along the minus strand of NC_134019.1, from coordinate 30,880,311 downwards.
CAATAAATGTTTTAACAAAATATGCAACATGCATCTAAGTTCAAAATTTAAATTTCCACTCCAACTAAAAATCTATTATTAAAATTTCAAAACTTATATATATTAACCAATGGTTTTTCCTTAAAATCTATCTTGCACCCCACATTTTTGTTTATTTTTTATTTTTATTTTCTAGTTGCAACTTATGCATATGTATTTGTATTAGGAGGGTATATATATATATATATATTGTATAGATTCATAGGAGTTGATACATTTATGACTCTTTCTCTTGCTAGAACAATTTCTTTTCTTTATAACCAACCACCCTCATTAATTCTTAAATTGGTTTTTTATTAATTGTTAGGATATATTTCCTCAAATTAAGGGATAAAATTAACAATAGTTTAATTTACGTAAAACTTTATCATTTAAATTTTAACATATTTAAATTCTATTCAAACTAAAAGTCTATTATAAATTTTTTTTAACTTCCTTCCCTAGACAAAAAAAAAAAAAAAAAAAAAAAAAAAAAAAAACTCTGAAATGAAATCTAAAATCCCACACAACACCCCATACTTTTTTTTCCCCTCAAGTTGCATTTTTTATTAATTATTTAAAAAATTATTTTATTAATTGTTAGGATATATTCCTCGAATTAAGGGATGGAATTTAATTAAATAATTTTATTTAACTAAAACTTTATCATCTAAGTTTCAAAAATTTAAAATCTACTCTAACTAAAAATATATTATCAAAATTTCAAAACTTATATATATTCACCAATGATCTTTCCATAAAATTAATCCTTCTTTACTTCCTCTTGTTTATTTATATATATATATTTTTTAACTTGCAACCTACGTACGCATATGTGTTTGTATATGATCATTTTTATTAAATAAATGCATCTTACTTATTCTTATTTGTTTCTAAATTTTCATGTATGGATATTATGTCAAAGGAAGTCCACTATAAAGAAGTAATATAAGGGACAACCATTTAAGTTCTTGGTTTCTCTTAGGTAAGTTTTTTGTTTTTATTTTTAAAAATTCTCAAAATTTGAACTATTTTGTATGTTTTAGGTTTTGTTTATTCTATGTACCTAGTTTGTAATTAAGTTCCAATTAGCTGAATTAGTAAAGTCTCTGATGGTTGAATAAGTGATCTGGGGTTCAATTCCCGCCTACACCAAAAACCGTTTTGTTCTTTATTTTTAAAAATTCTCAAAATTTGAACTATTTTGTATGTTTTAGGTTTTGTTTATTCTATGTACCCAGATTGTAATTAAGTTCTAATTAGCTTAATTAGTAAAGTATTTGATGGTTAAATAAAAGATCTGGAATTCAATCCCCGCCTACACCAAAAACCAATTGGTGTCTTGGTTTGATGATAAATGAGCTATCATTAGAAGCAGACACCATAAATTGAAACTCCCTAAAAAAAAGTTTGTAAGTATTTTGATTTTTTCAATTGAATATCACTATGAAAAATTTGGTTCAAAATATGTCTTTCATGTTTTGCAGTGCAATCGGATTCCAAGTTACTTTTACTTATTGATTATTAAGACTTTATCAATGTTTATCTATTTTTATATTTCAAAATTTTGTTTATGCTTTGTATTAATTTCTTAATATGCGGAATTCCTCCCATATTTCTTCAAAAGTCAATCTAACTAAAATCAATTTAGAATTCCTCCTATATCCTTTTAGACAATATATATAATATTTGGTTAAATTAGATTCATTGGTCCAAATTCATATGTAAGTCTATCTTTACTTAACTTCTCTTTCATTTTTTTTTAAGTTCTAAAATTTGGATTGTTTTTCATGTGCATAATATTAATATATGTGTTCTTAAAGGCTACAACACAATATAATTAGAGGCATTACTCAAGTTGTAAAATTTAGGGTGTTAACCATTTGAATAAAATCAATACTAAAACAGATGATTTAAATATTAGAATAAGAGTTAAAAATGAAATTTCTTTTAGGTGTATAAATACAATTGATTTTTTAATCTTAAGTTTGAAATTTATTATTTTAGGATAACTTTATTTATTTAAGTATTAGAAAAGATTTAACTGCTTGAGTTCAGATTACCATCTTCATTAATAATAAGGAATCATAAAAAAAAATTAGAAAAGTTTATTGATCATTTTAATTCAAGATATTATATGTAAGGGCAAATATATAAAATTATGCATTTTAATAATTTATATGCTAATAATAATTCATTTAGTTAGAAACAAGTTCTAAAATTATGTAATAATAACTCATTTAGTTTTTTTTTTTTTTTTTTTTGGGGATAGGTAATAAGACTTTTATTGAGAAAAAATTGAACATCATGTTCACAATGGTGAACACTTTGAACAATAAAACAAATACAAAAAGATCAAGAGCTAAAGGAAATAGAAACTAAAAAAATCAGAAACAGCAGTATAGTTTGTACACCCCCAAACACGAGCCCAAAGAAACAAAGTAAAAAAAAGTAAACATTTTAGATGTTCCAAAGTTCTCACCTTGTCTTCAAAAATGTAGGCATTACGTTCCTGCCAGACTAACCACATTAAACATGCCGGGACCATATTCCAAATGCTTAAACGATATTGTCCAAACCAATTTCTCCAAATAAAGAAAAGAGAGTTCACTGACCTTGGCATTACCCATTAAATCCCAAACACTGCAAAAACTTTACACCATAAGGCGTGAGAGAACTTACAATGAAGAAGTAGGTGGTCCACTGATTCCCCATCGCAGCAACATAAGCAACACCTATTAACTAGAGACTGACCTTTCTTAATAAGATTATCAATGGTGAGTATCCCATCATTAGTTGTTGTCCATAGGAAGAAAGACACCAGTTTAGGCATCTTAGTACACCATATACAGTCCCAAGGAAAGGAATCAATGGTAGGACTAGATAATAGCTTATAAAAAGAGCGTACATCAAAAACACCAGATGTAGTCAATCTCCAAACCAGCTGATCATCCCCTTCACCCCTCGGCATAGAAGAATAAATAAACTCAAAAAATGAATAGACAATGGTTGCCTGCCAATCCTGAGGACCATGACGGAACAGTAAATTCCAGCTCCTACCTCCTTCTGAAGTAGATATTGTTAGGATATATGTGGAACTTCTTATGAACATATGTCATTTAAAATTGGCTAATCCTTTGACAAAATGCACTTTACTTGTAATTGGGTAGATCTAGAATCTGTTTAATACTTCAAGAAACATGTTGTTCAAGTCAAGTGTTAAAGCCATGAAGATTGGACCAAGAAACAAGTAAAGAAAAGCTATTCATTAAAGTTGGATAGAAGCTGGACAGATTCTCAATATATTCTCGATAGAAGCTCAACAGAAACATATCTATCGAGATTTAATGAACGAAGCTCGACAAAAGCTGGACAGATCGAGAATTTACCCAGACTTACAAAATCAAAATTTCTAGATCTGATTTTTGGCCTATGCTAAAATATTTGTGTAGGGTTTCTTTTCTCACAACCCTAGACATATATAAGACTTATTTTAAAGGCCGTCACAGTGGGTATGCACATAGAAAACACATGAAAAAGTGACCAAGTGCCTTATTCTCTCTATAAAATAAAAGCTACTGCGTCTTTGCACCTTAGGGTTTTGTAACCAAGTGCTTCTTAATATTCATTGTTGATGAAGTGGAGAACTTTGCAGCCAACATCTTCTTCAAGTTGGTGGAGTTAGTCACGTACTGGGATCCGTGCATCATTGATTAGTCATGTACTAGAATTCGTGCAAAAGGGTGACGTTCATTTATTGAAGAGTTCAAAGGTTCTGAAGCAGTAGAAATTTTTTGTTGTGAGTTCATCTACGAGGATTGTAGAGTCTAGGGACAAAGGTTTGTACTAAATCTAAAACTTCTCTTTACTATAGTAAATTTCTTTTCAGGAAGGTTTCCCCCTAGGTTTTTTACTGTGAAACTAGTTTATTTCATTGGTTTTCTTGGGTCATCATATCTTGTCTTTTTACTATTTCGTTATGCATGATTTTGATATGATATTGATGTTTGTTTATTTTAGCAAGGTTTATTCATAATAAATCTAATTAACAACTTAGGTTTAAAATTTGTTAATTCTATCAACCGAGGTCTAAATTTCCCATCAGATACAACCAAGTCAGAGAAACATGCTTCTTTAGAAACAAAGCAAGCATACATAGAAGGAAAGAGTTCCTTCAAAGGAGTAGGCCCATACCATGGGTCATGCCAAAAACTAACATAGCTACCCTCCCCCACATTATATAGAATCTGGCTAAAGAACTTCTCTGTTCCTTCTTAAATACTCCTCCACATCTCACACCCGTGGGCACCTCTTACCCCTCTAATGCACCAGCCTCCTCTTGTCTCCCCATGTTTGGCTGCAATAACCTGACGCCATCATCTATTATTTTCTTTCCGAAAACACCACAACCACTTCCCAAGCAAAGCCTTGTTAAACAACCCAACCCTCCGGATTCCCAAGCCACCACATTCAATTGGAAATCATACCTTATCCCAAACAATTAAAGGATACTTAAAAACATCCTCTGAGGCCCCCCCCCCCAAAGGAAATTCCTCTAAATCCTTTCAATTCTTGCTACCACAACCTGAGGGATAGTAAACAACAATAAAAAGTAGGTAGGAAGACTCGATAGAGTACTTTTGAAGAAAGTAAGCCTACCTCCTTTCGACAAATAAAGTTTTTTTCATCTAGCTAGCAGTTTCTCCATCTATTCTATAATAGGATTCCAAATTGACGAATCCTTATAATGTGCCCCGAGAGGCATGCCCAAATATCTCATAGGTAGAGTGCCCACCTTACAGCACAGGGTACGAGCCAAACTTTTCAAATTTCCAACATCACCAACAAGAACAATCTCACTCTTGCCTACATTAACTTTTAAGCCTGTAATAGCTTCAAAGAAGATTAGCACCACCCGCACATATAATAACTAGTCCCTAAAAGCATCACAAAACAAAATAGTATCATCAGCAAAAAGAAGGTGAGAGATATGGATACCCCCATGCCTATGGGACCTCGCTTGAAATCCACAAAGAAAGCCACCACTTTCTGTCCTCTTTAACAGTCTACTCAACACTTCCATAACCATAAGAAATAAAAGCGGAGACAAAGGATCCCCTTGGCAAAGACCACAAGAACTACCAAAAAACTCCGCAGGAGATCCATTAACCAGAACTGAGAATTTAACTATAAAGATGCACACCTTTGTCCACCTACTCCACCTTGCCCCAAAGCCCATCATTTTCATAAGGTAAAATAGTGCATTCTAGTTCACATGATCATAAGCCTTCTCAATGTCCAGCTTAATTATAACACCAAGAATACCACTCTTCAACCTGTTGTCTAAGCATTCATTGGCAATTAGAACCGAATCCAGAATTTGTCTCCCTTCCACAAAGGAATTTTGAGAGTCAAATATCAATTCAACATCTTAGCCAAAAGTTTATAAAGGCTGCCCACAAGACTAATACGACGAAAGTCTTTATTATTTACTGCATTAGTCTTCTTGGGGATCAAACATAGAAAAGTGGCATTAAGAGATTTCTCAAAAACACACTAGCTATGAAAATCTTTGAAGAAAGCCATTACATACCCTTCTAAAACACTCCAACATTTCTAATAGAAAGCCATAGTAAACCCATCTGGCCTAGGAGCCTTATCGCCTTCAGCCTCCTTGAGAGCCTCAATAATCTCCTCCTTCACAAACTCTCTCTCCAACATAGACCTCTCAGAAATATATAATTCATGATTAAAACCATGCAACGCATGAGACTTTCACTAGTAAAAGTTAAAAGTTAAAAAGTTGAGCCTATAACCTTTTTTTTTTTTTTTTGAGGGGAAGTTGAGCTTACAAGCTGATGTCAAATAAACACACTATTCATTAGTTTTCAATTACCAAGTTCTTACTGCCACCCTTTCTCAAAAATAAAAAATTAAAGTTGGCAAGGTTTGTAGCGTTCACAAGGAGAGTTTTCTTTAATATCCTGGTAGTGTTTTCGGAGACTAAGGCTTGGGCTGTCACTATACAGACTATTTTTTATATTATTTTTGCTGAAACTATATGGGCTATTTTGGAATGCAAGAGATTGATTGTTACATGAGGTAACCCAGGTGCACCCCCAAGGAGATTATGGAAGAGGAAAATTGATGCATGTCAATAACACAATAAATAAATGTCAAAATTATTATTTTGTGATTAGTATCTGTAAAAGTTATGCAATAAAATTTATAGTATTTTTAACATTACATCCCAATTGCCTTAACTACTAATGAGAGGCAATTGGGGTGTTGCTTGTACCTTATATATTAGAATTATCCTAACTAATTTGAAAAATTTTAAAGAACCTTATCATTTTGACCCCCATACTTGATAACATACAGATATATTTAAGAAAGTCTAAAAAACTAATAAAAAAGTCTAAAAATAAATATAACTTTCATTTAAATATAATACAATCCAATTAGTGGTAAATATATATGTGTCAAAAAATTTCAATAATTCGACATTCACCATCTTTAAAATGAACACATGGGTATTTTAACAATTACCTCAACAAATAAAAGGGAAAAAATTATAATTTTCATACTAACACATTTAGAGCTTACTTGTACTACAACAGTAGAAAAATTGAAAGTTCAGAGGTTTTGTTGAATGTTGATTCACCACACCAAGCCACTACAAGTGAGTCTCTCTCTCTCTCTCTCTTTCCCCGTTTGCCTTCTTCTTCTTCTTTTCTTTCCAGCTCTTTCCTTTGGGCTACTACAGTTCTTTCCTTTAGGTTGCTGTAGTTTTATGATTTGCAATGTAAAAAGTAAAATCTAATAAAGCTTCTATGACTCGACTAGACAAGAAAAGAAAGACAAGCTTAAGCCTTGAAGCTCCTCAACCCTCTACAGCACTATCCCCTGACCGGCTAACCACTTTCCCAATTCCCACTATTTCCCAAGTGGTTTAATTTACTTTTCATTTGTTTTCATTTGTTTTTACTTGTAATGTATTATTTGTTATCATAATAATCAATATATTATATATCATAGTACATTATAAATGTACTTGATTCAAATATACTACTATATTAACATATATTTAGTAGTTTTCTATTATATTTAATACTACTATATTAACATTTACTTAATTTGCATATTGATTTTTAAATTGTATTGTATATTACTATTTTAGATTTTATACACACAAAAAAAAAAAAAATTATATATGGCCCCCTCAAAGATAAATTCCTGACTTTACTACTGCGTCAACAAAAGCTACATCAACTAATTAGCGGTCAAAACAAGTTTTAGAGTAATATACCTCAACCATGATATGACTCCAAGCCTCAATTTTAGCAAGTTGGACAACCCATGAGATTGTTACTGCATCAACTTAGAGAGGGGAGTAGGGGTTTTGAAGCTTGGCCCACACCTCAATCACTTCACCTTTGTGATTTTGAGCAATAGCTGCTAAAGCCACCCTATGACCTGAAAGAGCAGCATGGACATTTACCTTTACCCAATTACGCGGAGGGGGGGCCCAAACTAATGGAGTGTGAGTAGTTGGGGCGGCTAAGATCGAAAATTCCAGACACTTGTGATTAATTTACTGAAAAAAGAGAGTGATAATTTGTATGAAAATGATAAGGCTACTATAAAAATTTTATAAGCCGATTTAATAATGAATGTGATTTATGCTACTTCAATAATTAATAAATAAATATCTAAATTACCTTACTATAATCGATGATACATCACTTCATAGCATCAACCTCATCATTTCAACAACAATATACCTAAAGTCCCAACTCTCATACATTGGCCTCAATATTTTGTCTCATTTGTTAGGAATTCTATTAGGCCCCGCACTTGATTTAGAAAATTCTTTGACTCCCGGACACGTATTAGACAAGAACACGCCTCGGACACGTCTACATGCATGTTCCCAATGTGTACGGCCAAAAAAAATAAATTTTTTCAAGAAATATTTTACTAACTATAACTTAATTTTTGTTTAATATTTTTTTTAAGTAAAAAATTATAAGTTATGGTTATTAATAAATTATGGTCATGTCGTATTTGAAGGGTTAGACTTTTTTAAAATAATTAAATTCTAAACATTACTTAGTAGTCATGAACTCACTTTATTATCTATTTTCATTCTTAAATTGATATTATATTAACAATATATGAAAAATAAATGATCATTTTTGCCATATTGCCATATTGTACCCATACAAATGTTAACTTTGTTACACAATCATAATCATCTTTGCATCCACCTTTCAAAATCACAATAGAACACACCAAAAGTAGAACATAGATTTGAGAATCAATCTCTCTCTCTCTCTCCAGTGGCGAAGCCACTTGATGACCGACGGGGGCATTGGCCCCCCAAAATTTTTGGAAATTTTTTTTTTTGAAAATATCCTAAATGATTTGAAAATTTTCAAATAACCTTATCATTTTGGCCCCCCATACCTGATAATATACATATATATTTAAGAAAGTCTTAAAAATAATAATTTTCATTTAAATAAAATACAATCCATAAATACATATGTCAACAAATGATAATTATTAAATATTCAACATCTTTAAAATGAATACATAGGTATTTTAACAATTACCTCAACAAATAAAAGGAAAAAAAAAATTCTAATTTTCATCTCAATACATCTAGGGCTTACTTGTACACAACAGTAGAAAAATTGCAAGGTAAAAAACTTTGTTGATTTGTTGCACCACCAAGTCCCCCACATAGATGCAGAAACATTTTGCCTCACATGGACGGCTCTCTCTCTCTCTCTCTCTCTCGCTCTCTCTGTCTTTGTTGGCAACTTGGCGTTTGCCTTCTTCTTCTTCTTTTTCCTCCCTCCCACTACTACTTTAGTTTGTTTAAAAGTAAAAGTTATGTACTATGTGACTAAACTAGACAAGAAAGAGTGAAAGATTAAAATGTTTGCGTCGTGGGCCTCTCATTCCCTGATTGTGCAATTAAGGGCGGTTTGATGCATTTGGAGGCCTAAGGCGAAAATTGATTATCTTATTTTAGATGTAAAATTACTACTAATTAACATGAACTATATAAAAATTTTTCTTTTTTTAGAAATTTTATAGACAAAAAAATTTGACAAATTTTTTTGTACTTGTTGATGTGGTAAGTAAAAGAATATATAGAGGGCGTTTGGATTCAACTGATCAGGGCTGCGTTTTGCGTTTCAGCGTTTTCAGCCTTTTTTTTTTTTTTTTTTCCCATCCGCAATTGTTGACCAAGTCTTCCGTGAACAGTGCATACGTGCACTATTCACGGATCCACAAGTTTCACTTTTCAACAACTTTTTCATTAAAAATGGGTCTTGCGATACTATTCACACATTTTAAAATTATTTTTCTACAGTGTTTTCAGTTTTCAGTTTTCAGCAATAAGTTCTATCCAAACAGACCCATAATGTTAGTGGCAGACTTAGGTGAAAACTAGTAAAAGTTTGCTAACTAAAATCTTATTATTATTTTTATTTTTTTTTAGAAGTACAACATTCACAATATTTTTTACAACAAGTCCTAGGTTTTAAGTTGTTTTTTACTTTCTCTTTGGAAAATATCACTATAATTATTTTTTTGCCATCAATAACAAGCTATAACAACTTGTTACTTAGCATTAATTGTAAAAATGTTATGAAAAATATTGTGGATGTTGCATTTTTCTCTATTTTTTATTTGTTTTTCATTTGGTAAAAAAATATTATTTTATTTATTGATTATAAATAACCCTATTGGTTAAAATTTGGAGACCTTTTTTTTACTTAAGGCCTTAGGCGAACGCATCTCTTGCTCCACCATTCAGCCGGTCCTATGTGCAATGCTCTATGCCCCTAATTGACCAGCTGACCCCTTATTTTTAACTCTTTCCCGAATCCTTTACACTTGCTTTGTTTTGATTTTTTTTTTACTTTACTTTTCATTGCTTTCTTTTTTATATTCCTTTTAATATTAATTAAATACACTTTTGTTTATAGCACATATTAAACTACGAAATATTGTACATTACTAATTTACATTTCATACACGCACAAAAAAAAAAAATTATATATAGCCCTCTCAAATATAAATTCCTGTCTCCGCCAATCTCTCTCTCTCTCTCTCTCTCTCTCTCTCTCTCTCTCTCTCTCTCTCTCTCTCTCTCTCTCTGAAACATAAGTTTAAAAAAAAAAAAATTAATATCTAAGATCTGAAAAATGAAAATCTCGTAACACCATTTTACCTTCTTTTTTTTCTTTTCTTTTCTTCTTCTCCATTCTTTCCCTTTTACCATTTCTCTCATTTTTTTTCCACCTTTGCCTTCTCTCCAGGTTTCTTTTCCTTCCTCATCTTCTCACTTTCAAGTCTAAGCCATGCGGATTATGAGGAAGCAGACAACTTGGTTTATTGGTGGAGGCATTGAGTGGTGGGACTTGACCAAAGTGAATTATGGCAGCTTTTTGGCGAGTTTTAGGAAAGTTGTGTAAAATCTTGTCAATTGAATGGTTGATCTTGCAAATGAAATCCTAAATTTTCGATTTGTTTTTAATAACATAGAGTAGACAAATAATGTTTAAATAAAGTAGTAAAAAAAGCATAGAAAGTCCATTGCTTGTAAAAGAAAGAAATGGACCAGGCAAAAAAAGGAAAGAGTGACTTCTTAGGTTAAATTTAGCTAAAAATCTGGCCTAATCCCATGCAAAATGTTATAAAAGTTGAAACTTAAAGAACTAGCAGACAACTAGACATTTATCTCCAACTTAGTATAGTATTATTAATTTTGATTGGACTATCGATCCCAAATTTCTAGGACCACGTCCTACAATTATTGAAGAACAACTAAGCGAGTAAAAATAACACACTCTAAATAACAAGGATAATATATATATATATATATATATATATATATATATATATATGATTAAAGAGCCATACTGGCAATTTTTAGCGCCAGAGATCAAGGGCAATGCAACCTTAATTCTTCAATTAAAGCATTCAAATCAGAGTATGATGATCCTCCTTCTTCAACGGCCCTCCTTGCCATCTCTCCAAGTGCCTTGGCTCTGGCCGCTTCTTCACCAACCAAAATTTGCCTCATTGCCTTCTCTATTGCTTCCCTCTTGATACCGTCTACCACCCAAGTCCATTGTTGAGCACCAACACTAATTCCAATTTTCAGTACTTGAGTTATCAACTTCTCATTGTAAAACTGCTCAGCAGCCATAGGCCATGTGACCATAGGCACCCCTGAAGCCACTCCTTCTAAGGTCGAGTTCCACCCACAATGAGTCACAAATCCTCCAACTGCTTGATGATCAAGAATCAAAACTTGGGGTGCCCAACCTCTTATAATTAATCCTTTACCTTCCATTCTTTTCTCAAATCCTTTAGGTAGCCAATCTTCCTCTTCTTTCTCATTTTTGCCTTTCCTCACAACCCAAATGAATTGTTGTTCTGAAGCCTCAAGACCCATTGCAAGTTCGAAAAGCTGAGAATCACTAAAATTTGGCATACTCCCAAAACAAATATAAATAACCGAATTGAGTTTCTTTGTACTAAGCCACTTTAAACATTCATGTTCATCAATGGTAGCTTCCTTTCCCCTTTGGGCTTTATCTTCAGCATCCTTGTTGCATAGTGAAACTGGACCTATATGCCATGCTTTTATTCCCAAAACTTTCCTGTAATGATCTGCATAAGCCGGCTCAAGCTCATAGAAGCTGTTAACAACCATCCCATAGCTAGTAAACTGTGACTCCATAGCTTCTTTCAACAACTTGGAAAAGTCTGTTTCAACTTCTTGCAGAGTGAAATCAGGAAGTTGCATCCTTGTCAACTTTATCTCTCCTGGAAAACCAGGAATGACAAAAGAATCAGAATCAGAGAAAACTTTCTTGTGGGGTTCATATAGTTTCAGACTATGTTGTGAAGACAGGTAAAAAAAACCAGTTCCCCCGAAAACAAGTCTAGGAATACCAAATTTAGCTGCAACATCAGTTGCCCATGGAAAGAACATGTCAGCAACAAGGCAACTAGGTTGGTAATCTTGTAGTAGTTGCCCAAGTGGTTGTTGGAGCATTTTAGTGGCTTTGATAAATTTGTGAGACATATCTAGGGAAGTCACTGAGTCAATATTCTCACATCCTTCAGGCAGGCCAGCCTCTACAGCCGGGAACTTGATGATTTGGATATCAACGTTGGTGCCGCGAGTTTTGGAGAATATAGGCACGTTGCGAGGAGTAGTGACAATCGTTGCCTTCACACCTCGCTCTGCGAATAGCTTGGCCATGTCCATCGTTGGTATCAGGTGGCCATGGCCCATCAAAGGGAAGAAGAATATGTGAAGCTGACGACTTTTGCTACCCATTACACCCGGGAAAAATGGAGAGGTTATTAGGCTAGGCTATATTTTGCAGTGTCGGTATGAGAAATTACCAAGTTCTTACAATGCTGATTTGATTTGAGTTTGACTGGCAGGACACAACCAGCCCGGGACAGAGCTATTGTTGGACTGAGGGGATTTCTACGCCACTACCAAAAAAAAAAAACCGAACTTATGGCAGAAGACCTCAAAACTGAGAAGTTGGGCAGCGGCACTGCAGCAGAACAGCAGTGTAGCAAAAGCAAAGACAGACCAGTGCACCACGCCTGACGCCACCGGCCACCACTAGTCCACCGCAGCAATCAGCACCGCCCAAAGGCCCCAAACCTGGTAACATTTTATCCCTCTCTCATATCTGAATCTCTAATGCTTGGTTAATTGGTTGATTAACTTATATTTAATCATATATGTTGACATTGTTGTGAAGAAAATTGAAAAAGAAGCAGAGCTGAGAGACTCCACCTCATCCCAAAAATAGAAGAAGAGACTAGAAAAAAAGAGTCAGAGAGAGAGAGAGGTAGACTCTGAGTTGACTCCATCTTTGATCTTTCTCTTTCAATCTTTAATAACGCCAGTCATATATTTTTTTTGTAATAAATGGTGGTCAGGTGGTGTTTTGTCTCTACTCTCTAGTCTAGTGACTAACAACTGTGAACTATGTAGAACAACACAATGGCATGTGATGTTCTGACAGTTCTGTGCACTTTAGCGTAGATTTATAGTTTTGTTTGGTAGTGCTGTTGTCTATTAGTGTGTTTAAAAAATTTGAAAGATTTATGAAAGGTGGTTTGCGGATTGGTTTGAGGTAGGATTTTTGTAATTTGAGATTTTTATAAATTTTTGAAATAAGAGTAAAAAAGTATGTGAAAATGTGTGTAATATTGTTTAAAATATAAAAATGTGAGTTTTAGATGAGTACCAAATAGACCCTTAATATTTTGTCTCACTTATTAGCTAATCCCTTAAGTCCCAAACTTTGATTTAGAAAACGCTTTGACTCTCGGACACTTCAAAATGGGTTGTGTGTTCATATTCGACACGTATCAGATATGGATACGCCTCAAACACTTTTACATGTCAAAAATTATAAGATTCAGTTATTAATAAACGATGATCTTTTAAGTATTGATAGGTTAGATTTTTTCAATTAATTATATTTTAAACATAACTTAATAGCCATGGAGTTACTTTATTATCCAATATTGCTCTTAAATTGATATATGTTTGAAAATATATGAAAAATAAATGCTTAACAATATTTAAAACACACAAATAAAAATATGTTTAATAATTAATCAATATACGTATTCTCGCCATATCGTATCCTAATTTTTCATAAATTAGTGTATTATCGTTGTATCCATACCTATGTTCATGTTCATGTTTCCTAATAAAACTATATTAATTAAACCACTGTTTTAAAAACCAAACTAGACCGGCCGGTTTAATCGGGAGCCAGTCTAGTTCGGTTAAAACTCCCAAAGCAAGTAAAAACCAAGGTTGAACTGAAAATTTTAAAAAAAGGTTAGATGCCCGGTTTGGTTTTTAAAACCATGAATTTAACAATTTGGACATGTGGTTTTGATGGTTGCACTCTGCACAGTGCACATTTGGGGTTTAAAAAAATATATCACTTTTACCGCTAATGTTAACCTTCTTAGAACATTGACATCAAATGTGCTAAAAAAATTAGTTTTTAACACGTTAAAAAATTACTTTATCTATTTTAACACCTCACTTTACAATATACCACACATCAAATCTTTTTTTTTTTTACGTACAACTCATTAAAATAATATAAATAATTCATTAAATAATATAAACAACCAAACATATTAATAAAATTCATTAAAAAAATAAGAGTGAGAAGTACGGAGGGGAGAGACAATAAAATCATTTAAAAATAAATAAGAGCTGCTACTGTGAACTCTTACTGTAGGTGTAGCAACTCTTATTGTATGTAACTGAATATATAAAAAAATTTAGATATAACACTTTTGATGTAGTGTGATTTTTATAGCTTGAAGTGCTAAATAGTTTTTGAGTAGTTTCACCACCATTTACTATTTTAGCTTCACTAATACAAATGCTCTTATACAGTCCTAACCCATTTTTGCGTGTGCCTACCCTTAAAAAACACAATAAAACAAACCAAATAATGCTCTCAAAAAAAAAATAAAAATAAAAATAAAAAAACTCACAGACACACCAAAAATAAAACATAGATTTGAGAATCAATTACTCTCTCTCTCTCCACGACATTCTTAGAAACAGTAGGGTTTTTTTTTTTTTTTTTTTTTTTTCAACTTCTAAGATCTGAAAAATAAAAATCTCCTAATACCATTCACCTTTCTTTTCTTCTTTATTTGTTCTCTATTTTTCCAACCTTTGTCTTCTCTCCCTATTTCCTTTCATTCCTCATCTTCTCACTTTCAAGTCTAAGACTTCGTTTGGGAGTTCATAAGGGAATGAAATAGAATGGAAATAAATTATTATAAAAGAATTTAATGGAATATATTTAAATAAGGGAAATGAATGTGAAAAAAAAATTGAATGTAATGGAATTAATTAACTTTATTTAGATGTTTTAAAATAAAGGAATAGAAAAAAATAAAAATAAATGGAATATAAGTAACTTTTTTTTAGAGTAATATAAAGGGAAATGAATTGAATCATTTTATGACAATATTAATAATAAACCCCTATTTTAAAATGAATGGCTATATATATAGGGGTATTTTTAAAGAATTAGTAAAAAATTTATTAAATCTAATTGTATTCCCTCTAATTCCTCTCAATTTTAGAAAGAATGAAAATTTGAGGTTTTAAGAAAATAGAGAAGAATAAGTATTCCCTCTTACGGTCCTACTTATTCTATTCCCTCCCACTTAAACTTTTAAACAAGGAAATGGATTTCATTCCCTCCATCACAACTCCCAAACAAGGAAATTGAAGAATATTCTAAAATTTATTCTTTTCATTTCTTTTTATTCCCTCCTCACAAACAAAGGCTAAGTTATGTTAAGTGGATAACGAGGAAGCAGACAACTTGGTTTATTGATGGAGGCATTAAGGGGTGGGACTTGACCAAAGGGCAACTATGGAAGCTTCTTGGTGAGTTTTAGTAAAGCTGTGGACTGAGGTGTTTCTTTCAGTGTTATGGAGTTGTTGTTACTTGTTAGAGCACTAGTTAGCACCATCAAATACTAAAATGTGGCTATATTGGTGGAGCCAAAATTATATTTTTTGGTTCCACAGCTAATGTGCATAGCTACTTTTGGCTATGCATTGTAATTCATATGTAATATATATATATATATATATATATGTAGAGAGAGAGAGAGAGAGAGAGAGATAGAGAGAGAGAGAGAGAGAGAGAGTTGGGTTCAAGTTACATCTGGTGTAACTCAAAGCAATGTTACATCACATAATAACTTGTTATTGAATTAATATTTTGAAAATCTAACCGTTGAATTATATGTTCTGTATGTTTTTAATATGCATGCCAATTTTCATATCAATCAGATGCTATTAACCATTTGATCCATAAACTCATATTTTATGTATTATTTTAAACTACAAAAATTTGAATTTTAACAATTGATTGATGACATAGATATTAATTTTTTATCATCTTGAAATTTTGCAAGCATAAAGAATATACAAAGATAATGTAATCTAACGGTAGATTTGTCAATATTTGCATCCAATTAAAAAATATTGAGTGGTGTAAAATTGCTTAGAGTTACCCCAGATGTAACTTGAACCCAACTCATATATATATATATATATATTATTAAATTGTTGTGTTCACACTACTTTTGAATAAAAAAATCTCTTTTGGTTGTGTTCGCACTTCTATTTAATGAATTTTTCATATTATTTTAATCAAATAGCTAAAAGTTTAAATTTATTGATGTTAAGTGGATTGTAAAAATAGATAAAGTAATTTTTTGTGGAGCTATATTGTTAAATTTATGGCTTTACCAATGTGAATGCAACATGTTTGGGCTTCATTGGTGGCTGGGTCACAGCAGTTTGAGTATTAAATTTGTAGGTTTGATTGGTGGTTGCTAATGGTTTGGGTGATTTTTTTTTTTTTTTTTTTTGGGTAAATAACTAACATTTAACAATTAAAAAGTACGACGCTAGTAAAGTAAAAAATGGACTATGCTACAAATGGAAAAAATTACCTTTAAGCTAAATTTAGCTAAAATTTGTGTAATCCTATGCAACGCAACTTATAATATTATAAATTCTAGTAGGTAAGTAGACACATATTTCCAATTTATTTTAAACACATCCTACAATTATTGAAGAAAAATTAAGTGAGTAAAACTCACACGCACTAAGCAACAATGATAAATCTTTTTTTTTTTTAATGATGAAAAAACCATATTGGAATTTCTTGTGTCAAATAAGATAAAAAAAAAATGCAACCTTAATTCTTCGATTAAAGTATTCAAATCAAAGTAGGATGATCCCTCTTCTTCAACAGCCCTCTTTGCCATCTCCCCAAGTACCTGGGCTCTGCCTCTCATTTCCTCTGCTTCTTTACCCACCATAATTTGCTTCACTACCTTCTCAATTGCATTCCTATTGATACTATCTCCCACTACTCTTATCCATTGTCAAACACCAACAACAACCCCAATTTTCAGAACCTGAGTTACTAACTTCTCATTGTAAAACTGCCCAGCACTCAAAGGCCAAGTGACCGTAGGCACCCCTGCAGTCACTCCTTCCAAGGTCGAATTCCACCCATAATGAGTCACAAATCCTCCAACTGCTTCATAGTCAAGAATCAACACTTGGGGTGCCCAACCTCTTAGAATTAGTCCCTTGCCTTCCATTCCTTTCTCAAATCCTTTAGGCAACCAATCTTCCTCTTCTCTTTCATTTTTTCCTTTCTTCGCAACCCAAATGAATTGTTGTTCAGAAGCATCAAGGCCCATTGCAATCTCCATGAGCTGAGAATCACTAAAGTTTGCTATACTCCCAAAACATATGTAAATGACAGAATTGGGTTTCTTTGTACCAAGCCACCTCAAACATTCATGTTCATCAATGGAGGATTCCTTTCCCCTCTGAGCTTTATCTTCAGTATTCTTGTTGCATAGTGAAACTGGACCTACATGCCATGCGTTTCTTCCCATAACCTTCTTGTAATGCTCTGCATAAGCCGGCTCAAGCTCATAGAAGCTGTTAACAACCACCCCATAGCTCCTCAATTCTGATCCCACAACTTCTTTCAACAACTTGGAAAGGTCCGTTTCAACTTCAAGCTTAATGAAGTCAGGAAGTTGCATCCTTGTCAACTTTATCTCCCCGTGAAAGTTAGGAATGACAAAAGGTTCAAAATCATATGAAACTTTCTTGTGAGGTTCATATTGTCTCAAGCTAAGGTCAACAGACAAAGAAAAAGAACAGGTCCCATGGAAAACAAGCCTTGGAATACCAAATTTAGCAGCAATATCAATTGCCCAAGGAAAGAACATGTCGGCAGCAGGCAACAAGGTTGGAAATCTTGTAGTAGTTGCTCGAGTGGTTATTGGAGCATCTTAGTGGCTTTGAAAAATTTGTGAACCATTTCTATAGAACTCGCTATTGAGTCAATATTCTCACATCCTTCTGGCAGACCAGCCTCTATAGCCGGAAACTTAATGATTTGGATATCAATATTAATGCCTCGAGTTTTGGAGAATGAGGCACATTCCGAGGAGTAGTGACTAAGGTTGCCTTCACCCCTCGTGCTGTAAATAGCTTTGCCATGTCCATGGTCGATATCAAGTGGCCATGGGCCATGAAAGGGAAGAAGAATACGTGAAGCTGACAACGACTTTCGCTAGCCATAACACCCCGGAAGCCAACAAAGATAATCAGGATCCAGCGGAAATAAAGAGATTATGCTAGATTATACAGTGTTCTTATAAGAAATTTGTTAGAAATTGATGATGAAGAAAAATCAACCAGTTGTCACGTGGTCCTCACTTTACTCGAAACAACACCTGCACAACAACAGACAAGACCAACAAAGGGCACCAGTGTGGTGCCGGCCAAAAACCCTATGAAGGTCAAGTTAGAACTTCTTTTCTTCTTCACAACCCTAGAGTGCTAGAGCTGAAGTGAATTATACGTACCATGGCTTATGAGGGTTTTAGGGTATATATAGTAGTGTGGATCCAAAATAAGCGCCTTGGTGAGGAAGTACTTTCCTTCTAGGAGAGTAATTTATGGATTTTACGTATCACCTAGAGCCATTTTCCTTATAGGAATCTTCTTGACTAAGGCCAAACGTGTAGCGCAAGAACTTTCCTTATATGCGCGTACGTGGAGGACAAGATAAGTTATGGATGAAGGATGGCTTATCCCTTTCAGCTTTTACTTCCTAAGGTCGTCAGCCTACGTATGTCTCCGGGAAGGCTGTCAGCTTACGTATGTCTCCGGGAAGGTCGTCAGCTTAGGACCTTCAGCCTTGACTCCGTCAGCTTTTCTTCCTTCAGCCCAACGCCGTCAGATATGAGGCGGAGCCGCGGACGTCGAAAGGGGATGGTTTAGTGATCAGAGCTGATGGGCCTGCTACTCCTGTCAGCTACCTTAAGGTATTAGTAACTTGTACAATTATCCTCATCAGCTACTTCTTACTCCATGACCCCGTCAGCTGTAGCTAACGGGTTATGGAGTTGACGTTATTGGGAAATCCACTCATGCGTGGTAATTCGTACCATCTTCATTAAATGGTGGGACACATGGCTTGGACTGATTGGCTCCGTGCCTGGACGAGCGTGTCGCTTCGTCTTCCGTGCCCCCTTTCACCTATATATATTTCATTTTCCCTCTTATTTCCAACTTTTCACACCTTGCTGATTTCGAGAGAAAGAGAACGTCACCACTGATCTTTTTACTCCGTCAACCAGATTGCCGTCAACTTTGTGAGACCGTCCTTTTACTCGTAAGTTCCCTTTACTTTACCTTTTTATTTTTCTAGTAATGCCCTTTAGTGAAGTCGTCTGCCTAGGCTCTTAGAATAAAACCCGTTGTTTGTAGGTAGTTAGATGTCTAGGGAGACGACGAGTGATCAATCGTCGATCCGCGACAGGGCGGGTTACGACGAGGTCTTCCAATCAGGCCGTGAGCCTGAGGAGGTCCTATCCTGGTCATCAGAAAGGGAAATGTCAACTCCTTCTTCTGACGAGGAAGTAGGGAGTTCTAGAGAAAGTGAGGTGAGCGAGGACAGTGGAGAAAAGAAGGTAGGTGACGGAGACCAAAGGATCAATGAAGAAAAAGGAAGTACCAGTGATGGGGGTGGGAGTGACGGTGACGAGGAAACCTTAGAGAGTACCTCGGGAGCTTCTGGTGATGATCATCCTTTCATCCTACCCCCAGAATGGTCCGTCAACAAATTCCTTCCGGCGATGTCGGAAAATATTTTCAAAAGTTTGCGGTACCGTTACCAAATACCAGACGATATCCCAATTCACCTCCCCGAGGAAGGTGAGAGATGTTATTCGAGACGAACCGCGGATGTCGGCATGTATGATGCCATGTTCACTGCCAGATTAAGGCTACCACTGACAGCATTACATCATCAGCTGGCTAATTTTCTGGGGATATCCGTCAGCCAGATTGCCCCTAACGCTTGGCGAACCTTCATTGGTGCCGAGATCCTGTGGGGTCGTCTGAGTGGTGGGAACCGTCAGTTAACCCTGGATGAGTTCTTTTGGTGCTACCGCCCTCAGCATATCTCTTCGTCAAAGGGGGTGTATCATTTCACAGTAAGGGAAAAAGAGTTAAAGTTGGTATCAGACATGCCCGATTCCAATAGGAAGTGGAAAGACAGATATTTCTTTGTAGAGGGGACGAACTGGGTATGCCATTAGGAGGAGTGGGAGTCAATGCCTCATGGCTTTTTTGACAACACTTGGGCATATGTTAGGAACTCAGGTTGGTCCGTCGGCTTTTTTACTTCGTCTACTTGTTCGGTCCTTTAACCCGTCTCCTTTTTGTTTCAGCTAACAACCGTCCACGCATTACCGCTGAACAAGAGGATTTTATCCATCGGGTGACGGCTATCCCCTTGGACGAGCGGAAGTGTCAGGACCTAATTACACTAGATACTTTACATTTGTATTGTGGCGGTCCCGAGCCGACAGAGGAGGCTTGCAAACTAAACGCTTATTCTCGCCGGCGTGAGTATCTCCCCATTTCTTTCGTCTGCATCCTGACGCTGTTTCTTTTCTAACATTCTCTATCTTTTGTAGAAATGGAGTCAACTAGGCAAAGAGTACGGGCTGCCGCTTCTGCCAAGAAGAAGGAACAGGAGAAGGCTAGGGGTGAGTTGACACCGCTGTCTGCCCCGAAGCCCGTTGGGAGGACATGAGCCAAGAGGAAACCTGACGGCAAGGATGACCGTCCCGGGAAGAAGGTTACCATGACTCCTAGGAATAAATCTTCAAAGAGGCCGTCACCTCCCAAGTCCGTCCATGGGGTAGGTAAAGGGCCGATGACCTCGTCAGGCCTCGTCACCCAGGGATCCGTATGCCGCCTTTTAACCCACAAAGACTATGCTGTGGAAGTGACGGAGTCCATTTTAAAGGATGAAGAGATGGACCCTTGTACTGAGTAGGCCACTGACGAGATAGGGGCGTCAGGCCTGTTTGATCTTACCAAGGTATGCCTCTCTCTTTACTTTGGTGCCCAACCAGTTTTAATATTCTGATGTTGTTTTTTTTTTTTTTCTTTGGCCATGCAGGCTATGGTTCGTATGAAGGCTTTGTCAGAGAGGTGCTCTGCCAAGGAGGGGGTGATTGCCCGTTTGCATGAGTGTATCAAGTACTTGGCTGACGGCCAAGCGCAATACAAGGATGCGAACCGTGTCCAGGGTACAAAGCTGAAGGATTTAAAGGAGAAGCTGGCGGAGGAAAGTCATCGACGGAAGCTGGAAGAAGAAGCCAAGCTGACGGCGGAAAAGGAGCTGAAGTCCATCCTAGTCCAGGTGGAAACAGCTAGGAGCGACGCTATGACGAAGTTTAAGGACTCGTCATCCTTCATAGACGCTTGTGCCGCCTACTTTGGTGACAGGTTTGAGGACTGCTTGAAACAAGTAAAATCTGTTCATCCTGACTTAGATTTACCCAAGATTTCCATGGATGAGTCCATCCCGTCAACCCTTGTAGGCGACACCATCAATGAGGAAGGTGATGATGCTAACTAGAGGGATGACAGCGTCGTTCTTGCTCAGCCAGTCGTAGACAAGCCCATCACTTTGACTCCAGCAAATCCTCATGGCGACGATCTAAATGCCGTCAGCCCTTCTATTCCTTGCGCCCAGCCCTTTATTGCTGAAGATGACGGAAGGTCTCAAGATCCCCCCACTTCGTGAACTTCAACGTTTCTCTCTCTCTCTCTTTTTTTTTTTTTTTTTTTAAGGTGTAGACAAATTTTAATGCTTGACGCCCGTTTCTCTGGGCTTTTGTAAAGACATTGTTTGTGTTAATCTTGATATGTTGTTTTACATTCAAAGCATGTTTCTCTCTTTTTATATTCCAAGTTAAAACTACTTGCTCGTGATGAGCCCGTCAGCCTATGGGTGACGGTGTTGTTTCTCTGTTGTTTATCAAAGTAATAACGGAGTCAACCTCCTTTTAGCTGAGACTTCGAGCTGTTTTTATCAATCCGTCAGCCTTATGGGCGGCGGCGTCGGATCAAAACTTAGTTGTATGCTTGTCAGGTTTTAACGGCATCAGCTTTCTTAGCTGATTCAATACAACTCACTTGTTTGCCATATATTCGTCACTTTTATGAGCAACGTCGTCAGCTTTCTTTTAGCCGATTAATAAATTATTTAAGATGTTTGCCATATATCCGTCACTTTATATATGACGGCATCAGCTTCTTTGGCTGACACTGGTAGGTGACGAGTTCAGCTTTTTCTTTGTTGATTATTCATCAACTTCATGGATTCTAGTTTAGAGTTTATTTATTTTATAGGTTTTATAACGGATTTGTCCTCTTTTTGGACGTTATACTGAACCTGTCACTTTGTTTCCCCTGTCCACTTTGTGTACTTAGTGATAAGGTCGTCCACTTTGTGGACTTAGCAATAAGGCCGTCCACTTTGTGGACTTAGCAATAAGGTCGTCCACTTTGTGGACTTCGTGGTAGATTTGCCCATTTTGTGGACTCAAAAGATAGGGTCGTCCACTTTGTGGACTTTGGTGATAAGGTCGTCCACTTTATGGACTTAGTAATAAGGTTGTCCACTTTGTGGACTTGCTGTCTCCTTGAAGACATAACAAGTTTACTAGTCATTTATGAATAAAATTCCTCTTATTATGATGAATGCATAAGTAGAACTTTGTTCCAAAAAGAATAAACTTGCAGCCCTTTGGGCTTAAAATATGTTGTAGACAAGAATAAACTAGGACAAATAATTAAAAGACATAAACTAATAATGAAGAATAGTGTTCTACATGCTATCTTTTACTGGTAGTACTTCCTGAGATGTTCGGCGTTCCATGGGTGGCGTAGCCTCTGCCCGTCAAGTGTTTCTAAGTGATAGGTGCCCTTTCTTAGCCATGATGTAATCTTGTAGGGTCCTTCCCAGTTTGGGCCAAGCTTTCCTTGTGTGGGATCTCTGGCGGCGCTCATCACTTTCCTTAAAACGAGGTCTCCGACTTTGAAGTCTCGATGCTTGACTCGGGAGTTGTAGTGTTTGGCCATGAGGTCCTAGTATCGTGCGAGTCTTCGCTCAGCCATCGCCCTTACCTTGTCAGCTAGATCTAGCTGTAGACGTAGCTCTTGGTCATTTCTTCCCTCGTCGTGATTGTCCACCCTATAACTCGTGAGTCCTATCTCAGCTAGGATGACCGCTTCACTCCCGTATGTTAGCTGGAACGGAGTTTCTCCCGTGGGAGTCCTTATTGTCGTTCTGTATGCCCATAGTACACTGGGCAGCTCTTCAGGCCATATGCCCTTTGCCCCCTCAAGCCGAGTCTTGATGATTCGAAGCAAGGATCAGTTTGTGACTTCAACTTGTCTGTTTGCTTGAGGATGGGCTAGGGAGGAATAGTGGTTCTTGATTCTTAGCTCTGAGCAGAAGGCTCGGAAAGAGTCGTTGTCAAATTGTTTACCGTTGTCCGAGATCAAGACTCTTAGAATTCCATACCTGCAAACAATGTTTTTCCATACATTCTTTTCGGTGATCGTGGCTAAGGCTTCAGCGTCGACCCATTTGGTGAAGTAATCGATATCGACAAGGAGAAACTTCAGCTGCCTTACTGCTATTGGGAATGGTCCCATGATATCCAACCCCCACTGGGCGAATGGCCATGGGGCGGTTATGGGGGTCAACTCTTCCGTCAGCTGTCTAATGATATTGTTGAACCTTTGACATTTGTCGCAAGCTTTTACATAAATCTGGGCGTCATTTTGCATTATTGGCCAGTAGTATCCGGCCCGAATCAACTTATGTACCAATGACCGTGACCCTGAGTGGTTGCTGCATATCCCCTCGTGTACTTCTCTCATAACATAGTCTACTTCTTCGAGACCCAAACATCTTAAGTACGGTCGAGAGAAGCCCCTCTTATATAGGACGTCCTTTATCAGGACGAACTGTGCTGACTGGACCTTCAGCTTCCTCGCGGCCTCCTTCCCGTCAGGCAGCGTACCATCTTTTAAGTAGGAGATCAGGGGGTGGTCCAATTGTTTTCAGAACCAATCTCTTGTATATTGACAACATCTATTAGTGGTGAAGGTTGAATAAAAGATAGTACCTTGTCGATGGTGATCATAGACTCTGCAAACGCGGTTTTGGCAAGACGATCGGCCTGCTCGTTTTCTCCTCTTGGGATTTGGACTATCTTGGCCTACAGCCCATCTATCCTCCTCTTCACTTGCTCTCAGTACTTCTTCATCTTTTCGCCCTTGCACTTGTACTCGCCGTTCACTTGGCTTGTAACGACCTGGGAGTCGCAGTGAATAACTACGTTCACGGCCTCTACAGCTTTGGCAAGGTCTAAACCTGCTATCAGGGCTTCGTACTCAGCTTCATTATTAGTTGTAGGGAAATTGAGACGAATCATACATTCGATCTCGTCGCCTTCTGGAGATTTAAGTACGATCCCTGCTCCACCAGCCTTCTTGTTGGACGACCCATCTGTAAAAACGCTCCATTAGGGATTTTTTGCCTCCTCGCCTTCCACGCTGGTGAGCTCCGCAATGAAGTCGGCAACCACTTGTCCCTTGATGGCGGTGCAGGGGCGATATTATATGTCAAATTCGCTCAACTCTATTGACCACAATGCCATTCGTCCGGCGGCTCCAAGACTACCCATTGCTTGCCGTAAAGGTTTTTCAGTTAAGACGACTATCGTATGGGCTTGGAAGTATGGTTTGAGTTTACGGGCCATCGTGACTAGAGCGAAGGCGAGTTTTTCCATGGGGAGATATCTTTCTTCTACACCATGCAGCGCCTTGCTGGCGTAGTACACGGGCCTTTGGACCCTGTCGTCTTCTCTAACTAAGGCCGCACTGACGGCAGCCGGGGAGACAGCCAGATAGAGGAATAGTTCTTCTCCTGGTTGCGAGGGACTTAGCAATGGCAGCGAAGAGAGGTAGACCTTCAAGTCTTCGAACGCTTGTTGACATTTGGCCGTCCATTCAAAGGATTTTTTCAGTGTGTGGAAGAATGATAGACACCTATTCGTTGCCCTCGACACGAATCTGTTAAGCGCGGCGACCCTGCCATTAAGGCTTTGTACTTCCTTTATATTTTTAGGAGGCGTCATCCCCATTATGGCCCGAATCTTGTCCGGGTTAGCCTCGATGCCTCTTTGAGATACCATGTACCCTAAGAACTTTCCCGCCGTCACTCCGAAGGCACACTTGCCTGGGTTCAGCTTCATGTTGTAGGAGCGAAGAGTATCAAAGGTTTCTTTGAGATCCTCCAAATGATCTTCTTTCCTTCAACTTTTAACTAACATGTCGTCGACATATACTTGGACATTTCTTCCAATCTGTCGTGCAAACATCTTGTTTATGAGCCTCTGATAGGTTGCGCCAGCGTTTTTCAAGCCAAAGGGCATGACTTTGTAACAAAAAAGGCCTTGGCTTGTTACGAATGAAGTCTTCTCCTGATCAGCTTCGTCCATTCGAATTTGGTTATATTCGAAAAATGCATCCATGAAGCTCAGTAGCTGATGTTGGGCCGTGGAGTCCACTAGGATGTCGATCCGCGGGAGGGGGTAGCTATCCTTGGGGCATTCTTTGTTTAGGTCCGTGAAGTCGACACACATCCTCCATTTTTTGTTGTTCTTTTTGACCATTACGACGTTTGCCAACCAGTCAGGGTAGTAAACTTCCCTGATAAATCCTGCCTCTTGATGTTTGCGGACTTCTTCTGCTACTGCCTGACACGTTCAACCTGTGTACCATGACTGACGGGTCAATTCCTAGCATGTCTTCGTGGCTCCATGCGAACACGTCCCGATTTTCTTTTAAGAAGGTCGCTAGTTCTTGACACACCGTCGGGTCTGCCAAGGTGCTGATTTTGGTCATCCGCTCTGAGTGGGATTCGTCAAGAAGTACGTCTTCGAGCATCTCAACGGGCTCTGTCTCCACCTGACATTCCTCTATGTTCATGGCCTGAATGTGGTCGTCCATCTCCATCACGGCTACGTAACATTCATGTGCGGCTACTTGATCTCCTCTCAATTCTCCTACTCCACAATCAGTAGGGAATTTTATCATCAAATGGTATGTTGAGGGTTGGACGACCTATGATGGCATTGTAGGCTGACGAGCAATCGACTACAAGGAATGCTACATTCCTAGTGATCCGCTGTGGGTAGTCTCCAATGGTTAATGCCAAAGTGACGACGCCAAGTGGAAATACCCTCGCTCCTCCAAAGCCGAGGAGCGGGGCGTTAGTCGGAACTAGTCGTTCCCTTTCAATCCCCATCTGTTGGAAAGCGGGGTAGTAAAGGATTTCTGCTGAACTACCATTGTCGATGAGGACTCGGTGTATGTTATAGTCTCCTGCCTGTATGGTGAAGACCAGCGCGTCATCATGGGGATGGTGAAGACGCCGTGCGTCTTCTTCTGAGAATCCAATGGGGGGATTGTCAATCCGCGACATCTTAGGTGTGGAACTTGTCATCTGGATGTTCTGAATCGTTCTGAGGTATGTCTTTCGGGCTTTCTTTGATGACCCGGTGGTCATGGTGCCCCCTACAATCATCCTTATATCTCCTATGGGTTGCCTGGGGCGATCGTTGTCTCGTCGAGGAGCTTGATTTTGTGGCGGGTCTACCCTCTCCTTGCTGATGAACCTCTGTAGCCTTCCTCTTCTAATAAGAGCTTCTATTTGCTTCTTCAAGTCGTAGAAATCAGCGGTGTCATGGCCATGATCTTGATGAAAACGCCAGTATTTGTCCATTGGCCTCCTGTTGGGATCTCCCTTCAGCTTGCCAGGAAAAGTCAAAGCTCCTTCATCTTTAATCTACATTAGTACCTGGTCGATAGGAGCGTTTAGGGGAGTGAAGCTTGTGAATCTCCCTGCGGGTGGTTTATGGCATCAATCATCCCATCGTTCTTCAGTTCTAGCCTTCTTTTGCCCCTTATCCGAGCGTGCGTCTTCCTATTTTCCCCTTTTTCTAGGATTTTCTTCTCTGGCTAGTAACACATCTTCCGCGTTCATGTACTTGGTTGCCCTGTAAAATACTTCGAACATAGTCTTTGGGTCATTCTTATACAGAGAAAACAGGAACTTACCCTTCTGCAGCCCGTTTGTGAATGCTGCTACAAATATCTTGTCATTTTCCTCATCTATTAAGAGGGCCTACTGGTTAAAGCGAGCTATGTATGATCTTAGAGTCTCGTCTTCTCGTTATCTAATGTTCATCAGACACGCGGTAGACTTCTTGTGCCGGTGACTCCCGATAAAGTGTGATACGAATTGCGCGCCTAATTCCTTGAAAATGCCGATAGAATTAGGCGTCAATCTACTGTGCCAGTCCCTCGCAG
The DNA here is from genome assembly GCF_040712315.1 of Castanea sativa. Taxonomy (NCBI): domain Eukaryota; kingdom Viridiplantae; phylum Streptophyta; class Magnoliopsida; order Fagales; family Fagaceae; genus Castanea; species Castanea sativa. Next base: position 30,852,875 of record NC_134019.1, on the reverse strand, counting down.
GACCTTTCAACGTGGTGGGAAAAACCCTACACATGATCTCATTCGGTGCACCCTGAAGATGCATTAGGGTTTTGAAGGATTCCAAGTGATCCAATGGGTCCTTGGATCCGTCGTAATTCTCCACCTGAGGCATACAAAATTTTGGGGGAAGGGGACATGAACTTACGAGCGCTGTGAAAGGTGAATCAGTTCCTGGACTAGGTCATCCAAGTCGCTGGAGATTCGACCTCTAAGGGAGTTCATCATCACATCCATCCGTTCCTTCATCTCCTGCATCTCAGCTACTACGTGTGGTGGTAGGGTGTCCAAGATGGATGGCCGGTTAGTGTCTTGCCGTTCTGGTCTACTCGGAGCGTTGCTACCTTCTGGCCCTTCCGGACTTCTCCCATCCACGCTTGCACCTTTCTGGTCTTCCTCTGGTGCGCTAGGGTGCGTATTTCTCTGTCGTAGTTGCTCCTCCAGATCATGATTCTATTTGGTCAAGCGCTCAACCGCCGCCGCAAGCGTTTGGACTTGCCTTTCCAAGGCGGTGGTGTGTGGTTCGTCACCTTGATTGTTAGTTGTTACCATCGATCGAGTGAGTACCATGCAACTTTTGTCTTAGGGGTAGAGCAAAGGCTGATTACTCTCGAGTGCTGATGTTGAGTTTCCCACAAACGGCGCCAACTGATGATGAAGAAAAATCAACCAGTTGTCACGTGGTCTTCACTTTACTCGAAACAACACCTGCACAACAACAGACAAGACCAACAAAGGGCACCGGTGTGGTGCTGGCCAAAAACCCTCCGAAGGTCAAGTTAGAACTTCTTTTCTTCTTCACAACCCTAAAGTGCTAGAGCTGAAGTAAATTATACGTACCGTGGCTTATGAAGGTTTTGGGGTATATATAGTAGTGTGGATCCGAAATAAGCGCCTTGGTGAGGAAGTACTTTCCTTCTAGGAGAGTAATTTATGGATTTTACGTATCACCTAGAGCCTTTTTCCTTATAGGAATCTTCTTGACTAAGGCCAAACGTGTAATGCAAGAACTTTCCTTATATGCGCGTACGTGAAGGACAGGATAAGTTATGGATGAAGGCTGGCTTATCCCTTTCAGCTTTTACTTCCTAAAGTCGTCAGCCTACGTATGTCTCCGGGAAGGCCGTCAGCTTACGTATGTCTCCGGGAAGGTCGTCAGCTTAAGACCTTCAGCCTTGACTCCGTCAGCTTTTCTTCCTTCAGCCCAATGCCGTCAGATATGAGGCGGAGCCGCAGACGTCGAAAGGGGATGGTTTAGTGATTAGAGCTGACAGGCCTGCTACTCCCGTCAGCTACCTTAAGGTATTAGTAACTTGTACAATTATCCTCATCAGAAATGAACATGAAAATGTGTATGTAGTCCACAAGATTTTTTTTGTATGGTGCTGAAAGGAACACATTAATTATGAATGATTATTATTTCTCAGTGCCCACACATTATTCTTGGACACTCACATCCACAAACTTATTTGTCCATTGCTGGTCATAATTTACTGGACACAACTATATGGCGATTGGTACGGGGTAATATTTTAGGATTCTCAAGAATATTTAAAAATTTCCATATTTTGTTGCAAATCAAGCTAGAGAATCAGATGCTAAGGAAATCTGGATTCCCCCCCTTAAACCCCTCTCAGTAGGAATGTTGATTTCCTTTAAAACATGTGGGAATCTAGATTCCCAAGTTTAAAGGAAATTATATTTTTTTTATAAATTAACAATTTTAACATTTTTTCCTTATCATTTAAGTATTTAGGATAAAATATAAAGCAAATTATTATGAATTAAACTCTTTTAAAAATTATTATGAAGAATAAAAACATTTGAGAATTTAAATAGTTATTTTTGTATTGTACTTGTCATTTTGAAATATTAGACTATAATTTTAATGAATTTGTCATAATTAATAGTTTATATTTGGTTTTTCATTATTTATTTAGAGGAAATTTTTTTTTTAAAGACTTGGTAGTTAACATTAAAATCTAAGGATAGAATGGAAAAAATAAATAATTCATTTAAGATTCTTAGGAATAAACCAAACATTATCATCTTACATTTCTAGGAATCTTAAGAGATTTCCAGTAAAACCAAACATAGGAATAGCTACATTCTTAGGAATGTGAATTCCTAGAAATGTGAATTTCTAGGAATGTGATTCCTAAGAATCTGGATGCCAAGAGTAATGTGAATTCTCCCGTACCAAACGCCACACTAGAGTAATGCTTGTCACGCTAACACTTATGGATCTACCGTGTCAATTTATGTTGGTGTGTCGTATTTGTATCGTATCAAGATATGAGTATCTGGCTAAATGACTCAACCTTAATATGGCCCATTTAATAATTGGGTCATGTTTCTTCAAGCCTAACACAACCTGGTAATAAAGCAAGTAGATACGACATGACCAACTTGACGTGCTTAATAAGTGAGTCGTGTTGGGTTGACACACAAAGGTAGATTTTAACACATTGCTTATTCAACATAAAGGGAGAAAGTGCTTATTCGTCATTTTATTTTTTTTGTGTAAAATTTTTTATTTTTTTTTTAACTTTAAACAATGTGTTAAAAAAAGTCAACCCAAAAAAACTGTGCATAAAACAATGAATTTTGGCTCAATAAATTGATTAAACCAAAAAAGAAGTCTAGGAACACAACAAAATGTCATGATATTTTTACAATACCTATATTTTTGGCTATGGTGACTTCTGGTTTGCTATTTTATTATTTCATTTTAGAGGTATTGTTTTACAATACCTCTTTAGACAATCTAGCTGATGTCTTCACTAAGCCTCTGACTACTTCCTTATTTTCTTCCATTGTTCACAAAATCATGGCTGCTTCTTCCCCCATTCGTTTGAGGGGGTGATGTTGACGATAATAGAAACGTTATCATTTCTTATCAAGCTAATGACACACATGGGAGAGATAAGAAGCAAGCCATGACACGAGCAATTACTTATTTAGATGATAGCATTTCATCAAGCAAAGAATTGAGACTGAAGCCAAGTGACACCATTTCTAGAGCCAGTTAGATATTTTGGAATCAAAGATTAGTTAGATATTTTGGAGCCAGAGTTAATTGGAGCGTTGATAATCAGTTAGTTAGCTCCGCATTATTTGGTGTCTGTTATAGTCCCTACAGAGAGGTCTATGCGTGTTAGGCTGGACCTATATAAGCTTTGTATATTGCTAATTATCATTTTATGCAAGAAGTTATTCAATTTATTGCAATAAGCTGATCCCAAACAAACTCTGGGTGTCAACAATCTAGCCAGTGAAGAATTAAGGGCAGCAAAATGAAATTGAAGGAACATGCATATAGACAGTACCTCTCATGCTAGGTGCCATTTAAGGAGTAATTTCCACTGATCAAACTCTAGAAGTAAGTTGTGCAGTACTCTAGCCAACTTAATACATCTATAAATAGATGTAAAGGTATGTAAACAAAATGAAAGAACACTGAATAAAATTACAATGAAATAGTTGCTCTGTTCTTATCAATACAAATATTTCCTAGAATTCTAGTTCATATCTAATATTTTGCATACACGTAACCTCTCTACGCAAAGCAAAACACTAAATTCTCCTCCTAGCGGCATAATTAAAAACTTGCACCCAACACTATCCACAAACTCTAGTTTATCTCTAACTTGTTGATCATAATTGACTGGATGCAACTGGCCGGGACTGGAGTAATACTTGTCACGCGTATGAAACCCAATGGGATCGAAAAGTTATACGTTAAACAGTATTATTACTTGCATGGATTTTTTTCCTTGGATTGGCAATGCCTCTTCTTGTAGGAATTGTATTAAGAACGTAATCTAACCCAAATATATACCGTCCAATTTGAAAGTTTTTATTAGGCTGATTTTATTTGAGTTTAGCTAGCACGACACAACCATCATCTAGATTAAAATAAAATTGATAGCGTTTTCACCACACAAAACGAAGGTAATAATGAATACAATTAGTGTCACATCAACATCTAATAAATAAATATGTAACTTTTTGTGTGATTGATATCAAATCAATTTGTAATGTAATAACATTTGGTGTTGGCAAAAGTAAAAAATGGACTAGTCTGCAAATGGAAATGTAAATTTTTAAGTTAAATTTAGCTTAAATTTGCCTAATCCCATGCAAAGACTCTAAAAGTTGAAACTTAAAAAAGAGTAGATAAGTGGACACATATATCCAACTTATAGCGTTGATATTATAACTTCTAATTGGACTAATGAACCCAATTTCTTAGAACCACATCCTACAACTATTGAAGAATAATTAAGCGAGTAAAACTCTCACACACCAACAAAGATAAATCCCCTTTTATGTTTTAATGATGAAAGAACCACATTGGAAATTTCTTGGATCGAAGGTCAAGGACTCAAGGGCAATGCAAACTTAATTCTTCAATTAAAGCATTCAAATCAGAGTAGGATGATCCTCCTTCTTCAACCGCCCTCCTTGCCATCTTCCCAAATACCTTGGCTTTGCCTCTCATTTCCTCTGCTTCTTCACGAACCATAATTCGCCTCGTTGCCTTCTTTAGTGCTTCCCTCTTGATACCACCTCCCACCATACTTGTCCATTGGTGAGCACAAACATCAACCCCAATTTTAAGTACATGAGTCACTAACTTCTTATTGTAAAATTGCTTAGCACCCATAGGCCATGTGACCATGGGTACCCCTGCACTCACTCCTTCCAAGATTGAGTTCCACCCACAATGAGTCACAAATCCTCCAACTGCTTCATGATCAAGAATCAACATTTGGGGTGTCCAACCTCTTACAATCAGTCCCTTACTTTCCATTCTTTTCTCAAATCCTTTAGGTAACCAATCTTCTTCTTTTGCTTTCTCATTTTCGCCTTTCCTCACAACCCAAATGAATTGTTGTCTAGATGCCTCCAGACCCATTGCAATGTCCATGAGCTGAGAATCACTAAAGTTTGCTATACTCCCAAAACAAACGTAAACAACCGAATTTGGTTTCCTTGTAGCAAGCCACTTTAAACATTCATGTTCATCAATGGACACTTCCTTTGTTAAATTACCGATTGTCCCAAAAGCTTAAACTACTAGGAAATGGTGAATTTAATCACTTAACCATAAGTCTAACACTCCCCCTCACTTGTGGGCCTAAACTTTCCCTTTATAAGTGGGGGCCCAACAAGTGGGAATTTAATTTTTTAAATAGGAGGTAGAGTAAAACTAGGGATCGAACTCAGGATCTCCTGCTCTGATACCATGTTAAATTACCGATTGTCCCAAAAGCTTAAGCTACTAGGAAATGGTGAATTTAATCACTTAACCATAAGTCTAACATCCTTTCCCCTCTTGGCTTTATCTTCAGCTTCCTTGTTGCATAGTGAAACTGGACCTATATGCCATACAGGGGCGGAGCCACCTTATGCATTGGGGAGGCCATAGCCCCTCCAATTTTTTTTAAAACCTCTCTAATTATAAGTAAAATTAGTCTACAATCATTTTGAGTTAAGAGCTGGCCCCCACAAGATTAAAAGATTGGCCACCCCTCCAACACATCACTCATAAAATTCTCCCCACCCCAAATCCCAACTGTGCAATGGTAAAAATTAACTCCTCTTGTCTTTCCCGTTCTTCTCTAAAGCATGATAGCCACGTCCATATTTTTCTAGTTTTTAGTTATTCAATTTTTGTGAAAGGATAATACTGAGAAGTAGTACTTTAGATTACTTGATTAAACTCATATGTATTGAATTTCAGTGTCCTTAAAAATAATATTATTGTTTGTATTTTATTAGACATGTTAAATATGTGCTTGAATTTAATTGAAGAACGTAATGTATTAAATTTAGGACATTGTACTTAAGTTTTACACTTTCTCAAAACTATTACAATATCTCCTTCCACTTTACAATTCCACAAAAGACTCTCCTCATCACTTGGCATTCTCTCTTTAGTTTCTCTACATTAATTCTTCCATAGGATGCTCTCATGTAATCACATTTTCATTAGTTTCTCCTACTTCCTTGATAAAGAGTTTTCTTATTTAAAGCTAAGCAAATATTGAGAAATACCAACTTTTTTCCTTTTTTCTTCTTCTTCTTCTTCTGCAGTTTTGTTGTATACTTATATTTGATTTCTATGAATGTTATGGACTTATGGATTTTCAAAAAAATAGGAGAAACTCAAGAAAAAAAAAGACTTAAGATGCTTAATTGGTCGATTAACTTGTTAGTATTTTGATTTTTGAGTGCTATAGAATTACACCAACAAAAAAATTCTATCAACAAGCTTGTGTTATAAATATACTGTACTTTGAGTTTTTCGTTAAATCAAAATGATAGTTTTATGTTGGCCTCCTCAAGCAAAAATTCTTGGCTACCTCCCTTATGCCATGCCTTTCTTCCCATAGTCTTCTTGTAATGCTCTGCATAAGCCGGCACAGGCTCATAGAAGCTGTTAACAACCACACCATAGCTCCTCAACTCTGATTCCATAACTTCTTTAAACAGCTTGGAAAAGTCGGTTTCAACTTCTTGGCGAGTAAAGTCAGGAAGTTGCATCCTTGTAAACTTGATCTCCCCCGGAAAATTAGGAATGACAAACGGTTCAGAATCAGATGAAACTTTCTTGTAAAGGTTCATATAGTCCCACACTATGGTTTGCACACAGAGAAAAAACAGGTCCCGTGGAAAATAAGCCTTGGAATACCAAATTTAGCAGCAATATCTGTTGCCCATGGAAAGAACATGTCGACAACAAGGCAACTAGGTTGGAGATCTTGTACTAGTTGCTCGAACGGTTGTCAAAGCATTTGAGTGGCTTTAGTGAAAGCTGGAACCATGTCTGGGAAATCCAGTGAATCAACATTCTCACATCCTTCTGGTAAGCCAGCCTCTACAGCAGGGAACTTGATGATTTGGATATCAACATTGTTGGTGCTGCGAATTATGGAGAAAAAAGGCACGTTGCGAGGAGTAGTGACAATGGTTGCCCTCACGCCACGCTCTGCGAATAGCTTGGCCATGTCCATGGTTGGTATTTGGTGGCCATGGGCCATGAGAGGGAAGAAGAATATGTGAAGTTGACGACTTTCTTTAGCCATGACACCCTGAAAGCCGGCGATAATCACAAGCTTGGGTTAAGCCTAAGGCTCGTGATAATAAATAGACTCAACCGTAGCTGTACTACATAATCACTGCCTACCGCTGTTAAGGCATAAATATTCTTCTAAAATATAAAAAGTGTTCAATTTTTTATATTTTAATCCAAAAATTTTATATCAATTTTTATAAAAATGTTTAAATATATAAAATAGTCTTGTAAATAAACAATAACTTTGTATATATACACAATTACTATTCAGTGTAAATAATTTTTTTATTCTTTTTCTCTCTCTCCTCAATCTCTTTTTTTCATTTTCTTTCTAATCTTACTCTCACAGTTACTTTTTACAGTGTTAAAGAAATGAATATTTTATTTAAATAAATATGTATAATAGACAAATTAGTGTACGTATTTTTTAAAAATAAGTATTAAAAAAAAAAAAGAGTAAGTTATAAATATGTAAAATGAAAAGAGATTTGTACATGTGGATACTCATACATGCAACGTTGCATATTCAAATCTGAACTGCCCAACGTATAGTTGCGCATTTCTATGCATGTTAACTTTTTGTTTACGAAACCTATGCACATTTACTGTCATTATTAACTTGTTTGCTCCTTGTTGACCACAAATTATGCCGCATGCAAAAAAACATGGCTATTAATTATTGTTTGGATTCTTTTTTTTATGGATGGTAATACGTGGCTCTAGAAATTTACCAAAAAAATAGTAACTTTACCCTAGGAAATAGGAATACATTGAATAGAGAGCCATAGAATAGGAATACATTGAATAGAGAGAGTCATAAAAATAGGAATCCATTGAATTGAGAGAGTCATAAAATTGGAAGGGATAAAAAAAAAATTATGTACCTAAGCACTCAAATAAAAAGTCACCACTTTTTCACAAAAAAAAAGAAGAAGTCATTACTTATTAAATCTCCCACCGACCCCATTTCTTATTAACCCAGCCCTCACTTCTTTTAAGATTTCTTTTATTCTCTCTTAAATTTCGAATATGCTTCTTTTTCTCCATCTCTCACTCCAAACTGCAAGGTATGGTAAGTCATCTTAAAAAATTATTAGGATCGCCATCTAACCTTTACGTCTCGTCTCTTTGCAAACGTATATGGGTCTTCTCAATAGTTAGAAATGTGGCATTTTTCTATATGCATGATCTATTCTGTGGATGATGAGATGTATCATTCATCACAAAATTTCATTCAGAATCAGTTAGATTTGGTATTCTGACTTACATAGTGGGAAATGATTGCTAGCATAGCAAAATTTGCTATGAAGGATTATCATAGTCTAGTTGGGTTTTGGAATAAAATTTTAAAAAAAATGTTCTGCTCTGTCATTTTGATGTCTTACTATTTTCGTTTACTATATTTTATGCAGAAACTCTGAGTCCCCAAGATCACGGCCACAGCTTAATATCAATGGAAGCAATGATGCTCCAAAGCGTAAAAAACGTTGCACTTGCAAGCATTCGAAGTGCTTAAAGTTGTGAGTGCCTGACATACTTGTATGCAATAAAATACTTCTCTTTTAATTATGTAATTATTTTGCTAATTGTTTATTGACGAAATTATATAATTGTTTTCTTTTAATTTTTTTATTTAACTGAATATTTGGTTGGAATTCACAAAATTGGATTTTTTTTTTTTCCTTCCTTTTTTTAAGGTTTATTTTGACCTGGGATTAGTGGTTTAATTTTGTTTTATTAACTAAAAATGGGTTTGTTTTAACCTAACTAATGTAGCAAGTTTCGTACGCCGCTTTTGTGTTTTTATGGTTCAATTTTTTTAGGTTCTTGCAAGAAGAGCCAAGAATCAATATACCTGGAAAGGGTTTGGTGCAATCCCTATAGCCTTAAAGGAACTCAAGGTTTTTTTTTTTTATAATTTTTTTAAATTTTTTATATGTAAGTTATAGTTGGAAGCTTGAATATTTGGAATAGAATTGTGATTTTTGTGTTTGGTACTATTTCAGGAAGAGGGAATGAGAGAAAATACCAATGGCTTTGATGGCAATGACTATGCCAAAGAGGGTATGTGAATTTATAACCCAATGGCTTTGGTTTTTTCAGACTTGTGTTTCCTACATTGCACGGATGCTTCTAGGAAAATGAGTCATATTTGTATTAGATACAATACTTCTCAGATGCTTTCCAATGCAATTTGATAAATCATCTAAAGTTTGTAAACTTATGCATCAAATACACCCTAAGCTCTTAAATATGTTCCTCTTTAGTGTAGAATGGGCATATAACTGCAAATAATAGATAGGAGGGCATAATAAATTGTATAACTACGAAATATCTGCCATTTTATGCTACTTTTTAATAATTTTGCTGTATCAACCTATCCACATTTCATTGTACCCATATCCTTTTCTTCTGTCCGTGCTTCCTTTGATGCTACTCATTTCTAAAAACTACTTGGTTTGAATTGTGTGTGAGCACGTAAGTGAATGTAGACATGTAGGTGGGTATCGTGTCCATGCATGTTGGGTTGGCTGTTATTGTTTTGATCATCTAAGTATAGGAAGGAAGAGCATGGTTGAAGCTTAGTTACCCGATTGTTCTATGGATTATTTATGTTCCTATGAGAATAAACTGTATGAGAAAAGTAATAGCATGAATATGGCCACGAAAAAAAAAAACTATAGCCGCATTTGTAAAAACGCGGCTATAGACCCCTTATGCCTACAGTTACTGGTTTTATGCCACGGCCAAAAATGCGGCTATAGGCTGAATGGTCCTATAGCCACGTTTTCAGGAGCTGTAGCCGCGTTTTAAAAACGCGGCTATAGGAACTTTTTTTTTTTTTTTTTTTTGTAGTGAATATATGCATCTTCAGGTAGGAATTGTAGAAAGGGTATGAGAAATCGATATCATTTTTTTGGAGGTTATTGTTTACTTATATCATGAGTTTTTTAAACAATTAATAATTGATCGCGGCTATAGGTTGAATGGTCCTATAGCCACGTTTTCAGGAGCTATAGCCGCGTTTTAAAAATGCGGCTATAGGACCTTTTTTGCAGTGAATGCATCTTCAGGTAGGAATTGTAGAAAGGGTATGAGAAATTGATATCATTTTGTTGGGGGTTAGTGTTTTCTTAAATCATGAGTTTTTTTAGACAATTAATAAATAGATCAATTATGTGTTGAGCTTAATTCATAACTAGTCACAGACCTACGCATTGTGAGTGATAATTTTTTTAGAGTTATCTCATAACTATATTATTATTATTATTATTATTATTATTATTATTATTATTGTCTATGTAACTTATGTAAAATTCGTATATGATAAATTATCTAAATCATGCTATGTAATAGAATATTATTATATTCTTTATAATGCAATAGGATAACATTTAACAATCAAAGAAAACAAAAAAAGAAAACTTAAAATACAAAACTAAATTGCATCAACTCAAGGTAGAGTCTTAAAAATACAAAAAATTAATAACCTAGAGCAGAGATGGAAGAAAAAAACATCCACTAAAATATTGAGAGAGAGAGAGAGAAATAACATTTTTTTGTAAGGGAAAATTATGCATAGAAATATATGATAGAAAAGATAATAAAAAATTTATAATAGGAGGATAAGAAAAAGAAAAAACAAAATAAATGAAAATAAAGGAAAAGATAAAGAGCAATATTAAAGTAGAGGGTAGTAGGGAGATGAATTGTGAAAAGAATAAAAAAAATGTTAGAAAAAATGTAAATGTTAAAAAAAATAGTACGATTTTAGAAGGAAATTTTTATTTATTTTTATTTAATTAAAATATTATATGCAACGTTGCATATTCAAATCTGAACAGCCCAACGAATGGTTGCGCATTTCTATGCCTATTATCTTTTTGTTTATGAAACCTATGCACATTTAGTGTCATTATTAACTTGTTTGCTCCTTGTTGACCACAAATTATGTTGCATGCAATGCAACTGGAGCTAGCAATAGTTGGGACGCTTTCCCCGATATCAGACCTGGGTTTGAAAGCTTATGCGAGCATAAACTAGCTAATAGATTCCAGAATGACAATGCATCTTCAGGTAGGAATTGTAGAAAGGGTATGAGAAATCGATATCATTTTTTTGGGGGTTAGTGCTTAATTAAATCATGAGTTTTCTTAGACAATGAATAAATAGATCAATTATGTGTTGAGCTTAATTCATAACTAGTCATAGACCCGATCGTTGCGCGTAATAATTTTTTTAGAGTTATCTTAAAAATATATTATTATTATTATTATTATTATTATTATTATTATTATTGTCTATGTAACTTATGTAAAATTCTTATATGATAAAATTATTCAAATCATGCTATGTAATAGAATAATATTATATTCTTTATAATGCAATAGAATAACATTTAACAATCTGTTGGAGGCTAAAATGTTTTCCTTCCAACAAATGAGATTTATGTTGAGTCGGGGGCTTAAACCGAAACTTGAGAGCTCAATGCACAGCCCAAAGGCTATCGGTGAAGATCCAAGGAATCCACTATATTTTATGTCTTGGGCCTAGATAGAGACTGACAAGAATTGCCCATAAACAATCCCTACAACAGATACGTCAATATGATTAAAAAGCATATTGAAAGAAATAGCCCAGCAGCAAAATGTTTCTATAGTAAAATATCTCAGTGGTAAAATGTTTCTGCAGTAAAATATCCCAGTGTTAAAATGCCCCAACGGTAAAGCAAGACAGAACAAAATAAATCACTAGTTGTTAGCTATTTCACAAATTACGAAAGGTATCTACATTTTCAGACTCATCATCTGGTTAGCTTTGAAGAAGAGTCTTATAATACAATAATATGAGAGAAAAACTTTATAGAAACAGTTACATCATAACCTTCAATAGTAAATGAATAAGTAAATATCATAGGCTCCATTATAACAAATAATGAGGAAACTTAGTGTGAGATGAAGGGAGAGAGATTCCAGCTAGCGCAGCAAGATCATTATGGTGCCAAGGCATGCTTATGAACATAGTATAAGTAGTGGGTAATGAGAGACATTTTAGGTAGTATGAGTAGTATGAAATAGTGTTTAGTGAAGCTGCTGGGACTTTTTGCTGGGTACAGATAAGTGTCTATGAGGGGTGTTCGTGAGTTAGGAGCTGGAGAACTTGGTTTCTAAGCTTGAAGCTAAGAACTCAGTGACTTCAAACTTTGCTAGAGCTTGGGGAAGGCTAAAAACAGAGAGGCTAAGGAAGAACTTCCTTCTATTAGTGTGTCTCTTAGTGTCTCCCCCTAAGTGTTAATGGAGAGTTTCCATTTATAGTTGAGTTTTAGGGGGTAATTAGCAAATAATCTCTGTTAAATCTTTCTCAATCTTCAGAAAATCCTTAGAGAATCGTTCCTAGGATTTTAGCTTAGAGTGGTAAGTTCAACTTATAGAAGGTTCTTGCTGTTTTGAGTAATAACAGCTGGGATTCTGACTTAGCATTAAATGCTGATTGGCCTTGGCTGATGGGATTAAAGCATGCTTTAGGCTAATGACCTTGGTTATGCTGCTGCTAGAATTAGAGCTCCTTAGGGCAGATTGTGTCACCTCAAGCTACGTGTCAATCTTGGAGCCCTTGCTAGGAACTCTGCTAGGATCCCCTTGGTGCCTTCCAAACCATATTTTCCTAAGTTTCCCCATTTAGGGTTCATGTACTTGGTCCATGAACCAGAGAGTACCCATTTTTGGTATGAAAATGAATTGATTTTAAGTTGTTTCAAGAGCTTTCATGCCTTGGTCATGGCTGCTTTTGGTTCTTGACTAAATGGGCTGGAGAAGAAAGAAATGACAGCTAGTTGAACCTTCCCAGCTTTTTGTCACGTCACTTTCAGCTTTATGTCACATGAGAAATGATAGAATTTCAGCTTGTGAAGGAAAGGTTTAACCCCTAATGGACACGTGTCCTTTTCTGGTCTGATTAGACAAGTTGGAACTTGATGGCAATGGGCTACAACTGTTAAGTTGCGCTAAATTTTGGAATAAGCTGAGTGTTAGAGGAAAGTTCCTTCAAAGGAGGACTTATCACCACTTCCTCAACCTCTCGGCTGCTCACATAATCCACAAAAGTGCTCATCACTCTTCTCCAATATAACTTCATATTTGTGATAGCATACCCCTCACGGTGCCTGCTTGGAACCAAGACCCTCTCTACCTTGTTAGCCCAATACTCTATTGTTGTATCATGAACCAGTGGCCTCATTGCATCGATCAAAGGACATCTTGTGGTATTAATATCCGGAACATCTTGATCAAACCCAAATTGGTGCAAAACTCTGTGGGGATTATATTATGTCAAATCAAACCCAGCACCACTTGGATACAGAATGAATGAAGGGGATGTAATGAGAAAGAAATTGGGAATTTTCTCATATTCGTTCAACCCAAACTCTTGAGATCCAGGTCTGGCATTTGGAAAAGGGTTTGGGCAGCAAAACCCAGTTGCAACATAGGAATAGGGCTTCTAGACAAAATAAGCCCCATTATCCAACAGTGTAATTGGAGGGATATTCCACACCTTCAACCCCATCCATTTCATTAACAAAGGAAGGCCATCTTCAAAGCCAAGAAATTGGAGCTCACCGTTAAAACTGGCAGCTCCAACCACCCAATTGGTCGCTTTCACATCACCGACATCCTTACCAACATCAATGTAATCTTTGAGTGTTTCCATATGAAAGTTTGCAACAATACTACATTAATAATAGACTCAATAATGTGGTATGGTGATCCTTCAAGCTCATCACTACGTAATCTATCAAGCTCAGAATAAAGAGTGCTGATACACAAAGTACCTAAAGGCAAGGACACACCTCTGCATAATACTACAGCTAAAGGAAAAGTAAAAGGTTTCATAAATTGAACCGGGTTAGAATTGAACACACACTTGCTCATCCACAAGGCTAAAAAGGTAGCTCTTCTTGCATCAACATCCTCGAACTCCCTAAACTCTCAAAAAGAAAATCTGGCTCTATTACCTCCCCAAGATGCAGAGGTACTTCTGAAAGTCTCCAGCAACTTTCTAGCAATCACAGACTCCTCATCAGACAACCCTAGCTCTAACGAGTTCACATCTCCCATGCTAGGCAGCAAACAAATCCTTTCTACATCTTCAAGGGTGACCGTAGTCTCACCCCAAGGAAAAAAGAAAGTGTGGGTATCAGTATTCCAGCAGCGCACTAGAAAGCGAAGTGCTCTCACATCTTTATACATGTTCCACCCATGGGATAAAACCACGGCTTTAAAAATCTAGGCAACCTTCAAAATTTGACAAAATCCTTCATTGGAAACCTCTTACTCTACCTAATCCGACTAACCAATAGTTGTGCCACAAGGACACAAAATTGAATAGGAGCTGGCAGAAACTCTTTCCGCTGAAACTACAAGTCTAGTATGCTAAAAGTAACTCGGACCCACGCTGTCTCATGACTGGGTGCTTCACCTTTCAAAATCCACTTCTTTGGCACGTCAGGTGGGCTGACCTCAAGAGCCCTAACTACTGGGAACAGAGAAGATGAACAATACCATGGGTCTTGCAATGGTAACAAGGGCTCTCCTAACCTAACCTCCACATCATCACCCCCAGCAACTGCTTCAGCCATGCCCTCAGCCATAGCCTCACTTTTTGGCACAACCACCTTAGCAGTACTAGAATCACCAGAACCCAATGGCTCTTCTCCTTCAGCCATAACTCACAGAACCAGAAATATTGTTTTCTCAAGAACCAAAAAAAAAAAAAAAAAGAGGCAGAAGAATACTCACTGCCACCATGGGAAGCAAGAGAAGTTATGGGTCTTTCTCTCACTTGGTCAAAATCAACAAGGGAAGCAAGAAAAGACTCAGTTTCTCTCTTAACCCTAGCCGAAGCTCTCTATTTTCCTCACTCTTGGCCGACAGTAAGGAAAAGGAGAAAGAAGAATCTCTGTTTCTCTCTTTGTTTTGCTAATAATCTCAGTTACTCTCTCTCTGCGTTGGGTGAAGTTGGTGTTACTCTCTCACTCTTGGCCGAAAATAAGAAGAAGAAGAAGAAAGGTCTCTCTCTCTGCCTTAATCTCTCTATTTTTCGATCCAAGTAAAAAAATAAAAGAAGAAATAGGCAAGGCCAGCCTTTTACTAGTAAACGTGAAAGGTGCAAATGACAAGACGTGGGGAAGAAACTAGCATTTAATGCAAGAAACTTGGGGGAATAACTAAAAGTGCTAGACATGGGAAAGTTAAGTATTCTTCTTCCTCTTTTTTTTTTTAGAAAACAATATTTTCGGTTTTGTGAGTTATGGCTGAAGGAGAAGAGCTGCTGGGTTCTAGTGATGCTACTACTATTGGGATGGCTGTGCCAGAAAATGAGGCTATGGCTGGGGGTGTGGCTGAAGCAGTTGCTGGGGGTGATGATGTGGAGTTTAGGTTAGGAGAGCCCTTGTTGCCACTATAGGACCCACGATATTGTTCATCTTCTCTGTTCCCAGCAATTGGGGCTTCTGAGGTCAGCCCACCAAGGGTGCCAAAGAAGTGAATTTTGAAAGGTGAAACCCCCAATCATGAGACAGCGTGGGTCCCAACTACTTCTAGCATACTAGACCTGCAGTTTCAGCGAAAAGAGCTTCTGCCAACTCCTATTCAGTTTTTGTGTCCTTGTGACTCAACCGTTGGTTGGTCATATTGGGTGGAGCGAGACGTCGCCGATGAAGGATTTTGTTAGATTCTGAAGGATGCCAAGATTTTTGAAGTTGTGGTTTTATCCCGTGAGTGGAACATGTACAGAGATGTGAGAGAACTTCGCTATCTGGTGGAATACTAATACCCACACTTTCTTTTTTCCTCGGGGTGAGACTACAGTCACCCTTGAAGATGTAGAAAGGATCTGTTTACTACCTAGTATGGGAGACGTGAACCTGTTAGAGCTAGGGCTATTTGATGAGGAGTCTATGATTGCTGGAAAGCTGATGGAGACTTTTGGAGGTACCTCTGCATCTTGGGGAGGTAATAGAGCTAGATTTTCTTTTTGGATTTCTGAGTTTAAGGAGTCCGAGGATGTTGATACAAGAAGAGCTGCTTTTTTAGCTTTGTGGATGAGCAAGTGTGTGTTCAATTTAGACCCGGTTCAATTTATGAAATCTTTTACTTTTCCTTTAGCTATAGTATTATGCAGAGGTGTGTCCTTGCCTTTAGGTACTTTATGTTTAGGCACTCTTTATTCTGTGCTTGATAGATTTCGTAGTGATGAGCTTGAAGGATCACTATACCACATTATAAAGTCTAGTATTAATGTAGTATTGTTGCAAACTTTCATATGGGAACACTCGAAAGATTACATTGATGTTGGTAAGGATGTTTGTGATGTGAAAGCGACCAATTGGGTGGTCAGAGCTGCCAGTCCTAACGGTGAGCTCCAATTTCTTGGCTTCGAAGATGACCTTCCTTTGTTAATGAAATGGATGGGGTTGAAGGTATGGAATCTCCCTTCAATTACACTGTTGGATGATGGGGCTCATTTTGCTTGGAAGCCCTATTCTTATGTTGCAGCTGGGTTTTACTGCCCAAACCCTTTTCAAAATGCCAGACCCGGGTCTCAAGAGTTTGGGTTGAACAAACATGAGAAAATTCCCAATTTCTTGCTCATTACATCCCCTTCATTCATTCTGTATCCAAGTGGTGCCCGGTTTGATTTGACACAATATAATCCCCACAAAGTTTTTCTCCAATTTGGGTTTGATCAAGACGTTTCAGATATTAATACCACAGGATTTCCTTTGACCGATGCAATAAGGCCACTAGTTCATGATACAGCAATAGCGTATTGGGCTAACAAGGTAGAGAGAGTCTTGGTTTTAGGCAGACACCGTGAGGGGTATGCTACCACAAATATGAAGTTGTATTGGAGAAGAGTGATGAGTCCTTTTTTGAAGGAACTTTCCTCTAACATTCGGCTTATTCTAAATACAAGAGTAGCTTTAGCATGGGCCACTAGACAAAATCTAGGATTTGCTGAATGGCGGGCTAACCTCAATGTCTGGGTGGTTCATTGGGGCGATGTTCCCATAGAATGGAGTGAATAGAATGTCATAGCAAAAGCCCCTGAGTCCAACCCAACCACTAGTGCACCCAAGAGATCTCGTGACAAATCACCCTCCTTTGAAGACAAACCCAAAAAAGTAAGATGAAAGAGAGCAAATGCTAAGATGCTTAAGGCTGGCAATCCCAAGCCCTCAGCTATTGTCCAGTCTGGTTCTGATGCAGCTCCAAACACTAAGCCTAGTGTCCCAGCTGCTGCAATATAGATGGAAGACTAGTGCTGGTAGAATAAAGGCTCTTGAATCTTCAGAAGAGGTATCCTCATAGAGCCCTTATTTTCTTACATCCTTTCTATCTTTCTTTTCTTCTTTCCTTTCATCATTTTTTTTTTTGTGTGCTAATTATGTGTTTTCATGGCTACAATAGTCTGGTGACTGTGAAGAGACATGATCAGAGGGGTATGACTTTAAGTATACAGCTGTTGACTTCAGTAAACTATTGTTCCTCGCTTCGGTTTCTTCTCGCGCTTCCTCTCCTGACGGCCTTTGTTCTCTAGGTCCAACTGATGAAGATATAGAAATGGCTGACGAGAGTCCTACTACTACTGTCATTGTTCGAGAAGTTGCTGCTGGGGAGTCTAACGAAGAGCCTGTTGGCAAGGACCCTGATGTTATCGTTACTGCTGGGGAAGTTGTTGCTAGTGTGCCCAGCCAAAGACATGTTGTTTCTTTGACTGTTCATGACGTTCAGCAAAGCAAAGAACCTCCAGGTATGATGTATTTGAGTTATTCATGTAAATAGTAAAGAAAGCTTCTTGTTCAATAACACTTGGCTGTGTGAATGCTTTTCTGTTACTACTAGGGACATAACCATGCCTCTTTTTTGTAGAGCTACGGGTTGAGTCTTCTAGTGCTGCTATCAAATGAATGAGCCTTGAAGAATTCTTCTAGGAATGTGCAAAAGATGAAGAGAATGAAAAAGTGGCAATTGACTTCTATCCCCTTTCAAATGATACTGTCATGTTCCAGGGGTCTGAAATTCCTATAGAAGGTCAGCTACTGCTGGTAGCAATTGTAAGGAAACACCCACACTTCATGGCTGAATGCAAGCTAGGTGCTTCATTAAGGAAATTCAGACTTCAATTGCTCATTGTAGTGTTGCTGGATTTGCAGCATACAAAGCTTGAGAGTTCAAACTTGAAGAAAGCACGTGAGTGGGAAAATGCTCTTAAGGACTTGTTGTTCATGAAGTTTGGAGTCCAATTTATCCTTGATAAGATTCAAGTTGCTACTGAGGCTTGTATTGCTCGAGATGATGAGTTCATAGTAAATATAACTGATCTTGAGAGAGAAATTGCAGCAAAGAGAGCTGAGCTTTCACTTTTGTTGAGTCAAAGAGATGAAATGATGCTGTCCTCGTCAGCTAGAGGTGCTTCTTCCTCAGTGGAAACCTTCGGCGATGGCTTATTTGACTAGATTTTTTATCATTATTAGTAGCTTGGTATTTTGGACAGTTTGTTTGTAAATTATGATGTAATGAAACATGTTATGTATTCTGGGTTTATTTAGCTATGTAGGCTATGTTTTGTGCAAAGGTGCACCAACCATGTGAACTTTATGTGGTAACTCAATATTTCCCCAGCTGTGCAAGCTGTGTTTTGTTTATGCACAAGTGCCTATTTTGTGAAAAAATGTTTTATTTTTCAAAGAATAGTGCAGTCAAGCTAAAATATAGTAATGGGAATCATATACATAATTTTGAAAATACTTATTGCGTTCATGACTATTTTGGTTCAAGATGCCCAGCTATTAGGGCTGTAACTTTATTCACAGCTTAGAGTATGTATGTTTATGTATGGAAAGTAATATTAGAGTACTCGTAAATATAAGAAATTCATATTTGAGGCAAAAGGCAATGCTTAATTCTTATTCACATAGTAGTGGTTTAAAACCATACAAAAGAGAGTTACTTGGTACATACTTGAAAGTTGAGTTAAGCATAGTACAACTTAAGCCATTTGCTATTGATAGGTTCCGTGAGACTTTCACCTTCTACTGTAGCTAGACGATAATAACCGCTATCACTAGCTTCCCTTATGAGATAGGGCCCCTCCCAACTTGGGGCAAACTTGAAGGGTGCTGAGAGATTCCTCCATATATGATCTGCTGCCTTTAGAACCATTTGTCCCTTAACAAAAATCTTGGATTTCATGGCCTTGTTGTAAGCATTGGCCATCTGTTGCTGATACCGCTGGGTATAGTTATAGATAAGATTTCGTGTTTCCTCCAAGGTTTCCAAGTCGACAGTTCTGATTTCTGCACAAGTGGCAGCATCCACGTCTATTTCTTGTCCTGAACAACCCTTGGGGTAGAAACTAATAGCTCAACTGGAGATATAGCCTCGGTACCATATACAAGAGAGAATGGTGATAGTCCGGTGGCTGTTTTGCTTGAGCTTCAGTATGCCCATAAGGTTTCCAGCAGGTGTTTAGTCCCGCCAGCCTCATATTCATGCACCATTTTGCTGAGAATTCTTAATAGCACTCAGTTGGTAGCTTTTTCTTGACCATTTCCTTGTGGATAATAAGGAGTGGACTTGCAATGCTTAATATGGCGATGGTCAAGTAATTTTTGAACATCTTCGTTAAAAAAAGGAGTGCCATTATCAATAACAATCTTGTGAGGGATGCCAAATCTGTAGATTATATGCTCTCGAATAAAATTCGCAATGGCTAGGTCTGTAGCCTTCTTTAGGGAAATGGCTTCAACCCACTTTGTGAAGTACTTGGTAGCCACTAGTATCCAAATATGACCCTTGGATGCTGGATTGATTAGGCCTATTAGATCAAGCCCCCAAGTGTAGAATGGCCAAAGAGTCATAATGTTTTGGAGGTTGGTGGGGTGAGTATGTATGAGGTTCCCATGGACTTGGCAAGTATGGCAAGTCTTCACACATTCAGCTACATCTTGCTTCATGGTGGGCCAGAAATACCCCAGGTTAAGCAGCTACTAGAGAAGTTACCTTTTGCCTTGATGGTCACCACATTCTCCCGCATGTACCTCTTGCATGACCGATTGTGATTCGAGGGTCCCTAAGCATCTCAAAGGTTCCCCATTAAACCCTTTCTAGAAAGAATACCCCCTCCCACAAAATAGCGAGTAGCCAATTTTTTTAAGCGGTAGGCCTCCTCATGATTGTTGGGCAAGATGCCTTCTATGAGATACTCAAGGAAGGGTATACGCCAATCACTGGTGGTGAAGACTGCACATGACTCCATCTGATCAAAAGCATATTGGCAGCCGGTGCATTGTTCTTGGATGGTGGCAGCTTGTTTGCTCATTTCTGGCTAGTAATAACCTAACCGCTAGGTGCTTGTAGAGATTGACAAAACCGCTGGCACCATAGGATTTTTCATGAACTTCTTTCAATCACTTAATGGACTCACCAGGGCTCAAGCATCTAGCTAGAACTCCTCCAGGAAGTTTTTTGTACAGCTCTCCTGCCATTAGAGCATAATCTTTGAGCACCTTCAAATGACCCTCTCATCCGATGATAATAATGCTTCTTTAAGGGGAGACCGCCAATCTGTCTGTCCCAGCGGTTCATCAAAGAACTCTTCTTTCAGCATTTGTACAACTAGAATAGGCCTTTTCACAATAGTTACATCTGTAGTTGCACCATCAAATCTGACTTTTGATCCATGTGGCTAGAGCATCAGCAAAGCGATTGTCGGACCTTAAAGAGTGTTCAATATTGAATTCTTCAAAAGAGTCCTCCACCCTTTGAGCCATAGCTCTATATGGAGCAAAAGATGGTTCCTTGAGTGCAAAATCTCCTCTAGCTTGGAAAACAACCAGATTTGAATCTCCAATTACTTGAAGATGTTTGATACCCATTTCACGAGCCACCGCTAGGCCCGTAAGATATGCTTCATATTCAGCCATATTGTTGGTGCATGGAAAATCAAGCTTGAATGACATAGCCATTGTTTCTCCGATACTTTTGGATAGGACTATCCCAGCCCCTACTTCAGAGGTAGTAGAGGACCCATCAAATCATAAAGTCCAAACAGCCCCAACTGTTTCCATCAGTACAATTTCTAGCAACCCGCCAAGTACATCATCCGTAATATCCCAATTGTCCTCACTAGGAAATTTTGACAATAAATCAGCGATGGCTGGACCCCTTACAACTGTTGGGGTGATTGTTATGATCTCAAACCCAGATAATTACAAGAGCCATTGTGCTAGCCTTCCCGAAAGGACTGGTCGCCTCAAGAGTGAGTGGATTGGATGAGATTTTGTTAAGAGTTGTACCATGTGAGCAAGCAAATAATGACGCAGTCGCTGGGCAACATATATTAGAGCAAGACAAGCCCTTTTAGCCATTGGGTAATGGGTTTCAACATCTTTTAATTTTCTGCTAACATAATAGACCGGTTGCTCGATCCCTTCTTGGTCATCTTAGGCTATGAATGCCCCTATTGCTTCGTTATTAGTTGCCAAATACAGCTTGAGCGATTTCCTTGGTATGGGTGCACATACAATTGGCAGTCTGGTCATGAGTTGCTGTAGCTGGAGGAATGTCTGCTGGCATTTGGAATCCCAGCGAAAGGGTTTTCCTTTCTTCAGAAGTGGTGTAAAGGTAGCTATGAGGGCAACGAGACTTGGAATAAACCGCCGGATGTATGAGAGTTTACCAAGGAAACTTTTGAGTTGCGTGAGTGTTGCAGGTGGCTTCATAGTAGCAATGGCTTGCACTTTTCTAGGATCAACATCTATGCCTCTTTGGTGGACAAGAAATCCCAGAAATTTCCCAGCTATAACTCCAAAGGCAAATTTAAATGGATTCATGCGAAAATTATAGAGTCGACACCTTTCAAAGACTTTTCGTAAGATAGCAAGATGATCTCCTCTTTTCTTTGACTTCACAACAATGTCGTCCATATAGTCCTCAATCTCTTTATGCATCATGTCATGAAAGATTGTGGTCATAGCCCTTTGATATGTGGCTCCGACATTCTTGAGACCGAAGGGCATGACGTGTAATAAAAGTTACCAATAAGAGTTCGAAAGGCTGTTTTGGCTGCATCTTTGGATGACATTCTGATCTGGTTATAACCGCTGAAGCCATCCATGAATGAAAACATGGCATGCCCAACAACTGAATCAATGAGCATATCCATATTTGGAAGTGAAAATTCATCCTTGAGGCATGCTTTATTAAGGTTTCGGAAGTCAACACAACATCGTATTTGTCCATTCTTTTTCTTGACTAGTACAATGTTTGAAAGCCACTTTGGGTGCATGATAGGCTTGATGAACCCAGCTGTGAGGAGTTTTTGAACTTCTTGAATAATCAGAGCTTTGACATCAGGATGGAAGGTCTGCATGGGCTGTACTACTGGCTTTGCCCCTGGTTCCACGTTAAGAGCATGTGCTACTAGGTTAGGATCCAAACCGGGCATCTCATGGTACTCCCAAGCAAAAACATCGATGTACTCCTTTAATAGTGAAATGAGCTGAGCCTTTTCTAGCGGTGGCAAAGTGGCATTAACTAAAGTTGGTCGTTGGATACTAGGATCATCACTGAGTTTAATGGTCACTAGCTCCACATGAGGTGAAAAATTGGTTACCGCTGAAGGCTCTTCAAACAGGTCTGCCAGACTACTGGGCAAATTTTCTTCTGCCGCTGGGGTTTATGTTACTTGAGTATAACAGCAAGTTGGTGTAGTGCTTGCTTCATTCAGTCCAGGACCCTTCTGTTTGAGACAGCTAGGCCCCGCGAACCGTCATAAACGATACCCCAAATGACCATCTGGCAGTTGGATCTGTACACATTGTGGCTGTGAGACATCACTGGGGGTTTCCCCACGTTCTTTTTTTCTTTTTCCTTTGATCAAGGAAAGACCTCATGTCTATTTCTGAATTATGCTCAATATCTTGCCAGCTGGGTAATGGGATCCCAACGGGCCTTAAAGTAGAATCCTCCCCACTTGGGGTGAGCTCATCATAGAAAGTAGGCTCAAAGTAGTGTGCCTCGGATAGATCAAATGGTGTAGGATTATCAGGGATGCGTATAGGCTTACCATTGAATCTTCCCTTGATGCATTGGTGGTAAGTAGATGGCATAAGCTTGTGTTTGTGGAGCCATGGCCTCCTAAGTAAAGCATAATAAGAAACGGGTGAGTCGATAACATGAAATCTGGTGAGAGAAACAATGGGCCCTACTTTAAGAATTAATTGTATACTCCCAATAGTGCATTCATGAATTCCAGCAAAGCCAAAAACCTCCATAAGAGCCCTAGCTATTCTGCTGAGCGGGATCCCAGTTGCTTTGAGTGTGCTGGTTGGAATAAGATTAAGCGATGCACTGGTGTCGACTAGTGCCCTTCTTATATGAACATCATTAATCTGAGCAGCAACATATAGTGGTTTACTATGATCAGGATGTTGCACCTCCATATCTACGTCAGTGAAGGTGATGACATGAGCTTCAGCCGTGAGGCAGTGGGTTCCTGAGCTAGCAACAATGGATACAAGAGCTTCGGTTGCTGTTCTCCTTGACTCTTCCATGAGCCCCAATTAATTGAACAAAGTACGAAAGGTAGGGCTTCTTTGAAGAGCAGAGATAGATGCTGGGGGCATGCTTGTATCACTGACAATTTCATTCTCATCAGCCCTATTATGAAAAAGTACAACTGTTGTGGCTTTCCCTCTGTGATGCTGAGGCAGTAGGTTCCACTAGACCTCTTGCTCACGAGTGATGTTCAAAGTGCCATCTGAAATTTTCTTATGAAATGTTCCCCGGACTGCTCTACAATTTCTAGTTCCATGACCCACGTATCAATGATACAAACAATAAAGGGGCTTTTGCATATCTTTAAGGGTAGGCTCTCGGCTAGGCTTAAAAGGCCTAAGCACTCCATCAGCCATCCATTTATCAATGACAGCATTCATTTCTTCATCGGTGCACGGAATGGGAGGATACTCTCCCTCCTCTGCCCTTTTCCACTTCTCCCCAACTATTGGTTCATTGGTGGAGACTACAAATGCTTAAGGAGCATTTTTCTTTTCTGACTTGGGCTTTTCAACTCTAGAAGGCTTGATTGACACAGTTGTCTTACGAGCCTTCTGGAGCAGCTGGGCAAATTGAATAATATCAAGATTCTCCAAATGGGCCCGATACTCATGAGACATGTTATCAATGCAAATTTCAACCAGCTCTTTCTCTTCAAATTGCCCATAACAATCAAGAGCAACGTCTCTGAATCGCCGAATGAAGTCAAGAAGTCCTTCGAAGGACTTTTGCTTGGTGTTGTGAAGAGTGAGGATAGTAACTTTTTCCTCCCCATGAAAATACTTTAAGCAGAAACTTTCAACCATGTCATCCCATGTGGCAATGGAACATGGCTGTAGAGTGGAGTACCACGTGTAAGCACGATCGATAAGAGATTTTGAGAATTCCCTTAAGCAAAGATCATTATTTCCAGCAAAAGGACCCATAAAATCAAGAAACTTGTTGACATGCTCAATTGCATTTCCTTTCCTCCTATCATAAAGAGTAAGGTGGGAGTCTCATATTTCTCGGGGTATGGCTTGCTTAGCAACTCAGCTGGGTAGGGTGGCCTACAAACAAAGTGCCTTGGTTCCTTTGGCTAGCTAAGCCTTTCCCTTTCCCTTTCCAGTAAAGCAGTGAGATCAAATAATGTAACAAACTGAGGAAGAGAGGAATTTTGCTCACCAGATTGAGGATTCCCAGCGGCTGATCCCCTCTCTTGCTATGTTCTAGGATCTGGTCCTTCATGTAACGGCTGGAGTGTTGGCCCCTAAGTCTCTCTCAAGATCCTTAAAGATTCAGCAAATTCAAACTGAGCTTGTTGCATTCCTTGTAAAGTCTCCACGAGGAAAGAGAATCAGTGGTCAGAACTCTCTTGGTTAACTTCATGCTGGTCAGCTTATTCTCCTTGTGGAGCTGGACTGTGATGGCTTTGTGCTGCTGGGAGACTGGTGTTTCTAGTCCCCTTTTATTGGCTATTCCGCAACCTAGGAGGCATGGTGAATCTTGGCTTCAGTAAACTCCCTAGTGAAGTCAACAAAATGTCAGGGGCAAAAAAGTTTTCCTTTCGACAAATGAGATTTATGTTGGGTCGGGGGCCTGAACCGAAACTCGACGATGGGCTCGATGCACGACCCAAAGGCTATCGGTGAAGATCCAAAGAATTCACTGTATTGTATGCCTTGGGCCTAGATTGAAACTGACAAGAATGACCTATAAACAATCCCTACAGCAGACACGTCAGCATGATGAAAAAGCATATTGCAAGAAATAACCCAGTAGTAAAATGTTTTTGCAATAAACTAGCCCAGCAGTAAAAAGTTCTACAGTAAAATATCCCAGCAGTAAAATGTTTCTACAGTAAAATATCTCAGCGGTAAAATGTTTCTACAGTAAAATATCCCAGCAGTAAAATGCCCCAGCGGTAAAGCAAGACAGAACAGAGTAAACCTCCAGCTGTTAACTATTTCACAAATTAAGAAAAGAATCTACATTTTTAGACTCATCATCCGTTAGCTCTAGAGAAAAGTCTTCTAATACAATAATATGAGGGAAAAACACTATAATAACAGTTACATCATAACCTTCAATCGTAAATGAATAAGTAAATATCATGGGCTCCATTATAACAAATAATGAGGAAACTTAGTGTGAGATGAAGGGAGAGAGAGAGATTCCAGCTAGCGCAGCAAGATCCTTATGGTGCTAAGGCATGCTTATGAACATAGTATAAGTAGTGGGTAATGAGAGACATTCCAGGCAGTATGAGTAGTATGAGATAGTGTTTAGTGAAGCTGTTGGGACTTTTTGCTGGGGACAGATAAGTGTTTATGAGTAGAGCTATGAGGGGTGTTGGTGAGTTAGAAGCTAGAGAACTTGAAGCTAAGAACTCAGTGACTTCGAACTTTGCTAGAGCTTGGGGAATGCTAAAAACAGAGAGGCTAAGGAAGAACTTCCTTCTATTAGTGTGTCTCTTAGTGTCCCCCCCCTAAGTGTTAATGGAGAGTTTTCATTTATAGTTGAGTTTTAGGGGGTAATTAGCAAATAATCTCAGCTAATCTTTCTCATTCTTCAGAAAATCCTTAGAGAATCGTTCCTAGGATTTTAGCTAAGAGTGGTAAGTTCAACTTTTAGAAGGTTCTTGCTGTTTGGGTAATACCAACTGGGATTCTGACTTGGCATTGAATGCTAATTGACCTTGGCTGATGGGATTAAAGCATGCTTTAGGCTAATCTTGGTTATGCTGCTACTAGAATTAGAGTTCCCTAGGGCAAATTGTGTCACCCTAAGCCAGGTATCAATCTTGGAGCCCTTGCTGGGAACTCTGCTGGGATCCCCTTGGTGCCCTCCAAACCACATTTCCCTAAGTTTCTCTATTTGGGGTTCATGTGCTTAGTCCATGAACCAAAACGTACCTGTTTTTGGTATGAAAATGAATTGATTTCAAGTTGTTTCAGGAGCTTTCATGCCCTTGTCATGGCTGCTCTTGGTTCTTGACCAAATGGACTTGAGAAGAAAGAAGGGACAGCTGGCTGAAGCTTCCCAGCTTTTTGTCATGTCACTTTCAGCTTTATGTCACATGATAAATTATGGAATTTCAGCTTGTGAAGGAAGGGTTTAACCCTTGATGGACACGTGTCCTCTTCTGGTCTGATTAGACAAGTTGGAACTTGATGGCAATGGGCTCCAGCTGTTAAGTTGTGCTGAATTTTGGCTGGTCAACTCATGTGAGCTTCAGCTGCTGGGATTTTTGTGTGGACTGGAATGGCTCAACTGAGCTTTGTAGTTGAACTATGGGCTTGGTTATCCCTACAAAATGAAGAGTTTTGCCATGGGTGATATACATAGGCTTTTGTAGTAAGTTGATTATGGAAAAATAAGTATAGTTCCCATAAATTTTGTTGAGAGAAATATTCCTGAGAGGTGAGTAATTTATATTTCCCATGAGTTAGGGATTTTAGTATATATTTTGCCAAGAAATAGTTTTGGGCTTTGAGCATAATGTAATTGTTTTTGCCAAAATAGTATTTGGGTTTTGTGAAATAATGCCAAAATAATATTTGGGCTTTGTAAAATAAGTGCCAAATTAGTATTTGGGCTTTGTAGGATTTTTGTAAAAATATTGCCGCGTAGCAATGGGCTTTTAGAGGTGCCATATCGTAACGGGCTTTAGAGGTGCCATATTGTAACGGTCTATAGAAGGGGGTTTTGTTGGGCTTTTTCATGAAGATAGCATAATTTTGTGGCCCAATTTTGGTAGCAAAATGGTGAGTATTTTTGTAAAAACCCAAGTTGGATAATATGTGGAATATAGTGGGTAATATTTGTGAGAGGGCCCAAGGCAATTTATAGGGCTTATATAGGGAATATTCATGGGAGCCCAATAACATGGAGAATATTTGGGTAATATATATGGGGAATATTTATGTGGGCTCAAAATAATTTATGGGCTTGTGTGGGTATTTTTTAGGTAG
This sequence comes from Castanea sativa, assembly GCF_040712315.1. Taxonomy (NCBI): domain Eukaryota; kingdom Viridiplantae; phylum Streptophyta; class Magnoliopsida; order Fagales; family Fagaceae; genus Castanea; species Castanea sativa. The sequence goes on along the minus strand of NC_134019.1, from coordinate 30,825,198 downwards.
TGGGCTAATGAAATTAGGGCCCAAAAATTCGTACCTCAACACAATCAAAGAGAACAAAAAAGAAAAAAACTTAAAACACAAAACTAAATTGCATCAACTCAAAGTAGAGTTCTTAAAAATACAAAAAATTAATAACCTAGTGCAGAGATGCAAGAAAAATAATAAAAAAATAATAAAAAAATCCACCAAAATATTGAGAGAGAGAGAGATAACATTTTTTGTAAGGGAAAATTATGTATAGAAATATAGGATAGAAAAGATAATGAAAAATTTATAATATTAGGATAAGAAAAAGAAGAAACAAAATAAATGAAGATAAAGGGAAAGATAAAGAGCGGATTAAAGTAAAGGGTAGTGGAGAGATGAAATGTGAAAGGAATAAGAAATGTTGGAGAAAATGTAAATGTTAAAAAAAAAAAAATGAGTACGATTTTATAAGGAAATTTTTATTTATTCTTATCTAATTAAAATATTATATGTTTAATTTTTAAAAATTAAAAAATGATAGAAAATATTAATAATTTAATGATATGGATGATATGGCTGAATTTAAATGGTCAATCACACACACACACACACACACACACACACACACACACACACACACATATATATATATATATCTTTTTTTTTTTTTTGCAACATGAAAAATGATAAACCCTATCCATATAACTAAATTAAAGTTACTTTATGATGTTGAGTTAACAAAACGAATTTGTGGTTACTAGAAAGCTAAGCATTTTTTTTATAAAAAGAATAAGCTTGAAAACTAAATATGAATTGTCTTGTTTTATTGTTTGTCATTTGGATGAGAATGAAGCCTCGCATAAATTAATGAAGCCTCATTAGACCTCTCAACCATTATAGCTCTAAAGAATACCAATAATAAAAACTTAGCATAAATCAGTCTTTACCCTTTGCAAGTCAAGAAGCTACACATACAATCCAACGTACATCATTACTCAATAATGTTTCTACTCACCATACAGCAAAGTAATCATGCAAATGAACTTTGAAATATCTATTTGGTGTTACAATCGATGGTATGTAGCATTCAGAAAAAAAATATGTAGTAGTGATAAATTAAACAAAAATACTATTCAACTACTTAGATTTATCATGATATGAGGAGAACATGAATGCATTATGCACCCTTTTGTTCCTTATGTCCTATACAAAATTTAAACTATTGGAATTAAGAAGAAATAGATTTCTAAATATATAAATAGAATAGTTTTTGTTAGAAGTCAAACATTGCACATGAGGAGAGAAAAATAAAATAGAATAAAAAGATAATGTATCAAGTCTAAAAGGAAATTTATAGAACAAATGTCATGTTGTACAAAAATAACATATATAGAACAACTAAATAGGTGAATCCAAAGCAACCCAAACTAAGAATTTAAAAAAAAAACACATGTAATAAAATTAACAATTAAAGAGAAAAAAAATTAAATGACAAAACTAAATTGCATCAGCTTAATATAGAATTCTAAATAACACAACAATTTTTTTTTTTTTTTTTTGAGGTGAAAGGCAGAAATTTTATTGATATAGAAAGTATACAATCCCGTGGACAGAAGATAAAATACAATATATGGGAAACCAGTTACAAATTCATGCTATCCTTTGCGTTTCCATCAGACATTGGTATTCCTCCAACAAGCCCGTCGCCCCTTCCAGGATTATCTTCGGGTGGGTCTGGAAATGTTCGAAGATCACCTTGTTTCGTGCATTCCATATTGCCCAGGCCGTGGTTGCCCATAACTCCAGCTCTTGCTTGCTTACTTTTGATTGCATCTGTCTAAATAGGAGGAAAAAGTCGTCGACACCGTTGCTGCACTTCTGAATTCTTCCTCGGACCAGAGCCCATACGTTCCTTGCAAAGGGGCAAGTCCATAGCACATGGGAGGTGGTCTCGGGCTCTTGTTTACACATCTCGCAAGTCGGGTCTACCCCCACCCTACGGCGGTGTAAATTGTCCCGTGTAGGCAGGCAATTTGAGCAAGCTCTCCAAATAAAGGTGCGCACATTTAGTGACCAAACCATGTTCCACGTGGACCCGTGCATTCTGGCTGCTGAGTGCTCCGCTTTGTGCTGATGTCGCAGTCTATAGGCCACTTTGTATGCTGATTTCACCGTAAATTTTTTTGCCCTGTTTTCCATCCAAATAACAGAGTCATGGCCATTAGTGTTATTGAGTGGCAAGGAGAGGATTTCATCCCCGGTTTGGGCAGTAAAGGTGGCAAAAACTTTTCCCCTGTCCCATTGTCTTGAGTCATGGTCTATTAGCTCACAAACCTTCATATCTGGTGGTACTTCAATCCGTGTTACAGGGGTGTGTGACAGCCATGGGTGTGTGAATACTCCAATGCTACGGCCATCTCCCACTTTCCACCGAGTGCCTTCCTTAATGACCTCCCTTGCTGATAATAGACTACGCCACACATAAGAGGGGTTATTCCCTAGCTCAGCCATCATGAAAGATGAGTTTGGGAAATAACGTGCCTTGTATACTCTGTAAAACAGAGAATGGTTATCATCAATTAATCTCCAAGCTTGCTTCGCTAGCATAGCTAGGTTAAAGGCATGAAGATCACAGAAACCCAGCTCTCCTTCCTTTTTTGCATTGCACAATTTTGTCCAACTAATCCAATGTATCCTACGCTCTTCTTGGTTTTGACCCACCAGTATTTGGCCATCATGGAATTTATGTTGTCGCAGATGGAATTTGGTAACTTGAATAGACTCATGGAGTATGTAGGTATCGCTTGAGCCACTGTTTTGATAAGAACTTCCCTTCCTGCCTTTGAAATAGTTTTTTCCTTCCATCCCATGAATCTCTTGGTGATTTTTTCTTGTAAGTCCTTTAAGGTGTTAACCTTTGATTTACCCATGGCCATAGGCAACCTAAGATATCTTTCACATTCTGTCATAACTCTTGCCCCAAATAGTTGTTTGATTTGCTCTTTTACCTCCGGCTTCGTGTTCTTGCTAAAAAAGAGGGAAGTCTTTTGTCTATTGATTGCTTGACCGGATGCAGCCTCATATTGTGCTAACAATTGTAATAGTTTTTGGCTTTCCTCCATTGTTGCTTGACAAAATAAAAGGCTATCGTCAGCGAACAAGAGGTGAGATACCCATACTCCATTCTGACTAGATTTGATTCCTTTTAACACTCCTGTCTCCCCTGCTTTTCTCACTAAGGCTGAAAGGCCTTCCACACACATGAGAAAAAGATATGGTGAGAGAGGGTCGCCTGGCCGTATCCCCCTAGTAGGAGTGATAAAGCCCTTTGGCTCTCCATTTATTAGAACTGAGTATGAGGCTGTGGCCGTCTCCATTGCCATCTGGACCTAAGTAGGATCAAAGCCCAATTTCACCATCATTTGTTGTAAGAAGATCCACTCCACCCTATTATAGGCTTTGCTATTGTCCAATTTCACCGCCATCTGCCCTTTCTTTCCCTTCCTCCTGTTTCGCAGCCTATGAAGCAACTCATATGCTACAGTAGTATTGTCAGTGATTAATCGATTTGGGACAAAAGCACTTTGGACATCAGAAATCACATTATGCAAAATAAGTTTCAATCGATTAGCAATAACCTTTGATATGATTCGGGATATTACATTGGCTAAGCTAATGTAACAAAAATAAAATCCACCAAAAAATTGAGAGAGAGAGAGAGAGAGAGAGAGAGAGAGAGAGAGAGAACCTTTTTTGTGAGAGAAAAGTATGTATAAAATGGAAGAGAGAATGACAAATTTATAGTAAGAGGATGTGAACAAGAAAGGACAAAAAAAAGGAAGATGAAGGGGAAGATGAAAAGTGATATTAAAAGGTAGAGAGTAGTAGGGAGATGAAAAGGTAAAGTAGAGGGTAGTGGGAAGATGAAAATATAAGGGATAGAGAAAGGTTGGAGAAAGTGTAAATATTTTTTTAAAAAAAGGTAAATATTAAAATATATATATATAGGAAATTTGGAAAGAAAAATGATAATGACGTGGACGCTGATATGACTCAACTGGAGCATAGCAACAATAAATGATACACTTATATATATATATATATATATATATATATATATATATATATATAGTGTATGTTTGGATTGCGCGTCTGCATTTTTTTGTGTGAGTCTCGTGCACTGTTCACGGGACCCGCAAGTACTTTTTTCAACAAAAACAACTTTAAAATTGATCTTACGACACTATTCACACATTTAAAAATTATTTTATTACAATGTTTTCAGGTTTCAGTAATAAGCAGTATCCAAACAGACCCGGAGTATTATTTTGATCTAATCCTTTCCTCAAGGTGGAAAGCTACATGATGATTCTACAGATTTATGAGTTCTAACATTTTTTTTTTTTTTTAATGAGGAACTTCTAATTACTTTTTAAGTCATTGTAACAAAGTACTAGCTAGCTAGGGTTCTGCAAAGAAAATGCACCAAGTAGAAAATGGAAATGATTAAAAATAAAACAAGGAGAGTCTTGTAAAATATACTTCTGGGCATTCTTTGCTACGAATGAAATTAAGAATTTGTTGATTAATTGAGATCTTCATCTTTTTTTAGTTTTGCTCAGGATTAAAAAAGAACCAAAAATTAAAATAAAAAATCTAGTGATAGTTTTCTATAAAATAAGGAAAGATAATCAATTAGGTGATCTTCATTTTTAAAAAATTGACAACTAAATTCATCTCATCAGGGAAAGAAAAAACAACACTCAACAAACACCAATCAATAAAACCAAATAGATAACTTTCATATCTCATATACTTTCATTTTTCATTAGCAGAAATGACTATATAAGTAAGAATAAAGAAAACCACAAAAAAAAAAAAAAGCATAAGAGAGAGAGAGAGAAGAAGAAACTGAGAAGGGAAAAATGGCAACGTTGATAAATATAAAAAGATTATGTGGATGAGTGAGGAGTCATACCTTTGAGCTTTGGCTTAATTAGTAGTTGTGGACTGCTTAACCAAGAAGATATCCTTGGATTCTGTCTTCTCTGCCTCAATCAATGCAACTATTTGTTTTTCAGTTCAGGTAAGATCTATTTTGGTTACATAAAATAAATAAATAAATAAATCTATTTTGGTACAGAACCCAGAAGAAGAAGGGCCGTGTCCTTTCCTTTTACAAAGATTAGCTTTTTTTTATTTTTAATTTCTTTCTACGAAAATGTGGCTATTGGGTCAGTGTGCGTCACAAAAGAAAGGTACTACTTCGGCTGCGTTATAAGAGCACTAGCAATAATGGTACTAAAAAGCTATTTTTAGCACCACTACACATAAAAAAGAGGGTTGTAATAGTGGAGCAAAAGGTAAAATGTTTACCCTCATTATGCACAGCTATATATGGCTGTGCATTGTAGCTGAGAGCTAAAAAAAATTGATTTTTTATTCTCCATCCGGTTTAACATAATTATTTTTTTGTTTTTTTTTTTCTATTCTTTTATTCTCCAAACCGTGCTCTCTGAAGACAAAACCTTCTCTCTCAAACTCTCACCTCTCTATCTCACCACTGTCGGCCAGACTCGATCCTCAACGTCACCAGCCCACCAAAGCTCAACGTCACCAACCCATAAGCTGACCCACTTCGTCGAACTCCCAAGCCAACCCAAGCCCCAAGCCACCAATCCACGCCTCAGACGCACACCTCCGATCCACACCTCCAACCCATCTCATAAAGTCATTGGCACCAATAGCTAGTATAACTTATAAAGTCATTGGCAGTGCTTGGGCTGGTCGAGTTATGGTGGTGGGTTGCCAATTGGTTTGCAATTTTGGGTTGTTGGGTTTTTTCTTGATGGGTTTGGTAACAGTGGTGGGGGTTTCGGTTGTGATCACGGTGGCTAGGCTATGAGTTTGGTGGGTCTCAGTAAGTCGATCTTGCGATGATGGGTTGTGATCATGGTGGTTGGGCAGTAGGTATCTGGCAGTGATCATGGTCATTTGGTAGTGAGTATTTAGAGGTGGCTATGGCTGGGATGTGATGTGGGGGTTTAGGTGGTAGTTGGTTTGCTGAGTTAAGCAGAAAAAGTGAAAGTTTGATCACTTTGTTGGTTGATCTTGGTTCAGAGAAAGAGAAAGAGACAGAGAGAAAGAGGAAGAGAGAGAAAGAGAGAATAAAAATTAATAAAGAAAAAATAAAGAAGGGATATTTAATTGAAGTGGTAAAGTTTCTCAAAAAAAAAAAAAATTGAAGTGGTAAAAAAATATGTTTTCTATTTTATATGTTTTCTTATAAAGTTCCTCCATTTCATAGTTCACATTGTTCCAAGATTGCTTCCGGACAATTGAGATGATTGTTTTAGTCAAAAATAAATTTGTGTGTGTGTGTGTGTGTATATATATATATATATATATTTTTTGGTTTTTAAAAAAATAATGTTGTTATACTAGATGATAATAGGCTATCATGACGATTGAGAAATTTTTTTTAGTCAAAAGATAAATTTGTATATATATAATTTGGGGTTAAAACAAAATATTATTGTTACACTAGATGATAATTTTCTATCATGATGATTGAAAAATTGTTTTAATAAAAAAAATGTATAAGTATAATTTGGGGGTTAAAAAAAAACACTTGTTAACACTAGATGATTATTTGCTATCATGTGACGGCAGCGGTGGCAATGGCGGAAGCAATGGAAGAGTCGATGGTAGCAGCAGTAGTGGTGGGGGCGATAGTAGAAGAGTCAGTGGTGGCGGCAGTGGTGGCAGCGGTAGCGGTTACGATGGTTGTAATTGTTGTTAATTGTAGTAGATATTTTATTTTATTGTAGTGAATATATTATTTTATTGTGATATTTATATTATTTTATTGTGTTGAAAGCTAAAATAGATCCACTGCTGCTAGATGTTTTGTAAAGTGAGTAGGTAAAATAGATAAAGTAACTTTTTGTAGTACTAAATAGCTAAATTTTTAACTCTACTACTGTGAATACTCTAAAGTGCCAAGAAAAAATATTGTTCCTTTCTACTTTTTTTTTTTTTTTGAATTAATTTTTTATTCTACATCTCGTTTGAATCTTTGATCCAACAACAATGGTAGTAGTAGTATTCCTACGTCCTTCCACGTGGTCTCGGAATCAGTTTATGTCGCTTTCAAATATATGTCGACAAATAAGGACTAAACTATATAAAACTCTTAACATATAGTTGTGAACTACAAATAAGACTTTTACTATTTTACTTCTTTTTTTGGCCAATGGGTTTTTTAGCATGATTCTACCTGATATTTTATATTAGAGATAATATAAATGCAAGATATATATGACTATTATACTATTTCAATATATACATATAGAGATGGGTTCAAGTTACACCTGGTGTAACGCTTTGACTTCACAATTGGATATTACCCCTTGTAATGCAACATTAAGATGCTTCATTTCCCAATATTTTCCTCTATATGAAAATATATTTGCTCCCACTTCATGCTATACAAGCAGAAGTTTATATTCATACTTGTACAAGTCCTCACACATTGGGAAATTCAACTAAGGCTTATAATTTTTATTTTTATCCTAAATTATTGTTGAATTCCTTCAGTTAGAAAGTATGTTGAGCATCATTGCCAATCCAAAAATAATTACGTCTGTAGTGCCATATGATCCAAATTATTGTTGAATTCCTTCAGTTAGAAAGTATGTTGAGCATCATTGCCAATCCAAAAATAATTACGTCTGTAGTGCCATATGATCCAAAGCACCATTAGACATTAATCAACTTGATATCCTCCGTACCATTTCACATGATAATGTATCAAAATAATCGCTACATGCTTTAGGAGAAAAGCATGACTAATTTAATCTATTTGAATTTTACTATGTAAAATTTGATACATGTATTAGCCAAAATGTTCCTCTCCTTTTAAAGCAATAGAAAGAATATTCATCACAAGAGCACCCCAACAGAAAAGAAAAAACAAAATAAACAGGGATTCAATATACTAAACAAGGAGATCAGAGTCTTGTATATTCTTCAGCAGCAAATTGGGCATACAATCAACCCATTCTCATTACACTCTGGACACACATTCGACTCTCCCTCTGCGGAAACAATCCTGTGGCTGCCATTGCACTTGGAACAAAGCACAAAACGACCTCCAGCACACCCTTCACATGCACCATTAGATTGATCAATCGGAACTCCATGGAAGAGTGGCCGAAACTTCCCTTGCTCGTGTAACACTAAAACCTCTTCAGCTCCGCCTATATATCTCCCTTTAATAAAAAAAACCTTGGAGGAGCGGCTTTACCGCCCAAAATCCTCCACAACTCTTCCAGCAAAACAATAACTTTGATTCTTGTTGTGGACTAGGCCTGGAGTGATGCTTCTATATCCTCCATACCATTCCACATGATAATGTATCAAAATAATTGCTACTTGCTTCAGTTCTAATGAATAGTAGTTGTCACTAGACTTTGTTGTCTCAGATTTTTTGTATCAGATTCTATGTAGCTGTGGAGATGGAACCTATGAAAATGAAGGTGGATGAGCAATGGAGAAGAGAGAAACGTGTAGTAGATGAGAAAGAGAGTGCAGAAAGAAAAATATACTTATTTTTGGGATTAGAGATAAGTATGGAATGTTATAAATAAGGATAATAAATGTGATCCTTATTAGAATATTAGCATTAATGAATACATTTTTTGACCGTTGGATTTACTTAAATCCAATGGTTTAGAAAAGGTGTAACTCTTTAGAGTTACACCAGGTGTAACTTGAACTCATCTCATATATATATATATATATATATATATATATATATATATATATATATATGAAAATTTGTAATTGGAAAAGTTAAGGTTACGTGGGAGTAAGAAAATTGAAAAGGTATATCATTGTTTAGAATGATGACATTTTTTTTTTTTTTTAGAGAGTTTCAACTTATAGCGTCCGCTCTTGATGATAGCTCTTTATCATCAGACTGAGATCATCAGACCAAGACACCAATCAGTTTTTGGTGTAGTTGGGGATTGAACCCCAGATCTCTTATACAACCATCAGAAACTTTACCAGTTGAGCTAACTGAAACCCACATAATGATAACATTTAAGGTATCGATTCAAGTTAAACGATTTTTTTTTTTTTTTGTGAAAAGGAGAATTCATTAAATAGTAACTACTAAATATATTGGTTCAAGTGAACAATTTTCACTAATATAATATGTGTCCATTTAAAATATCATTATAGGGGTTTTGAGTTTTGTTTTTTCTTTCTTGAGAAGAGAATTTGGTGTACATAATAACCTAGTCTTGCTGGAAAAAAAAAATTGGGACTTTGTTGGTGAGATTTATATTGATATAAAATGATTGTATTAGGGGAACTTAAACTTAAACAAAGGAGTGTCTCGTGGGACTTAATTAAAGAGGTTCTTTGTAGTGTTGGAAAATGATTTTTTTTTTTTTAAAGTGTTTGGGTGGCTATTTTTAAACCATGTGGAATTTGCATGTCAAATTTGAGTTGAAACGTATTTTCATCCATGAGGAGATTAATATCAAATGGTCACTTGGCCAAAACCATTAAAGAGTGAATGAGAAATCGGCTCTGCTAATATCCTTTAAGTCCCACATAAGATAGAAAAGCATAGGACATTTGGTATCTATATATGTTGGGTGGGCCTTTTCTATCCAATATTTAATCATTTTTTATTTCAATGGTTGTTTGTGCGCCCGGTACTTAATTCCAAAACAATGTACTTATTTGCTATTGCACTTATTCTAAATTGATGCAAGTGTGCATATAAATAGGCATCACTCATTTCATTCCAATAAATTTTTCATTAATTCATTAGAGTCTCTTGAGAAAGAGAGACATAGCTTTGTTCACTGTGCATAGAGATTATAGTAATTCTTCTGCATTTTGTTTATCATTGTACTAGAACCCATATGTTCAAAAGTTTCAAAGCATCATTGAAAAAATAATGTGAGGGGTGAAATATGTCTTAAGGAGATAATGTTAAACACTAGCCTTGATCAAATTTGCATTAATCATTTTGCATTCATCTAGTCTGTGAGTATATTTAATTATTCATTATTATTTATGCATTGGATAGATATTGTATTGTTTATTTCTTTGGAAAAAAAAAAAAGATATTGTATTGTTTATTGTTCTTCACAAAATCACAAGAGTAAATTATTTTTGTAGTACTTCCAACATGTAGAACTTAATCGAACGGGTGCCTCGTGGAGTCGTGGTACTTTGATGAATGTCTTGTGAGACTTAGTCAAATGGATGTTTTGTGAGACTTAGGGTCTGTTTGGATAGAACTTATTGCTGAAAACTGAAAATTGAAAACTGAAAATACTGTAGCAAAATAATTTTTAAATATGTAAAAAATTACTGTTTACTCTTTTTTTACTGTTCATATGCCTTAGTGCACTGTTCATGTCCCATGAACAGTGCACTAAGCGCTGGTCTATTAAAAAAAAAAAAAAAACGCGGAAAGGGTTTGGACGCAGCCGCAGATGTGTATCCAAACCCTCTCTTAATCTAATGGAAGCCTTGTGAGACTTTATTTTTCTAAGGGGTGACTCATGGGACATAATCAGATGCATCACTCTTTTTTTTGTTCCTTTTTAATTTGTGTGAATAGACCATTAAGTGCAGGGCAGACAAGCATTTACCAAATCATGTATCTTCATGGTGATTTTGAGAAGAAAAAAAAAATTCCGTTTCAAATGAATGGAAAAACATTCATGATTGATTTTTTGTTTTTTGTTTTTGTTTTGTCTTTGACAATCTATGATGTTATGGAGCAAGATCATTCTCTTTCACTAGAAAGAAATAAGGTTATTAGATCCTTACAAGTAGATTTGCTTCTTGTTTTGAACATGCGAGGTTGAATCTTTTGAAAGTAATCAAAGTACCGACAATTGTTGCCATTCAGAGAAGAGTCAATTCAATTACGGTTTGAGAGTTCCAAATGGAAACTGTCACAAATGATTTTGGATGATGGAAAGTTTTGGACTTTAGAAGGTAAAAAAAAAATTTTAATTTTTTTATGAAGGAGACTTGCACTAATGTTAGAGATGATAGGTTCACAAAAAAAGAAAAAGAAAAAGGCAGAACTCGAAATTAGTGAATCTTAGCCTGGGTTCACACAGACACCAAATCTTAATTAGCCCTTCGATGAGCCTCTAATTAAACAAAGTAGTGGTTCTCAATTCATTGAACAAGCTTGGACCGAATCAAACGGATCAGAGAAGGTAAAAAAAATTTTGAGAACTCAACATTTGTTGACACGTACTCTTCTCTACATCTTCAGTCTTCACCAACGGATGTTAAGAGTGCAACGTGTTATGACTTATGACCAATGGCCATATATATGTGTGTGTGAGAGAGACAATGCGACCTCGTTGTCCTATACAAAATAGTTTATAACGTTATATAAGGTAGGTTTCTGATCATTTTGCAAATGATTGGTACCTCCAGAGGCAAAGGATGCTCAATTGCAGATTGTTGTTGTCTCAGACGTATGACCGACCAATGCTGCACCATAAGCTTATATAGAAATCTAAATGTGGGGTACCATAATGAATCTATACCATTTGCACATATACAAACAATACAATGGTGCGTTCCAATTAATTAATTGAACTCGCAAAATTTTTTGTTGTTTAAATTGAAATTCAGTCTATTCAGAGTTGGTGTTTTAACCTAATGATAAAGAATAATCAATACCATAAGTTAAAATTTTAGCATATCTTTTTTTTTTTTTTTAAATACAATATGATGTAATGTAAGACCAAGCATTACAAACTACGAAATTTTTGAGTTTTAATTATTAGCTCAACTTTATAAAAAAAATATTTTTTCTTTCTCAAAAAAAAAAAATTAGAGATTTAGGGTTTGAACTCTTTCTACACTAACAACCAATTAGTTTCTTGACTTGAAGATAAAGTAAGCATCATCAAGCGGACGCTGTAGATTAGAATTCTATCTCATCTATCAAAACAAGAAAAAAAATACATTATGAAGTCAATACTCTTAAGACAGTTCCACACCTTTGAATTCTCTATATTTTATGAGTACCCTAAAATTTAAGGGGAATCTAGACATAAACAAGGATTAATAAGTTAATATTGTTGAAGATGAAGCTCAAGCTGCTCAAGGTATAGGTTTAGGTTCAATAGCAAACGCACCGTTTGAGGTTATAACTGTTATGGCTATAAGTAATGCACACTATTTCAATAAAGGAACACGTGATGCACACCGTTTTGGTTATGTGACTGGTGTTTCTTCTTCATTTGTTAAATGGTGTTGTCTTAAGCTATTCAAATGTTCGTTGTTGTGGCGCGAAGAGCAGTTATGACTGAGCTAGGATTTTCATGAATTTAGGCACATAGTTTGGATCTAATCTATTCTGTTATAGCTGTAATTATAACTATATATAGGAAGGTGTATCTCTAAGATAATTAAGTTTTGTATTCTGTAATTCTCTCAATCAAGAAGATATTTTCTCAGTCTCAATTCTCTCTCTCTCTCTCTCTCTCTCTCTCTCCTATTTCCTCACTGTTCTTCTTCTTCATTGAATTCTCTCTGTGAATCTCTCCGTAGCTTTCATAACTCATAGTCTTGCATTTACTTTTGTAACAAAATTCTTCATGGTATCAGAGCCATCTGTTACTGGAACAATGGTAGCTACAAATTCAACAACAATGGCAGCTACAAGTTCAACAATGGCTGCATCTTCATCATCTTCGTTTTCTTCAAGTTCTTCAGTAAGCGTGCTGAATCAACCACTCCTTCTTCTCTCTAATATGTCCAACATGATGACTATAAAGTTGGATAATACAAACTACATAGTTTGGAGGCATCATATAACAATGGTGCTAGAAACTTATTCACTGTTTGAGTTGATTCAAGAACCAAAATTGATTCCTGATCAATATCTCAAAGATCTCTTAGGTGCATATACTGTTGTTGTGAATCCTGATTTCTTGGTTTGGAAGTCAAAAGAGAAGGCTTTGCTTACTTTCTTAAGCTCTACCCTGACTCCTTCAATTCTAGCACTCACTGTGGGGTGTTCTTCAGCATTAGAGGTCTGGAAGGTTTTGGAAAACAGGTTCTCCTCCATTTCTAGATCACATGTTATGAACCTTAAGGGTGAGCTTCATTTTATCAAGAAGGGAGCTGATTCTGTAGATCTATATCTGCAAAAGATAAAAGTTGTTAGAGATAAATTATTGGTTGTTGGAGTAATTGTGGATGCTGAAGAATTACTTCACATCACTCTTAAACGACTTCCCAAGGAGTACAATGCATTTAGGTCAGCTATAAGGACCAGGAGTACTCATGTGAGTTTTGATGATCTTTCAACTATGCTCAATGCAGAAGAGGAATCTCTAAATGATGGATCTGAGATCAAAGATACCATCTTTGCTATGGCAGCAGCAGCTACTCCAAAGCCTAATAACCATGGCTTTAATTAGTCTTAGGTAGAGGTCACTCTAATCATAAAGGGGGCAAAGGGGGTGGAGGATCTAATGGACCATCTAAATTCTATCCTTTCAATCAGTTTCAGCAAGCACAATCTAATTCTAATGGAATTAAGTCAGAAAGGTCAATCTATCAGATTTGTGGAAAGGTTGGTCATTTGGCCCTTGATTGTTACCATAGGATGGACTATGCTTATCAAGTAAGCATCCACCTACCAAGCTTGCAATTATGGTCACTGCATCCAATGCTTATCTCACTCAAGATCAGCCATGGCTTGCTGATAGTGTTGCAACAGATCATGTCACATCCAGTCTTAGTCATCTCAGCTTCCCTAAGCCTTATCAAGGTTTAGATCAAATCACTGTTGGCAATGGTCAAAACCTTCCTATCACTCACCTAGGTAATGCTTCTATTCCCCTTCCTCACTTTACACTTCATCTTAATAATGTGGTTAAAGTTCCTTCTATTGCATCAAACCTTGCCTCAATCCATAAAATCTGTCATGATAATCAATGTTGGTGTTATTTTGATGAAAATATCATTGCAATTCAGGCCTTAACCATGGGGAAAGTTCTGTAACAAGGCAAGAGTGAAGATGGTGTTTACCCCATCTACCCTTAAATGGCTTCTCAGCTCTCTTTGTCTCCTACCACTTGTAATAATGCATCTCATGTTTCCGTTTTCAATAAGACTCTTTGGCATTTGAGACTTGGGCATCCATCTAACCAGGTTCTCAAACATTTGTTTCCTAATGCCAAATCTGATTTGAATAAGTGTACCTTTGTGAATAATGATTGTACACACTGTCTGTATGGTAAAATGCACAATTTACCCTTTCCTAAGTCTTACTTTACTACATTATCTCTTTTTGAGCTTATTCACTCTGATTTGTGGGGTCCTACTCCTATTCCCTCTATTAATGGCTTTAAATACTATGTTTTGTTCATTGACCATTTTACCAGATTTACATGGATTTATTTGCTCAAATCTAAGTCTGGTGTCTTTACTAAGTTTGTTTATTTTAAAGCCATGATTGAAACTCAGTTTTCTACTAAAATTAAGACCTTTAGGTCTGATGGTGGTGGTGAGTACACCTCTACTGCATTCAAAACTTACCTCTCCCAACATGGCATTGTTCACCAAATTTCTTGTCCATACACTCCTCAACAGAATAGTTTGGTTGAAAGGAAGCACAGACACCTTAATGAAACCACCATCACTCTTTTGTCCCAAGCTTCCATGCCTTCCTCCTATTGGTCTTATGCAGTTCTCACTGTTGTGCACTTGATCAATCTTCTCCCTACATCTGTTCTTGCCTTCAGTTCTCCCTAGTCTAAACTACATTCTTCACATCCTGACATTTCTCACCTCAAAGTGTTTGGTTGTGCTTCTTATCCACATCTCAGACCTTACACTCCTCATAAACTTGCTCCAAGAACCACAGAATACATCTTTCTTAGTTACCCTATAGGCACAAAGGGCTACTTATGTTTAGACTTGGCCACAAACCACTTATATACTTCCAAGCATGTCCTCTTTAATGAATCCAAATTTCCTTTTTCTTCTCTCACCACTCACTCTTCTCCTGCCTCCTCCTCTTCTTTGTCTTCTGATCTTTCTTGGTTCTCAAATTTGTTGTATCTTCATTCTACTAATCAACCCTCAGTTTTAGGTCCATATGCTGTCACTCCTCCTTCTTCCACCACTATGCCTACTGCCACTATATCTGATCTTCATACTTTGCTTCCATAATCCAATTCTGATACTCCCTCTCCATCTGCTTCTTTACCTTCACTGCCTTCTCAGCATGTCTCTAAATCAGATATATTACCTCCCTCACTTCCATCCTTGTCTATTCCTTCATTAGACCATTTACCTGATCTGCCTTCTGTTTAACCCTTGACCACCACAATCTCTACAAATCACCACCCTACGCAGACCAGGTCCAAGAGTGGTATTTTAAAACCTCATCCCAAATTATTTTACAAGGCTGTGTTGGACTATACCTTTATGGAACCTCCTTCTTATAAGGTTGCTTCTTAGTATCCTAAGTGGTGTGAGGCTATGGATGCTGAGTTCCAAGCATCGCAAAGGCAGTAGACATGGTCTTTAGTTCCTGTACCTCCCAATGTTAATCTAGTTTAGTGTAAATGGGTTTATAAGTTGAAGTTGAACAGTGATGGCTCTATCTCAAGGTACAAAGCCAGACTAGTGGCCAAAGGCTTTCATCAACAGGTAGGAATTGAATGTCATGAAACTTTTAGTCTTGTCATCAAGCCTGCTACTGTAAGGCTTGTTTTAGCTATTGTTGTTAGCTGTAATTGGAGTTTAAGGCAGCTTGATATCTCAAATGCATTTTTACATGGATATCTTAAGGAGGATGTTTATATGTAGCAACCACCAAGCTATGTGGATTCTCTTCATCCTTCATATGTGTGCAAGCTTCATAAATCCTTATATGGTCTTAAACAGGCCTTTAGAGCCTGGTTTGAGAGGTTCACCTTCCACCTTCTTCATTTGGGTTTCACTGCTTCTCTAGCTAATAGTTCTCTCTTCATCTTTCAGTCCTCAAGCACCATTATCTACTTGTTGTTATATGTTGATGACATTATTGTTACATGCAATAGTGCTTCTCAAGTTGCTCATCTCATCGCTGCCCTTAGTCAGGTGTTTGAACTTAAGGACTTGGATCCCTTAAGCTATTTCTTAGGGATTCAAATTTCTCATACTAAGAGTGGCATATCTCTCACTCAGACTAAGTATGTCTCTAATGTCTTACATAGGTTCAATATGGAAAATTCCAAGCCTGTGAAGACTCCTTGTTGTTCCTCCTCTCGTTTAGTGCCTCATTCTGGTATTCTCTTGTCTGATTCCACTGTGTATAGAAGTATGGTGGGTGCTCAGAAGTATGGTGGGTGCTCTTCAATATCTTACATTTACCAGACCTGATCTGGCCTTCAGTGTTCATCAACTTTGTCAATTCATGAGCAAGCCCACCTCAGTTCTCTTGGAAGCTGCTAAACGTGCCCTTAGATGTCTCAGGGGCACTTTGCATCATGGTATTTGCTTCTCAGCTGGCCCCTTGTCCCTCACTACTTTTTCTGATGCAGATTAGGCAAGGGACCCTACAGGCAAGCGCTCTACCACAAGATTATTGGTTTTTCTTGGTCCTAATCCCATTTCTTGGTCTGCCAAGAAACAACCAACTGTCTCATGCTCCTCCACTGAAGTTGAGTATAGGGCTTTAGCTACCTTTGCTACTATACTTTCTTGGTTACGGATTTTGGTCAAGGAGCTTAAAATTTTTCTTCCCTATGTTCTTGTCATATGGTGTGATAATGTGTCAGCTATTGCTCTTTCTACCAATCCAGTATTTCATTCCAAGACCAAGCATTTGGAAGTTGATTATCATTATGTTAGAGAAAAGGTTCTTCGCAGAGATCTCAAAATTGGGTTTGTGTCTGGTAATGATAACATGGCAGATATCTTTACCAAGCCTTTGTCTGCTCCTCCTTTTCTTTTCTTTCATTCCAAACTCCTTGTGGATTCTTCCCCCCATCGTTTGAGGGGGGTTGTCGAAGATGAAGCTCAAGCTGCTTAAGGTAAAGGTTCAGGTTCAACTCAGGTTCAATAGCAAACGCACCGTTTGAGGTTATAACTGTTGTGGCTATAAGTAATGCACACCGTTTCATTAAAGCTACAGATGATGCACATTGTTTCATTAAAGGTACAAGTGATGCGCACCGTTTTGGTTATGTGACTGGTGTTTCTTCTTCATTTGTTAAACGGTTGTCTTGAGCTATTCAAAGGTTCATTGTTGTGGGGCAAAGAGTAGTTATGACTGAGCTGGGATTTCTGTGAATTTAGGCGCATGGTTTGGATCTAATCTATTTTGTTATAGCTGTAATTGTAACTATATATAGGAAGGTGTATCTCTGAGATAATTAAGCTTTGTATTTTGTAATTTTCTCAATCAAGAAGATATTTTCTGTCTCAATTCCCTCTCTCTCTCTTTCTTCTATTTCCTCACTGTTCTTCTTCTTCTTCTTCATTGAATTCTCTCTGTGAATCTCTTTGTAGCTTTCATAACTCACAGTCTTGCATTTACTTTTTTAACAAAATTCTTCAAATATCATACGTCTAGAAATTGTCACATAACCTTGTAAAAAATTGTAAACTATTATCATGATCAGTAGCAGATGATGCTCTGTGAAAGGTATAATTTGTTTGGCTCATATGTCTTGAATTAATTATGCTTTTTTTTTTATATATATAGTTTTTGTGACAAAGTCATGACATGCACCGGTCTGAGCTTCCTAGTGGACAACATAGCACCATGACTATCCAATATTGCATGTATGTATATATATTTTAAAATTC
Organism: Castanea sativa; assembly: GCF_040712315.1. Taxonomy (NCBI): domain Eukaryota; kingdom Viridiplantae; phylum Streptophyta; class Magnoliopsida; order Fagales; family Fagaceae; genus Castanea; species Castanea sativa. Next base: position 30,807,354 of record NC_134019.1, on the reverse strand, counting down.
TATTTACTAATATTTTGCTTTTTTTAATGATTAATCAATGTATGTTGGATTTAAAACTATATATGCTGTTCATGCATGATTGAAAGGAGTTTAATGATCAACGGGATTTGGGTGCATGGTATGTCCAACTTTATGCCAATAAGTAGCATTATGAACTGGGTGATATATATATATCTATATATATATCTATATATATATATATGTGTGTGTGTGTGTGTGTAAGGACCAAAAATCTCGCAAGGGGCCTAAGCCCAATTCGAATACAATAATTCAAGGCCCAATACAAGGAATTTGTAGAGAGAGAACAACACATTAAAGGACGATTGCGTCCCGAGGATTACACTCACAATAACAGAAGAATGGAAATGCTTGTTCACAGGTTTTCCCGAGGAGGAATCTTTTACATTCAAATACCAATCTTCTTTCTATTTTCAGAGCTGTGTCCCCCTTTTTCTTCATCCTAGCCTCCTTCTTCCCTATTTATACTCCTTGCCTTTGTCATCCCAACCCTTCATCTCCCACCTAACCATTTTCTTTTGTTGACACTTGTATGTTTGCTTGTAGAAAGTGGTGGAAAGAAGCTGCCTAGCTGTGATATGCACTGTTCAAGTCACCTCCACATCAATGCAGCTAATAAAACTAGTGTTCCTTATTTAATGCGGCCAAGAAACTAGGTACAGAGCAATCAATGCGGAGTTCACAACTACCTACCCTCACCCCCGATATTTTCACTTTCTCTACCATATATCACCAATTTACCCTTTATACTTCTCCATGCAATCACATCTTCACGTCCTCGGGTCCTCGGCTCTCATCCTAACTTAGATTTCCTTTGCTCTTTAATCTTCATACTTGGTCCTCGGGCTCCCACAATAGCCACTTAAAACTTATGCTATTAATTCTGAATTAAAAGCCAAGTTTTAACTTTGCAAAATAGCTACCCACGTGCCACTTGCTTTCCCATGTGTTAACATCTTTTCACTTCCTACAACACGTTCCTGACGCTTCGGAATCCATGATCGATCATTTACGGTGTCAAGCGGCTCCCTGTCTCCCCACATTCTACGGCTTGATCAAAATTGTGCGGCTCAAATTTTCTTCTTAGTTTTGAGCGGGAAAATTACCGCTCGTTTCTACCTCTATATAAACAAGACCTGGGATTGGATGAGGTTCATTTTTGGCATTTTGAAGAAAAAGGACCTCCCAAGGAGCAATTATAGCGTTCATTCAGAGGTGTGTTGGCTTTCTTGTTGATTCTTCTTTTTTTATTCCTTTTCTTTTTTCTTCTTTCCATAAGATTTAATGGGTAGATACGCCAAGTTAGTAGATGCCGATGAGGCGAGAGCAGTTTTTAAGGCCCAATATAGAATCCCTGACAATGTTGAAATTAAACACTGTGAGAAGGGGGAGTGGTTAGTCTTACCCCAGCCTCCCGAGTCGGTAGTGATTCCTATGATCGCCTTTATTGAAGGTGAGATGGAAATTCCTATGGGGAGAGAAACTTGAGACTTCCTCTTAAACTATAGACTAACCCCAACCCAATGTTCCTCCAATATTTTTAGGATTCTAAGGTGTGTAGATCCCATAAACTGTAAGATGGGGACTAACGTCTCCTGGCATGACGTAAATTGGGTATATAATTTCCAAAAAGGAGAGAAAACTAAATACTATATGAAGTGTAGGGTTCCTACAGTTAGACTAATCTCTTGTCTGCCTGACTCGAGCAAGGGCATGGACGAGGATTTTCTTATTGTTTCAGGGAATTGGTACGACGGGTTACATTGCCCTACCCAAGAAGGGGAGCCAGGTAGGGTTCCCGATAACTGAATCAAGATTAGGGATTTTTAGTCGACTTCTTTTATGTAAGGATTATGCACTTAGTAATTTTACTAACGATATTTTACTTTCTATGGCAGACGAATATCACACCGCTCCAGATAAACACTTGGTCAACTTCCAAGATCTGAACAGAATCCGCAGGTCGGAGATATTTCTACATACGGACGGACAGCTCAAAGCGGCACACATCATTCTCAGCTAAAAACCCTCTACTAAACATTTTTAGAGCCCAAAAAACGTTATTATAGCTAAGGATTTGCGGTTGGCAAAAATTGACGTGGCCGTACCAGGATTCCTATTGACCGAGCCTCCACCCGAGGGGACCCAAGATGCTCAGCTTCCAGCACCTTTGGCAGCCCAACTCCTTTACTCCTAGGAGCCCCCCCATTTCTTCTGAGGACAAGGAAAAAGAGATTACACCCGAGCCCATTCATCCCGAGTTGACAGAAAAAGACTTTAAAGTCTTCTATCGTGCAGACACTCCTAGTACTTCTGCAACTCATTCTTTGAGAGATATGGGTTTTCAAGAGAAAGAACCAGATCTCCTTGCTTTACTAAAAGCCCATGCTGGGGATTCTTCCCCAGCTATAGTAGTACCACCTCGTCCTGTCACTCCGTCCTTGCCATGTACCTCACTCGCCAAGGTTGTAGACAAGAAAAGAAAACGTAGTCAGGGAGGAAAAAACTCTGAGGAGATTGAAGAAGGAGATTGCCAAGCCACCCACCAAAGAAGCCCGAGCAGGAAAAGAGCAGCAAAAGAAGTCTACCCATATTAGGACTTCTAAAGAAATGAGTGATGACCAATCTAAGAGAGTTTCAATATGGAGACCCATCTTCACTCTGAGCTCAGGTAATCCAGTGCTTGATGACGCCAATTTGATGGACCCCAAGAAAGGCAGTTCAAGCTTGGTGGCTGAATGCTTGGAACAGGGGCTATGCTTACCTGAGGACATGGCTGAACTGAGGTCCTTCAGAAAAATAGAGGTCTTTCTGTCTTTAAAGCAAGACCTAGCCAAGGTACCCCCATTTCATCAGTGTGTTAGTATTAATGATTTCATCTCTACGTGTACGTTATTCACATTGCTTTTGTCTTTACTATCTCTATGTTTCGCAGGTTGTCCAAGCTGCCTTTACGGCCGAGGAATGGGTAGACCATTCCTTGGAAATGGCAAGGAAAGCCGGAAACGGCCAAGAAGCAGCTGTAAAGGCCCAAGCTAAAGCAAAACAAAAATTGAAAGATACTCTCCTCCAGCTATCCGAGGTTGAGAAGGCTAATAAGAACGCGGAATCCGCACTTCAGAGCTACGAGACACAAGCAACCAATGCCTTGGAAGCCTAGAAAAAAGCCCAAAATAGAATGGCTCTTACAGTGGTGGAGCTGAAACAGACACAGAAACAACTAAAGGCTAAAGACCAGGAGAAGGCTAAGGCCGAGCAAGCAGCATATGATGCCGGAATGAAGAAAATAACTGAGAGCCTCACTGCCCAACTCAGGGATGTTGCTCGTGCGTTTTGCCTGGAAGTGTGGGGCCATGCCTTGGACGCTGCAAGAGTATCTACTAAGTCTGAGCTTTGGGCTCCTGACAAAGTATATTACCCTTCTGCATTACAGTTAGCACCCACTCCTCCAAAGCTACCAGCTGACTCTAGTTTCGTTCCCCCTTCTTCCACAATTACTCCAAATCAAAATCCTTCCTCCGCTTCTACCAAAGGCAAAGGAAAAGGAGAAAACCTGCCACCAACAACTGATGTGGTAGTCGTGGAGAATGAAGAGGATGTGGTCGAGGTTGTGCAGTCTAAAAGAAAGAAAAAGACAAAGAGCAAGAGAAAAAAAAGACGCTAAGGAAAAACAATCAACTGCTTGAATCTTTAACCCGAGGAACCTTAAGACATTTTTGTAGTGGGCCAATGAACTAATACTGCCTTGTTTCTGCGTGTGAGCGACCGCGACCCCGGCCCGCCAATTTTTTCTTAAACTGGGCCTAACCCATGTGAATGGGTGGGATCGTGATGCTCAAAATGTACGAATTCACTGTAAAATGTACTCCCCCCTAGATCAAGGGTTTTACATGGAGTCGCCACTTATTTAATTTAAATGGAAAAATAAGAAAATCTGCAATATAAAAAATGCTTCTGTTGTATTAATATATATGACAATTTACATCAATTGTGTAACAAAAATTTACAATGCTTTTTGTCCTAAATACAATCTAAGAAAAATAAATTACATTGCTTTATTTCCTAGTTACATTCTAAAAAATGTGAAATTGCATATATAATAGCATAGTCTAGAACCCTTGATCTTGGTTCGGAGGCTAATTTATGAGATGGGAAGGGATTAAGCACCCATCTCACCCGGTAAACCCAGTCTCCTAGGTTAAGGTGGCCAATATCATGTCATATCAAACAAATACAAGCAATATGTCATACAAACATGTTAATTTGCAAGAATTGTAAGCAAATATGTGTTAGGGGAATCTGACATAACGAGAAACAAAACAAAAAAAACAAAAAAAAAATTGTTAGATAACAATTTTAATGTAAAGAAAGCATGAAGGTAATGGCATGTTCATCCAAGAAATCAATGTAAACAAAGAATTCCTAGCCTAGCAAAGTTGTCATGTTATTTGTCATCAACATAATTGCAAAGATAAAAAATAAAAAAAATAAAACATTTAAGCATATTTGATCATCCAAGCAATTATGAAAAGAAGTAAAGGAAAATCCCTTAGACATGTTCATCTAGAGAAAATCAAAATACTTAGACATGTTTGTTCAAACATTTAACAAAGTAAAAAAACTACTTAGACATGTTCATCTAAGTATTCAAGAGAAAGTTGTGTTTTAGCCTAGAAGTGTTCATTTAAGCATTCAAGAGAAAATTTGTGTATTAGCCTAGAAGTGTTCATCTAAGCATATCATGAAAGAAACAAACAATGACTTGTTAAACATTTATTCAAGCATGTGTGGAAAATTAAGAACATAATTAACTACTTTCCAGCATAGAGCATAAATTAAAAAGGGGAAGTGATCACTTAAAGGGCTAGGGAGAAAGCAAGGAAGTACTCAAATACAACCAAAGTAAGAACAATGGTTGCACAACAGCTTTTCTTTTCTGCTTTCTCGCTAGCTCTCCAGAGGGAATTCTTGGGGTCCAAAAAATGGAAGAGGTCTTCTCTATTTATAGGGGAAGGGATGACTTAGCTTTAAAGCTAAGTTATTAGCTTTCTTCTGAAGCTAAGGGAGGAGATAAACCTGTTTAAATGAGCTGGAACGGATTTGGTGTTGATCCCCATTTGAATTTTGAAAGGAAGTTGAAGATGATGCTGAACTTATGTTATCTTCTGTACCTGTTTCGTATTTTGGCTCTAACTTTCTGCTCAAAATTTCAATTGATTCAAAATTAGTTTTTTCTGAAAGGTAATTCAATTATCTACAGCTTTTCCAGAAATATAGAAAACCAAATTTCAACTTTTTCCAGGCTAAAAATGCGATTTAAGTTGCCACTGAAAATAGTAACGTTTTTTTAGCGTTTTTCTGTTTTTTGAAATTTCTCAAAGAATGTATCGGTTTTCCTATCCAACTTGTGTTTCAAAAAATTTATTCTGAAGCTAAGGGAGGGAATAAGCCTATTAGATAAGCTTGATCAGATTGGGTGTTGATCCTCATTTGAAATTTTGAAAGAAAATTGAAGATGATGCTGAATTTGTGTTATCTTCTGCACCTGTTTCGTGGTTGGTTTACCATTCAATTTGTGCAACCTGTTTACCATTCAATTTGTGCAACCTGAATTTGTAAACCATTCAATCTTCTACACCTGAATTTGTGCAACCTGTTTACCATTCAATTTCTTGGCCATACTTTATCATTACAACCCAAGAAATTGAATTGCACCTTGCTCCCAGCAAGTGATCGAAGAGGCCGGACAAGGCCTAGGTTTAGTTAAACACTTAGAAGGTTTTGTCAATGTGTTAATTTTCCCTAGGCTTGTGACTCGGGGAGCCGAACAAGGCCTAGGTCTAGTTTAACACTTAGAAAGTTTTGTCAATGTGTTAATTTTCCCTAGGCTTGTGGCCCGAGGAGTCGAACATTTAACACTTAGAAAGTTTTGCCAATGTGTTAATTTTCCCTAGGCTTGTGGCCCGAGGAGCCGAACAAGGCCTAGGTTCAGTTTAACACTTAGAAAGTTTTGCCAATGTGTTAATTTTCCCTAGGCTTGTGGCCCGAGGAGACGAACAAGACCTAGGTTCAGTTTAACACTTAGAAGGTTTTGCCAATGTGTTAATTTTCCCTAGGCTTGTGGCCCGAGGAGCTAAACAAGGCCTAGGTTCAGTTTAACACTTAGAAAGTTTTTCCAATGTGTTAATTTTCCCAAGGCTTGTGGCCTGAGGAGCCAAACAATACCTAGGTTCAATTTTACACTTAGAAGTTTTGCCAATGTGTTAATTTTCCCTAGGTTTGTGGCCCAAGGAGCCAAACAAGGCCTAGGTTCAGTTTAACATTTAGAAATTTTAGCTGTAATGATAACTACGTCAATACATCAATAAACAATAGTAAAGTAAGACAGACTTCCAACCTATACAAGAAAAGAAGATCTTATATTATTAATAAAAATAACAGCGTAGATTGTTTACATTCTAGGGGCGGGGGATTACTTTTTCATCTAAGTTTTCCAAGTAATAAGCCCCAATACCTGCTACAGACGTGATTCTATATGGCCCTTCCCAGTTAGGACCCAACTTACCCCACGCGGGATTCTTTGCTGTTCCCACTACCTTTCTTAATACCAGATCTCCTGGCATTAGTGGCCTCAATTTCACCCCTTGTCATATGTTTGTTTGAGCTTCTACTGATAATTGGCCATCTTCACGCTGACTACCTCTCTTCTTTCCTCAATAGTATCAAGATTATTGAGGAGCATGCAATGATTTCCTTGAACGCTATACTGTTCAGATTTCAAGGTTGGGAATCCTGACTCCAGAGGGATTACCGCTTCCATCCCGTATGTCATTGAGAAAGGCGTCTCACCAGTCGATCTACGGGTGGTAGTGCGATAGGTCCATAACACATGAGGCAACTCTTCTACCCATCTTCCTTTGGCATTATCTAGCCTCTTCTTCAATCTGTCCAAGATTACCTTGTTAATGGCCTCAACTTAACCATTTCCTTGAGGATAAGCCGGCGTCGAATACCCATTTCGTATTCCTAAATCTCCACAGTTTCTTCTGAAGGCTTTACTGTCAAATTGAAGGCCATTATCAGAAATCAATGTATGCGGGACTCCAAAACGAGTAACAATATTCTTCCAGATGAATCTCTTTGCATCTACATCTCTAATGTTGGCTAGTGGTTCAGCCTCTACCCACTTAGTAAAGTAATCTGTGTCGTTGAGGACCATCTTCGATTACCAACTGCCCGAGGAAAAGGTCCAACGATGTCCTAGCCCCACCAAGCAAATGGCCATGGGCTGGATAGCGGATTTAAAACTCCCCCTAGTTGATGAATGTTTAGCGTATACCTTTGACACTGGTCACATTCTTTTGCATAATCTTGGGAGGTTTTTTGCATATTTTGCCACTAATATCCCTGGGTTAGAGCCTGATGAGCTAAGGACCTTCCCCTAGTATGACTCCCACATATGCCTTCGTGTAATTCTTCTAATGTGTGCTCAACTGCTTCAGGATGTACACACAAAAGATACAGACCCAAATAAGAACGCTTGTATAACTTCTGCTCCTCGGAGAGCCAATAACGAGGAGCATTCCTGCACACCTTTACTGCCTCAGTCTTGTCTTCGGGCAATATACCCTGTTTTGAAAATGTCACAATAGGATCCATCCAACTCAGTAAAACCTAAATACTGTGAATACCGACTGCTAGCATGCTGGCAAGATTGGAGTTTATCATATCTTCTACCAACACTACCCGTGGAAGCTTCGATCCCAAGGATGTGGCAAGCATAGCCAACGAATTGGCGTGAGCATTCTGTCCTCTAGGGATTTGCTTCACCACAAAACTCTTAAACTTGTTTAAATCACACTTCACTCTAGTGAGGTATTTCTGCATCCTCTCATCCCTAGCTTCAAACTCCCCATTGACTTGCCCGATGACTAAACAGGAATCACAATATAATTTTACCACCTCTTCCCTCAACTGACTAACCATTAGAGCTCCTGCCAAAAAAGCCTCATACTCGGCCTCATTATTAGTGGCCGTAAAACCCAATCGTAATGATTTTTCCATGATCAACCTCTCGGGAGTAATCAACACCATCCCAACTCCTACTCCTATTCCATTAGACGCTCCATCTGTATAAACTTCCCATAGGGGAGCACTAGTGGGTAAGGCAAACATCACCGTTAAGATTGCCTCTTCTTTCCTGAGGTTTTCCTCGATGAACTCCGCCACAAAATCAGCAAGGACTTGTCCTTTGGTGGCTGTCCAGGGCATGTACTTGACATCATAAGCTCCAAGCCTTATTCCCCATTTTGCTACTTGGCCGGTATAATCTGACTCCCTTAGAAGAGCTTGTAAAGGAAGCTGGGTGAGCACTACTACCAAGTGAGCTTGAAAATAATGCAGAAGCTTTCTCATTGCATGCACAATAGCTAACACAGCCTTTTCCAAGGTAAGTAACACATTTCAACCTCTTGTAGAGATTTGCTAACGTAATACACAGGCATTTGGATTCCATCTGCATTCCGTACAAGGACAAGGCTGACAGCATAATCCGTGACTGCCAGATAGGCATACAACACCTCCTCCTTCTCAGGTCTAGAAAGTATCGGTGGATTAGATAAATATTGCTTTAGGTCTTCAAAGGCTAGAGCGCATTCCTCAGTCCACCGAAAATCTTTCCATTTATGCAAGAGCTGATAAAAAGGACGACACATGTCCGCAGATCGAGAGATGAATCTATTTAATGCAGCCGCCATACCCCGTCAACCTTTGCACCTCCTTGGGTTTCCGAGACGGATGTAAGCCAACGATGGCCTTAATCTGGTCGGGATTAACTTCGATTCTTCTATGCATTATCATATAACCAAGAAACTTGCCTGAACAGACCCCAAAAGAGCACTTAGAGGCATTCAGACGCAGCTTGTGCCTTCTCAAGATTGAAAATGTTTATTCCAAATTTATCAAATGATCTTCCACCCTCGTGCTCTTAATCACCATATCATCAATATAAGCTTCCATATTCCGCCCTAACTGTGACTCAAATATTCGAGTCACCATTCTCTGATAAATGGATCCCGCATTCTTAAGACCAAAAGGCATTACCCGATAATGATAATTGCCAGTGAGGGCACAGAATGTCATTTTCTCCTGATCAGATAATGCTAAAGGTATTTGATGATAACCTTGAAAAGCATCCAGGAAACTCATCCGAGGATGTCCCACAGTAGCATCTACCAGCTGATCGATTCTTGGAATGGGGAAGGGGTCATTTGGGCACACCTTGTTTAGATCAGTAAAATCTACACAAACTCTCCACTTCTCGTTCTTCTTTTTAACTACCATAGTATTGGCAAGCCACTCACGATAAAAGATCTCTTTAATAGCTCCGGCTTGTTTCAGCTTGTTTACCTCTACCCTTAGAGCCTTGGCATGATCTTGAGACACACACCGAGGAGGCTGTTTGCGAGGCATAGCCTCGAGATTGACATTTAATTGATGACAAATAAATTCAGAGTCAACTCCCGAAACGTCATACGTCGTCCAAGAAAAAACATCAATGTTGGCCTCCAAAAACTCTACCAACTTTATTTTTTCCGCCTCAGATAACTGGGATCCCACCTAGAAATACCTTTCCTCATCTTTACCTATTAGTACCCTCTCAAGGTCTTTAAATGAATCTCCACCCATCTTGGCATCATCTCCTTGGACAGGACTCTTTGATTGCTATAAAGTTTTCTAATCTTCCCCTACTTCCATACTCTCAGTTGTCTTAATGATCGCAAATACCAAACATTACCTAGCCATTGATTGACTGCCCAGTAACACTCCTACCCATCCACGGGTGGGATACTTGACCTTTACATGCAAAGTCGACGAAACCGCACCCATGGCATGAAGCCATGGCCTGGCTAAGATGGTCGTGTAAGGTGAATAGGCCTTTACAACTATGAAGTTAACCTGTACTTCCTCGTCCTCAACCTGCACGGGCAATCTAATCATTCCCTGAGGAATCACCGACTTTCCATTAAAGCCTACCAACGGTGAGTCATACTTTTCAAGGTCCTCTACTTTCAAATTTAAACCATTAAACAAATCAGAATACATAATCTCTACTCCACTTCCGTCATCAACTAGGACTCGTTTCACATCATACTCCCCGATCCGAATGGTAACTACTAAAGCATCGACATGCGGTTGGCATGTTCCCTCCTTGTCCTCTTCAGAGAAACCCAAAATAGGAACTGCCGACAACTTCGCCCTCTTAGCAATCTGATTACCCAATTCCGTGACCTCATCCCCAAGGCCACCCCGCATGGACATGATCTTGGAAGATGTCCCACGCTCTCCCCCAGGCTTTGCTAAAATAACGTTAATGGTGCCCAATCCTGGTCGAGGAATATTACCATGATGCGATCCATCCCCAAATTGTCCTCTCGGTTGACATAAAAAATGGTTAAGCTTCCCCGCTCTTGCCACCTGGTTCAAATGATCACGTAACATCCTACATTCCTCTATGGTATGTCCCTTATCCTGATGATAATGGCAGTGAAGGCTTTGATTTCTCAGGGATGCATCTCCACTCATTTTATTAGGCCATCTAAAATAAGGCTCATTCTGTATTTTCTCCAATATCTGATATACCAGCTCTTTGAACAATGAATTAATTAAAGGAGTTCCCATCGGCGATGGATGACCTGAGGGCTCTCTTCTGAGGTGATTGCCTTGATAACCCACTCCCCGAGGATCTTTTCTTTCCAGGAACATTTTTGTTTTACCTTTACCTTGAATCTGATCCTCCTCAACTCGTTTATATTTATCTATGCAATCCATGAGCTGGCGCATATTTAAGGCAGCTTTCATTACCAATGACTTTCGCAGACCATGTTTAGTAGGGAGCCCCACCTTAAAAGTCCTCATAGCCACATCTTCAATGTCGTCGTCAATCTCATTATAGGTTTCCCAGTACCTATCTGAGTAAGTTTTAAGAGTCTCTCCTTCCCGCATTGCCATAGATAACAACGAATCTAAAGGCTTAGGGACCCTGCTACACATTATGAAACGAGCCCTGAACGCTCTTGTCAGCTCCTCAAAAGATCCTAACGGGCCTTCCTCTAAAGATCCTAAAGAGCCTTCCTCTAAAGCATCAAACCAACGCATGGCTACTAGCCCAAGGCTAAAAGGAAATATTTTACACATCAAAGCTTCATTATTTAAATGAACTGCCATTTTCTAATTAAAATGGCTAACATGCTCCACGGGATCAGTCCTCTCGTTATAGATGGTAAAAGTAGGTTGAGAGAAACGATGAGGAGGCTTTGCTTTATTTATCCTTCTTATGAAAGGTGATTTAGAGATTTGCCTCAAGGCCTTACTCATTGCATCATTCCCCGTGCCTTGATATGACCATCCCCCTATTCGTTTACCCCTACCTTTCTTAAACTTGTCTAAAGAAGTAGAAACAGAATGGGATTCGCCAGGGGGAGATTTAGACCCATAATGATCATCCCAATCCTTCCCAACCTCCGAGCCATCACTAGATGAATAGGAAGGGCTCCTTCTCCTACTCTGCCTCTATTTCAACTTTCTGCACAAATGATCTATTTCTGATTGCATCTTCTGCAACTCTTCATCATGAGAAACATGATTCCCTGTGTGTGAACGACTTCTTCTTGCATGATCACTATGATATGACTCCACAACCACACTTGGGGTGCGCAGTCTATTACCTTCACACTGTATGCTTAAAGATTGGTTCTCCCTCTGTGAACCAACTGATTCTTCCCTATCTTGGCTTGCGCTCGCCATTTATCCTCAAGACAGAATTCCCTCCTTTATTGTTCCCACAGACGGTGGCAATTGTAAGGACCAAAAATCTCGCAAGGGGGCCTAAGCCCAATTCGAATACAATAATTCAAGGCTCAATACAAAAAATTTGTAGAGAGGGAACAACACAATAAAGGACGATTACATCCCGAGGATTACACTCACAATAACAGAGGAATGGAAATGCTTGTTCATAGGTTTTCTCGAGGAGGAATCCTTTACATTCAAATACCAATCTTCTTTCTATTTTCAGAGTCGTGTCCCCCTCTTTCTTCATCCTAGCCTCCTTCATCCCTATTTATAGTCCTTGCCTTTGTCATCCTAACCTTTCATCTCCCACCTAACCATTTTCTTTTGTTGACACTTGTACGTTTGCTTGTAGAAAGTGGTGGAAAGAAGCTGCCTAGCTGGTTAAGAATGCTATAAGCATATGGATAATAATTGTTGTATTGAGATTTAGTCAGCTAGTTAGTTAGTTACAATTCCAAGCATGTTAATCACATTTAGCACATGTTGGAATTATTAATGCGCATGGGGAATAATAGAACCAATAGGATGAGGTTATGTGGGCCAATGAGATTAGAGCTAGTCTACTATAAATACATGATTGTAATCCAACATTAGATATCAATTGAAGAATAAACTAACTTCTTAGTGCATTAGTGCATCTCTCTCTCTCTCTCTCTCTCTCTCTCTTAATCTCTCTCTTTCTCTATGGAGGGTAACTACCTTAAATTAAGTCCATTTTCCTACAATTCTCATCAATCCCCCTACAATTCATACTCATCCCCATTAGGAACCTCTAGGTTCCTAACATTTAGTATCAGAGCTATCAATCTTAATACGGACAAATGTGACCGAAGAGAACTTTGGAAAGAATTATGACAAATGGTGAACAAAGTTTCAGAGGATGTCAAGACTTTGTATGAATCTCACAATGCCGTTCTAGAGAAGATCAAGACCTTGGCTGAGTCTAACAAGGCTATGAATGAAAAGCTTTCAAGATTTCAAGAGGGTCTGGAGAACATGACGAAAGAGGAGTTACATGCTACCCTTGAAGTTCAATCGAAAGAACCAATAAAGAAGGTGATGATGATCTTCCAAGAACCAATTCTTGATGCACCAACGGAGGCTATCATTCAAGAGTCTATGATTCAAGAATTGACAATCCAAGTGTCGGTAATCCAAGTATCAGTAATCCAAGATACAAGCGCCAACAATTTTAATGATTCTAGAATCAAATGAGGTCTTAAGGATACAAGAACATCTCAAGGTTCAAAAAACCAATGAGACCTTGAAGATTGAAGAACCATTGAAGGCTCAAGAATTCGAGCAAAGTTTGAAGATCTACGAAGAAGAAATCTGCATGTGCACGAGACCGCTTGTCAAAGAGAAATGCATGAATATGGTGATCAAAATATCACTACGCTATTGGTCCATAGGAAGATCTCCTTTGATGAAGATGCTATTTCACAACACCTTGTGGGCAAGGTGTTTTCAGGGGGAGGGAAATGTTAGGAATGCTATAAGCATATGGATAATAATTGTTGTATTGAGATTTAGTTCCCAAGCATGTTAATCACATTTAGCACATGTTGGAATTATTAATGCACATGGGTTAGTTACAATTCTAAACATGTTAATCACATTTAGCACATGTTGGAATTATTAATGCACATGGGGAATAATAGAACCAATAGGATGAGGCCATGTGGGCCAATGAGATTAGAGCTAGTCTACTATAAATATATGATTGTAATCTAACATTAGATATCAATTGAAAAATAAACCAACTTTTTAGTGCATTAGTGCATCTCTCTCTCTCTCTCTCTCTCTCTCTCTCTCTTAATCTCTCTCTTAATCTCTCTCTTTCTCTATGGAGGGTGACTACCTCGAATTAAGTCAATTTCCCTACAATTCCCATTAATCCCCTTACAATTCATACCTGTCCCTATTAGGAACCTCTAGGTTCCTAACATGTGATGTGCACTGTTCAGGTCACCTCTACATCAATGCAGCTGATAAAGCTGGTGTTCCTTATTTAATTCGGCCAGGAAACTAGGTACAGAGTAATCAATGCGGAGTTCACAACTACCTACCCTCACCCCCAATATTTTCACTTTCTCTGCCATATATCACCAGTTTACCCTTTGTACTTCTCCATGCAATCACATCTTCACGTCCTCGAGTCCTCGGCTCTCATCCTAACTTAGATTTCCTTTGCTCTTTAATCTTCATACTCGGTCCTCAAGCTCCCACAAATATATATATATATATATATATATATATATATATATATATATATATATATATATATATATATAATTTTTTTTGTTTTTTTGTTTTTGTTTTTAGTTCTAAACAATATAGTATTTTGTTAAATATGTAAGGCATGTGCAAGAGTCAACTGATCTCCCTTCAAAACAAAAAAAAAAGTCAACTGATCTCTTGTGCGGTTGTATGTATATTTATTCCTTATTTTCTTGCATCATGTGTCCTAGAATGCTTCTGCTTTATACTATTAGAATCCAACCATATATAAATAATAATCATGTATAATAATGTTTTGAAACCTGGCATATGTATACGTTTGTTTACTTATCAAAAGAACTATAATAAAAAAAAAATTTTTAAAAAAGTATATGTTTGTTTGCTTGTTCTAACTTTGTTTTTCTCCAAATATAACCAAATATAATTGAAAATTTTATGAATGATAAAGGATCAGTTTCTTTTTCGCAATAAACGTCAGGATGTTATACAACATATATATGACAGGAACTCTGAATCATGGCAGCAAATTTTGTTGGTTTTTTTTTTTTTTTTTTTTGGGTTGCATATTTCCACTTTTTGACTCAACTTTTAATAAAGAACAACGTTTCTCTCCAAACTAATTTGGAAAAAAACCCTACAAACTCATCATATATATATTTATATATTGAGTGTGAATTTTGAAAATCTAACCGTTAGATTGTATGTTCTTATTACATCCTTAATGCTTACAAAATTTCAAGAAAATTAAAAATCAATTGCTATGTCATCAAACAAATGTTATAATTTCAAGTTTTAGTAATTTAAAGTTGTATATAAAAAATAAGTTAATTGATCAAATAGTAAATAATATCCGATTTGAACGAAATTTAATATGCATGTTAAAAACATAATGAACATGAAATTCAATGGTTAGATTTTCCAAATTCACTCCCAAAAAAGAAATATATGAGAAGTTTGAAGAATTTTTCTCCAAACTAGTTTGAAGAAAAACCTTACAAACTCATCATATATATTTTATATTGAGTGTGAATTTTGAAAATCTAACCATTAGATTGCATGTTCTTATTACATCCTTAATGCTTACAAAATTTCAAGAAAATCAAAGATCAATTGCTATGTCATCAAATAAATGTTATAATTTCAAGTTTTTGTAATTTCAAGTTGTATATAAAAAATAAGTTAATTGGTCAAATAGTAAATAATATCCGATTTGAACGAAATTTGATATGCATGTTAAGAACATAAGGAACATGAAATTTAATGGTTAGATTTTCAAAATTCACACCCAAAAAAGAAATATATGAGAAGTTTGAAGAAATTTTCTCCAAACTAGTTTAGAGAAAAACCCTACAAACTCATCATATATATTTATATTGAGTGTGAATTTTGAAAATCTAACCATTAGATTGCATGTTCTTATTACATCCTTAATGCTTACAAAATTTCAAGAAAATCAAAGATCAATTGCTATGTCATCAAATAAATATTATAATTTCAAGTTTTTGTAATTTCAAGTTGTATATAAAAAATAAGTTAATTGGTCAAATAGTAAATAATATCCGATTTGAACGAAATTTGATATGCATGTTAAGAACATAAGGAACATGAAATTCAATGGTTAGATTTTCAAAATTCACACCCAAAAAAGAAATATATGAGAAGTTTGAAGAAATTTTCTCCAAACTAGTTTGGAGAAAAACCCTACAAACTCATCATATATATTTATATTGAGTGTGAATTTTGAAAATCTAACCGTTAGATTGCATGTTCTTATTACATCCTTAATGCTTACGAAATTTCAAGAAAATCAAAGATCAATTGCTATGTCATCAAATAAACTAACTTTTAAAAAGTAGATTTTTTTTTTCCTCACCTTTTAATATATAAGCTATCTAAAGTACAGTGCCAAACACACTGTGATTCCTCGGTTTAAAATGTAATAAACTTTAATTCACATTTATTTAATAATTAAGCTCACTCGACTTCAAAAAAAAAAGGAAAAAAGATCACAAAAATAATAAAATATGAATTTTCACTTACCATCTTAATTCATCTGAAAGCTCAAATTTATAAAAAAAAAAATCTTAATTCATCTGAATAATAACATAATATGATATGTAAATAATTTGTGATAGTAAAATTAGTAAGCAATAGATATTATAGGTATATGATTTAGTTGAAGCATCTATATTATACTCTTTTTAACTTTTAAGGAGTTTCATGCCACCACCACAGGAGAATATTCCACACAAATCTCAACCATTGCCAATGGTTTCACAATTCGGTAGCATGCGGCCCCTAGGATATAACAATCTAACCACATACAATATAGCTCCATATATATATGAGTCTGAACTACTTCATAGAGCAAAAGCTAGCTCCACTAAAGAAAAATATTTCTTTGCCCACAAAATAATCTCTATAAAAATACTACTCTATACATGTATTCTCATCTATATATCATGTTTGTGTATATACACTTTTGTGATACACATCTCAAGATTTGTAAGGCTCCTTTATGTAGATATAAATCGAATACACGTAACTTATTATAAAATTAATCATAACATAATGAAGAAATAAGTTACAAAGACCATAGAATTGATGATATATATATATATATATATATATATATATATATATATTGTAACAACAAAATCATGAACATTTAAAAAAAAAATACACCAACAATATCCCACTCATATTAATTATACGGTAAAATATTATTTTGATCTTTAATTTTATCAAAAGTTTTTTTTTCATCCTTAAACTTTAAAATTTTATTTTTTAATCCCAAAAATTTGTAAAGGATTTTTTCAATAGCTTAAAGACAAAATTTGAGATGAAAAAAGAACCTTTTTTCCAACAGTTTAGAGATTTAAGGTTTAAAGATATAAAGTAAAACATTTTCAATAGTTTAAAGATGAAAAATGAACTTTTTAAAGTTTAAGAACGAAAAATAAACTTTTGGTAAAATTTAATGACCAAAATAATATTTTAACCTTAATCATAAAAATGTAAGAACAATATATTGGGTAAAGAAAGATCATTACGCCTCATCAAGGTGTGCTTAGCAATGATATCTACTCCAAAAATGACACAATCAATAAGAAAACTATAATTTACAAAAGAGAATAACCAAAAATTGCATTAAATATATTTCTAAGTAAAAACATCTTGCCTCTTATCAGAAAGTTGATATAAAACCATTTAAAAATGGTAGAAAATCATTACCTCACACAAAAATAATCTTTTGAACAAAAATTAATATCAATGTAATAGTCGATGACATAAAGTAATTTTTAAAAATTGAGGTCTCAATTTAGAAATGATCTTAAACTTAGAGGGCATAAAGTGTCTTTTAGCCAAATTGTTTGCGTTTTCATAATGTACTTGAAAATGTACACTATTTTTTGGACCAGGGTTTTGCCCCTATGCCTTCTTTCCCCTCCTCCTCTTAAACTCTTTTACACCACTGCACCACCACTTTCTTTATCCTTCTTCATGCTGTCATCACCACCTATGATCCCTCCCTCCACATTGCCACCATCACCATTACCTCTACCATTATAACCTCCCTCACCCCCTCTCATTCCTTCATAATGCTGCTATTACCACCTACTATTAGGCTCTCACCTTCATTCCTTTCTACACTAACACAACTACCGCCTTTCTTCCCCCTTCGTATCATAATTACTGTCTCACGCTTATATGTATAGAAGGTATCTCATGAGACAGTCTCATAAGACCTCTTTCTCACATGTTTAAGATTCATACATGTTATAAAAGAAAAGTCTCATAAGATGGTTTTTTTTATATAAGTGGATGATTATGTATATCCGATACACAAAATCCTCTCTCGTAGTAGTCTGCTGGATGTACTGCATAATTTCTCGAATTCTATTCACAATGTTGATGGGGAAAGTCTTATATTTGTTGTTAGTGGCCTAGTGGACGGCCTAGTGGGCGAGTAAGAACTGTAAAGCAAACCTTTTGTTTTTTCCTTCGATATATCCATAGTTTTTTTATAGTTCTATACACAGCCTAGTCCATCTAAGCAAGCCCAGTTTAAAAGAGAGTGATCCATTCCGAAGAGCCCAACAATACAAAGCATGATATGGATATTCACACATATCTTGATTCCTGAACCGTGAGCCAGAAAAGTTGGACAAAAGAAATGGAAACTACGTTGGACAAAAGAAATGGAAACTGAAAACTAAATACCGCTTATTGTTGAAAACAAAAAATATTGTAGAAAAATAATTTTTAAATATATGAATAATGTCATGAGACTTAGTTTTAAAGAAAAATTTGTTAAAATTCGTACTTATGGGTCTCGTGAACAGTGCACGGGACCCACACAAAAATGCAGCCGCCAACACAAACACAAACGCGTTTATATCCAAACTAACGCATAGATTAATTTCAAATGACCATATTCAATTTTGTTTTGAAACAGGTTGACCTTATTTTGACACGAACCAGTTTAATCAATATGAATAAATGTCATTTTTATTCAACAAAAATTTGAATTGTACGTTTAGAATAACATTTTTAACTTGTATCACATTGTTTAAGTTTGTTTGTTCCCCCTCCCCCCACCCCCCCTCTTTCTGAATCACTTTGTTTACACATGTATGAGAAATAAGCAATTGATCATGCATCTAACGTGTATCTTGCTTGTTAGTCAATAGGAAAAGTTAAGAGTGTCCTACCGTGATAAGAGAGGGAGAAAAAGAATAGGAAAGAGAAATAGATGCCCAACAGTTGGGATAGGTTGTAATTAATTACATACAATCCACCTATGCCCACAAACAACACTTTCACTTGGTGCTTTTTATAGGCACTACACCTGTAAACCAAGATAAAGTTTTATAGAGCATATATGGAGTTATTTCCCACAATAAAAAGGGCCTAGGAAATAACTTCATAATCTTGGCTCATGCCCATTAGCGTTTTTAATGAAATTGTGTGTATAGTTATGATTCATCTGGATTTCCTGCTCCCACAAGTTCAAATCCTACAAGTAAGGAGTTATTATAGTAATGTCTAAGTAGAATACGCCAACTTAGGTCGCTCTCTACCCATTTTTTATTGTCAAACAAATATATATATATATATATAGGTAAATATGTTACATGAATTTATTTGTAGAGTATAAGGTGGACTAAAGAGAATACTTCAAAAGATTTAGACTCATGAAGAAGGGAATTATGGCCAAATGCAATCCAATTTAAGCATGGTCATTAGTTTTCAATTCGAAAGTTTTTATTACACTGATTTGATTGGACTTTGGCTATTATGACACAACCACCATCAATAATAAACAAAAATTGACAAAGAGTTCCCATCACACACATTTAACAAGCGTGGGAGATACTTTGTAAAAGAAAATACTAGTGCACACTTGTTATTACACACTCTTTACACTGAAAGGCTATACGACCTTAATTCTTCAATTAAACCCATCAAATCAGAATAGGACGATCCCCCTTCTTCAATAGCCCTCCTTGCCTTCTTACCGAGTGCCTTGGCTCTGCCTCTCATTTTCTCTGCTTCTTCACCCACCATAATTCGCCTCACTGCCTTCTCTATCGCTTCCCACTTGATACCATCTCCCACCAAAACCCTTGACCATTGTTGAGCACAAACATCAACCCCAATTTTCAATATTTGAGTTACTAACTTTTCATTGTAAAACTGCTCAGCACCCATAGGCCATGTGACCATGGGTACCCCTGCAGTCACTCCTTCCAAGGTCGAGTTCCATCCACAATGAGTCACAAATCCTCCAACTGCTTCATGCTCGAGGATCAACACTTGGGGTGCCCAACCTCTTATGATTAGTCCCTTACCTTCCATTCTTTTCTCAAATCCTTTAGGTAACCAATCTTCTTCTTCTTTCTCAGTTTTGGCTTTCCTCACAACCCAAATGAATTGTTGTCCAGATCCCTCAAGACCCATTGCAATGTCCATGAGCTGAGAGTCACTAAAGCGTGCTATACTTCCAAAACAAATATAAACAACTGAATTGGTTTTCTTTGTGGCAAGCCACTTTAAACACTCATGTTCATCAATGGAGGCTTCCTTTCCCCTATGGGCTTTATCTTCAGCACCCCTGTTGCATAGTGAGACTGGACCTATATGCCATGCCTTTCTTCCCATAACATTCTTGTAATGCTCTGCATAAGCTGGCTCGAGCTCATAGAAGCTGTTAACAACTACCCCATAGCTCCTCAACTCTGATTCCATAACTTCTTGCAACAACTTGGAAAAGTCTGTTTCAACTTCATGCTTAATGAAGTCAGGAAGTTGCATCCTTGTCAACTTTATATCCCCCGGAAAATTCGGAAGGACAAAAGGTTCAGAATCAGAAAAAACTTTCTTGTGAGGTTCATATAGTCTCAAACTATGGTCTACAGACAGAGAAAAAAAACTGATCCCATGGAAAACAAGCCTTGGAATACCAAATTTAGCTGCAACATCAGTTGCCCAAGGAAAGAACATGTCGGCAACAAGGCAACTAGGTTGGAAATCTTGTAGTAGTTGCTCAAGTGGTTGTTGAAGCATCTTAGTGGCTTTGAGAAAATTGTGAGCCATTTCTGGGGAATTGAGTGAGTCAATATTCTCACATCCTTCGGGCAAACCATCCTCTACAGCAGGGAACTTGATGATTTGGATATCAATGTTGATGCCGCTAGTTTTGGAGAATAAAGGCACGTTGCGAGGAGTAGTGACAATCGTTGCCTTCAAACCTCTCGTTGTGAATAGCTTGGCCATGTCCATGGTCGGTATCAGATGGCCATGGCCCATGAAAGGGAAGAAGAATATATGAAGCTGACGATTTTTGCTACCCATAACTTAAAACCCTGAACAGCGTAAATAGAGAGGTTAAGGCTAGGCTATATTTTTCAGTGTTGGTATGAGAACTTTGTTAGATATGAATATGGTGTAGTGTATACCAGCCCACACAAGGACTTGAGAAGTAAAATATTTTTCCTCATGGTGCTGAAGGCAACGCAATGATTCTCACCACAAGTTCTTGCGCACTTCTAACCACATAAACTCGTTTGTCCCTTAACTTCTTGTCCATAATTGACTGGAGGAAAAAAATTACAAACCGACGTAATAATAAATATAATAAATGTATTTTCAAAATATATATATATAAATATAATAAATGCAATTAGTACTACTTAGTAATAAATAAAGAGTGATACTAAGAATACTATAAATTTAAAATATAGATCATTCAAACAAATTTGTAACTAATTACTGAAAAGTAATTCAAACATTCATTTATTATGTTTTGATATTCTTTAATTATGTTTTTTATTACATCAATTTGTAAAAGTTATGCAATAAAATTTGTAGTATCTCTAATAATTTCATTGTCAAGTCAAATGGCATGTAATATATTGTTTAGGAGTAATTCTTAGGTACTCCCGGAGCACGGAGAATGGTGCTCCCTCCTCTCACATTCATGGTGGGGTCCGCTCATTAAATTTATGGTGGGGTCTACCATGAATGTGAGAGGAAAGAGCATCATTTCACTATACTCCGGAACTACCTAAGAATTTTTCATTGTTTAGTAGCTTTTGCATTTTTCTAAATATATATTAAATTACTTTCTTTATGGTTGATGACAGATCAATTTTTAAAAACTATGAAGTAAATTTTGTAATATATTTAGCATCACTTAAGTAAAAGGAGCTGACTGGCTGCAAAACTAACCGTTTCTATGAGAGGAAAGTATGCTTCCCATAAATTTTTTTAATTTATTCTTTTCTGTTCCCCCCCCCCCCCCCCCCCCCCCCCCCCCCCCCCCCCCCCCCCTCTTTTCAGTTTGTTCCACCTGATTTTTTTTTTTTTTTAATAATCAGTTTAGTCCCCCTGATTACTCAAACACAAAAGCATACAGATATCAAAATAATGCATCTGGATTAATATGAATCAGACACTTGGATGCCAGTGCTTATCACATTCTCAATACACCATATCTGGTATCTTCTGCGGGACATTTCAAGGAAGCAGAGATGCAGAGACCTATGATTTTTCTAGTGTCAGCTGGATCAATAATCCCAGAGCCTTGCTGTAGAGTTATAAGAACTTCCTTCTTTCTCATTTGCCTCCACAACCTTCGCCTTGAATCTTTCTTCTTCTTTCTTATTGTTCCACTGCATTACATCATGCAAAGTGCATGTAAAGACAAATAAGAAGACCCTGACTTGGTATATGGAGAAATATGATTAGTCATCTTTTCCTTAGAAACAAAAAGAAGCTTCTACCTGAATCCCTTGCTTTTCTTGTTGCCTTTTTCTATTTGATCTAGCACACCAGCAGCCTGATATTCAAAGCCAAAATGATATGTAATTGACAAATCATAAAGAGGCAGATCTTTATGCTTTATCTCATTGACATCTCAGTCATATGCATGAATGTGATGAGTGAAAAGCTACCTGGGCACCACCCTGACTATAAGCACGACTACACATTGCAAAATTTCCAGCACCGAAGCTTCCACCAACGATTATAGTAACTTTGGGAACCTAATTCATTGATTGGGAAAGGTGCAGAGGTTGATCCTTTTGTTTCATATGTTTCTTCTGTTCTTCTAATTGTTTTTATTTTTTCATAAGATGTTCTTTTTCTAGTTTTACATAAAAGAACCATACTAGTAGATTTTTTTCAAGCTATAAAGTTAATATGATGTAATACAAATAAGGAACTGAATACCAACCCTGAAGACACATTCATACAGTGATACAGGGGCTTGGTATATCTCAGAAGTTAATAATCAAAATAAAATTGAGTATGAGAGACACAAACCTTTGCACAAGAAACTGCCATAACCATTTTCGCCCCAGATTTTGTAATTCCATTTGCCTCAGATCTTGAGCCAACCTATTAAATACATGTTAAACATTAAGGTTCCATGCTTTTGCTAACTTTAATGGAATAAATTTAATGACCATGGCAGTTTAAACCAAAAGGAATTCCAACCATAACTAATCTTCACAACTGAAACTCTGAATTAGAAAATATGTAAGCTCACTCAACTTATCATCCATAAAAAATTGATATAAGAAAAAAACCTAATTTATCAAGAACCAATATTTTGAGACTTCAAAGTCTACAAATATCCATGCAATAAATTTTGAACAAAAGTGTTAGAAATACTGAATTCCATAGTATTGTATTTCTCACTGAAAGAATATACATGAGTGCCTTTATATAGGAGGCATATGAGTGCAGTACGAGTAAATATGAGTGTAGTACAAGTAAGAGTGCTATACAAGTAAACTAGTTGGGCCTAAAGCCCACAACATTATACATGTTAACAGCCCCCCTCAAACTCAAGGTGGATGTGAGACCAACTTGAGGTTGTCAACCAAAGTACGAAGGCGTCCCTTAGGATGTGACTTGGTGAAAATATCTGCAAGTTGATCTGTAGAGGAGACTGAGATTAGCTTGAAAGCACCATGGACAAGATGATAACGGATAAAATGACAATCGATCTCGATGTGTTTAGTCCGTTCATGGAAGACATCATTGTGAGGAATATAAATGGCACTCTTGTTGTCACAATAAAGAGGAGTAGCAGAGGATGTAGACACACCTAAGTCTTTGAGAAGCCATCGTAGCCAAAAAGCTCAGATGTGGTATCAGCAAGGGCACGATATTCTGCTTCAGTACTAGAACGGGCCACATGAGTTTGTTTCTTGCTTCACCAAGAAATTAGAGAAGAACCAAGAAGAAAGCAATAACCAGTGGTGGACCTGCGATCAGTGGGATCTCCTGCCCAATCGGCATCAAAAAATGCATGGAGAACAAGAGGAGACTGAGCAGAGTAGAAAAGACCATGGAAGAGAGTGCCCTTTAGGTACTGAAGAATGTGCAGAACAGCAACATAGTGAGTCGATCGTGGAGCAGACAGATACTGGCTCACCTGGTGAACAGCATAGGAAATGTCTGGACGACTAATAGTAAGATAAACTAGGCTGCCAACTAAGCGTCTGTAAAGAGAGGGATTAGACAATGGTTTCCCCCTTGAAGGAGTCAGATGCGCATTAAGCTCGACTAGAGTGTCAACAGTCTTACTATCAGTGAGTCCAGCTCTAGACAAGAGTTCAGAGGCATACTTGGCTTGAGTAATGTAAAGTTCATCTGTAGAATGAGTGATTTCAAGACCCAAGAAGTAGCTGAGATGTCCAAGATCTTTCATCTCAAACTGCTGACTGAGAAAATCCTTGAGTTCTTGAATGCCACTAAGGTCATCACCAGTTATGATCATATCATCCACATATAAGAGAAGTAAAATAGTGCCTTTGTCAGTGCGACGAAGAAATAAGGCAGAATCATAATGACTGGCCATGTAACCCAAACGAGAGATGGTAGAGCTGAATTTGGCAAACCAAGCATGTGGAGCTTGTTTAAGGCCATAAAGTGCACGTCGAAGGTGACAAACCTTGTTTGATTCAATAGAGAGACTAGGAGGAGGTTGCATATAAACTTCTTCACTTAAATCCCCATTAAGGAATGCATTTTTGACATCCATCTGGAAAAGATCCCATTTACTGGCAGCAGCAACAGCTAAGAGAGCACGAACAGAAGAGATACAAGCAACCGGAGCAAAGGTCTCTTCATAATCAATCTCATACTCTTGTGTAAAACCTTTTGCAACAAGGCGAGCTTTGTAGCACTCAATGGACCCATCAGAGCCAATCTTAATCTTGTAGATCCACTTACAACCAACCACAGATTTCCCAGAGAGGGAGAGTGACCAAGTCCCAAGTATGGTTTTTAGATAATGCATCAAGTTCCTCTTTCATTGCAATCTGCCATAAAGGGTCAGTGGAAGCCTCACGATGACTGTGAGGTTTTCACGAAAAGGTAGATCGGAGAAAGACGATCTTCGTGGTACCTTCGGAAAATTTTTCGGAGCAATATTCACGGCAGTGCCGAAAAAGGCAGTGGTCTTTGCAGTGTTCGAACTCCTCAACGGCGGCTGCTACAGGTCCGGAACCTGAGGACGATGTCTGGAAGACTCGAAGGTTCAACGGCGAAAGGCTGTGGCAGTTGTTGTGACAACGGAAACAATATTGAGAATGGAGTTACACCAATAAAAACAAGACTGCTAAGAAAAGGTCAGAGCAGTTACTCTGATACCATGTTAGAAATACTAAATTCAATAGTATTGTATTTCTCACTGAAAGAATATACATGAGTGCTTTTATATAGGAGGCATATGAGTGCAGTACGAGTAAATATGAGTGTAGTACAAGTAAGAGTGCTATACAAGTAAACTAGTTAGGCCTAAAGCCCACAACATTATACATGTTAACAAAAAAGAAAGCTTTCATTGAGCTAAAACCATGTATAACTTCCACTATCTTAATCAACAGAAGAGACTGCCATTACTTAGATTTGAGGTCTAGGGTATGGCTTCAAAACCTTGTTCTGATCTGTGTGACTCAGTCCATTTTTAATTCCTAGTCCTACATTTTTTACTTTAAAATTGAATTTCTATTGGTACTTTCAAAATTAGTTTAAACTCAAATCCATCAAGCATAAGTTCACTTTACCCTTTATTGCCTAGCATACCCTTTATTGCCTAGCATATCACAGATTACATACGTTCCCCCCTTTTCAATCTGTTTTCTTTGCAAATGTTATGACACAAAGATGTTAGAAAGCTTTATTAACGGTGAGGGGCATACCATAAATCCAGTGATGTTCGGAAGGAAGATACCAAAGGAATGTTTGGTTGGGAAATTTAAAGGGGCCTTTTATATC
Source organism: Castanea sativa (assembly GCF_040712315.1). Classification (NCBI taxonomy): domain Eukaryota; kingdom Viridiplantae; phylum Streptophyta; class Magnoliopsida; order Fagales; family Fagaceae; genus Castanea; species Castanea sativa. The sequence continues at coordinate 30,781,446 of NC_134019.1, read as the reverse complement.
TAAATATCACTTGAATAATATTTAGTTTATTTTTTATTATATTTTTTATTTCAAATTAATTACTAATTCCTACTTATTAATATGGATAATTCACCCAAAGTGAGCTAATGAAACTTACTATATAGGTTTTACAAACTAGCATATCATCGAAAAAAAATTTTAAAAAAAAAAAAAAAAGTTATTCAGACATTCATTTATTATACTGTTTAATTGACACTTATTATATTACTATCACATCAGTTTGAAAGATTTTTGTCGTAAAATTTGTATTAGCTTTAATATTTTTCATTTACTTAATGGAGATTAGGTTGCATTTCTATTAATTCTTATTTTTTTTTGTGGAGAAAATACTAAACTTACTATAAATTTTACTACAAAAAGCTTACAAACTGATATGGCAATGAGATGACACTTCAACAAAAGAATAAATGAGTATTGAATTATTTCATATGATTTGTGACATGTCAATTTATAAGGCTTATATAATAAAATTTGTAATATACTAATATAACTCTAATATTTTAGGCCTTAAGAAAAAAAAATGTACATTTAACTCACATTTTTCTTTAATTAAAATTTAAAAAAAAAAAAAAAAAAAAAAAAACTTACTACCCTCATATTTGGGGGCCTTAGGCCTTGGCCTAAATGACCTAGGCATACGGCTAGCCCTGGATTTCGTGAACCCCAACAACTTGCTCTTCTCACCAATACTCTAAGCATTTGTGTGTGTGTGTGTGTGTGTGGGTCACTACTACTGCTAGATTTGTATATTGTACAAGAAGGATTTGATCTGTCATCATCCTTTGAACGATCTTTAAAAGATTTCGTGTGTGTGTGTGTGTGTGTGTGTGTGTGTGTGTGTGTGTGTGTGTGTTGTTGTTGGTGTTGTTGTCATAAGCTCAGTAGCTCACAACTATAAGTGAGAATAGAGATAAATTCAATTTGTTAATTGTTTTGAGTAATGCTATGGAGACACTCCAACTCACACCTAAATTCACTGTATCAACTTTTGGTTGAATTTTAACACTTTCACATGCATCTACCACATGTGAAAATTTGATATTATTTAAGAGAACCATACTAATTCAATTCCATTCTTTCATAGTGTTTTTGTCACTACACAATGCTCTATGGAGGTATCGGTTAAATGACATCTAAGCCTATCACATATGTTTAGTCCCACAAAAATCATACATATCTAATTTTAGCTTAAATCAGAAGGAATATTATTAGTAATGAATACCCTATTAAAAGATTCCCAATGTCATCCAAGAAATTAGAGATATTCACTAATTTCAATCAAAACATTAGCAACATTAGGCTTCAATATTGGCAAAACAAAACAGAGAGCAAATAAGGAGGGAAAAAAAAGGACCAGAAACAAGACATTGAAGATTGGAGAACATATAGTTTGTTCAAGAATATTCCTCACCGGCTGAACTGAACTGTTCAATGAATTAAAGTAAATTAGCCCAAAGCAATTACAAACGGTTTCGAAACTTCACAATTTACCTACTTTGGCAGCATATGGTCTAGGACTTTACTTCTTACCAAATTTCCCACAGATAATAAGAAACCTTCACATTAAATATTGTCCAACGACGAATTAAAAAGATTTCTCTTTTACTCCATGAAATTCTGATTTAAAAGATTTCCATCTTAATAATCAACACATGTCAATTTTTTTCTTTATTTATGTTTTTGTGTTTTGCTAACTATCCTAGTTATAATCTGGACTATTTTTACAGCGAAACTCCTTCAAACTCTCCTTTTTCATTGGAAGGCAAACAACTAAGTATTTGTGTAGATTAAAAGAACAACATTAGTCATATATCATGAAATTATTAAGAATCAGGAAGCACCAAAAATTTATAGAATACATAGTAAAGAAGAAGAAGAAAAGAAAATTAAACAAGGAAAAAAAAAAAAAAAGCATGCTTCCCACCAACCAAGCAATCACCAGCCCGTGTAAGCCTCACAGCCACAACTGATGCTGAGGAAATGCACAGCAAAAAGAAGAGAATCTCTTTCCAAATCCGTAGTACCAAACCAATGTGGATGAAAGCTTGATGTCACAATCTCATAAAATTGTCCACAAGGTCCGCATGGTTTGATTCTCTATGACCCAATTCTCATGAAGCTAGATGGGTCCTCCTTTGGAGCATAAGAACACTCCATCTTAAGCTGAACCAATGGTCATAAGTCATAAAAACTATTCTGATACCCTTTTCCAGCAAAAGCCAGATTGCTGGTTTTAGTTTTTGTAACAATGATTCTGTCGAATATTTATTTTCCCTCTCAATTAGAGGAAACCCATTTGCGCAAGACCAAATGTGATCATTACTACTTTGAAAAAAATACAGTAATAAATAAATAGTGATGCAAATGCTATAAGTTTTACAACATATAGCTTCCAAACTAATTTGCCATCAATCACTAAAAAGTAATTCAAATATTCATTTATTATGTTTTGAGATCCCCCAATTACATTCATTGTTACGTCAATTTGTAAAGGTTATGAAATAAAATTTATAATATCTTTACCATTTTCTACAAATAAATAAGTGATACTATGAATACTACAAGTTTTACTATGTAATCTTTTCAAACGTATGTGTCACCAATCACCAAAATAAAAAATAATAATTTATTATGTTGTTGATATCAAGTATCAACCAGTTCTAAAAAAAAAATAAGTATCAGCCAGTCAAGTCCACTGTCAAGTCAATTTGTATACATTATGTAACAAATTTAGTAGTAGGTTTAGCATTTTTCTAAGTAAATATTAAATTACTTTTTTATGGTTAATGACACATCAATTTATAAGATTTATGGAGTAAATTTTGTATACCTTTAGCATCAATCAAATAAAAGGAGCTGACTAACTTATGTGTCATAATCACCAAAATAAAAAATAATCATTTATTAAGTTGTTGATATCAAGTATCAACCGGTTCTTCTCAAAAAAAAAAATAGGTATCAGCCAGTCAAGTCCACTGTCAAGTCAATTTGTATACATTATGTAACAAATTTTGTAGTAGGTTTAGCATTTTTCTAAGTAAATATTAAATTACTTTTTTATGGTTAATGACACATCAATTTATAAGATTTATGGAGTAAATTTTGTATACCTTTAGCATCAATCAAATAAAAGGAGCTGACTGGCTGCAAAACTAACCGTTTCAATGAGAGGAAAGTATGCTTCCCGTAATTTTTTTCTATTCATTCTCTGCTTTTTTCCCCCTCCCCCTTTTCAGTTTATTCCCCCCTGTTTACTTTACAGAAAAGCATACAAGATTAAAAAAATAATGCATCAGGATGTGCATCAGACACTAGGATGCCAGTGCTTTCCTTGATACAAAATCATATCCCATCACATTCTAAATACACCATATTTGGTATCTTCTGCAGGACGATTCATGGAAGCAGAGATGCAGAGACCTATGATTTTTCTTGTGTCAGCTGGATCAATAATGCCATCATCCCAGAGCCTTGCTGTGGAGTAATAAGAACTTCCTTCTTTCTCATATGCCTCCACAACCTTTGCCTTGAATCTTTCCTCTTCTTCCTTGTTCCACTGCATTACATCATGCAAAGCGTTCATTAGGACAAATAAGAAGACCCTGAATTTGGTTTAGGGAGAAATATGATAAGTCATCTTTCCTTAGAGACAAAAAGAAGCTTCTACCTGAATCCCTTGCTTTTTCTTGTTGCTTTTTTCTATTTGAGCTAGCACACCAGCAGCCTGATATTCAAAGACAAAATGATATGTAATTGACAAATCAAAAAGAGGCAGATCTTTATGCTTTATCACGTTGACATCTCAGTCATAAGCATGAATGTGTTGAGTGAAGAGCTACCTGGGCACCACCCATCACGGATATTTTGGCATTTGGCCAAAGAAACATGAAGTTCGGACTATAAGCACGGCCACACATTGCATAATTTCCAGCACCGAAGCTTCCACCAACGATTATAGTAACTTTGGGAACCTATATCAATTGATTGGAAAAGGTGCAGAGGTAAATCTTTTTTGTTTCATACATTTCTTTTGTTCTTTTTCTAGTTTTTTTTTTTTTTTTGATAAGCTGTTTTTTTTCTAGTTATACACAAAAGAACCACGCTAATAGATTATTTTCAAGTTATAAAGTCAATACTCAATATTATGTTATACAAGTAAGGAGCTGAACAACAACCCTGAAGGCACATTCATACAGCAATAGGCTTGATATATCTTAAAATTTACTCAATAATCAAAATGAAATTAATATTAAGTATGAGAGACACCAACCTTCGCACATGAAACTGCCATAACCATTTTTGCTCCAGATTTTGCTATTCCATTTGCCTCGGATCTTGAGCCAACCTATTAAATGAATATTAAACATTAAGGTTCCATGCTTTTACCAACTTTAATGGACCTCCCATTTCTATGAATGTTATACTATACCTCAAAGTGGATTGAAAAAAACATAGAGCTTACCAAATCCAGCTCCTTAAGTAAAACTATTTTGCCCACAGACAGACAGACAAACGGATAGTTTTATGGAAGAGCAATGGACGACATAAAACAATTGACTGTCATTCATCTAACAAGAAATGCTAGAGGAGGGGGGCAGATTCTAATGGCCACAGCAGTTTAAACCAAAAGGAATTCCAACCATAACTAATCTTCACAACTGAAACTCTGAATTAGGAAATATGTAAGGTCACTCAACTAATCATTAAAAAATTTTGATACAAGGAAAAAAACAACTTATCAAGAACCAATATTCTGAGAGTCCACAAATAACCATGCAATAAATTTCGAACAAAAGGGAAGCTTTAATTGAGCTAAACTGTGTACAACTTCCTCTCTCTTAATCAACAGAAAAGACTGCCATTACTAAGATTAGAGGTCTAGGGTAAGGCTTTCAAATCCTTGTTCTGATCCGTGTGACTCAGTCCATTTTTATTTCCTAGTCCAACATTTTTACTTTAAAACTGAATTTCTATTGGTACTTTCTAAATTCATTTAAACTCGAATACGTCAAGAATAAGTTCACTTTAAATTGCCAAGCATATCACAGATTACATATGTTCCCCCCATTTCAATCTGTTTTATTTGCAAATGTAATTACAAAGAGATGTTAGAAAGCTTTAAGAACAGTGAGATGGCATACCATAAATCCAGTGATATTCTGAAGGAAGACCAAAGGAATGTTTCGTTGAGTGCACAGTTCAATGAAATGGGCCCCTTTTAGAGCAGATTCATTAAATAATATCCCATTGTTTCCAATTATTCCAACTGGCTGTCCAAAAATTCTAGCAAATCCTGTTACAAGAGTCTGCATTGACACAATTGGGATTACAAAATTAATAAATATCAAATGCTAACACATAAAATTCTAACAAGCTTAAGTGATTCAAATGCCCTCACAGTGCCATACAATTTCTTGAATTCGTCAAATTCACTTCCATCAACAATGCGACCAATAACTGACCGTATATCAAAGGACTGCTTAAGGTCTGTTGGTGCAATGGAACGAAGTTCCTTTACATCATATAATGGTTCTTTAAATTCATGGTTTACAGTTTCCAATCTACTTAGCATTCCCTCCTTCCCAGCCATGTGCAAGTTTTTAATGATGTTCCTCCCAAGAGCAAGTCCATGCAGTTCATCTACAAGAAAAAATAAAATTACATATATCATCACTAAAAAAAAAAAAAAGAACATTATGTCTTATTTCTTAAACGCAAGTGCATGCACACCCACACACATATTTATTCTAATAGCTCGAGAAAAACAAATTTTAGTATCACAAACTTTTTAATAAGCAAATAGTCTCATTGAGAAAGTGAAAACATCCACAACCCAAGAGCGGCGGAAGTATAAACATTTTCACAATCTCATTGAGTTCTGGATGTTGAAACTCATCAGGCAAACTTCTGCACACTGACATGGAATGGCCAGCATAAAGAATCTTACTGAAGCAGAAAGCACAGGGAAGATCATAGTAAATTTCAAAAGAGGTGCCTTTAAGATGCAAAGGCAGAATGACAAAAGTAAATACCTTGAGCAAAATAATCTGAAACTCCTGATGTCTTGCAATGCACAGCAGCACCCCCCAAATCTTCAGCAGAGACTTCTTCTCCTGTAGCAGCCTATTGAAAAATTTTGAATAATTTATAGATTTTAGACACAACTATAGACAAACCAAAGTTCACACATGCATATAAGCACACCAATCCACAAGCAAGCACAGACATACACATATGGACACAATATAATATTTCATATAACATAGAAAGATACCAAAAAAATAATTGAACAGATCTGGGAATTACCCCATGAAGCATTTTGGAACATCAGAAGGCCTGTAACTAACCTTCACAAGTGGGGGTCCTGCCAGGAAAATGGTACCATTTCCTTTGACCATGACACTTTCATCAGCCATCGCAGGTATATAGGCACCCCCAGCTGTGCAGGAACCCAATACCAGTGCAATTTGGGGGATGCCTTCAGCAGACATCACAGCTTGATTGTAGAAAATTCTACCAAAATTATCCTTGTCAGGGAAGACATCAGCCTGCTTAGGAAGGAAAGCACCTCCACTATCAACAAGATATATGCATGGTAATTTACATTGAGTGGCAATCTCTTGTGCCCTAAGATGTTTCTTAACGGTGATGGGATAGTAAGTGCCTCCCTTGACAGTCGGGTCATTAGCCACAAACATACAAAGTCGTCCATGCACCGGACCTATCCCAGTAATAATCCCAGCAGATGGCAAGGCTTCTTCATATAATTCATGGCCTGCAAGCTTTATGATAAAACACACAATTAGATGTCAAAGACATTGCATATTCTACTATAAAATGCGTCAAGTCTAATGAATCGACAAACAGAACATTTTCTTTCCAGTTGACATGTGAATTCTGATTCTGATTCTGAATCTGAACAAAATGCATGATTTCTAATACATTAAATAACATGATTAACGTTCTTAAGACAAACTAGTGAACAATGTATCAGAAATGTGTACAAATTTCATTCCTAACTACCATCCCCATAAAGAGACAGTAAATATATCTGGACTATAGTGCATGTTGCAATCCACTTAATTTGGAACAAAGACACTCAAAAAATAAATCAACTTATCATTTCAGGGTTTGGTTTGGTTGAGAAGAGAGAGGGAATATCTCAGCTACAGAAGGCTGTGTGATGCACAACAAAATTCATTGGAAAATTTGGGAGACAATTGAATAGGGGAAAAAAAAGGATAGACCCTAGGAATTAGCACTTAGTTATTGGAAAATTCCAACATCAAATTTTGTTCATTCATATGTCCCTTATATTTTACTGGAGCCTTTTTTTAAATAGGCTTCCAAGAAACATCCATAAGAAAATCACATAATCCACAATCATGATAAAATTATATTAATGAAATTCAAATTTAAATTAGCAGTAATGTTCATATCTATATCATCCCTCCCAGGGTGGGAGAGACTCAACCCTGTTGAGTAAATCCCTGAGTAGTATTCTAGCATATTAGGGTCTAACTGTAGCAGCTCTTCTCTGGTGATCCATGTGCAATATGACTCTGGTTGTCCCTTTCAACAAATTAAGTAGCACTCAACTTTTCCTATCCCTAGTAGAAACAATATGCTAATTCAAAATAGCATTAATATGCTCTTTACATGTTGACAAAAGGTTTGGTTGAGTTGGATGAGTCACAGGGTTTATAAAAGGATCATGGGAAAGCTCAATGAAAGTATCATATGGGATAACAGCTGAACCTTTAAAGTATTGTAAGTAACCAGTTTCTTGATATTAAAGGAGGAGCTACTTTCATAATCAAATGAAAAATCATTAACATATGCATTTGGTCCAACCCATGTCAACTCCTTGAGCATTCCAGCATAAGAGGCTTGCAGTTGCCTAATGGCTTCATAGGGGAAACTGTTCAAGCCTAACTAAAACCATGACATAATCCACTACCAGAAATCCCATATAATGTAAATAAGCTTGATTTTTTTTTTTTTTTTAATTGATCATCACTTGCTTCAGATTGTTTGCTAACAGCATGACTCCACTCATGAACATGATGCGTGTTTGTTTCTATTGAATCGGATACGTTTTAACAAGTGGTGAAAGTGGGAGAAGATCTAAAAGACTTTTGACTTCAAATGGATTCATACCTATATAGTTAGCTCGTTTCCCTCTCAACAACCCCTTTTAGGCTCAAAATGCTTGGGTCCTTTTCACAATCACCTCTTTAGGTTGTACAAACCTACACTTAACCTTACATCCATCATGATTATTCTCAGGGAGCTCGACTTGAGACGGTATAGTTTGAATGCAACCTCACAAATCTTTATGTTTGATCAGTTTCATGGAGATTTATGTATGCTCAAATAGTAATGTTACCGGCACAACAATTTTCACAGTAGTTGAGTTTTTTTTTTTTTTTTTAACTCATACCGTACAATAATCATCACTGCTAATCAAACTCCAAGCAACTAACCCCACTCGCTAGAACCAGTCACCAGGTACTCCAGGGCTTTTCATACCTGACGGGGAGCAATCTACAATAGTTGAGTTCACAAAAGTTTTCATGTCGACTCAGACATCACTTCTTTTTTTTTTAATCTGCCAATAACAACTTGCCACCTCGGCAATTTGAAAATTTTGTGCCGCTAGACCAAATCCCAGTTCGTAAACAACATGAAAGCTCCAAAATATTTTGAGTAATTTATTATAACATCGTTTAAAACTAAAAGGCAAAAATCAGGCTAAAGATATTTGCAGAGAAAGAGAAATTTGATTGTGAATAAAGTGGAAATGAAAGACAGAACCTGAGAAAGTTCAAGGAATGAAGAACCAGGGTCAAGAAGGCGATCGATTCTTTCCCTGGGTAGAAGCTTATTCCTACTCCTATTCCTCTTCACCGCCTCTGCTCCTCCTCCACTTAAAACCTGAACTTTTTCACAAACCCATTAAAACATTTATATATATTTACACAGAGAGAGAGAAAGAGAGGACCTTGGCTATGTGGGATTGGAGGTCGGAGATGAGTTCATCCATGGCGTTGGAGTTACGAGTGAAGGAGTCAGAGGTCCGGTCAATGGAGTCGGGAAGGACTCCGAGTCCAAGGCAGAGGTCCCTTCTCGGGTGAGCTATCATCCATGGATTCCGTGAACCCCAACAAGCTGCTCTTCTCGCCAATAGTCTAAGCATTTCTCTCTCTCTTTTTCTGTGTGTGTCTGAATCACTGCTACTCAGTATTGTATATGATTGTGCCGGAAAGCCTAATGTCTAAGAGCTGATGTGTAGTGTCTATCCTATCCTATCGGTTCTGGTTCAGAATCAGGCAGCTTTGCCCATATTAAAATACTATAATAATAAATAAAAATGGCAAATAAAGTATGACACGGTCCTTTAAACGATCTCTCAAAGAGATTTCTTCAATTATGTATATCAATTTGTCCCATGTGTTTTGGTTTTATAATTTGTCCCAGTTCTTTCTTTTTTTTTTTTTTTTTTTCATCAAAAAAATAATAATAAAAGAACTGGGTTCCAACTTCCAAAGTTTCTAATAAGTACTATCACAATTTAACATATATTCAGCAAAATAATAATAATAACACAATTTAACAATTTTTTTTTAAGCTCAAAACACTAAGTGAGAATGGAGATATGTTCAAATGCTAAGAGCATTCATAGCCCGGTTTGCAAATGCTAACTATTGCAAAAAAAATTCATAATTGTACTACAGTGCGATTTTAAATGTAGAATCGCACTGTAACTCAATTGTAAAACTAAAAACATTATTTTATTCTCTCATTGAAGCTCTCTTCTCACACTCTCTCCTTCATTTCTCTGTCTTCTCTTCTCTCTCTTGCTTTTGTTCTATGGCTGCTCTCTCCTCTCCTCAAACCCAAACCCCATGTGGTGGTGGTAGTAGCAGAGGTAGGCGTGGATCCTACAATACGACGTCGTCTTCCCTATAGTGGCGACCTGGGTTGTGTGGTAGTAGTGGCGGAGTGGGTCTGGGTCGATGGTTTGTGGTGGCGGAGTGGGTTTGTGGTGTGGTTGATTTGTGATGTGGCACAGCAGTGGCAATGGATGTGGGTAGTGGGATTTTCATTTGTGTGGGAGTGGGTTTTAGGTCAGTGGGTGGTGGCGGCATGGTGGGATTGGATCTTAAAGCTCATCTCATCAGGCTTTGAACTTTGAAGCAATTCCTTGCACAAAGACTCATTTCTGGTGGTGCTTTCTATAGTGGTGGTGTGGAGTTTGGGTTTGGGTTTTAGATTTGTTGTGATTTACTCAGTTGATTTGGGTGATTTTGGTATGGATTTTTTGTTGGGATTTTGCTAGAGTGGCAGGTGGTGCAGCAATGGTGTTGTTGATGATGGTGATGGCAGCTTGTGTTGTTGATTCCGATGGTGGCAGGTTGTGTTTTTTATGATTAGCAGGTGGTGGGGTGGTTGGATTTGGATGGTGGTTGTGTTGGGCTTTAGGTTTGTTCACAGTGGTGAGAGAGAGGGGAGGAAGAGAGACAGAAATGAGAGAGAGAGAGAGAGAGAGAGAGAGAGAGAGAGAGAGAGGAGAAATATTGTTTTGGGATATATATATATATATATATATTATTGTGTAGATATATTATTTTAATGTTTTGTACAAGAATATAAAAGTTATGATGTTAGGTGTGTTGTAAAATGGTATAGTATAATTGATAAAGTAACTTTTTGGGATAGTTAAATAGGATAGGATAGGATTGGATAGGATAGGATAGGATTTTGGGATGAGGATGCTTTAAGATTTTTATAGCTCAGCTAATATGGGAATATTGGGCTTTTGCCCTTATTTTGTAAAAAATCTAGCACAATGTCTCTATTTTAAAACTATTTAGGTCTATGTCCCTGTTTTAGTACTCAAATTTGAAAAAAAACAAGTTACAAGTGGAACTCGACATTAGCAATGTTGAGTTCTATGCATATTTTGCCACTTAATTTTTTTTTTTTTTAAATTAAGTGAAACTCGATTTTGCGAAAGTCTAGTTTCAATTAAAAATTTACATATAACTCCATTTTAAGAATATCAAGTTTTATATAGAATTCAACTTCGTTAAAATCGAGTTTCAAAAATAATGACACATACCTAAATAGTTTCAAAAGAGGGACATATTACTGTTATTTTTGCAAAATAAGGGCAAAAGCCCAATATCCCCTAGCTAATATCTTAAGTACTTTTTAATGGAGGTGTAAGGCTCAAACCTGCCTCTTACATTAAATCTGGTAAATTATAAGTATAATTGAGCTACTTTACTCTTTGGAAATAAAAAATAAAAAAATCTTTGGCATTAGAGAGCCTTTCATCATCATTTTCTTAACACAGACTTCTCATTTTGTGTAATTTAGATGTTATTTTATTTCTTGGAGCTACAAACTCACTTTTAGTATATAATTTTAAGACTTTATGGAAAATGGTATCATCTAATTTCAACATGCTTTCCTATAATAAAAAATTAACATTTTTTATTCTAGCAATATAAATTTTTTTTTAATTTAACTTCTATTAATTTTCAAAGTAGTTTTTTTCGTTTATCTTGATAATTGTGCACCATTAAGTTAACAAAAATAATTTCATTTTGAAAAGTGAAAAGTACTAGAAAAGTAAAAATTAATGATGAATGAATTTTTTTTAAAGAGGGAGTTTCAACCTCAGCTAGCTTTTTATCTTTAGGAGATCGTAATTTAAATCTTTTATTCAACAAGAAATTTTACTAATTGAGCTAACTGAAACCCACACAATGGAAGAAATTAGATATAATTTTTTATTAATATATTTATTATGTCAAATTGAGAGTTTTGGTAGTCCAACATCTCTTATTCAACAAGAAATTTTACTAATTGAGCTAACTAAAACCCACACAACGGAAGAAATTAGACATAATTTTTTATTAATTTATTTATTATGTCAAATTGAGAGTTTTGGTAGTCCAACATTTTTGTTAGTTCAACATTTTCCCACATAAGTTTTGGTAGTCCAACATTGTAAGTGCACAATTGCGCCTGGACCCCAAAACACACGTGGGCTCCGGCCCAATTAGCCTTAAACAATGAAATTTGTAGAGTGTGGGTTCACAATCTAGTTTAGTGATACTCGAAACTTGGTGAATAGGCTGAACTATTACAGTATTTGCAAATAGAAGACAAACGGGGAAAAGTAAACTTCCTCGGACGTGAGCCGAGAACAAATTGTATATATATATATTCTTTGTCTTTTTTCTTTTTCTCAAAGGCCACAGTTCTTCATATATCTCTCCCTTTTCTTTGCCCTCTTTCCTTCTTAAATACTTCTTGTCCTTCCTTCCTTATCCACGTGTCGCACAAATTACCCTTTTAGACACCTGTCCCATCCACCACCCTCTGGAAGTCTTTAAATTATAGTAAGAAGGCTGACTTCTACTATTCAGGGATCACTCCCCCATTAATGCGGCCAGGGAGGTAGGTGCAGGGCCTTTAATGTGGAGGTAGCAGAATTTTTTCTTAGATATTTCCCTCACATCGTTGCGTCTGGAGGGTGCTTAAATCCCCCTCTTAACCAACGGTTTTTCCAGAACTCTGCCTTGATCTTTTTGGCGAATCCCAGGGTCATCGTGGGTCTTTTCGAGGAGATAATCGTCCTCGGACTCTCAACTCATGGGCCGAGCTACAGTTCTAAGAGGCTTTTAGTCTAAAACAAACTAGCGCCCATCAACAAAACCTGAGGCCCAAATACCTACTTAGGTCCTTTTAGTTCCCACAATAGCCCCTCAAAACTTTATTTTTCCTCATCCGAGGAGAAAAATAGGGTTTTGATCCGACCAGAGCTCCCTCCACACGTTTCGTACATCACCATGCGTGTGGGGGTCGTTTCATTCCTAAAAAATGTTGTTTGGTGCTTCGATTTCCAGAACGCGCGCATTTATGACTGCAAGTTACACCCTGTTCCCCACGTTCAACGGTGAGATGAACATCCAACGGTCCTCATCACCTCCTAAAAATTTGGGCGGGAAAAATCCAACTTCGAGGCCGCCTCCCGCACGTCATGACGTTTGGAAATCTGCGCCCTCATTCATTTTTTCAGAATTCAATCACATCAAAGCGTCAATCATCATCTTTTCTCTTCAGAAACCCGTGGAAACTCGCATAACTGCAAACTCGTAAGTCCTTACTTTCTCTACCTTTTTCTCCTCGAATTTTGTCCTCAGCTTCCTTCTTAACCCTATTCCTTCTTGAAGCTTGCCTTTTCCTTTCTTTTAGATGGGTAGATTTAAGTGTTTAGTTGATACCGCCGCTGGGATGGAAGGCTTTAGGGCCAAATACCATATTCCCAGTGACATGGGTTTGAAATATTGTCCGGCAAAAGCCGTAGGTGATTCTAGGAAAACGGGAGAGGTCATTATCCCCATGATTTCTTTCATAGAAGGTGGGATGACCCTCCCTATGAGAAGCGTAACTAGGGAATACCTTCGCAATCACAGGTTGTGCCCAGACCAGTGCGCACCCAATGTATTTAGGGTCTTAGGAAGCGTCGACGCTCTAAATGAGCAGATGAGCTTGAACCTCACTTGGCATGACATTGTCTTCATGTATGAGTGTCACAAACTTACAAAAGTAGGTTACTACATTAAATCACGGTCTAGTGTAGTTAGGCTGATTTCCTGTCTGCCCAAGTCTAATAAAGGCATGAAGGACGACTACCTCATCACGTCAGGCAACTGGCATGATGGCCCTCACTGCCCAGTCGTATGGGGAGACCCAGGTGTGACTCTTTAGGAGTTAATTTCTCTACCCCGTACTTCAATCTCAAAATTTTCTATTTGTTTATTTCCTTTTACACATCATCCAATTCGATTTCTCATACGCATTGCAGATCTAACTGTACTCGGCTTTGTTGGTATTCTTTCTTGCAGATAAACAACTCATGCGCCCTTGTTTGAGCCACTGCAACGTTGCTAATCTGAATCGCGTCCTGCGCTCAGAAGTATTTGTGAGTGAAGACTTGCAACTTAGATCGGCCCACTTAATACTAGGGTACGACCCAATATCCTCGGATTTCCAGGAGATAGAGAACGCAATTATTGCGGGGGATAGGAGGTGTAAGAGAATAAACGTAGCAAGGCCGCACTTTCTTGCCGACCACGACATCCCCGACAACCCCAACACCATCCTATACACGCAACCCATCGCGGTGATCCCTCTCTCGACGCACTCTCAAGCAACTGCTGTTCTGGAGGAGCAAGTATCCTCTTCGCACACGTTGGACGACGAGATAGACCGGTTTCAGCTCGAGGACATTGAAAGACCCCGAGGGAACCAGTTTGTCGTGCTATCTGACGAGGAGGAAGAGCCCACCGAGGCCTCCGGAGTTGCAGGGTTAGTTGTTGCCCATCCAGAAGACGATTCCGAGGAGGAGGACATGGACAAGCTTCAAGGCCTTCTAACTAAGAGAGGCGAGAAAGTTGCCCAGAAGAGGGCGGGAGGGTCCCAAGTTCCTCCATATTTGCCACCTTCCCCTCCTCTAGCCGAACCCAAACTTCCAGCTGAGGAGCCTAAGAAGAAAAGAAAGGGGGAGGCCAAGGAGACTGGTGGCGAAAAACAAAAGAAGCCACGACAACAGCCACAGCCAGCTCAGCAGCAGAAGCTAGACAAGGGCAAAGGACGGGCTCGTTCAGTTGAGAGTGGGGAGATTAGAGACATGGCCGAAGTGCGCCAAGCACCGGCTACCTGGTCTCCTGACTTAAGACTGGACGGAGCACCAATTTCTTGCCAATCTAGTATTAGGGCAGTCCAACAAGGCCACGCCCACCACCTAGCCGACGCGTTGGAACGCCCTCTTCTGCTGCCCAAGGATATGGAAACCTTGGAAAAAATGAGCCAACCTCAGCTGTTCCTATCTTTAAAAAGGGAATTAGCCCTTGTAAGTTCAACTGTTTATGAATATTTCATTTTTCATAATATCATATTATTAATGAGTGTTCTGCTATATCTAATTCTTTAACACTTCGTCGTAGGCTGTTCAAGAAGTCTTTGTAGCCGAGAAATTTGTAGAGGACTCTCGGAAGAAGGCCAGAATGGAGGCTGACATTCGGATGGAGACTGAGAAGTCCCTAGGCCAGGCCCTCGCAGAAAATGAGAAACTCACCTCTCAGCTGGCCGATCTGAAAAGAGAAAGAGACGGTGCCGAGGCCAGCCTTAGAACTATGAGGACCCAAGTAGAAGGGCAGCGCAAGCTTCTCCACCAAAAGAATGATGAGCTCTCCCAAGCCCAGAAGGAACGCTCGGACTTGGAGAAGGAGCTCGCACGAATAAAGGAGGAAGCCGGCACATTCAAGCGCTCCCTAGAGGCCGCCAAGCAGGCAAGTTATGAGGAAGGGGTAGTTGCAACAGAAGACTAGCTGACAGAGGCTTTCGTGGCCTTGTGCCGAGAATACTGTCAGCAAGTCTAGGGGGAAGCTCTAAACGTAGCAGGGGTTCCTTCAGCCTCCAAGCTGAGGAAATCCGAGAACGTTTGGCTTCCTCTTGACATACAGGAGATAGAAGAGGCTCCTGCTGTTGCTTTTGCCCCTGAGGCAGCTCCTCCTGCTCTTCCTCCTATGGTCCCAGAGCTCGTTCCAGATCTTACAAAACCTTTAGGTTCCAATAAAGAGAAGGAAGGGGGTGGGGATGCCAAGAAGGGCTTAAGCCAACGTATGGAGCCTATCGTCACTCCAATTACTGCAACAGACAAAGGGAAAAAAGTCCTGTCTGCCTTTGAATTGGAACTGAAAAGCACCGAGGCTAGCAGCACTTCTCAGCAAGACCCCCCTCCACGAGCTTAGGGCCGAGCTTAAGGCTTCTTTTTCTCTATATTTGAAATTTTCCATGTAATGATGTATATATTGACATGATTAATGGAAGACAATTTCATTTGATTTTCATTTAAGTTATGTTTGTTTCATCTTTTCATCTTTATGTTTACTATAAAGTTCTCATTAGCACACAGCGAACAGAAAGAACGAGATAAATAGGTCCATTTTCAACAGTTTGGAACAATTGAAAGATATATCAAATTTCTGCCCAACACTTAAAGATATATAACTTAAGTCTCAATTTAACCAGAGTTCTGTCCGACAAAAAATCAAAAATCAATCTTAACAAGGCATGTGGTCAGAGGACCTTACAAAACCAAGTTTCTATTTGGTACTTAGTAATAGTAACTTAAAAATGTTAATTTTCCCAAAGTAGAAGGCCCGAGGACCCGGCATAACTAAAGTTCTGTTTAACAAATAATAAGATATCAATTTCCATAAGGTATGTAGTCCGAGGACCATGCATAACCAAGTTTCTGTTTGATACTTAGTAATAGTAACTTAAGATGTTAATTTTCCCAAAGTAGAAGGCCCAAGGACCCGGCATAACTAAGGTTCTGTTTAACAAATAATAAGATATCAATTTCCACAAGGTATGTAGTCCGAGGACCATGCATAACCAAGTTTCTATTTGATACTTAGTAATAGTAACTTAAAAATGTTAATTTTCCCAAAGTAGAAGGCCCGAGGACCCGGCATAACTAAGGTTCTGTTTAACAAATAATAAGATATCAATTTCCACAAGGTATGTAGTCCGAGGACCATGCATAACCAAGTTTCTGTTTGATACTTAGTAATAGTAACTTAAGATGTTAATTTTCCCAAAGTAGAAGGCCCGAGGACCCGACATAACTAAGGTTCTGTTTGACAAATAATAAGATATCAATTTCCACAAGGTATGTAGTCCGAGGACCATGCATAACCAAGTTTCTGTTTGATACTTCAAGAGTTGTAATTGATAGGTCCATATACATTTATAATTTAAATCACAAACGACAAAAGCGCCCTTTATTAATAATAATACCTTCGAAGGTTGTTTACATTCCACGAACGTTGTACAACTCTTTCATCTAGATCAGCTAGTCGATATGAACCTATACCTGCTACAGAAATAATCCTATATGGTCCTTCCCAGTTCGGTCCTAATTTATCCCAAGCTGGGTTTCTAGCAGTACTTACAACCTTTCTTAGAACTAGATCCCCAAGTGCGAGTGGTCTGAGCTTCATATAGGCATCATACCCTCGTTTAAGCTTCTATTGATAGTAAGCCATTTGGACCATAGCTGTCTCTCGTCGTTCCTCAACTAAATCTAGGCTCTTCTCTAGGAGGCCGTTGTTATTTTCTGGGCTAAAAGTACTCGTCCTCAACGTGGGGAAGCCAAACTCTAAGGGTATGACTGCCTCAGCCCCATAAGTCATAAAGAATGGCGCTTCTCCTGTGGATCTACGCGGCGTAGTTCGATACGTCCATAGAACGTGTGGTAGTTCTTCTACCCATTTGCCCTTCACATCGTCCAGCCTTTTCTTGAGTCCACTAACTATCACATTGTTAACGGCCTCGGCTTGCCCGTTTCCCTGAGGATAAGTTGGAGTGGAGTATCTATTTATAATGCCCATGTCACCACAATATTTCCTAAAAACTCTACTATCAAATTGAACGCCATTGTCCGAAATGAGTATATGTGGTACTCCAAATCTAGTGATGATGTTTTTCCAGACGAACTTCTTGGAATCGACATCCCTAATATTTGCCAAGGGCTCAGCCTTTACCCATTTGGTGAAGTAGTCGGTCCCCACAAGCAACCACCTTTTGTTTCCCACAGCCCTCGGGAATGGTCCTACTATGTCTAATCCCCATTGAGCGAAAGGCCAAGGACTGGAGAGGGGGTTAAGGAAACCTCCAAGTTGATGGATGTTAGGAGCGAACCTCTGGCATTGGTCACACTTTCTTGCATAGTCCTGAGCTTCCCTCTGCATATTGGGCCACCAATATCCTTGTGTCAGTGCCCTATGAGCTAGGGACCTTCCCCCAGTATGGCTCCCACAAATTCCCTCATGCAGTTCTTCCAAAAGGAACTCCGTTGATTCGGGGTGCACGCATAACAAACATGGTCCGAAGAAGGACCGTTTATACAATTTCTGATCCTCGGACAACTAGAAACGCGGTGCCTTTCGACGGATCTTGTCTGCTTCAGACTTGTCATCGGGAAGAATGTCGTTTTTCAGAAAAGATATCATAGAATCGATCCAATTAGATCTAGGCCTTATCAAATGGATCCGGGCTGCCCCCACAGTGGTAAGAGCTAGCGCTAGCAAATCTTCGACAAGGATAATCCTAGGCAAACCCTGAGCCGAGGACGTCGCTAAGGTAGCCAAAGAGTCTGCATGTGTATTCCCACTTCTAGAAACGTGAGACAAAATAAAGGAATTAAATTTGGATTGTAAACGTTTAACCTCGGTCAAGTATTCTTGCATCCTGGGGTCTCTAGCCTCCATGGTTCCCGTCACCTGGCCGACCACTAATTGAGAATTGGAAAGCATGTGAACTTCCTTTCCGCCCATCCTATGTACCATGTTCATGCTGACCAAGACCGCTTCGTACTCGGCCTCATTATTAGTAGCTGAGAACGCCAACCTTAAGGATTTTTCGAAGATAATCCCTTCGGGGGATACCAGGATGAGTCCGATGCCAGACCCTCTCTGGTTAGCCGCCCCATCAACGGATACGTTCCAAGTCAAAGGCCTTTCGTTCGTAATCATGCCAACTGATTTCTCATCCATGTGTGATTCCTTCAAAGTTTCTTCCGACAATGGTTCAGCAAACTCTACCACCAAATCTGCAAGAATTTGGCCCTTCACCGAGGTACGCGGCCTGTATTTAATGTCAAAGGCTCCCAAAATAGTTCCCCATTTAGCCACCCTTCCAGAGTAGTCGGCACTACGCAACACTGACTTGAGAGGCAGTTGGGTTAAAACTACAACGGTGTGGGACTGGAAATAATGAGGAAGCCTCTGCGTGGCATGAACTATGGCTAGAAGTGCTTTCTCCAAAAGCAGATAACGCACCTCGGCATCATTCAGCGTCTTGCTGACGTAGTAGACCGGTCTTTGCACCCCACCATCGTTCCTTATGAGGACCAGGCTGACCGCATGGACAGCCACTGCCAGATACGCAAATAGGACCTCATCTTCCTCAGGCCGAGACATAATGGGTGGCCGGGAAAGATATTCCTTAAGTTGTTGGAAGGCTACAACGCACTCTTCGGACCATTGGAACCCCTTCCACTTATTCAACAGTTGGAAGAAAGGCCTGCATCGATCAGCTGACCGGGAGATGAACTGGCTGAGAGCGGCGATCATTCCGGTTAATTTCTGAACTTCCTTTGGATTCCGAGGTGACTGTAAGGTTTGAATGGCTCTGACCTGTGTCGGATTCACCTCTATCCTTCTATGAGTGACCATATAACCTAAGAATTTCCCAGAACTCACACCAAAAGAACACTTCGAGGCATTAAGACGCAACCTGTACTTTCTAAGTACTTGGAAAGTGTCGTCCAAATCTTTCAGGTGCGCAGATATCGCCTTGCTCTTCACTACCATGTCATCCACATATATTTCAATGGTCTTTCCAAGCTGGAATTCAAACATCCTGGTCATCATCCTTTGGTAAGTAGCCCCAGCGTTCTTCAACCCGAACGGCATCACCTTATAGTGATAATTCCCTGTTGGAGTAATAAAGGCAGTTTTCTCCTGATCTTCTGCCGCTAGTGGAATTTGGTGATAACCCTGGAAGGCATCCAAAAAACTCATCCGAGGATGTCCGACTGTGGTGTCCACCAGCTGGTCGATGCGGGGCATCGGGAAAGAGTCCTTTGGGCAGGCTTTATTCAAATCTGTAAAGTCTATACATACTCGCCATTTTCCACTCTTCTTTTTTACCACGACCGTATGCGCCAACCACTCTGGATAAAAAACTTCCTTGATAGCCCCAGCCTTCTTGAGCTTGAGCACCTCCTCTTTAACGGCTTCAGAATGCTCATTCGAGGAACGCCGAGGGGGCTGCCTCCTAGGAGGAATAGCAGGATTGACGTTCAAATGATGACAAATGAAGCTTGGGTCAACAGCCAGAGCCTCATAGGGGTCCCAGGCAAAAACATCAATGCTATTCTTTAGAAACTCCACTAATTCCATCTTCTCCTGGTGTGGTAAACATATCCCAACCTGGAAAAACCTCTCGGGATCATCCGATACCAAAAACTTCTCAAGGTCTTCGCATACGGCCTCCTCTGCTGTCACCGCGTCGGGCGCACCCAGAGTCATTAATTGCTATAGGTCTTTCACAGCCGAGGTTGAGGACTGCGCTTCGGTCTGATGCAACACCATAGCAAATATGCATTACCTGGCCATCAGTTGGCTGCCGAGAATCTCTTCGATGCATTCTCCCGAAGGGAACTTCACCTTAACATGCAAGGTGGAGGAAACGGCTCCCAGGGAGTGCAGCCAGGGCCGAGCAAGGATGGCTGTGTATGGGGAATATGCATCGACCACGATAAAATCTATCTCGACCGTCTCGGAGTCAGATTGCACAGGTAGGCGAATCTGTCCCTTTGGTATAACGGCTTTCCCTTCAAAACTTATTAACAGCGAGTCGTAAGGGGTGAGGTTCTCTAATTTCAACTTTAGCCCCTTAAATAAGTCAGGATACATGATATCCGCGCCGCTGCCTTGATCAATCATTACTCTTCTTACATCGTAATTCCTTATCCTCAGCGTAACCACTAAGGCGTCGTCATGGGGTTGGATGGTCAACCTTATCTTCCTCTAAAAATCCCAAGACGGGCACATTTAGCTTCAATCTCTTCGGCTTGGAGCCCCCCTCCTCGGCGCCAATTGTAAGTGCACAATTGCGCCTGGACCCCAAAACACACGTGGGCTCCGGCCCAATTAGCCTTAAACAATGAAATTTGTAGAGTGTGGGTTCGCAATCTAGTTTAGTGATACTCAAAACTTGGTGAATAGGCTGAACTATAACAGTGTTTGCAAATAGAAGACAAACTGGGAAAAGTAAACTTCCTCGGACGTGAGCCGAGGACAAATTGTATATATATATTCTTTGTCTTTTTTCTTTTTCTCAAAGGCCACAATAATTCATATATCTCTCCCTTTTCTTTGCCCTCTTTCCTCCTTAAATACTTCTTCTCCTTCCTTCTTTATCCACGTGTCACACAAATCACCCTTTTAGACACCTGTCCCATCCACCACCTTCTGGAAGTCTTTAAATTATAGCAAGAAGGCTGACTTCTACTATTCAGGGGTCACTCCCCCATTAATGCAGCCAGGGAGGTAGGTGCAAGGCCTTTAATATGGAGGTAGCAGCCTTTTTCTAAGATATTTCCCTCACACCATTGCGTCTGGAGAGTGCTTAAATCCCCCTCTTAACCAACGGTTTTTCCAGAACTCTGCCTTGATCTTTTTGGCGAATCCCAGGGTCATCGTGGGTCTTTCCGAGGAGATATTCGTCCTCGGACGAGTCCTCGAACTCTCAACTCATGGGCCGAGCTACAGTTCTAAGAGGCTTTTAGTCTAAAACAATCTAGCATCCATCAACAAAGCCCGAGGCCTAAATACCTACTTAGGTCCTTTTAGTCCCCACAAACATTTTCACACATCATTTTTTTATTAATTTATTAATTATGTAAAAAAAAAAAAGTACCAAGCTTGAGAAAGTAGAGACAAGTAGTAAAGACTGCAAATAGAGAAGAGAGAGAACCAAGTTTTTGTTGGGTTTTTGTTTTAGACTGTAATTCTCAATAGAAGCGTGAGAGGAGTAGGCTTTGCAGCCTTATAGTTTCAATCGGATGAAATTTTATATTTTTAAATCAGATTTAATTCTTTTTTTAAATGCTAATGCGTAAAATTGTGGAGAGGTCAACCAAAAGTCAGATACTTCGGTTATATATATATATATATATATATATATATATATATATATATATATATATATATATATATATATATATATATATATATAATGATAATTTTATTTAAATATTAACAATAATGATGAGTTTGAGTTTAAGTTCAATTTGTTAGAAAGATAGAGTTTCACTCCTAGTTTGAACTAAACAAAAATAATTTTATTTAAATAAAATGGTAATTTTATTTAAATATTATGCTGACGTGGGAAATTGTGGGAGTTTCGAAGGCTTCGATTTTATAATAATAATAATAATAATGATGATGATGATAATAATAATAATAATAATAATAATAATAATAATAATAATAATAATAATAATAATAATAATAATAATAATGTCTTGTATGGTACTAAAGCATTAAAATATGCATTACTTTTTTAACCTTCTTCTCTTCCATTTTCATAGTTTCAAAATTTGAGTCTTTACCATAAATCCATAATTTTATATAATTAAAAAGAATAGAGAAAAGTAGAAATTTATTTTCTCAATTTATTTTGAGGAATCAAATTAGATCTCTAAATTTTATGTATATAGATTAATCTCTTACTTTGATGATTGATCGTCAATTAATAACTATGAATTAGATTTTTACAATTGTTTATTTATTTTACAATTATTTAATTTTAATAGGCTTTGTATGACAATTATTGTTTGTTTATAATTTTATTATCAATATCAATTAATAATTTTAGGTTATTTTTTTATTATTTTCTTTTGAGCCCCCCTAATCTAAAATCCTGGCTCCGCCACTCTATGTATAACACCACACAAAAGCCCTCTATGCGATTTACCCTTTCTTTGTCATTTCTATTCTTTTTTTTCTACAAGCCCTTTGTCCTCAAGCCTCAAGGTATCTTTTACTTGAATTTCTCTTTCGTAATTACTTTTGTTTTTCATTTTTTTTAATATTCTGTGTTTGTGTATCTTTTTTTGTATTTTTACTTTCATCACCTATGTGTTTGTGTAATAGAAAATCTTCTCCTGTCGTTAAGTTCTTTTATTTTGTAAGATTTTTTTAAGAGAGAGAGATTCAACCTTTAGCTTGCTCTTTATTATCCAGAGATTGAATTTCGAATCTCTTATCTAATAAGAGAATTTATTAATTGAACAAACTGAAACCTACACGACGTAAGAAATTAGACATAATCCATTTATATATATATATATATATATATATATATATATATATATATATATATATATATATATATATATATATATATATTAGTTGCTAATATTTTACCACATAAGCTTTGGTAGTCTAACAATTTTACACGTCATTTTTTATCAATTTATTTATTATGTCAAAATGAGAGTTTGAAACCACTACTTTGCAAAATCTACTTAGCAATGTGAAGAGGTTTAAACCGAACCGACCTTATATATATATAACAGCACACAAAAACCCTCTAAGCAGTTTACCCTTTCTTTGTCATTTTTATTATTTTGTTTCTACAAGCCTTTGTCTTCAAGTCTCAAGGTATCTAATACATGAATCTCTCTTTCATATATATATATATATATATATATATATATATATATTTTTTTTAATATTCTGTGCTTGTGTATCCTTTTTCGTATTTTTACTTCCATTACCTACGTGTTTGTGTAATAGAAAATTTTCTTTTGCCATTAAGTTCTTGTATTTTGTTGTTACATGTTTCATTTTTTTTTTAAAATATACAATATGGTTTTTTTTTTTCAAAATATGTATATCTTTCTTTTGCATTATAAATATTGACTTTCTTTTTTTTAACTAATTGTAGTATTGAAAATATTTAAGAATCGATATATAGAATAAGTCAACATTATTCACTTGTAATTATTTTCTTACAATCTATTTCACATAAAATAGGGTTTTGGTATTTTTACACTATAATAAGTATGCATGTGAAACTTCTGAACCTTTTCAATGCACTTGCCTTTATCAAGACTAATTTTTCACTGAAGTAACATTTTCAATGAGTGAAAATTTTGTAGAGAGGATCTGCATACATAGAGCCAAAGTTTTAAAGGCCATCACTTCCTTTATGCTTGAAATTTTAAGTGTTTTGCATGTAATCTAGTTCCTATTTTCCTCTATCAACTTTTTATAGCTGGTGTTTTTATATACAAATTTAATAAGTAAAATTGCAAAAAGGTTTTTGAAGTCACAAAAATGTTTCAATTAAGAGGTTTTCCTACAAAGATAAGGTTATATAGATTTTAATAAAATTGGAGGATATATGAGTTTGACTTTCTAGATTTCCAAAAATAGAATTAAATATTTTAATGGGGTTTTAGTTTATTGAATCTGTTAGAATACAGATCACACGGCTTCAACAATGGTGGAAATGAAGTTGTATTTTAGAGAGAGAGAGAGAGAGAGAGAGAGAGAGAGAGAGAGAGAAAGAGAGATTGAATGAATGAATTCTGTATTGAATGAAAATGTATATACAATAATATAGCTCAGGCTCTTTTATATACACAGACTTGGGCGGGAAAATTGTAACTAACCTAACAACCTGACAACTGTATTCAACAACTACCTAACAAGCTAAACTACTTGTAGCTTATCCTTGCTTATCCTAATATGTACATAAACGACCTGTAGCACAGTCACATACACATATATATAGATACAGACTCTAACACCCCCTCAAGAGGAACTGTGTATGTTAATCAAGTCATCTTGGACAAGAGAAATAGAAATTGCTTTCGGTTGAGGGGCTTTGTGAACAAATATGCTAACTGATGCCTTGTGGGCACATGAAAAGTCTTAATTACTCCAGCTTCTATCTTTTCCCTTATAAAGTGACAATCAAGTTCAATATGTTTGGTCCTTTCATGAAACACAGGGTTGGCAGCAATGTACAAAGTAGCTTTACTATCACTATATAGAGAAACTGGATGTTTGTATGTGTGACCAAAGGTTTTGAGTAAAGCAATTAACCATACTATCTCACTGGTCACAGTAGCCATAGCCCTATATTCAGATTCTGTAGAAGACCTTGAAACCACCTACTACTTCTTGCACTTCCAGGAAATTAAGGAGTCTCCCAAGAACACACAGAATCCAGAAATGGACCTTCTAGTATCCACACAAGCAGCCCAATCTGCATCACAATAGCTCTTCAGCTATAGCTCAGATTGTGCAGACAAGAATAATCCTTGTCCAGGTGTTTTCTTTAAGTATTTGAGCACCTTGTAGACTGCTTGAAGATGAGGCATCTTA
Organism: Castanea sativa; assembly: GCF_040712315.1. Classification (NCBI taxonomy): domain Eukaryota; kingdom Viridiplantae; phylum Streptophyta; class Magnoliopsida; order Fagales; family Fagaceae; genus Castanea; species Castanea sativa. The sequence continues at coordinate 30,756,367 of NC_134019.1, read as the reverse complement.
GGTGCTTTCATAAATTGACTTAGCTTGTAGACATCATAGCTGATATCAGGCCTTGTTAATGTCAAATACAGGAGTTTCCCTACCGTTCTCCTATACAGGGTAGCATTTGGAACATCATCTCCATTTGCACTACTCAATTTGACAGATTGGTCTGTGGGAACATTTAAAGGTTTGCAGGCTAGCATACCTATATCTGAGAGTAGGTCTAAGATGAACTTTCTTTGACACAAAGACAAGCCTTCAGTGGTTCTAGCTACTTCCAATCCCAAGAAGTATTTTGAAGTGCCAAGATCCTTCAACTTAAACTTGTTATCTAGAAACAATTTGAACTCATTCACAGCATCCACATTATTACTAGCAATCAAAATGTCATCAACATAGACTAAAAGAATGATGACAGAACCTTTATTGACTCTTGTGAACACTGAGTAGTTTGATTTGGATTGAATGAACCCATGCTCAATGATAGTGGATGAGAATTTGGCAAACCATTGTCTACTAGCCTGCTTGAGTTCATATAAGGACTTTGTAAGCTTGCACACCTCCCCCTTGCTGCCAAAACTAGGAGGTGGAACCATGTAGACCTCCCCATTCAAGTCCCCATGTAAGAAGGCATTGTTCACATCTAACTGAGTGAGATGCCAGCCTTGAACAGCAGCCAAAGCAAGAAGGGTCCTAACAGTAGTGAACTTCACAACAGGTGATAAGGTTTCATAAAAGTCAATACCCTTAGTTTGGGTGTACCCTTTGGCCACCAATCTGGCTTTATATCTCTCAACAGACCCATCTGGCTTCAGTTTGATTTTGAAAACCCACTTGCAATCAATTGGGACTTTGCCAGGAGGAAGAGGTGTCATAACCCAAGTGTGATTTGCTTGCAATGCATCAATTTCTGCTTGCATAGCATCTTTCCATCTAGGATCTAAAAGAGCTTGAGCATAGGTATCAGGTTCTTTATGAATTGTAAGAGCAATGGAAAAAGTTTTATGCTAAGTAGAGAGCTTGTCATAGGAAATACAAGAGGAAAGAGGATAAAGAATACCTAGACTAGATGCTAAGAAATCATTTGATGGAGAGAGTGAAGCTGAGGCCAACACTGGTGCAGTAACAAGATTGCAATGATAGTCTCTAAGATAAGTGGGTGGTTTGTGCACCCGAGAGGATTTTCTAATAGGAACATCAGAAACAAGAAGAGATAAGGACTTAGCTTGGACAGGATCAGAGTGAATAGGATCACTGAACACAGGAGTCATATTTGAAGTAGCATTAGGATGAACAAGATCAAGAAATTCATCAGGTGGGACAGCTGTATCAGATAGAGTGAAAAGTGGAGAAAATTATGTAGAAACATTGGTTTGAGGTGGATCTGCAACACAAGACTGAGGTTGAAACATGGAATGATTCACTGGAATGGAGTTAACAAACCTGGAAGCCCAAGATTTGAAAGGAAAAATGTTTTCTTTGAAAAAAAACATCCCTAGACAGAAAACAGGCCTTAGAGCTCAAATCATACAATTTATACCCTTTAGTATCATGTGGATAACCAAGAAAAACACAAGTCTTAGCCCTAGGATCAAACTTAGTTCTATTCTTAGACAAAGTAGAAGCATAGCACATGCACCCAAACACTTTTTGGTGTGAATAGACAAGGGAATGACCAAGCAATTTTTCATAAGGAGTAAGATCATTTAACAAAGGACTAGAGATTCTGTTAATTAGGTAAGTAGTATTAAGAACACAATCCCCCCAAAATTTAAGAGGTAAATTTTCTTGAAATCTCAAAGCCTAGCCACACTTAAAAGATGTTGATGCTTCCTTTCAACAATGAATTTTTGTTGAGGAGTTTCAACACATGATAACTGGTGAAGGATGCCCTTAGATACATAAAAGGAAGGTAGAGCAAATTCTGGTCCATTATCAGTCCTAATTACCTTGATGCTGGTATGGAATTGATTAACAACCATATTTTAAAAGGACTGAAGTAAACTAGAAGCATCAGACTTGTGAGACATCAAGAAGACCCAAGTACATCTACTAAAGTCATCCACAATTGACAAAAAATATCTTGAACCATTTAAGGAATGAGTGGAATAAGGTCCCCAAATGTCAACTTGAATTAAATCAAAACTAGAATTGGAGATGTGAGTAAAACAATCAAAAGGCAATCTCTTTTGTTTAGCAAGAGGACAACCAGTACAATCAAAAGCCTTATTATTATTGCATGAAACAATACCAGGTACAATAGATTGTAACAAAGACATTCTTTGAATAGAAGGATGTCCTAACCTGCTATGCCAAAGGCTAGTATTGTTCAGAACTTAATTAGTATTATAAGAAGCAACAAAATTCACAAAACTAAGAGAAGAAAGCTTGGAGAGAACATCTGAAACAAATCTAGGCAAACTTGTAGATGCAAACTGCAGTGTATAGAGACCTCCTTGCTTCTTACCCAACCCAATCATCCTCCAAGGCAGTAAGTCCTGAATGAAACAGTGATGTGAAAGAAAAATGCAACAACAAGATGGAGATTGGGTTAGTTTGCTAATAGAAACAAGATTGAAAGAAAAGGAAGGAATACAAAGTACATTCTCTAGAATCAAAGTAGAAGTCAATTTGACAGTGTCAATATGAGTAACCTTAGCCATATCCCCATTAGGAAGTCTAACAGAAATTTGGACAACTGAAGTAATGGAAGTAAAATAATGATTTGAATGTACCATATGATCAGTAGCTCTACTGTCAAGAATCCAATCAGTGGAACTAAGGTGTGAAGTATCAATTTATAAAGAGAAAACAGAATATTCTAATGAATGCTAAGGTAGTTTTTGAAGATTAGTTGAAGACTTGATACCTGACACCTCATGCCCTTGAAAATCCATAGGAGGCAGAGTGATGATAGTGGTAACTTGATGAGCATCAGCAGCAGAATCATGTGGTGCTTGAGTACCAAAGTGACTTTGAGAATTGAGCAAATCAAGAAGTTGCTGGTATTTTGCTATAGTGAGACTATCTGCTTCCTCAGAACAAGTATCAGTAACAGCAACATTGTTGGCATAGGGAAGACTTCCACCATGTTAACCTTTATTCTTAAACTTGTATGTAGGTGGATAACCATGTAGCTTATGACATTTGTCAGCTACATGACCCAAAAGGCCATAATGAGTGCATTAGGTTCTACCAGACTTTCCTCTAGTGAAACCTTTAGCAGAAGATCCACCATTCTTAACTGGCAAGGCTAAAGATTTGGCAATAAACTTCTTCCCAACTTTTCTTTACTTCTCATCTTGAAGTAAAAGAGATAAGACTTTGCTTAATGTGGGAATTGGATCCATAAGTGAGATCTAACCCCTCACAGCTGCATAGGTATCATTAAGACCCATTAAGAAAGACATGGTGCAGTCTTCTACCTGATGACCACAAGAACAGGTCTTATAGTTGGAAAGCTCATCCCACAGCCCTTAAACTTGGTGTAATAGGCATTAATGGTCAATGCATCTTAAGAAAGAGAACAAACCTCCTATCTTAGCTCAAAAATTTGAGGAACATTGCCCTGAGAATACCTATATTGTAAATCAACCCAAACTTCTCTAACTGTTTTGAAATATACAACACTAGGTTGTAAATCTTTAGAGATTGAATTGAACAACCAAGCCAAAACTATACTATTGCATTTGCACCAAGCTGCATAGCATGGATGATCAATTGATTGTGGTTTTGGTATGGAACCATCAACAAAGCCTATCTTGGTTTTAGCATCCAAAGAGATGAGTACTGCTGTACTCCAAGTACTGTAGTTTTCTTCAGTAAAGTGTTGAACCACAAGTGACATCCCAAGGTTATCACTACTAGACAGATTATAAGGACTAGAATCATTCTCCCATGGTTGAAGTGTTGGAACAGAGGCACAAGAAGTACTCTCCGCCATGTTCTATTGCAATCAAGAAAGTATTGATGCAATTGAAGCCAAGATTCAATCAAGGACAAAGACAATTGAAAGCAAGATATGCAAACCCAACCACAGATTAATGAGAAAACAATCAAGAATTGTTTTTCAAAAACCAAACTACTTGATTACGAAGAATCAACTTAGAAACTTGTTGATCAACCAGAAACAAGAACTAATCCAAGATCTTGGCAATTAATGATACAATTGCACAATCATCAAACTACTAAAAGAAAACCCTAAATCAAGAATTCAATTGCTATTGTATGCAAACAAAAATCAAGATTTAGAATTGAAAACTCGTGCAGAAACAAGAGAAATACAATTGAGAATTTCTACTTGATTCACAGAAAAGCACTAAGCAAAGAAACAAACAGAGTAATTGAGCTAAGAATCTCAAAGAATACCAAATTGAAGCTTCTCTGAATTAGCTATGCTCTAATACCATGTTAGAATACAAATCACACAGCTTCAACAATGGTGGAAATGAAGTTGTAGTTTAGAGAGAGAGAGAAAGAGAGATTGAATGAATGAATGAATTTTGTATTGAATGAAAAGGTATATACAATAATATAGCTCAGCCCCTTTTATATACACAGACTTGGGTGGGAAAACTGTAACTAACCTAACAACCTAACAGCTGTATTCAGCAACTAACTAACAAGCTAAAATACTTGTAGCTTATCCTTGCTTATCCTAATATGTACATAAACGACCTGTAGCACAATCACATATGCATATATATAGGTACAGACTCTAACAGAATCTATTATTAGAATGAACTAGGATTCAGGGTGAATAACAAAGAATCAAAAATGGTGTATTCACTTTATTATTGACTGGATTCTATCAAAAAGGATTCTACTTTTAAATAGGTTAAAATTATTTTTAAAAAGGTGAAGGGTGATGGATAGTTAACAAAAAAAAGATCAAAATTGAATACTTCAAAAGAAGGTTTGAGCATCTATATGTTTGCAATAAACAGCTTTCAGTACTTCCATAGAAAATGATAAAGACTTTGCTGTGATTAGGATTTAGGGTAGGTCACTTCAAGGGGACCTGGGCCTCTATAGCTAAGGAAATAATGGGAAAGGTAAAAGAAACAAAGAGGGAAGGAAAGAGAGAGATATGTAAAGGAAGTATAACAATCAAAATTTGCTTATTACCCAACAGATACAATCCTTGCCTCTTATATACACATCACACATCATAACTAACTACCCGGATCATTAGCTGGACTAACCACCTTTAACTACCACTAACTGCCTTCAGCAATACTACCCTACAACACACACCACAGTACAATGGTACACCTTACAACTCATGCTACAATATAAGCCTTCACCTCAACACAATGCAATAGCACAGATACAATACAAAAATAGATGTCTAACATACCCTTCCCTATCTAAAACACCTTGCCCACAAGGTGAGGAAACTTGGAATGCATACAGTGCAAAGACTCCCAAGTGGCCTCATCAAGAGGGTATCCTAGCCACTGCACCAAAAGCTCAATGATAACCCAGGTCCTCAAAGTCTTGGTCCTAGTCTTCAGCACAACAATGGGCTCAGTGGCAACCTACCCTTCATCATCAACAGGTGGCAGAGTTGGCAAGGGTGTGACATGTTGGCCTAATTTCAACTTCAAGTTAGAAACATGGAAAATAGGATGGATTTTGGACTCAGGAGGTAAATCCAGCCTATAAAACACTAACCCAACCTTCTACAACACCTTAAAAGGGCCAAAATACCTTGGAGACAACTTCCACTTCCCTTTATAAGCCAAAGTTTTCTGTCTATAGGGTTGCAATCTCAAGTAAACCCAATCCCTCACCATAAATGATCTATCTTGCCTATGTTTATCAGCTTGAGACTTCATCCTCTCCTGTGCAACATGGAGATGACACTTGAGAATAGAAAAACTTCCTCCTTTTGGCTCAAAATAGAATCCAAGGCATCTACCCTTGTTGTGCCAGGAATATAACTTTGCAACTTTAGGGGAAGGAAACCATACAAAGCTTCAAATGGTGACAACTTGAGGCTAGTATGGTAGTTAGAATTGAACCAAAACTCTGCAAGTGGCAACCATTCAGCCCATTTAGTTGGTCTGTCACTAGTACAAGCTCTAAGGTACTGCTCCAAGCTTTTGTTGACCACCTCAGTTTGGCAATCTGACTGAGGATGATAAGCTGTAGACATGGCCAACATTGTACCTTGCAATCTAAACAGTTCAGACCAAAATAATGAAGTGAAAGTTGCATATCTGTCACTCACAATAGAAGCAAGCATGCCATGTAATTTGAATATGTACTGGAGATATAAGGCAGCAACCTTAGCAGCAGTGTAAGGGAGAGACAAAGGCTCAAAATGGGCAAACTTGGTCAACCTGTCCACCACAACTAAAATCACTTCAAACCCTTGAAATTTAGGAAGTCCCTAAACAAAATCTAAGCTTATATTAGCCCATGGAATAGTAGGAATGACCAATGGTTGTAGCAAACCAGCTGGGGCAAACGTCTCAGACTTGATTCTCTGACAGACATCACACTCTTTAATGAATTTCTTCAAGTCAGCCTTCATGCCTTGTCAATAAAACTCCCTTTTAGCTCTTTGAAAGCACTTTAAAAAACCTGAATGGCCAGTAATAGGACAACTATGAACCAACTGCAAGACTTGTGATTTTAAGGGGCACAAGGGTCCCAAGAAGAATCTACCCTTGTAGAAAATCAGATCATTCTAGAAGGTAAAACCTTTAGGAGGAGCACCAAATTGAATTGAAGAAATAAGCTGCTAAACAGAAGGATCTTGAGAGTAGCTATCCTTTAGAACAGCCAACCATGTGGGGTCAGGGACTGAGAAAAGGAACAAACAACTTGTTTTCTGTTGTAGGGGCAACTGTGAGTCCACAAAAGCAAGGTCAGATTTCCTGGAAAGTGCATCTGCCACCCTATTCTCAACACCCTTTTTGTATTCAACCACAAACGCATATCCCGAGAGCTTAGCCAGCCATTTTTGCAGTAAGACCTAAGAAACCCCTTAAGGCCTTGGCAGTAATTAGAATTGGCCACTGCTACATTGCAGCAGTCTTTCTAGGGTCTGCCTTAACCCCCTCACCAGAGATAATATGGCCTAAATACTCCACCTCAAAACTCCCAAAAACACACTTAGACCTCTTTGCATACAATTGATGAGTCAACAATATATTCAAAACAGTCTTCAGATGAACCAAGTGATCTTCCAAACTCTGAATATAAACTAAAATGTCATCAAAGAAAACCAAAACAAACCTCCTCAAATAAGGCTTGAAAATGTCATTCATGAGTGCTTGAAAAGTAGCTGGGGCATTGGTCAAACCAAAAGGCATGACAAGGAACTCATAATGTCCCTCATGAGTTCTAAAGGCTGTTTTAGGAATATCTTCAGGCTTCATACGGATTTGATGGTATCCTAACCTTAAATCCAACTTGGAAAAGATAGAAGCCCCTGCAAGTTCATCCAACAACTCATCCACAACAGGAATGGGAAACTTAGGGGTTGTTTGGATCCAAAAAATCTATAACTCTTCACTCATCACTCAAATATCATCACTCCTCACTCATCATCCCATCACTCATTTCCCATAACTCAAAATATCCCAAAATATTGCTGGGATTAGGATTGAGGGTAGGTCACTTCAAGGGGACCTGGGCCTCCGTAGCTAAGTAATGGGAAAGGCGAAAGAAACAGAGAGGGAAGGAAAGAGAGAGATATGTAACGGAAACATAACAATCAGAATCTTTTTATTATCCAACAGATACAATCCTTGCCTCTTATATACACCTCACACATCCTAACTAACTACCCGGATCATTAGTTGGACTAACCACCTCTAACTACCACTAATTGCCTTCAACAATGCTACCCTACAACACACACCACAGTACAATGGTACACCTTACAACTCATGCTACAATACAAGCCTTCACCTCAACACAATGCAATAGCACAGATACAATACAAAAATAGATGCCTAACAAAAAATTTAATTAAGCAAATTTTTAATTTCCTCCGATATTTCATATGAAAATTTATATAGAAAATAGATTGGTATTTCTTTTTAATAATTTAATAGTTGAGGGTGCAGTGATTTGAACCCTAAATGGTGTTGGTTAAGCTAGAATGCAATATTATTTTATATCCTTTGATCACATGAAAATGGTATCTAAAATAAGTTGTTTTTAATGAGGGATAGAATTCATATTTAATGTATGTGTTCATGCAAATTTTTAAGAAGAAAATAGTGGTAAAAAATAAAAATAACACATCCACACACATAAAAATAATAGTTTTGAAATTTTGTTTTAAAAAAAGCATTTGAGCATGCATGTTGCATGTTCAATTAGACTTAGTGATTAAACTAAAAACAAGGTAATGTTAAAAAATCGAAATTAAAAAAATTTTAAATAACTTAACTGAAAACATGTTAAATTTAGAAAGTATAATTTAACATAATTGTAAATATTTTATAAACAAAATAGTTACAAATTTATTATCATCTAATATAAGGTATTATAAGTAAATTGATTAATAGAAAGTTATTGAGTCTTTTTTTTAAAAAAAAAGATAGTAAGGAAAATTATTTGAGTTGAATAACATTAATACTTGAACTTCACCAATTTTTATATTTATATATAAAAATGGACAAAATTTAGTTACAAAATTGTTTGTAGCCTAAGACTATAATCTTACTCAATAAAATAAACATTACTACATATTTTGAAAATCTAACTATTGAATTGCATGTTTTTTACACTTTTAATACACATGTCAAATTTTGCGTCAATCGGATATTATTAACTATGTTATGTATAAGTTTATATTTTATGCATAATTTTAAACTACAAAAAAAAAATTGCAATTTAAACAGTTTATTAATGACATAATTATTGATTTTTAATTTTCTAGAAATTTTGCAAATATGGAAGATATAAGAAGAAAATGTAATCCAATTATGGATTCATCAAAACTCACCTCCAATAAAAAAAATATTGAATAAGATAGTAACCTTAGGCTACAGCGCTAAACTTTGTTCTTAAAAAATTAAAAACAATTGTTATTTTTTAGCTTTCTTTCTTTTTCTTTTTTTCAAAGGAAAGAAATGGTGTGAGATGTTCGAAGAGCGAAGAGTTGAAAATGGGATTTTTTTTTCTAAATAACCAATCCCTTAAACAATTTCGTTAGTTAGCAAGGTTTCGAAACAATTTAGCAATCTAACAAATTGAGTCCGATAGACTCGATTTTGCTCTTTGAAATCGAACGAGGAAGAGTCGAGTTTCAGTTGGAAAGCAAGTGGTTCACACTCGAATTTCATAATCGAGAATGAAACACTCGAGTTCATATTGAAACGACCAACTCTGAACCGGTGAACCCAAATCTCCCTACAGTAGCAAAACCCATGCCCTCTGATCTTCAGCAAAGAATTTCAGCAAAAAACAACAAGCCCACTGATCTTCAGCAAAAGGAGGTTCGTCACGGCCGTTGGAACCTTCGCCGTCGTTGGAACCTTCGTGTTTCTTGTTTGGTTTCTCCAGATCTTCGTGTTTCTTGTTTGGTTTCTTCGACGGTGAACTGATCTTCAGCAAAAGGAGCTTCGTCACTGGCACTGGAACCTTCGCCGTCGCTGGAACCTTCATGTTTCTTGTTTGGTTTCTTCGAATCTTCACCGTCGCTGGAACCTTCTTTGTTTGGTCTAGGTTTCTGGGTTTTTCCTTCTGGTTCTTCTTCGTATGGAACTCGAGTCCAAAATCGATTCTTCGTTTGGTCTAGGTTTCTAGGATTTTTTTTTAAATAACTATAAAATCCAAAGTATTTTATTAGTTAGCCAAGGATTGAAACTATTTTCGTATCTAACAAATCGAGACCAATGGACTTGATTTTGGGATTATAAATCAAGTATATTGCACTCGATTTTCCCATTGCGCCAGCAACTGAGGTGGACAAAGTGTCCACGTAGGCCTGAAAATCGAGTTCATTGGACTCGGTTTAGTTTAAATGAAATCGAGCCCAGAGGACTCGATTTAGTTTAAATGGAAACCGAGCCTTCTGAACTCGATTTCAGTTCAGCCCTTCATATGTCTAGATCACTCAAACTCAAACACTCAACAGATCACTCTTCAAACCCTCACTCTCACTCTTCAAACATCACACTCGAGTCCTCACAGTCTCTCACTCTCACTCTTCAAACCTCGCGCCCGAGTCCTCACAGTCTTTCACTCTCACTCTTTAAACCTTGCACCACTCTTCAAACTCTCATTGTCACTCTTCAAACCCTCACTCTCACTCTTCAAACTCTCACTCTCCTTCAAACCTCACGCCATGCCACTGCTCAACCTCATCACTCTTCAAACTCTCACTCTCAGTCTTCAAACCTCACACCACTGCTCAACCTCAATTTGAAGGTAGGTACCCCTTCTCAATCAACTTGCTTTGATTAGATCAAAATAATTTTTTTATTTATTAATGCTCCAGATTTATTTCTTTTTTTTGGGTTTGCTTTAGATACATCATATATGTGTTCTTGTTACACTACAGGCTTTTTTTTTTTTGCTTGAAATTTTGTAGTGTTAATTACGTCTCATTGGAAATGGAAAAAACCCATCCAATGAAAGTGGTCCCCAATGATTTTAAAGAGGCATTCATAACAAAACCATTTTGATTGTGATGAGACTATAGTGGAGGTGTGAATGTGACGAGGGGAGTATCAGTATCATGCTGCAATGGGAGTTGGTGGGCATTCATATTTCAATATACTCTCTCTCTAAAAGTTTTACTTTTTAGGTGGCTTAGAATCTTCTATAATATGACTGCCAAGAAATGGAATGGGACTTCAAATAAAATAATTGTAATTACCTTTAAGTAACGCACTTTATTGGGTTATTGTTTAATAACAATTGACATGGACAATATTTTAGGGTTCTACACACTATTTTTGTAAGAAACAAGGAGGATGATTATGAAATACTACCAAATTCAGAAAGTTAACTTGGCTAGTCATGGAGAAATATATTGATTAGTTTTTAAAAAGTTTCAACCATTAAAGGGTGTCCAAAATGATGTACTAAATCTAAACTCTTCATCTTAAATAATATTTTTGTAATCAATACATTTTTTGTTTATTGGTAATGCATGATTTTCTATTGGCATGCATTGTACTTGATAGATTTTGTCACACAAGCAGTGAACAAAACTATATGTTTGCATATGGTGATAGTCTTCCTATTATTGTTGTTGTTATGATCATCTATATTAAAATCATAGTTGAAATTTCCTGTACAGATTGTTATGAAAACCAAAAAACTGTAATGTTCTAATAATAAGCTCTGCCCCATTTCAACTCTTTCATAGCTTCCTCCGTTCCTCTAAATCTAAATGGTCCTCACCAAGAAAAAGTGGCACTTGCAACATTTTTTTTTTCAATCCTGCAAAATTTTATTACTATATTCATTTTGATTACAAGGCCATAATGACAAGACTTCTATTGGATCTTGCTTCATGACTACACATTCCCTCCACAGTATAGCAATCTCACTTCTTGATTACAACATAGGATCTTAGGCAAGTAAAAAATCACAACCCAATACCATGTTTTAGAGGGGGAAAAGAATGGAAATAATTAACTAATTGAAAGACAAAATTAAACATTCATAATATCACAATCTAGAAACAGGTACATTGGATATAGAAAACTTCGATTACAAGTGCATTTAGTGATAAACAAAATAATAATTGTGCTGATACAACCCAGTAGTAAGTTCGAATACACAATAAAGAGAACCACAATTTACATCTACAACGCCATTCCAAAATCGAGTATCTGCATGCTTGATGAAAATTAAAATATTGTCATTAGATACCAAAAGCCAAAACAAAAGTACTAATCTATGCAACTTGGCTAATTGACACAATCATGGCATTTTATATAAAAGCATCACTTACCTAGTTTGGATCATTACTGCTTGTCGAAGCCCCACAGGAAAGCAAACCTCTTCTATGGTTATGTCCATGTTGATGACACAATCCACAGCTTTGCTTTTGTTGAATCTCCCTCAAGTCAGAATCTGGCCTCCGGCTTCTCGGTTATCGTCGAACCCCATCCATCTCATTCCGTATCCTAAACTTCACAGGTCGACCTTTGGCCCGTAACAGGTCTGGGTCAGGCACCCACTTTGGACCGTCCACATCCCTCCACAATGACTCAAACTTTGGCACCACAAATTGGTGTGAGTAGGTGTGAATGGCGTTCTCCAAACTATAACATGGGTCAATATATCTAGTCGCATCTTGCCCCAAGTACTGAAGAACTGTAATTGCATGTGAACAAGGAATCTTTCGATTTTGTCACTTTTCACAACCACATGTTCTGGCCAATATGTTTATTTCATGACTATGGTGTCCCCCTCCAGAGCTATGGATGTTGTATGCAGTCATTACTTGATATATACCATGGAAATTATTAAACGTCCTTACTTGGTGCGCTTTAGATTTTTTTTTTTTATATTTGCATCATAGATTTTTAAGGCATATTTACTCCACACCTTGCCCTCCGAGAGATCATGAGTAATTTCTTTGTCTCGATCATGAAAATACGTGACAAGTTTGCTCCAAGTGCTCCAAGTGAATTCAATCATTGTAGCAATGGGCAGGCCACAGACACCTTTGAGTACTCCATTGAAGCACTCCGAGACATTGGTTGTCATAGCCCCATAACGGTATCCTCCATCATGTAGCTGGGTCCACATGTCTAGATCCTCTTTCATTAGATATGTGTATGGCATGATGGATGAGTCGGGTTCACTTTCCTGCCGCCCCGGTTCCTAGTTTCTTCCTAAGGGCCTTGTCATGCCCCGAACACAACCATAAAGATAAGCATGTGACAACGGCTGCACGCTTATAAAGTAATGACCCTACAAGTATGCAAGGCCTTCTTAGCACTAACAATTATCCTCAAAAATTTCATCAAATAAATTCAAAATACCTTAAAAATTTCTTTATGAATAGATCTCTAAAATTTAAAGGAACAAAATCTAAACCTCATGTAAATAATGCAAATTGACCAAAAGATATAAGACTATTACAAGACCATCTAATTCCAAAATCACTAAGCTTCTTTCTCTGCTCACAACACAACATCAAAACTTTCAAAACTTGCTTTTCTTCACAATTTGAAACTGGAGGGGAAAAACGGGGTGAGCTGACAACTCAATAAGTAACCAAAATCCTAATAAATTACATCAAGCAATAGATCTGTAAAGTATAAGATGTCATATGTGTTTTCAAAAGTTATAATATACTATGTGTTTTCAAAATAACTAAAGAAGTTTCATAGTTTTAAAATAATAAGTTGCACATAGATCTCATACTTTAATCTTACAAATATAGCATAGGTGAATTAGAAAATAGTCAGTTTTCCATATATCAAAAGTTATAACTTACAATAGGTTCCAAAAAATACATAAGCAGTTTTAGTGACTCAAAATAGTTCAAATACTCAAACATTTCCAAAATACATATGTATTTTTAAGGACTCAAAATAGTTCAAATATTCAAACGTAATTCATATTTGTAACAATCTTATGACTACGGTCACACTATATCCCCGTGACTGGGCATCAAAGTACCAATGAATAACTCTCATTGGCTGGGTATCAGAGTATCAATGAATAACCCCCATTGGTTTGGGTATCAAAATACCAATAAATAAGCCTTATTGGCTAAGTATCAAAGTACCAATGAATAACCATCACTGGTTTGGGTATCAAAATTAATTTATAGTCAGATTGTCCATAATCATATATATGAAATCATAGTTGCTAACAAAAATATATCTTATTCAAATACATACATATATATAATCATATATTCAATATTCAAATATATTTGTGATATTTCTATATTATTTACTTTAAATCAATATAGCTAAAAATACAATTAAATAAAATAAATCTTATATTCAATGCTCATATATATTTGTGAAAAATCTTTATTCTTTACTTTGGAACAGTATAGCTAAAAATAATTAAATAAAATACATCATGTATTCAGTAATCATATATATTTGTGATAATTCTTTACTTGAAATTAGTAATATAATGGAAATAAAATTGTAACCACTATAAACAATTTTCAGTAGTTAAAATACACAAAATAAAACCAATTAGGATAAGGTTACTTACATCAATCCAAAGCCTATTCAAAATCCTTGCAGTTTCCCAATACCAATCCAATGTAAACCTTTTAGAAAACCAAATAAAGAATTTACTCCAAACAAATTTGTCACTTAGATCCTTGGACCTCAAATCTCAATGTCATCCAACACCACGGAGACAACAAAGCAAAGATGCTTTACACGTGAAAAGACTAAGTCCTTAGAAATCTTCAAATAATTGGTATTGGCTTCATCTTTTACCTATCAATAAGGAACCTTAATGACAAGTCAGTAATGCCCATAGTGGCCAACACGCATCTACTTACATTGCCCTCAATAAGAATCATGGAATAAAAGTGATGTGGACCTTGAAATGGGAATCCGTCATAAGGGTCGACATTGCTAAGGGGTCCACCGTAGTATATATTTATATAGATCATTGTCAACCTATAGTTCATCAAGTGCAATTATGTTAGTGACAAATTTATAACTGTCAATTAACATCAATCACAAAACTTTGCGTATGAAATGCCAACAATACTAACCTCAACCAAATTAGCATATACTCACCTCAAGTCACATACAAAAATAGTCCTTACCAATTTTATATTCTTTTAAAATTCCAAATTATTCTAGGTATCAAACTTAAATATTATACCAACTAGTTATCTATTGAAATCTCTGTTACAAATCTTAAACAAATATATCTTGAAATAACTTATGCTAAAAAGACTACAAATGGGTGTCTTAGGTATCAAACTCATAATCCATTTCATAACAATGACAAAAACCTAAAACTATTAAATATTCCTAACAATTTATCACAATATTTAGTACTAAATATTCCCAATAATTAATCACAATATTAAATTTTTTTTTAAACCTAGCATATTATTAATCACAATATTTACACTAACAAAAAAAAATATTCCTAATATGTTATAATAACATAATTAATCACAATACTTGGTACTAAATATTCCCCCAATACTAAATATTCTCAATAATTAATCACAATATTAATTTTTTTAAAACTTTGCAAATAATTTAATAACAATATTTACACTAACAAAAAAAAAACAAATATTCCCAATAATTAATCATAATATTATTTTTTTTTAAACTAGCCATTAATCACAATATGCTAACAAGTAAATTAATCAAAATATTTACACTAACAAACAAAAAAACAAAAAATTTCCTAATACGTTCTAATTGTTTCTTAAATTTTTTTTTTTTTTAAAAAAAACCTAGCAAACAATCACAATATTAACTAACAAAAAATATTCCCAATATTGTAAAAACATTACCTGTGTAAGATTGTTGTTAATGTGAGTGCTGTGTGAGAGTTGATGAAAGTTGTGAGTGTGAGTGTTGTGTGAGACTTGAGGAAAGTTGTGAGTGAGTAAAGAGAGGGTGTGAGAGTTGAAGAAAGGGTGTGAGCCTGTAAGGGGGGAAAAAGGTCCTAGTTAGGACCCACATGCTACACGTGGACGGGCTGGGGACCATTCATAAAAATCAAATCTAATAGACTCGATTTCCAGTAAAGAGAAATCGAGTCTAATTTACTCGAGTTATACATCCACGTGACTAAAAAACACTAGTAGGACAAGACCAAAAATCAAGTCCAGTAGACTCGATTTCCATTAAAGAGATCCACATGACCTGAGTACATGACCTGAGCGTAGAAAAGCCTTGGTGGGACCAGACTAGAAACTCAAGCCTAATAGAGTCGATTTTCATGACCAAAAACCGAGTCCATTAGACTCGATTTGCATGCCTATGTGGACAAGTTGTCCTGCTAGCGCAATAGGAAAATCGAGTACATCATACTTGATTTTTAAGCCAAAATCGATACTAACACGCTCGAATTGTTAGTTAGCAAAATAATTTCAAATCTTGGCTAACTAATAAAATTCTTTGGATTTTATAGTTATTTTAAAAAAAAATCCAGGTTCCTGGGTTCTTCCTTCTGGTTCTTCTTCATATGGAACTCGAGTCCGAAATGATCGATTTCCACGCATAGAACTCGAGTTTGTAATGCTTGATTTATAACTCCAAAATCAAGTTCTTTGGTCTCGAGTTGTTAGATACTAAATTAGTTTTAAAACTTTGCTAACTAACAAAAAAAGTTTGGGTTTTAGGGTTATTTTCAAAACAAAAAAAAAAATCCTTGAAAACGAACTAAACCCCAGATAAGGATCTCTCACAAGTCACAACAGTCTGGTTATGCGAGTTGGAGTTGATGCTTTGCAAACAAGCATCTATTCCCAATTTCCCATGGAGTCTCTCTCGTCTTTTCTCTCACCAACGTTTCTCAACTTCTCTTCTCACAAGCTCTCTCCAATGGCTGCCTCTGCAACTACTTTTTCTTCCTTATCATTTGCATCCATGCCCTCCCAACACCAACGAACTCCCACTCCAAAACGCACTTCAAAACCCACTAAAAGCCTCTCTCCAACAAGACCAACACCCACAAGCACAACAACAACATCAACAACAACAACCACCTCTCTTCCTCCAAAGAAGGTTTTTCTACAACACCCACTTCTCCATTTCGTTAGAAAAGTTTAAATTGCTGAGAAATACGATGAAAGAAATGAACGTTATATAATTTTGTATTTCCTCGGCAACCAAACGGAGCTTAAGTGCTTAGTTGAGAAACTATACTGTTTTAGAAAGATTAAAGTTTTGTTATTTGCGTGTTTCTGTATGGGCAGGTTCTGGTTCCTATTGGATTTGGTACAGAGGAAATGGAAGCTGTTATTATAGTTGATGTTCTACGCCGAGCTGGTGCGGATGTGACCGTGGCCTCAGTGGAGCCACAGCTTCAGATTGAAGCTTCTAGCGGTACCAAACTGGTTGCTGATACCTCCATCACGACTTGTTCTGATCAAGTTTTCGATCTGGTCGCATTGCCGGTACAAATTTTAAGTTTGTTAAATTGTTGCATATTCTTAAAAATAACAAGTTCTTTTCATTCTAGTTTAGAAGCAAAGCATCGTAGCTGCTTGTGGCCATGATAAAGTTTAGTCATTTGGTAAGCAAGGCACTGTGTTAAAGCTAAGAATTGTAGACAAGGGCATTATTGAAATGAAATGAACAATGAGATGTGAGCTTAAATTCCATTTAGTTAATAGAAATTCTGTTTGCACTCCTATCTATCCAACTTGAAAGATTGGGTTAGGAGATAATTAGTTGTTTAATTTGTGGCTATATGCGGTGGAAACAGATTCCCTTGGAGGAGAATGATAGAAAATATACGGAATTTCATGGGGTGGATGGTGTTCTGATATAGGGAGGGGTCCTTATGGAGTGAACCTGTGGAAGCACATTGTTGCTGGACTGTCTTTGTGAATTACATTCCTTTTAAGGTACACACCTTTAAGAAATAGAGATGCAAAAATCAAGGCAGATTACCTGGATGTTTCTACAGGCAGCGTTCAGTGGAATCCATCTGTTCTTTGGGCTGTACAAGATTTGGAATTAGGGTCCATGGATCTTTCTTGGATATGATCTGTATGCTGTAAAGGTTTACCTGAGAAAAGAGTATAGGATGATCCGGTCCCTTTTTGATTGAACTGTTGGACAGTTTTGAAGGGTAAAATAACTAAAATTTTTACAAAGGATAATTTGAGGAAGCGGGTATATTATTTATTGATTGGTGTTGTATGTGAAAATCTAATGGGGAGTCCGTGCATCATATTTTTCTTCATTGCATGGTAGCTACAGATTTATGGTCACTTATTTTGAGCTTATTCAGGACTAGTTGGGAAATGCCAGGGATGGTGAGTCAGTGACTGAGTTATTGGCTGGTTGGAAAATTGTTTCGGAAAAAAAAAAAAAATCAAGTCTGAAATTTGGAGGGCTGTTGCATTATGCTTAATGTGAATTATTTGGAGAGAAGGAACGCACTCTCTTTTGAAGGCCATAAGCTCATAGTAGTACTTTGTTCCTGCAGTCTTTACACGTATGGGAGTTGGCTGCTAGTTCATCTTTTTCTTCTTCAATTTTATTAGCTTTCATTGAATATTGATTTTAGATGTTAATCCTGTACTTTTTTTCCTTTTCTTTTGGGTGTTCCTTTGCATACTCCTCATGTAGTTTGGTTGAGCGGGGGTTTGGCATCATAATTCTTTAGTTGCATCCATACTGACAAATCAATCAATTTATGTGGGAATCCGGTTGTAGACTAAACAAGTTGTGCAAATAGGTTTGGCAATTAATTTTTTTGGTGATTAATGTAATCTGCATTGTTTTAAGGGAGGAATGCCCGGCTCGGTACGATTAAGAGACTGTGAAGTTCTGCAGAAAATAATGAGCAAACAGGCTGAGGAAAAGAGGCTATATGGCGCTATTTGTGCTGCCCCTGCAGTCACGCTGAAGCCTTGGGGTCTTCTGAAGAAAAAGCAGGTGGCTGCCTTGGGTTGATTTTTATTGAAATTTAATGAATACATTCATATAAATGTATCATGGTTGGCTAATTGTGGTGTAGTTTGTCCTGCAAGACGACTTGTCACCCTGCATTCATGGACAAGCTTCCAACCTTCTGGGCTGTTAAATCTAGTATTCAAGTTTCAGGAGAGCTTACAACAAGCCGTGGTCCCGGAACTACTTTTGAGTTTGCTCTTTCCTTGGCGGAGCAGCTGTTTGGAGAGTCTATTGCCAAGGAGGTTGGACAAGTGTTGGTAAGGCCGCTACTCTAGTTGGGTTTGCAGCTCAGACTTTATCCTTTGATGGTTATTTTCACATTTGTCATGGAAGGAATTTCATACAAGTTAGAGTCTTTTCTATCCACCTTCCCCTCTCTTCTGCCTCTGCTCCAAACTTGCACTAAGATTATTTATGGTTTGGTCAAAATGGAACATGCATAGTAATGAAAGCATAATGAAAAATTGGACAATAAGGAGTATTTTAGATACCCGTTAATAACACTAGTAAGGAAAAGGTGATATTCTACAGAAATCAAACAATCTCAAAGACCTCTTTACATAAAACCGTTGAAGGTTGATGGGCTCATTATTGTTGATAGTAAAGAGAAAGAGAGAGAGAGATGTTCAACACCTTATAGTTTTTTTTTTTTTTTTAAGTAACACACACATACAAAAAATTCTAAACCTTGATGTAAAGTATATGCAAGACACAGGTAAAAAGAAGGCAAAGTGGTGAATGTGCTAAGTCCCCGCACTTCTGATATCCCAAAACTAAACATTTCATTCTTTTCTTTGTAGTTGAATAACAAATTTATAATTTCACTCACATCAGAGTTTCTCTTATATATTTTGCCTATTAGCTTGAGCTAACACTGTTTCTGTTATATTACTATATTAGTTGGTGTCTACGGCTGATGATAATCATACAAAGGAAGAGTTCAACAAAGTTGACTGGTCTGTTGACCACATGCCTCGTGTAAGTTGCTTCTCTTTTTCCTTAATTGAGAAAGCCTTTTGTGTACATATGTGCAGCTTGGTTAATGATATTTTTATTATTTACTACTACTCCTCTTCCGCCTCCTACTACACATTGATTCTCTTATGATCCTAGTGTCCTACATGTATTAAGTATAAGCTTAATCATGTGTTTATAAGCTCTTGGAACCCTCCCCTTGCAAGCCGGTTTTCAAGGGTGAGTTCTACTCATGGGTTTGTAACAGATTCTTCTATTCTCTGATAGTTAATGTCCATTTCTTTTATGGATGAATGAAAAGAGATACTTAAATTCTGCTTATAGTTCTCATTTATCATTTCCTTGCCATTGTTTACCTCCAAATGATCATTTCTTGGCATAAAGTGTTGCTAGATATCATTCAAAAACCTTTTATGGGAAAGCAGTAAGTCATTTGATTATTGTGGTCATGGGTACTTTGTAGTCTAAGCTCTCAACTATTAGCAGCACTAGTAAGTTACAATCCTTGCATCCCTCTTTAAAGGAACGGTTAGCCACAGATCTGTGATTAGGGAAGAAATTTTTAACATAGAATTATCCATCTTTCCATTATGGTTCTTACCCCAGACAACTTCAATAGTTTTTTTTTTTTCATCGTATAAGTATGCTGCTAAGGAGTTGCTTTCGTCATCGTATCTGTTAGCTGAATAAGATGGCATATAAGGGTTGAGACTGATTGCCATGACTTGAAAGTTTTTTTTACCTCATTGTCTATTCTTTTGCTTGCCCTTCAAGTTTTATATGTTAGGTGGCGTATGTTTAGATACAAGTCTTTTATCTACAATTGACATGTACTGATGTATATTCCTGCATCCTTGATGTAGGTTCATCCAATGCCTATGAGTGTTTTTTTCATTGTGTGTCTGTAAGATATTTTCTCATCACTCATGGTTATGCAGGTCCTCATTCCAGTTGCAAATGGCTCTGAAGCAATTGAAGTAGTAACTATTGCAGATATTCTACGGCGAGCAAAAGTAGATGTCATCATTGCTTCACTTGAAAAATCTGTGCAAATTTTGGCATCTCAAGGCACAAAAATTGTTGCTGATAAGTTAATTGGCGATGCTGCTGAGTCAATATATGATATAATCATTCTTCCAGTAAGATAAACAAGCATCTCTTTTGAATGATACAAGCAGCATTCTTGCACCTTTCTTGATAGTAGTGTTAGGATGTAGGGATATCTTTTCTTTTTTCTTTTTTCTTTTTTCTTCTTTCTTCTTTAAAAAGATCTTGAATTTTCACTTCAGAATCGGTATTGGTCAGATAGATTATATCTTTGTGTGGCCAAGATCGAATGACATATGAAGTCTTAGAAGTTCTTTGTATTAATTGGTTGACTCAGCACAGGCTTCATCATAATTCTCCATGTTAAAGTTAACCTATTGGTACTTGGTTCATATTGGTACTTCATTTTTGCGTTCTCTTCTATATTTGGGCACTAAGAATTTTTTTTGAATATTTTTCCCTCTCTCTTTTTTCTTTTGACATGATGCACCTTTTCCCACCTCTCACCCCCTTGTCTCTTTTAAATTTTAGCGTTTATTCTGCTTATTATTGACTCATGCTTTGTTGTCAGAAGTCACTTTTTATGCATGATACTCTTAAAATAATACTGTTTCTTTTCCACACTACACCCATTAAGATTTTTCCATTGTAAAATTTCAGGGAGGAACTGCCGGGACTGAGCGGATACACAAATCTAAGATTCTCAAGAAACTGATCAAAGAACAGGATTCAGCTGGAAGAATATATGGAGCAGTCTGCTCTTCACCTGCAGTCCTGCAAAGACAGGGTTTACTGAAGGTAATTCAAACCAATTTTTATCATCCTGCTTTGAGCCTTCATATGTTAAAGTTTTGCCATCCCTCTGCCAAAATACAGGATAAAAGAGCTACTGCTCATCCGTCTGTCATAGACACACTTTCGAAAGCAGTGGATGGTGCCAAAGTGGTCATTGACGGTAAACTGATTACAAGCAGGGGACTTGCTACAGTAGCAGATTTTGCTTTGACTATTGTAGGCAAGCTTTTTGGTTATGGAAGAGCAAGAAGTGTTGCAGAAGGTCTTGTTTTTGAGTATCCGAGGAGTTAGGGGATCTATGTCAAATCTTTGCAGGTTAAAGGCAACTTTTTATGTCTGCCATAAGCCATGAAGAGCTTATCCCCTACTCAGATCAACAGGAGTAGAAAATTCTTCATGAGTGCATTACTCTATTTTGAGAGTTAGAGTCTCTACAGAACATCTACAAAGTCATGGTTGCTTTATCCTTTGCTATAAGAGTTGTCACAATGTAAAAGCGATGTTGCATGTAACTAATACATAAGATCCTTTTTTGGTCACCACTTATATGTCAAATATCTGCAAATTTTGCGAATTTGTTCTCCAACTCCGATTTTTAGTTTAATGTCAAACAGAATGCATTGAGATTAAAAGCTTTAGTATGCACACAAGTAACTGTTAATAAGTGCCTAAAGCTACTTTGTGGGTTTTTTACGTGAGCTTGGGGTTCACCTATTATTGATATGATGCTTCCAAGACAGAAATCCACTAGTATTTTTTCTACCTCATGGGCTGTGTGCTGTTGTGTGATAGAACTCAAGGTTGCTGCAAGTTAAAGTTATAAGTGTCTAAGCTATCTTGGGAGTTTTGATGTGAGCTTGGGGTTTTCATATATTAGGCCTTTGACTTCTCCTTAATTACTTAGAGCACCTCTTATCCAAAAAAGGAAAAAGAAAAAAAAAAGAGCATTCATATCAATTTATTCAAAAATTATTGTCTATTTTAGAGTATGACTTTAATTTTTTTCTATTTTAGTTAACCATTTTTCATAACACCCACATTCAATTATCTATACGCTAGTTCAATAAAATATCAAATTTCTTAACTTTTTAATGGTTTCTCTCTCTTTACACTTACACAATCACCATTCACTCTCTTTGACACTTTTAGGAAACACAAAAATAATAAAAAATTGTTTGGTAAATTACAAAGTTGATCTCTATCCTTTAAATCATATTTCAATTTGGTCTCTAACATTTTGGATGGAAAAAACTGATATGTCAAACAGAATTAAAAAAAAAAAAAATTCATGCCACATTAGCTGCCAACTATATCGCCATGTCAGATTTATAAATAATTTAAAAACTGAGACACTAAATGGATTGGGTTCTTCTTTTGGTGGTTTTCTTTATCGGAGTGGCAGAGCCATTAATAGAGAACCCGAGGCAGTTTGCTCACTAGATCTAGGAAAACTTGTTCAGAATACTAGGATATGTATGTGAACAAGCTTTGTAGTACGCAGCATCTGCCAAGACCTTTTGATTGTGGAAAACCACTCAATAATACCTTATGGCAACTATTGGAAAAAGAAGAGTTTGATCTGCCTGGGCTACAAACAAATCTAATAAAAACAATAATAGTATTTGTAGCAGCGATTATTCTAAGTATGGCTAAATTTAGAGTTAGTATCCATATGGTCCGTTTGAATAGAGCTTATTGCTGAAAACTAAAAACTGAAAACACTGTAGCAAAATAATTTTTAAATGTGTGAATAGTATTGTGGGACCTATTTTTAATATTTTTTTTCTGAATAAAGTGCTTGTGGGTCCCATGAACAGTGCGTAAACAGTGCGTGAACAGTAAAATTGGTCTCCCGCACAGTAAAATACCGTGCATGAACAGTAGGCTCTTGATGGGCCTGATTATGCCATGAATAATGAGGTGATGCAAAAAAAGAAAAATATATAGTGTTTGGTTGGTGGGATCTCACACGTCTCAGTTTTAAATTTGATTAAAATTTTTTTTTTACATGGCAGTACAGTTGCTAGTTGATGTGGCAAGGAAAATAATTTTTTATTATTCTATTTGACACATCAACTTTTTCATCTAAAAGATAATGACAAGAATTAAATTGGCATGACACAGAAAATTATAGGGGCCAAATTGAAATATGATATAAAAGATAAAGATCAACTTTGTAATTTACCCAAAAAATTTTTGTATAAGCTACATTGACTTGTATATTTGCACATACACAATAGCAAAATCTCATTTGGACAACCAATCCATAATATGATATACGTTATTTTTGGGCTTCATTAGCTATATTTTAGGCTTTATGCTACTTTACATGAGCTTGCCTTCTCTCTTCATATACAACAATCACTATCCACCCAAAGAAAGGTCCTGGTCCTGACGGTATGCCTCCTCTTTTTTATCAGCATTATTAGTCAATAGTAGGTAATTGTGTTACGCATGTTGTTCTCGATTTCCTTAACCATGGTATAATAATACCCCCAAAATTCAATGAAACCCATATTATCCTCATTCCCAAAATTAAAAACCCAACCAAGATTATTCATTATAGACCCATTAGCCTTAGTAATGTGGTCTCTAGGCTTGCTTCATAGGTTCTAGCTATTAGGTTGAAACTCTTATTCCCAAAAATAATCAGTGAAAACCAAAGTGCTTTTATGAAAAATGGTCTTACCACTGACAATGTTCTGGTTGCTTTTAAAATAATGCACCATATTAGCCAACAAAAAGAAGTGGAAAAGTGGGGGGAGATAGCTCTCAAACTTAATATAAGTAAGGCTTATGATAGGGTCAAATAGGGGTGTTTGGAAAAAATTATGCTGAAGATGGGCTTTCATACACATTGGGGTGAAATTATAATGAGATGTGTTCGGTCTGTAACATATGATGTATAAATTAATGGAAAGCCTTGAGGTAGTATTACCCCTACTAGGGGCTTGCGCCAAGAGGATCCCTTGTCCCCATATTTGTTTTTATTGTGTGCAGAAGGTTTGTCGACACTTCTTCATAGGTCAGCTGAGTAGGGAGTGCTAAACGGAGTTGCAATGTGTGCAAGAGGCCCAAAGATCTCTCGCCTTTTCTTTGCAGATGATAGTTTGATTTTTTGTCAAGCTACAATAGACAAGTGTTCCAATATGATTTCTAGCTTACATATGTATGAACAAGCCTCGGGTCGACAATTGAATCGTGAGAAGACATCCCTCTACTTCAATCGAAACACTCCCTTGGACGTCCAAGATGATATAAAGAACCGCTTTGGAGCAAAGATAATTAAGGAGCATGAAAAGTACCTTGGCCTTCCTTCTTTGGTGGACAAAAATAAGTGCAGTACTTTTCATTAATTAATAAAATGGTTGAATAATAAACTATCAAGTTGGAAGGAGAAATTGTTATCTAAGCTGGGAAAGAGATTCTTATCAAGACAGTTGCATAGGCAATCTCAACATATACTATGAGTGTGTTTAAGCTTCCTGATGTAATTTGTGATGAGATGACAAGCTTGGTCCATAATTTTTGGTGGGGTCAATCTAATAAGAGAAATAAGATGGCTTGGCTAAGTTGGGACAAAATGTGCACTCCCAAAGATAAAGGGGGATTGGATTTTCGAGATCTCAAAGCTTTCAATCTTGCATTACTAGCAAAGCAAGGTCGGCGGTTACAGACATGTACAGATTCACTGGTCCATAGAGTACTCAAGGCTTGTTGTTTTCCCAATGGTGATATTCTCTCAGCTCAATTAGGGAACAACCCATCATATGCTTGGTGTAGCATTATGACTGCACAATCAGTGGTTCAACAAGGAACTCGTTAGCAGGTAGGCAATGGCCAGTCCATCAATGTTTGCAATGACAAATGGTTGAACCAACCCTCTACTTTTCGCCTTACCTCTAGACCTGTTGATGGCTTAGATGATGCAAAGCTCTCTTTGTTCATCGACCGATACACTGCTGCTTGGAGAAGGGACATGATTCAGCAATTTTTGGCACCCATAGGATGTTAAGGCCATACTGAGCATACCTCTAAGTTCAAGACTCCCCAGGGACCAATTGGTGTGGGTTACACGCCTAAGGGCATGTTCTCAGTCAAAAGTGCCTATAAACTAGCAAGATATTTATCTGCCAATGCCATAGATAGTGAAGCTTCCAACACACAAAATAGCAAGCTGTTTCGGAAGTCAATTTGGAGACTCAATATTCCTAATAAAATAAAAAATCTTTTGGGTGGAGGGCGAGTAGGAATATTTTGCCCACCAAAGCAAACCTATGTCGAAGGAAAGTTATCAACTCTCCTATTTGTGAAGCTTGTGGAGATGCAACTGAGAGTAGAGGCCATGTTCTTTGGAATTGTGCTATAGCTTGAGAAGTGTGGGCGTTTTATGGAATTTCTTTCAACTTGGATGGTGATGTTTTTCTTAAGTTTCAAGATTTCTTGTGGCACCTTAAGTTTCGGCAGCAAGTAGATGAGGAATTGCTAGGGTTGGTCTATACAGTGGCTTAGTGCTTGCGGTTCAATAGGAATGAAGTGAGGCATGGTAAGGTGCGGTCTCAAGCCTCGGCCATTCTACAGAATGCTCACTATTTACTGGATGATTTCCAAACAGCAAACTTCAAATTAAACCGGCCTACTTATGATGACATTGTGTAGTGGTAGCCACCGATAGATCCTTGGTTCAAAGTTAATGTGGATGAGGCAACCTTTGCCCAATCTCAGACAGTGGAAGTTGGTGTTCTTATTCGTGATTTTGCAGGTTGTGTGGAGGCGACACTAAGTAAAAGACTTTTTGTTCCTTTGGGTCCACTTGAAACTGAAGCTAAAGCCATGGAGGAGAGTATTATGTTTGCATGGGAAGTGAGAATTTGTGATGTGGTTGTGGAGAGTGATTCTCAAATTGTCATTTCTACATTATTGGGGTCTAGTGAACCACCAGTTGGTATTGCCACCATCATTGAGGGTATTCACCAAAAACTACAAGATTTCAGATAGGTACAATTCTCATGTAAAGTGACAAGGCAATTGCTCGGCTCATATACTAGCTCAATAGGCCAAAAATATTATTTCATATGTAACTTAGATAGAGGAAAATCTAGGTATGGTTGAGTCTGCTTTGGCTCATGATGTATTGATTTTATCTTTGTTTCAATAAAGTTACAATATTCTCATTTTTTTAAAAAAAATTTTATCCAGTCTCTTCACCCTTAGAAAATGCAATACTAGTAATAATAATAATCCTTTTGTTATTTTAGCATGAGTTGGGCTGAAAAGGATGTCAATGTTACAGAGTCATAGTGACAAAAACTACAAGATTTCAGATAAGTACAATTCTCGTGTAAAGTGACAGGGCAATCGCCCTACTCATATACTAGCTCAATAGGCCAAAAATATTATTTAATATGTAACTTAGATAGAGGAAAATCCAGGTATGGTTGAGTATGTTTTGGCTCATGATGTATTGATTTTATCTTCGTTTTAATAAAGTTACAATATTCTCATTAAAAAAAAAATCACTATCCAGTCTCTTCACCCTTAGAAAATGCAATAATAGTAATAATAATAATCCTTTTGCTATTTTGGCATGAGCTGGGCTGAAAAGGATGTCAATGTTACAGAGTCATAGTAACAAAAACTACAAGACTTCAGATAAGTACAATTCTCGTGTAAAGTGACAGGGCAATCGTCCGACTCATATACTAGCTCAATAGGCCAAAAAAATTATTTCATATGTAACTTAGATAGAGGAAAATCCAGGTATGGTTGAGTTTACTTTGACTCATAATGTATTGATTTTATCTTCATTTCAATAAAGTTATAATATTCTCATTAAAAAAAAAAAAAAAAACTATCTAGTCTCTTCACCCTTAGAAAATGCAATAATAGTAATAATAATAATCCTTTTGCTATTTTAGCATGAGCTGGGCTGAAAAGGATGTCAATGTTACAGAGTCATAGTAACAAAAACTACAAGATTTCAAATAAGTACAATTCTCGTGTAAAGTGACAGGGCAATCATCCGACTCATATACTAGCTCAATAGGCCAAAAAAATTATTTCATATGTAACTTAGATAGAGGAAAATCCAGGTATGGTTGAGTTTACTTTGACTCATAATGTATTGATTTTATCTTCATTTCAATAAAGTTATAATATTCTCATTAAAAAAAAAAAACTATCTAGTCTCTTCACTCTTAGAAAATGCAATAATAGCAATAATAATAATCCTTTTTGCTATTTTAGCATGAGCTGGGCTGAAAAGGATGTCAATGTTACAGTCATAGTGACTAGTTAAAAAAGGATGTCAATGTTACAGTCATAGTGACTAGTTAAAAAAACAATTCCGTTGCTGGGACTTGAACCCGGGTCACTCGGGTGAGAGCCGAGCATCCTAACCAACTAGACTACAACGAAGAGTTGGTTATTGCACAACATCTTTTATATTTAATGCAGACAAACCCTTCAAAAATGATTACTCAGTTTAACGTTGAGAATGAATTTCATCATTCTAATAAGATCCGTTGTACCTTAGTTACCAAGGTGCAGTTTTGAACCCAGGTACTTTTTTAATTTGTTATTAGTTTTTCTTTATATATATATATATATTTTTTTTTTATATACAAAATAGAAATTCTACTTTAGCCTGATCTAAATATATATGGGTGTAAAATTCCCTTCTGAAAACTTGAATCTCGGTCTTACCTCCCACATCCCACAAACACTTATACTTGTGGAATGATCATCACATCAAAGGTGTGCAGTGATCAAATTGACATGTATAAATACATTCATTTATGTAGATTTAAAAAATACATTTAAATTATTTGGTTAATTTTATGTTAGGTATAACCCCAAATTTAGCTAGTATGGACTCAACACAAATGGTTCTTTTATGGGCAATCCAGAGATAAAAAGTGAAGGGGGCCAAATTTGTGACCACATAGGTTTTGGGTTAGAAAGGCTTTACTTGAGCCATAGGGGTGTCCAACAATGTCGATGCAGAGCTTTGGGTTCTAAAGGATGGGTTGTTAATGTATTAGTTTGAATCTTTTGGCAATGGAAAATATAAATTGATGGAAGAGTAGCGCTCAGTAGGGATACTGAAGAGTATAACAATGATTTACATCATGCCTCTCTTGCTATGGATTGTAGGACTCTCATCAACAAAATTCTTCAAGTGAAGATGAGTCATTACTTATATGCAGTAAATAAATGTGTAGATGCTTTGGTACGACCAATGTGTAGAAGAGGTACAACTTCAAGCCAGGGTTTTATGCTTTTTGATAGTCATCTGATGGACTTGTATATGCTCCTTTTCAATGATAGCTTAAATCTAGATTATGAGAGGTTTTGTCCTCTATATTTAGAGGGTTTTTTTTTTCTACTTAGTTAATGAAATTTGGTTTCAACCAATATATATATATTTGTAATGACAAGTAATTACTAAAACACCTCTTCTAGACAAAAAGCTTGACTCAAAGGTGTGATTGTTTCGCCGTAATAAGTCCAACTTGTTACTTGTTGAACAAAGTTTCTCTCCAAACTAATTTGGAGGAGAAAAATTCTTCAAAATTCTCATATATCTTCTTTTTAGGTGTTGTAGACGCTCATTCTTTGCGAGCCCAAAAGAGAGGAAGGCCCAAAGTCATGGGCTAAAGAAAGTATTGTGGAAGTGACATTAAGCGAGTGGCAGAAACAACGAATAGTGCGTCTAACAAGCAAATAAATGAATCCTGAGGAAGTAAGTTGGCCTAAAAAGGCCCGGAAGAAAGTAACCATGAACCCATGAGCTGTATGAATGTGGAAAAGTGAGAATGGGCCATAGCTGCTATGGCAGGCCCAAAGTAGTGCAAGTAAAGAAAATAAGGGGTTGTGGAAAACCCATGAGCCCAAAGGGAAAAGTGAGAAATACTTGGGCCGAGGAAGCCCAAAAAGTTAGTAAAAGCCCATGGGAGATGTAGAATTGAAAAAGGGCCGAGGACGCCCGAGAGAGTAAGTGGGCCAAGGACGCCAAAATGAAAGTAGGTGGGACATTAGGAGGCCGCAAGTAGCAAAAGGGCACAGTGAAATCATTGGACCTTCGGAGAAAGAATGAACAGAAAATGTCCAAAGTGGCCTAGCAGGCTTGGGGTCAAGTAGGCCTCATGATAGGCATGACAGAATTGTGTGGCAGGAAGCAAGTAACGGGGGCTAGGAATAAAGGCTTGGAACGGCCCACGAACAAGCATGGCCCAGTCCTCAGAAGATGCAAGCCAAAAATGAAAAGTCGGGCGAAATAGCCCACGCCGAAAGAAGCCAAAAACGAGCAGCAGGCTGGGCAGTTTGACGTTCAGACCGCGGCAGACAGATGAACAGCAGGCAGGATTTAAACGAGCATGGAGGTAAGGCACGCGCAAAGCCCAGACACCATCAGCCTGTACCCACCCAATACAGGAAATGATGAGGTCATGGGTTAGAGGTAAGGGAGTATGGTCTGGCGGTGGAACAAGGGAAAAACTCATTTTTGTGTTTCCTACTCAAGCCCTTTTGGAAGCAATGTCCTGCTAGGAAGGCATGCGAACCAAAAGAGGCAAGGTTGAGTGGGAACCACTAGGTGCATGCCGTGAAGGGTAAAGGGAAGGGGAGTATTCACTCCGTGGCAGGTAAGAATGCCGCAAGGAGTGAGTAAAACAAAAAAGCTTTCTCTGATTGAGGCAGGCTGGCACCGGCTGGGTGACTGACCAGTCAATGACGGTCGGCAAAGGAGCCCATGCCAGGAAAAAACGGTTAAGGGCTAAAATGGTAAAAAGCCAAACACGGCTGACCCTATATAAGAAGCCCTACAGTGCACAGCTGAGGGACGAAAAAGCAAGGGGAGGGGAACCTCTGTAAAATAGTGGCAAGAATCATAGAAAACAGGGGAATAAGAAAACGCAAAGGAGAAAGGAGAGAAATGACAAAAAGAAAGAGAGTAAAAAAGAAAACGAAAGAAAAGGAAAGGATTAAAAGAAATGGAAGCAAGAAAGAAACAGAGTGAATGAAGTGATTGACATGAACCGAATGGATTAATCTCCCTCTTCCCTTCCAACTCATGCTCTCTGTTAACCAAATAAAAAAAAAAGGGAAGAAATCTCATTCAACCCAAGTCACTTAGGCCCGTTCCTTCAAAGCAACTAATTTCCCCTCAGAGAAATTAGTCGCGTTGAGAGAGTGGTTCCCTTTCCTGACGCAAGCTCTGTAAAACGGCCCATCGCGGCAGGCTAACATTTATTTCTTTAATATGCTTCTAACTCTCCATCTAACATTCATTATTCTGATACTATAGTGTAAAACGGCCACCCTTCATTGAGGCCCACTAACTATATTGTTTAAATCTCTATTATTGTCTTTTCTTCTTTATCATATCTGCCTGTTGTAGCTAACGTGATAGTTCTGCCTGCTGTAAAGATCTGATCACCAAAGGGCATTGTTTGTGCACAAGCCGGACCAGGAAGGTTTGTTCTCGGACCGGTCCTAACTCCTCAACCCAGAAGAAAATCTTAGGCCTAGTGTAGCAGCGAACGGCCCAACCCAACACTTGCAAAAAAGGCCCACACGGGTGTGAATTTTGAAAATCTAACCATTAAATTTCATATTCCTTATGTTATTAACATACATATCAAATTTCATTCAAATTGAATATTACTTACTATTCAATTAATAAACTTATTTTTTATACACAATTTTAGATTATAAAAACTTGAATTTTTAACATTTGTTTAATGACATAGCAATTAATTTTTGATCTTCTTGAAATTTGGCAAGCATTAATGATATAAGGGTAAATTACAACTTACTCACCTATGGTTTGGCTGAAATTTAATTTACCTACCTATGGTTTAAAATTTGACACTTTACCCACTTGAGATTTGACCAAAATTTAAGTCGCCTATATGTAGTTAGAAATTTCATGATGTAAGTATTCTAATGGATAGTTTTTTATTGGGGTAATTGCAATTAACCCACTTGTGGTTTGGCCAATTTTAACTAAGCCACCTGTGGTTTAAAAAGTGTCACTTAACCCACTTGAGGTGCCCTCCGTTAGACATCTGTAACCACCTCTCCCTTTTCGCGGTTAAAAATAGGGGTAAATGTGTCTTTTTCATTATATTTTATGTCTCTCTCCTCTTTTCTCTCCTTCTTCTTCTTCTTCTTCACATAAAACATAAAAGAAAAATATCAAAAAGCAAGTCAAGATAAAATTTGTTTCATCATTTTTCATATACATAATTAGCACAAAGTTTTACAAAAGAGGGTAGACAAAAAAAAAAAAAAAAAAAAAAAAACCCCTCTCTCTAAAACTCTAACCCTCTCTCTTTTGTTGGGTTCTCTAAAAAAAACCCATATTTGCAAGTAAAAAAAAAATCTACAAAAAAAAAAAAAACCCAGCAATCTAGCAAATCCAACACCACAGCCAACTCATTGAACCATTAAATCATAGCCTCACCAAACTACCACCTCCAACACCACCACCGCTGTTAGCTACCACCCAAAACCCCAAACTGGGAATCAAAAACAAAGAAACAAGAAAAACCCAGCAAAAAAAAAAAAAAACCAACAATCTAACAAATCCAACACCACGGCCAACTCACTGAACCATCAAATCATAGCCTCACCAAACTACCACCTCCAACACCACCACTGCTGTTAGCCACTGCCCAAACCCCAGACCGAGAAGCAAAAACAAAGAAACAAGAAAAACGAAATCGTGAGATCGGCCAAGCAGCAGAGTAACCTAATTGTCTAGATCGGCTAAGATTGAAGTAGCAGAGAGTGGTGGATTCAAATTTTCTAGGTTGGTTTAAATTTCCTTATGGTTGGTGGGTTCAAATTTTTTGGATTTAATGGATTTGCGAGTGTAATGGATTTCTAGGTTGGTTTAGTTTTTCCTACTGTGAGTTTTTAGGATTTGGCATATTTGTTCTATCTATGGCTTCAAAAGAAGATGAAGAATCTTCTAGGTTCCTTCCAATAAAAATAAATAAATAAAACATGGGTTCCTTCTTCTTTTTTCCCCTTGCTATCTGGGTTCCTTTTTGTTGGTAGTATATACATTAAAAGGGAACCAATTATTGTGTTGATTGAACAAGATTCAGGTCACGATATGGGATTTGGGTTTGAAAATTTGATTTCTAAGATGGTGAGAGAGAGATCGTTCTTCAATATGCTGCTTCTAATTCTATTTCTATTGTGGCTTTTATAGTAAAAGGGATTTTTTAACGGAAATGACAGAGGTGGGTAACGGGTGTCTAACGAAGGTCACCTCAGGAGTATTAACTTTTAAACCACGGGTGGGAACTTTTAAAATGAATCAAACCACAGGTTGGTAAAGTGCAATTTCTCCTTTTTTATTTTATTTGATCTTGTATTTTTATGTTTTTTGTGTTTTGAATGAGAGAGACATAAAAATGGAGTAAAATTACATATTTAACTTTGTTTTTAACAAAGGTGGATTATAGAAATCTAATTAAGCTAACTTCAAGTGGGTAAAGTATCAAATTTCAAACCACAGGTAAGTAATTTAAATTTCGACCAAACCACAAGTGACTAAATTATAATTTTCCCATGATATAGTAAAAAACATACAATTCAATAATTAGATATATGAGGAGTTTGAAGGGTTTCTCTCTAAACTAGTTTGGAGAAAAAATTTGTTCCAACTTGTTTACCCACAAAAAGGTTCCCCCACACTCGTTTTCGCACGAAACACCAAGGTCTTATTTCATATATACAAAATCTAATACATTCTTTGAAATTTTGAATATTGAATGTAGCCGCACATTGTTTGAAGATTTGGATATTAAATGTACAAATTAAACACTTAGTAATTTGTGACAAAAGTTGTCCATACATTAAAATATTTTGTATGTTAAACGTACAAAATTGTGTATATTTTTTTAAAATTTTTGTACATTAAATATATAAAATTGTATACATTCTTTGAAAAATTATGTACATTGAATATACAAAATTTTTTACGTTCTTAGAAAGTTTGAATATTGAATATCAGACCTTACACTCCCAACAATTTGTAAAGAAAAATGTTCACACATCAAAAAATTGTGCATTGAATATATGAAATTGTGTACGTTGTTTAAAAAAATAAAAAAGTACTTTGAATTTAGAGAATCGTTTACTTTGAATATTAAGATATTGAACGTATAGGCCTTATACTCTTAGTAATTATGATTAAAATATTCACATATCAAGAATTTGAAAATTATGTGCGTTGTATATGCAAAATTATATACATTATTTGAAAATTTGTGTACATTTTTCTAATGTTTAGAAGTTGAACTTACTTAATAACCCTTTGTAGTTTTGTCATATAATTTAAAGTAATTTTTATTTTATTTTTATTTACTGTTTATTGTTCAATTTCACTTATATATTTGTGATTTTTTTTCTTCTTTATTTGTCATGATTTTTTATTAATCCGTACATCGCATGAGCATAAAGCTAGGGAATATGTATAAATATACACAATTTTACTGGTTTAAAATTCTAATTCCCCATTCCTACTGCCCTCGATGTGATCAGAGGAGTTGCACGAAAGGGCATATATGCCTTCGACATTTTGTTACCTGTTCCGATTAAAAATAGGCCATAATACTCAATCTCAACTTTGTTTCTGGTTAGAGCCAAACTGAAGCATAAGGCTTGCCTAAGAATCACAACTGCCCTAACAATGATCAGAGGAGTTACAAACAGGTATCACACTAACACAAGTTTTAATCTACAGGATAAAACTCTTATTTCAGTTTATAATTTACAACTCAAACACTATCTGCTCTATACATACGGGTACCTACCCTCTGTAGTATAAGATTGTAATCAGATACACACTACTACTATCCTTATATCACACTAATGCCTATGTCTCCATACTCAACCACCAACCCTTATACCCGAAGTCCAGTTCATCATCTCTACCAAGGGCCTGTCAGAGTCCTTCTCAAGCATTGTCTTTTACCTCCCCACTGCCGATTCATTGTCTCTAATTTCTGCAAAAACAAACAGATAAAAAGAGTTGCTTAAGCCTCCAACTCTACCAGTAATATTAATCAACTAGTGTCGGTGCATTTTCATAATTTACAACAATAAGCTGTTGAAGCAACAAAATGAAATCTTGCTTCACTTGTTGAGTTAATGAATTAGCGAACTGGTTTTGTTTCTAAATATGCGGGCACACGTGGGAGAGAGATATAAATATGTATTTTCTTGTGAATTCAATTTCCTGACTGCCACCTTATTTGGTCCAATAACATGATTCTCACCCTTGGTCAATGGTAATTCATTTGTAAGAGTAGGACTCATCTTTAAATTCAGTACTTCATTGCTTTCTCATATAGTAAGTGTACATAACATAATGCATAAAGGTCTTGAATGTGTGATTCCTATCAATTGTTAAGTAGCAACTTTTTAGACAAGAAATACTAACGTTGTCCCCAAGGTATAGGCTTATTGCCAAGAAATTAAAACAGGTGCCAAAAAAATAATTGATTTTATTAATTAGCCTTTTTCTTTTTTTATCAAAAAATTTCATCTCATGACAAGTTTTGTTTCAGTACATCCACTCTTTTAATGAGCTATTTTCAGTCTACATTGACAAGAACTGAAATCTATTAACCGTTAAGCTGACACAGATGCAAATGGAAGAAAAAGATGTCTACTCTAAGAAATACCCTTTTGATGTAGCCTGCTAACTTGTAACAAAGATCATGGACACAATAGAGTGATTTCTTAATTGAAACACTAAAGAGTGCATAATTTTTTTAAAGTTATGGGAATATGAAAATGTGTTTGTTGTTTGATGGAATACTCTGTATCAAATATAAAATGTAAGATAATGAAACAACTCAAAGAGGACATCTACCTGGTTTTTCTCCAATTCCATAATTTCTTCCTGCAAAAACCAGAATAAGGTTCAAATTGGGTCTCTCCAAACCAAAATTACCAGATAAATGACCAAGATTTTTTTTACTTTTGTTAAAAATATACCTGTTTTCTCTGTAATTCTTGGTTCATTTCTTTAAGTTTTGCAACTTCTGCTTCCAGTTCCAAGGTATAGGCCTGCCAGAAACTCAAAAGACAAAAGTGAAGTTTATTATCAACTTCTATAAACAAAATCGAAATCTCATAAATTTATAAAGCCATTTCTGATACACGATCCAACAAAATATCTTCACTTTCAAATGAATACAATCACAATGATATGGATTTTTTCTTAAGTAATATGATTTAGCCTTTAGACATTAACCAAGTTAATATGGAAGAGATTTACTTTTGTTCCTATTTATGATATCTATGTTAAACTGGCTGTCTAAGTGGACGATTGTCTCCCAAAAGCCACAAGTTAATACAGATCCTAAAAGCCAGATCTGTATAGTAGCTTTAGAAACCATTGGCTGCAATGTTTATCGTGGGACTGTTCTAGGTGGTGAAGCCTAGGTTGTCCTGCCACATCAGTTTCTTCTTTCATCAATTTTTTTTATAAGTAATAAAGCAGTAAAAATACACACACACACAAGATCTCCAATTATTACTATCTGAAATTAAGGAGAAACAAAATCAAGAAATGAAGAGCAGTTGAAAGTCCTCTTGCCTACTACAAGCATCCACTTATACTAAAACCTCATGAAACATGAACTTAGTAAATTTAATATAAGTTTGACGCTGTTGAAGGTCCTATTGTTTCACTTTCTCCATAGGATGTGCAAAGGAACTGCACAAAAGTTTGCCTTAGGGTGTACAAACTGCTGCTATTAATTAAACCCTTAAATTGTTTCACTTTCTCCATAAACTATAGTTTTACTGCTGCTATTAATTAAAGCCATATATTTTCTCAATTATCAGATTGAAACGACTACTGATAGAGTACTATAAATTAAAATAAACTTCATATCAGCTGTAGCTCTGCACTGTGCACTAGCATTCTATCTGTATTTAAGGATATAAAGTAGTATAGGACTTTAAACCACACCAAAATATTTGCTACAAGGATTCATTTCTTATTACACAATTGGCTGGCATAAAAAAAGCAAACATAATAGAGAGTGAATTAACTGCTATACATGTTGTGATGAATCATAAGCTTACCTGCTTACGAGCCCGTGATCTTGCAGCTGACTCCCTATTCTTTATCATTCTCCTCTGCCTTCTCTCTACTACTTTCTCCAAAGCTCCACCACATTTCCTTCCTCGACTAAATACGTATGGAACTGGTGATAATGATGATGTATCTATAGTACTCTTTGCCTCTGATGATATCTGACTTACAGGAGATCCAGCAATGCTAGTGACAACTCCAGGAGCTAAACCGACCCTGCCAATTCCTCCACCCTGAACTAAAGCAGTATTCATAGAAGGCTCTGCAACTCCAACCACTGAACCCCTACTTCCCGGGTTAGCAATCTGAGCATTGTTTACTAGATGGACCGGTGAGGCAAAAGGCACAGTTGTTGGTTTGGGGAAGAGTGACTGTTGCTGCTGCAGCTGCTGAATTTGTTGCTGAGAAGATCGAAGTCCACCTACATTCATTGCAAGACTAGGAGGCTGAATAGGAACTGAATTATTATTCTCCATGACCCGATTACCTAAGACTCCATTGCTTCGATTTGGTTGTTGAAACTCGAAAGTTAAACCAGTGTTATTATTTGGTTGCGGTAATTCACCATAGAATACACTATTATTTGGCCTTAGAGTTGGTTGTGTATCCTCTCTCACCACTCCTGCTCTCACTAAAAACTCCTCCAAAGTTACCTCTCCCAAAGTTGGTTGCCTCTGTGGCACATTTGCATTTGATACCCCATTGGCATTGCCATTTCCAACTTTAGCACCACCACCACCTCCATCACTACTTTCCTTAATCAAGTCTTTCCAAACTTCATCAACAGTTTTCTGACTAATTGTCCGTGGCAATGTCAAAGATCCTTGCCTCTGCAAATTCCCACCATGGACACTTCCCTCACCCCCACCAACTGCACAAGTCATGCCTTGAATTTCCTCAGCAGTCCATATATTTTTCAAAAGTTCATCCATGTTCATGGATCCAAAATCCTTTCCAAATCCACCCATGGTGTTCTGGAACTCATCAAATGTCAAGGAGTATACAGAAGACTGCCTGGCCAAGGAGTAATTTCCCTGTGGCTTCCCCTCCCCAGGTGGTGCATCACCAAAGTTCTTGAAGTTTATGTGAGACCCCATTTTTTGGAAAATTCAAGTAATGGCAACAGGTTGACTTAATTAAGCAGATGTCTTATATGTAGTATCATCCACTTGGAGAAGACCAAGAATAGTAATTTTCTGTTTGCTAGCTTTGTCTTGGCTTCTTTAGATTCAGATCCAGAATTCACCAAATCAAGAAAAATGATTGGGTCAGTGAAGCAGAAAATACACACTCAGATCCATCCATGGACTAGAGTGAATAAAATTAAAACCCATAAACATCAAACTGCATAGTAACAATAATAAATTCTTCCAATGAATTTTACCAAAAATTAAGTTTGGAAACCCCATATGAGTAAGCAAACCCAAATTCTAAATTTCATCCTGGATTATTGGAACCATGAAGACAAAAAATATCACATAAAAATCCCATGTTGAAGAATCTAAAGTAGTAAACGTCCAACCAAAAGCCTCAAAAGCCAAAACTGACAAACCAATAAGATTCCTTATCCCATGTTAGAGAAGAAGCTCAATTAAAGCTAGAAACAAATGAAACCATGAAAAAAATAAATTCGAATAAGATCTCATTTTAAAGAAATCTGATGTAGTACAAAGCAGAAGTCACTAGAACTGGACATATTGTCTTACATACAGATGACATCAGAATAAATAGTTGATCACTATAGTCCTCTATATTTTCCAACTTCATTCAGATCCAAAATTCACCAACTTATAATCCAAAAAAATTTATAAAAAAAAAAAAAAAAAAACAAGTTGTAGACTTTAATTCATTCCATCATTAGACTCGCAATATCCATTAAATTCATCAAAACCAAAGCCAAAGTCGTTACTTTCAAATCTTAAACAACATGATAAACCTCCAAAACCACATTAACATCCACAAAAAAAAAAAAAAAAACTACCCTATTTCTAATTCCCTTTCCTGCAACTGATTTTCACAACCAATTATTTTTTCCTAAACTTAGTATACAAAGTAATAAAACAACCAAAGCTCCTTAATATTAACAAATATTCCATTAAAATTTTTTTGAAATGACTTCAAGAAAAAAACGAAAAAAATTATCATAAAAGACAATAATGAAAACAAAAACAGAAGTAAAAAAGCAGTAGTAAAAAAAAAAAAAAAACTACCCAACAACAAATATAACTTAAGAAAGAGAGTGAGAGAAAGAGAGAGTAAAAAATAAGTTTATGAACTAAAGAAGAAAGAGAAGGGGGCTTTAAGTTTTTACCTTTTTTTTTTTTTTTTTTTTGTTGGGTACGAAATTTTGGGAGCAAGTAGTATGGGAGAGAGAGAGAGAGAGTGTCGTGTCCGAAGCTGCTTTCTCAGTCTCAGTAGCTTGGGCTATGGTGGAATCGACAAGTGTCTTGGCCACGAGCCATTTATTTAAGGTGGTCGATTTTGATTTATCTCATTTTTTGTTTTTTTTTTTTTTGTTTTATACTATTATATTTATATATATATATATATATAGAGAGAGAGAATAGAATATGGGGAATTTGGGAGAGAGCCACCGAGATCTCGCAACGTGGGCCAATGGTTGAAGTGTTGAAAATGTTGATGTGATTGCTGGCCAATAGGATGGTGCTAAGTGGGAAGATCTGGACCGTTTAGTGGAGCTTTCCGACATGGGGATTTGATGGTGATCTTTGCGGTTGGTTTTATTGGTGTGGAATAGTGGCTAGGTGTTGGTGGGTACAGGGTTTTTATCTGCTGTGGTGGGTTTCTATCTACATATTTTGAAGTCCCGTTTGTATACATCACCAGTCTGATCACCCAAGGACAAGAAGAGTGACATGAAGCCCTTGCATTCCGTCACCTTGCAAATTCGAGATTGTGGATTTAAATGGTGATACCTCCCATTTAGCGCTCAGACGGCTCAGTGGTCCAATTTCATGCAAGACAGAGTTAGGTGGGTCAAATTCAAGATTGCAGGTTCAAATAGTGGTTACTCCCCATTTAATGCTGGGGCAATTCCTTGTCATGCAAGACAAGATTTAAGTGGACTGAGTTTTTTTTTTTTTTTTTTTTTAAACCTTTTTTCTCTAGACCCTCAAACACTTTGTGCACGGGATGTGTCAATTCAACTACAAGGCCTTTGGTTAAATGGGCTGAGTATATATATATATATATATATATATATATATATATATATATTTTTTTTTTTTGTAAACTGGAAATTTCATTCAACTAAAAAGAACTAGAAACTCTAGAAAGGGGGCAGAGCCTCATCTGAGATAGCCCATACAAATAAAAAAGATGAGCATTCAAAATACAATGGGGAGGGGCATTAAGGTACATAAAATCAGGGACTTGGGAGCACCCTAATCTAGCCAGTGCATCGACGCAACGGTTAGCTTCACGATAGCAGTGGGACACTTTGACTTGAGGAAAATGGGAGATGAGAAGCCTGCAATCAGCCACAATAGAAGCATTATCAGTCTTCAAGGTTTCAACATTACACATCAAATCGGCAACTACTTTTGCATCCAAATCAATTTCAAGAGCACTAATTTGCATATTCAAACACATGTTGAGACCATCCCTAAGAGCTCCTAGTTCCGCAACAAAGCTAGTGGCTATCCCAATCTTCCTTGTAAAGGCTTTAATCCAGTTTCCCGACTCACTGCGAAGAATGCCGCCTCCACTAGCCATATCGGGTTTACCTAATGAAGAATCATCTGTGTTCAGCTTATACCAGCTCCTATTTGGCCCTTCCTATCGAATATTCCTTTCAATCCATGGTTGTCTAGTTATGGTATTCTAAGCAACATGAGCGTACTCCACTGCCCTATGAATAATATCTCTGTGAATGGTTTGACTAGCAGGCATATTCTTAAATACCACCATGTTACAATGGTTCCATAGAGACCATATTCCAACGGCAAAAATAACACTCCAAGAGATCTGGAGGTGGTTTGAGGTAAAAGTCGTTTTACACTTGTTTTCCAGCCAACTATGAAGGTCCAAAGAGAAAAAATTAGAGCTTAAGACGCCCATTCCGAGACTCTACCAACGATTTGCAACTACATGACAATCCCTCAGCAAATGGATAATAGTCACTGGATGGAGATTGCACATTGGGCAGACCGTGTCCACTTATAGCCCTCTAGAAGCTAGTCTTTCTCGGGTTGTTATGGTGTTATGAAAACACATCCAAATAAAGGATTGAATCCTTGGCAGCACCTTTAGCTTCCATATCCATTTACCATTAAAAAATTGAGGAGCTTCCCCATTGGCAAGGATATATGCAGAGCTAAGATTAAAATTCCTATTGGCTGTTGCATTCCAAATGATTCTGTCTTCCTCATTAGCAAAATGTGAATGGGGCATCGCCTGAATTTCCAGGCAATTTAGGCAATACCCCGTTCACATTTTCTCAATTATATACAAACATGATATTACACTAATCATTGTGTATCACTCTGTCGATGGTTCTTTTTACGTTTTTTGTACCTTAAACACGCGTCTTGATATTATTGGACAATGCTTAATCTAGACTTTTTCTAAGAAGGAAGTTGGGCAAGGCGCTTCGCAGAATGGGCTCCAAAGTACCATTTTGTTGTTGCTAGTTTGTGCACAAACGTTGAGTCCAAGTCCAAGAGAAGACGCTACAAAGTGGGCATATTCTCTGTTTTATCCGCAGAAAGAACTTTTCTCCAGTTTCTGCCATAGGGTTGACTTTTCTGCTGTGCGGTAAAATTTTCTGCTGTGCAATAAAGCTTTCTACTGTGAAGTAAAGCTTTATGTCGTGCAATAAAGCTTTCTACTGTGCAGTAAAGCTTTCTGTCATGCATTAAAGCCTTTTGTTGTGCAATAAAGCCTCCTGTTGTGTAGTAAAGCCTCCTGCTGTGCAGAAAGGCTGTCTGTTGTGCATTAAAGTCTTCTGCCGTGCAATAAAGCTCTATGCAATGTAAATGACTACTCTTCATTTTTTACTACAGAAATAATTTTCTACTTCCTGCACATAAACAAATCTAAAACCCAAAGAAAATATCAATCGAGTAAACGTTAGGTTACATGGGTTAGCATATTCTCAAATATATACATACACAATTCTTATACGTATTAATATACCTATACGTATTCACATATACATCTATAAAATATATTTTGCAGAACATGAGAAACAAGATATATGTATACATATACTTATGGCAGGATAATGATTAGTTTGTGTCAAAAG
Source organism: Castanea sativa (assembly GCF_040712315.1). Classification (NCBI taxonomy): domain Eukaryota; kingdom Viridiplantae; phylum Streptophyta; class Magnoliopsida; order Fagales; family Fagaceae; genus Castanea; species Castanea sativa. The sequence goes on along the minus strand of NC_134019.1, from coordinate 30,714,597 downwards.
TAAAACACGTAATAACAAAGAAATAAGATAGTTTCAGCAGAAAATGTTTAGCTAGTATAATAGTTAACACGGTAAACATAATAAAAAAGTGCTACAACAGAATAACTAGTACAACAAGTAAAGATATCACAGCAGGACAACTAATGCAACAAACGTGATAAAACGTGCTACAACAAAATAACTAAATACAGCAGATATAAGTTCTAATGAGTGAAATCAAATATATATTTGCAATCGAAATCAAATATTAAATTTTTCCATAGAATAATTAAACCAAGAAGGAACCTGTAAGTGCACAATTGCACCTGGTCCCAAGAACAGTTATGGGCTCAGGCCCAATGAGCCTTAAACAATATGAATTTGTAGAGTGTGGGCTTGAAACCCAGGTTAGAAGTGTGTGAGGATTAAATGACAAGTCAAAGATTGTTAACACTTGAAAACAACAAGGAATATTGTAAATCAACCTCCTCAGACGTAAGCCGAGAGCTGTTCTTATATTATATCTTACACTTAGCCTTTTTTCTTTTTAGGTTACAAAAAGTCCGTCCTCTTTTCCTGTCTTAGATTGCTCTTTAAATACTACTCTTTTGAATGCTTTGTACACGTGTTGCCTCACCTCCCCCTTAGCCTAGATATTTCTTTTCTCAGTGCCTTTGAATAGTAACCAGAAGTTTCTCTTCCACTGTTCAGGTGTCACTTCCCCATAAATGCGGCCAGGGTGGTAGGTGCAGGGTCTTTAATGTGGAGGCAGCAGCCTTTATCTTTGACATTTCTTCAACACCGGTGCTTCTGGGGCGTTCTAGGGCTCACCCCTCTTAACCATTGGCTTTAACCGTGTCATCCCCTAATCTTTACTATGAAATCCCGAGTTCTTCGGTGTTCATCCGAGGGTAAAGTCACCCTCGGCTGGTTCCTCGGATCCTCGGCGTATGGGCCGACCCATAGTACTAACAAATTCTAAACCCAGGATCAGGTCGGCCTTCTCTAACACGACCCAAAAGGCCCATGTTCCCATCAGGATCTTTTTGCCCCACACAATAGCCCCTCAAAACTCTAATTTTCAACGTCCGAGGAGAAAAATAGGGTTTTGATCCGACGAGAACCTACTCTACTCACTTTGCGAGTAATGGCACGTGTGGAAATCGTTTCGCGTCCCAGAAAATGCCATTTGGCGGTTTTATTTTGAACAACGCGCGTATTTATTACTGCCAGTTACACTTTGACCCTCACGTTCAACGGTGAGATGGACATCCAACGGCCCTCATTACTCCACGAAATTTTAGGCGGGACAAATATAATTTCGAGGCCGCCTTTTCGCACGTCGTGACGCTTCGGGAACCTGCGCCTTCATTTAATTCCTCAGGGGGTAATCCCATCAAGACATCAGCCATCATACCTTACTTGCAGAAAACCGTGGAGATTTGCACACCTTCAACCTTGTAAGTTCTTGCTCCTACTCTTAACCTTTTCTCCTCGATATTTGTCCTCGGCTATCACTACAAACACTCTCCCTTTTAGAGTTTAGTCTATCGTTCCTCTGTAATGGGAAAATTCAAGTGTCTAGTTGATACCGCCGCTGGGATGGAAGGCTTTAGGGCCAAATACCGTATTCCCAGCGACGTAGGGTTAGAATATTGCCCGGCAGAAGCCGTGGCCGGTTCTAGGAAGGAGGGAGAGGTTATCATTCCTATGATAGCCTTTATAGAGGGTGGGATGACCCTTCCAATGAAACCTGTAACCAGGGAGTACCTTCGCAACCACCAGTTGTGTCCCGATCAATGCCTCCCAAACGTTTTTAGAGTTTTGGGTAGTGTAGATGCTCTAAACGAGCAGATGGGTTTAAACCTCACATGGCACGATGTCGTGTTCCTATATGAGTCCCATAAACTTTCTAAGGTAGGTTATTATATTAAGTCTCGGTCCAGCACCGTTAGGCTAATCTCCTGTCTGCCCAAATCAAACAAAGGCATGAAGGACGACTACTTGATCGTGTCCGGGAACTGGCACGACGGCTTCCACTGCCCAGTTCAGTGGGGGGATCCAGGTGCGATGCCGTAGGATTAATCTCCCCACAACACCACTTCTTCTAACACACACAGAAATGCGTATTCGTACTTGCTTAAAGTTGTTAAACATCTGTGTGAATCTGATCAAGTTTGTTTGTTTTGACGTCTTTTTGCAGATAAGCAGCACGTGCGTCCTCGTCTGAGTCACTGTAACATCGCAAATCTAAACCGAGTACTTCGCTCCGAGGTGTTCGTTAGCGAAGACTTACAACTCCGGGCCGCTCACCTCATTCTAGGGTACAATCCCCTTTCCTCGGACTTCCAGGAGATAGAGAACGCCATAATCGCGGGCGACTGAAGACGAAGGAGGATAAACGTAGCTCGGCCCCACTTTCTGGACGACCGCGACCTCCCGGACGCTCCTAACACCATTTTATACAACCGGCCTATAGCAGCAATTCCCCTTGCTGTGCACTCACAAGCAACTATCGTTCCAGAAGAGCAGGTGTCTTCTTCACACACACTTGACGACGAGATAGATCAATTCCATCTCGAAGACACCGATAGACCTCGCGGGAACCAGTTTGTGGTACTTTCCAACGAGGAGGAAGAAGCCACCGAGGCCTCCGGAATTGCAGGGTTTGTGGTTGCCCTTCCCGAGGACGAATTTGAAGAAGACATGGGAAGAATGGAGGGTCTCCTAACCAATAGGGCTGCTAAAGTGGCAGAGAAAAAGAAGGGGACGTCTCAAGCTCCCCCATCCTTACCACCTCCCCCTCCTCCAGCTGAGCCAAAACTTCCAGCCGAGGATCCAAAGAAGAAGAGGAAGGGGGATAACGAGGGGACGATTAATAAAGACCCCAAGAAATCACGACAACAACTCCCCCCGGCCCAGCAGCAGAAGGTGGACAAGGGCAAGGGTAGGGCCCGCTCGGTTGAAATCGGGGAATTCAGGGACGAGGCTGAAGTGCGCCGAGCACCGACCACCTGGTCCCCCGATCTAAGACTGGACGGCGCACCCATCTCCTGCCAGTCCAGTATAAGGGCGGTTCAACAAGGCCATGCCCACCACCTGGCCGAGGTCCTGGAACGCCCTCTCCTGCTGCCCAAGGACATGGAGACCTTGGAAAAAATGGGCCAGCCACAACTATTCCTCTCCCTAAAAAGAGACTTAGCGCTGGTAAGTGTTTCTCCCTTTCTTCGGAAGATTCCACTTTTAACAATATTTATAAGTAAGTTTGTTTTTCACTGTTCCTAACTCCATACTTTGTTACAGGCTATTCAGGAGGTCTTTGTAGCTGAGAAGTTTATTGAAGACACTCGGAAGGTAGCCAGAACTGAGCTCGAAATCAGGATGGAAACTGAGAAGTCCTTGGGCACAGCCCTTGCTGAGAATGAGAAGTTGACCTCAGAGGTGGCTGATCTGAGGAGAGAGAAAAATGGGGTCGAGTCAAACTTGAAGACCATGAAGACCCAGATAGAAGGACAGCGCAAGCTCCTTCGCGAAAGAGATGAAGAGCTCTCCCAAGCTCAAAGGGAGTGCTCGGATCTGAAAGAGCAACTGGCGCTGATGAAGGAAGAAGCCAGTTCCTTCCAACTCTCTCTTCAAGCTGCCAAGCAGGCAAGTTTCGATGAAGGGGTAGCAACCACAGAGGAGCAGCTCACAGAGGAATTCGCGGCTTTATGCCGGGAATACTGTCAAAAAGTATGGGGGGAAGCTTTAAACGTAGCAGGAGTTCCTCCATCTTCGGATCTGAGGAAATCCGAGAACGTTTGGCTTCCTCTGGAAATACAGGAGATTGAAGGGGCTCCTGCTGCAACTCCTACCCCCGAGACAACTCTTCCTGCTCTTCCTCCGGTGGTCCCACAGCAGATTCCTGATCCTACAGAACCTTCTGGTTCCCACAAAGAGAAAGAAGGAGGAGGGGATGCAGAGAAGGACTTGAGCCAGACAGCGGAACCCAACGTCCTTTCAATGAAGACAGCAGATAAGGGAAAGCAAGTCTTGACTCCCTTTGAGCTGGAATTGAGAAAGACCGAGGGTACCAGTACCTCTCAGCAAGATCCTCCTCCACAAGCTTAGGACTTTAGCTTAGGGCTTCTCTTTTTCCATTTTTGAATTATATATATGTAATGTACATTTAACAGATTAATGAAGAACAATTTCGTTTGCTTTTTACTTGGGTTATATCTATTTTTACTTTATTCTTTTTGTACTTATTACAAAAGTTTCCCATTAAGTCATAGCAAAAATTTCTCAGAGTACACAAATCTAACTCCAAGGATTGCACAATCATAACTTCCACATAATCATGCGTATATTATTAAAGATTCAATAAAAGGTGACATGGCTAATATATTTGAACAATGCCTCGATTAAGAAGAAGAGAGGGCCTCATATAACGATTAAACCCTTGTAATGCATAGTTCTGTTTCTAGTAAGATGTAAGATCCGAGTTAATAAACAGTAACGCATTAACATCCAGACATAATAAGAGAATGACTTTGATAAAAGTTGTGGTCAGAAGACAAGACTTAACCAATTCTCCGTTTGATTCTTAAAGGTTATAACTTCAAAAGTAAAATTCCCCAAAGCAGGAGGTCCGAAGACCCAACATAACTGAGGTTCTGTTTGATTCTTAAAATTGTAACTTCAACTGTTAATTTTCCCAAAGTAGGAGGTCCGAAGACCCGACATAACTAAGGTTCTGTTTAACAAATGACAAGACATCAATTTCCACAAGGTTTGTGGTCCGAGGACTGCACTTAACCAAGTTTCTGTTTGATCCTTAAAATTGTAACTTCAAATGTTAATTTTCCCAAAGTAGGAGGTCCGAAGACCCGACATAACTAAGGTTCTGTTTAACAAATGACAAGACATCAATTTCCACAAGGTTTGTGGTCCGAGGACTGCACTTAACCAAGTTTCTGTTTGATTCTTAAAATTGTAACTTCAAATGTTAATTTTCCCAAAGTAGGAGGTCCGAAGACCCGACATAACTAAGGTTCTGTTTAACAAATGACAAGACATCAATTTCCACAAGGTTTGTGGTCCGAGGACTGCACTTAACCAAGTTTCTGTTTGATTCTTAAAATTGTAACTTCAAATGTTAATTTTTCCAAAGCAGGAGGTCCGAAGACCCAACATAACTAAGGTTCTGTTTAACAAATGACAAGACATCAATTTCCACAAGGTTTGTGGTCCGAGGACTGCACTTAACCAAGTTTCTGTTTGATTCTTAAAATTGTAACTTCAAATGTTAATTTTCCCAAAGTAGGAGGTCCGAAGACCCGACATAACTAAGGTTATGTTTAACAAATAACAAGACATCAATTTCCACAAGGTTTGTGGTCCGAGGACTGCACTTAACCAAGTTTCTGTTTGATTCTTAAAATTGTAACTTCAAATGTTAATTTTCCCAAAGTAGGAGGTCCGAAGACCCGACATAACTAAGGTTCTGTTTAACAAATGACAAGACATCAATTTTCACAAGGTTTGTGGTCCGAGGACTGCACTTAACCAAGTTTCTGTTTGATTCTTAAAATTGTAACTTCAAATGTTAATTTTCCCAAAGTAGGAGGTCCGAAGACCCGACATAACTAAGGTTCTGTTTAACAAATGACAAGACATCAATTTCCACAAGGTTTGTGGTCCGAGGACTGCACTTAACCAAGTTTCTGTTTGATTCTTAAAATTGTAACTTCAAATGTTAATTTTCCCAAAGTAGGAGGTCCGAAGACCCGACATAACTAAGGTTCTGTTTAACAAATGACAAGACATCAATTTCCACAAGGTTTGTGGTCCGAGGACTGCACTTAACCAAGTTTCTGTTTGATTCTTAAAATTGTAACTTCAAATGTTAATTTTTCCAAAGTAGGAGGTCCGAAGACCCGACATAACTAAGGTTCTGTTTAACAAATGACAAGACATCAATTTCCACAAGGTTTGTGGTCCGAGGACTGCACTTAACCAAGTTTCTGTTTGATTCTTAAAAAATGATAACTGCGAGCGTCAGAGCTAATCATAACTTTGAAATACAAACTAACAAAAGCTCATTTCATTAATAATAATACCTTCTAAGATTATTTACATTCCATGGACGTGGTACAATTCGTTCGTCTAGATCAGCTAGCCTATATGACCCTATGCCTGCTACTGAAACAATGCGATAGGGGTCTTCCCAGTTAGGTCCTAACTTACCCCAAGCTGGGTTCTTAGAAGTGCCTACAACTTTCCTTAATACAAGATCACCAGGTGCAAGTGGCCTTAGCTTCACATGGGCATCATATCCTCGTTTTAGCTTCTGCTGATAATAAGCCATTTGGACCATAGCTGCCTCACGTCGTTCCTCAAGTAAATCAAGATCTTTCTCTAGAAGTCCCTTGTTATTCTCTGGGCTAAAAGAACTTGTCTTTAGAGTAGGAAAACCAGATTCCAATGGTATCACCGCCTCGGCACCATACGTCATAGAGAATGGCGTTTCTCCAGTGGACCTGCGCGGTGTGGTCCGATATGTCCACAGGACATGAGGGAGCTCTTCTACCCATGTGCCTTTCGCATCGTCCAACCTCTTCTTGAGCCCGTTAACTATGACCTTGTTAACTGCCTCGGCTTGTCCATTTCCTTGAGGGTAAACTGGGGTGGAATATCTGTTTATGATACCCATGTCACCACAATACTTCCTAAAAGCTCTACTATCGAACTGGACACCATTATCAGAGATGAGTGTGTGTGGTATTCCGAATCTAGTGACAATATTTTTCCATATAAATTTCTTGGAATCAACATCTCGTATATTGGCTAAGGGCTCAGCTTCAACCCATTTAGTGAAGTAGTCTGTTCCCACGAGCAGCCATCTTTTGTTGCCAGCAGCTCTCGAAAATGGCCTTACAATGTCCAAGCCCCATTGTGCGAAAGGCCAAGGGCTGGAAAGAGGGTTAAGAACCCCTCCAGGTTGGTGGATATTAGGGGCGAACCTCTGACATTGATCACACTTTCTGGCATAGTCCTGAGCCTCCCTCTGCATATTGGGCCACCAATAACCCTGAGTCAGGGCTCTATGGGCTAAGGACCTTCCCCCAGTGTGGCTCCCACAAATTCCCTCATGCAATTCCTCCAGTAATGCTTCTGTTGATTCAGGGTGTACACACAACAAGTACGGTCCTGAAAAGGATCGTTTGTATAGCTTCTGGTCCTCGGACAACCAGAAACGCGGCGCTTTACGACGTACCTTTTCTGCTTCAACCTTGGCTTCGGGAAGAATGTCATTTTTAAGAAAAGATATGATCGAATCCATCCAACTAGGACCAGGCCTTATTAGATGGATGCGAGGTGCGTTAGCAGTTACAAGAGAAGGTTCTACCAAATCCTGAACGAGGATAACCCTCGGTAAACCTTGAGCCGAGGATGTTGCCAACGTAGCCAAGGAATCTGCATGAGTGTTTCCACTCCTAGAAACGTGAGTTAAGGCAAAGGAGTCAAATTCAGCCTGCTGGCGTTTGACCTGGGTCAAATATTCCTGCATTCTGGGGTCTCTAACCTCCATGGTTCCCATGACCTGGCCGACCACTAACTGAGAGTCCGAGAACACGTGGATTTTCTTGCCACCCATCTTATGTACCATTTGCATGCCTACCAAGACTGCTTCATACTCGGCCTCATTATTAGTAGCCGAGAAGGCCAATCTCAAAGATTTTTCGAAGACAATTCCTTCAGGGGACATTAGAACAAGTCCAACACCAGACCCTCTTTGATTAGCAGCCCCATCCACATAAACTCTCCAAACCGAGGGCGATACGTCTGTGATCACACCGACTGATTTTTCGCCCATGTGTGATTCTTTTGAAGTTTCTTCTAACAATGGTTCAGTAAACTCTGCCACCAAATCAGCGAGGACCTGTCCCTTTACCGATGTGCGAGGCTTGTATTTAACATCAAAAGCTCCCAAAATGGTTCCCCATTTTGCCACCCTGCCAGAATAATCAGCACTACGCAACACAGCCTTAAGAGGCAACTGGGTCAAAACAACCACAATATGAGATTGGAAATAATGAGGAAGTTTGCGCGTGGCGTGGACTACAGCCAGAAGTTCTTTTTCCAAGGGCAGATAGCGCACCTCGGCCTCATTCAAGGATTTACTAACGTAGTAGATCGGTCTCTGTACTCCGCTTTCGTTCCTTATAAGGACTAAGCTCACCGCGTGAATAGCCACGGCCAGATAAGCGAATAATACCTCGTCCACCTCAGGGCGAGATAAAATAGGTGGCCGAGAAAGATATTGCTTAAGCTGTTGGAAAGCTAACTCGCAGGCCTCAGTCCATTGAAACCCTTTCCACTTGTGCAACAACTGAAAGAAAGGACGACACGGTCGGTGACCGAGAAATAAATCTATTCAACGCAGCGATCATTCCAGTCAATTTCTGAATCTCTTTTGGGTTCCTAGGCGGCTGCAAATTCTGAATAGCCTTAACCTGCACTGGGTTTACCTCTATGCCCCTATGAGTAATCATATATCCTAAGAACTTTCCGGATCCCACGCCAAAAGAACACTTTGAGGCGTTAAGGCGCAACTTATACTTCCTTAGCATCTGGAAGGTGTCGGCCAGATCTGTCATGTGTGAAGGTACTGTCTTACTCTTCACCACCATATCATCCACGTATACTTCGATGGTTTTCCCCGATTCTTTGTTCAAACATTCGGGTCATCATTCTTTGATAAGTAGCCCCAGCATTTTTTAATCCAAATGGCATAACCTTATAATGATAGTTCCCAGTTGGAGTAATGAAAGCAGTCTTCTCCTGATCCTCTAGCGCCAAGGGAATTTGGTGGTAACCCTGGAAGGCGTCCAAGAAACTCATCCGAGGATGTCCAACAGTAGCATCTACCAGTTGATTAATCCGTGGCATTGGGAACGAATCTTTAGGACAGGCCTTGTTCAGATCAGTAAAGTCCACACATACTCTCCATTTGCCGTTCTTCTTCTTAACAACAACAGTATGAGCCAACCATTCAGGGTAGAAAACTTCTTTGATAGCCCCCGCCCTTTTGAGTTTAAGAACCTCTTCCTTCACGGCCTCAGAATGTTCTCGGGAAGATCGCCGAGGTGGATGCCTCCTCGGAACAATGGCAGGATTGACGTTTAAGCGATGACAAATAAAGTTCGGATCTACGCCTGGAGCCTCATAGGGGTCCCACGCAAAGACATCCAAATTATCCTTTAGAAACTTCAACAACTCCATCTTCTCTTGGTGTGGCAAAAGTATGCCAACTTGAAAGAACCTCTCTGGATCGTTTGTTATTATAAACTTCTCTAACTCCTCAGAAACAGCCTCGTCTCCTGTCATCGCTCCAGATGCTTCCGGAGCTGTTAATTGCTATGACTTCTGGTTGGGCAAGGTTGATGACTCAATTTCCGACTGACGAAGCACCGCAGCCGATATGCACTGCCTAGCCACTACCTGGCTGCCGAGGATTTCCTCAACATGCTCCCCCGAGGGGAATTTCACCTTAACGTGTAAGGTAGAGGAGACAGCTCCCAAAGCGTGCAGCCATGGCCTGGCGAGGATGGCCGTATACGGAGAGTACGCGTCAACCACAATAAAATCTACCTCAACCGTTTCTGTGCCGGATTGAACGGGTAAACGGATCTGTCCCTTCGGCACAACGGCCCTTCCTTCGAAGCTTATAAGTGGGGAGTCGTAAGGGGTTAAATCTTCCAACTCCAATCTTAGCCCTTTAAATAGATCAGGGTACATGATATCTGCACCGCTGCCCTGATCTATCATCACCCTCCTCACATCATAGTTCCCTATCCTGAGGGTAACCACAAGAGCATCGTCATGGGGCTGGATAGTCCCTACTTTATCCTCCTCAGAGAAACCCAAGACAGGTAAAGTACACTTTAATCTCTTCGGCCTGCTACCTACATCCTCGGCCTGCGGATGGGAAACCGACATCACCCTAGTGGGACCTGAGCCGGTCCTACCAGGTGCAGCGAAGATAACATTAATTGTTCCCAATGCTGGCCGAGATGAACTGTTCCTCTGGTTGTTTGAACCAACTTGACCGACCGCCCGGTGGGGGCTGACACAAGTGCTGCTTTAACTTTCCCTCTCCGACGAGCTGCTCTAAATGGTTCCACAGGGTTCGACAGTTCTCAGTAGTGTGACCCACATCCTGATGATACTGACAGAAAAGGTTTTGATTTCTTCTCGCAGGGTCCCCTGCCATCTTGCCGGGCCATCTGAAGAAGGGCTCCTTACGAACCTTTTCTAATAACTGATGCACTGGTTCTCGGAACACAGTATTTACAGCCTGAGGTGCTGCCGAGCCGGATTGTCCGAAGTAATCCCTCCTCGGCTTGTTGTTGTGATATCTGTCCGACCTGAAATCCCTTCTCTCCTGTGGGATAACCTTCTCCTTTCCTTTTCCCTGCTGTTGGTCTTCCTCTACCCTTTTATATTCATCAATACGATCCATAAGACGGCGTACGCTGCGGACAGGCTTTTTCGTCAAGGACTTTCTTAGGTCGTGATCAGTAGGGAGACCCACCTTGAAGGTATTAAGCGCCACCTCATCAAAGTCACCGTCTATTTCATTAAACATCTCCCAGTATCGGTCGGAGTATGCTTTCAGTGTCTCCCATTCCTTCATGGCCATGGATAGCAACGAGTCCAATGGCCGAGGGACTCTGCTACACGTAATGAATCGCGAAGCAAATGCCCTAGTTAGCTCCCCAAATGAGCCTACAGAACCTGATTTGAGACCGTTAAACCATCTCATAGCCACAGGTCCCAAGCTAGAGGGGAAGACTTTACACATCAAAGTCTCGTTGTGAGAGTGCACTGCCATCCTCTGGTTGAAGTGACTCACGTGCTCCACCGGATCAGTCCGGCCATTATAGATGGTAAATGTGGGCTGGGTGAACCTCCTGGGAAGCCTCCCCTTCTCAATCCTCCGTGAAAACGGAGATTTAGAGAGTTGGTGCAACGCCCTACTCATGGTATCGTTGCCTAAGCCCCTAGAACGAAACTTCTTACGTCTGCGGGTTGGCTGGTCGTCCTCCTCACCGGAGGATGTTGCGCTGGTGGGGGAACATGACCTTGAACTGCAAGCAAGTCCCCTATCCTTCTCTGAGGAAGAACTAGACGAGGACGGGGAAACCTTACGTTTAGCGCGGCGTAACTTCCTCTTCAAACGATTGATTTCCCTCTGCATGGATTTAGAACCCTCATCATGGGTAGTGCTACCCCCTCCATGAGTATGGCTAGCCCCTGGGTATTCTGTATGGACGCTTCCCTCACGATCCCTACGATGTTCAAGACGTTGGAAATGATCTTCCGGTTGTGATCCTTGTGACTCTGCATGGTGAGAGCCTAAGCTTGCCATAATATCCCTACCTCTTCCAGACTAGATTCCCCACAGACGGCGCCAATTGTAAGTGCACAATTGCACCTGGTCCCAAGAACAGTTATGGGCTCAGGCCCAATGAGCCTTAAACAATATGAATTTGTAGAGTGTGGGCTTGAAACCCAGGTTAGAAGTGTGTGAGGATTAAATGACAAGTCAAAGATTGTTAACACTTGAAAACAACAAGGAATATTGTAAATCAACCTCCTCAGACGTAAGCCGAGAGCTGTTCTTATATTATATCTTACTCTTAGCCTTTTTTCTTTTTAGGTTACAAAAAGTCCGTCCTCTTTTCCTGTCTTAGATTGCTCTTTAAATACTACTCTTTTGAATGCTTTGTACACGTGTTGCCTCACCTCCCCCTTAGCCTAGATATTTCTTTTCTCAGTGCCTTTGAATAGTAACCAGAAGTTTCTCTTCCACTGTTCAGGTGTCACTTCCTCATAAATGCGGCCAGGGTGGTAGGTGCAGGGTCTTTAATGTGGAGGCAGCAGCCTTTATCTTTGACATTTCTTCAACACCGGTGCTTCTGGGGCGTTCTAGGGCTCACCCCTCTTATCCATTGGCTTTAACCGTGTCATCCCCTAATCTTTACTATGAAATCCCGAGTTCTTCGGTGTTCATCCGAGGGTAAGGTCACCCTCGGCTGGTTGCTCGGATCCTCGGCGTATGGGCCGACCCATAGTACTAACAAATTCTAAACCCAGGATCAGGTCGGCCTTCTCTAACACGACCCAAAAGGCCCATGTTCCCATTAGGATCTTTTTGCCCCACACAGAACCCAAACCCTAATTTGAACAACCTTGTTATAGGCTTTTGCCGTCAAAGTTGTGCATTTTGGAGAATAGGCCTAAATGGCTACTGACTATTACTTTTGGGGACTTCAAAGATTGGGTTTGCTAAGAGAGAGGAAAAAGATGGTCTATTGATGCATGCCCTTATTCCTGCCGTGTTTTCTCTCTTCTTTTTACCACTTTCTTTCTTTCTCTCTGTTCTTTTTTTTGTTACTCTTAGTTTCTAATTACTATCTTATCGTGGATTGTTTTTATCACTTGAGTCTTTTCCCTTTTGGATCCCCCTCTCCCTACGTGCCTTTCTTAGGTGTTTATTGCTCTCTTACCATGGGTTCCCCCCTTAAGTACTCCTCCATTCTGTCTCCCATATTCATCCATGGCTACCTCCTCCTTTTATAGTGAGCTAATTTAATGGAATTTCTCTCTTTTAACCCTAGGGCTTCACCAACTGTTTTTAGTTTGTTGTGGGCATCTCTTTAGGACTACCCACCAACTCATTGGTTGCCCCGACCACTGTCATTGCTCAGTACATGTTTGCTACACCACTACTCATTTCACGACAAAATTTTTTTTTTTTGTTCTTACTGTATACCTCTACCTCTAGGTTCAAATGGATAAGGATTGAGCTACCTCACTATCTAGCTTTATGGCATGCATCAAATGGTCTCAACCATCTATTACTTCTTTTGGGTAAGATACTATCCCAGTAAGGTATATTCCCAAAAGAAGTCACGGCTGGAAACCAAATATAGACCCCCTTTTCCCCCCACCACCAAACCACACTCTCTGAATCCCCTTAACCGTGGGTCCACCTCCCTTGTATTGGCTAGGTGGGTACAGGTTGGTGGTGCTCCAACCCTTTTGTGCTTGCTCCATTGTCTTCTATTTTTGTCTCCTTTCGTTCCCACGTCGTTTTTGCCGTATCTAATTAGTTTTGTTTTATTCTATTGCGTGTTTTTTGTCTTATTTCTTCATGTGTTTCCTGCTGCATTTGTCATTTCCTTTGGTTTGACTTTTCTTTCTTTCACGTGATTCCTGTTGCTGACACTTCTTGCTATTTCTTATTTCTTTTCATTGTGCTTCTTCATATTAGCTTTTACGCCTATATTTTTTTATACAAAAGGATTTAGGCCTTTGTGGGCCAAATAATGTTGTATGGATCAAAAGGGTCTTAGGCCCAATCTATCTTCATTTACCGAAACCATTCTGCTGAAGAACTGTATTTTGCGACAAATCTGTATTTTGTTGTAGATTTGTAATCTGCTGCAGATCTGGGTTTTTCTGTAAATCACTTTCCCTTGCACTTCTTTCTTTAGACCTTTCTTGCTCTTTGGTCTTCTTGGTGGATCTTTTGGACCTTGCTTTTCATTAGGCTTTCCTCCGTATGGTTTTTTTTTTTTTTTTTTTGTACAGGTTCAAAAAATGGGCATCAACACACTCTAACAAATTGTGAACATTTTTTGTTTCTATGGTGACGATGAAAGTTTATTTTTGGGTTGCAATAGACCAAAATAAGCTTAAAACATATATAATAAGGGGAAAAAAAAAAAGAATTGTTTTCTTTAATCTTAGGCTGGCCAAACGTACTAATCATATTTCGTTTGGGACACACACTAGATTTTGCTTACCTTAATTGCTTTTGGCGGATAAAACAATGCTTTGACGATAGGCAATATTGTGGTACAAAAGAAAGATCTGATTGCAGGTGACACAATGATTCAATGTTCAATAATGGGTGTATTCAGAATCAGAAATTGGAGAAGGGTTGCAGTCTAAGATTCAGTAGATCATATCCAATGCAAATTTTTTGGCACTTCCTTGATGTTCAACCTGTTACTCCATTCAACCCTGATCTCTAAAAGACAATAAGTTTCTTGCCCTTTCAAGTATCAACCAATAATTTCCTCAAAAAAAAAAAAAAAAAAGTATCTGTAACAACGAACTTGTTAAAGATTCAAACAGCATGAAGCAAAAGCATATGATTGGTCTCTATCAACAATATATATTTTTTAAAACGTGGCAATGTTATTTTTGTATGCAAATCTTTTAGATATAAATTGCATTACTTGAACACATGATTTTGCTCTCTCTTGTAATAGAAATTTTGGTTTTTACTGTCTATAAAAAAAGTGTATTATGTTTCCAATACATATATCTTCTCACTTACAATATGTAGATTAAACATAGAGAACTCAGAATGTTATGAATGAGAAGTTAAATGTATAAAATACATCATATAGTGCATCTCTTTTTATAGAGGTGAGAGAATAAAGTAAGTAGATATAATAAATAAATAAATAAATTATAATTTAAGAGGAATTTGTTATAGTCTTCTAGGCTTGATAAGATAAATATTAAAATATACAAAAAAAAAAAAAAAAACACCATCTTTAAAGATAAGCTTGCTATTTGTCAACCAATAACGTGGACCAATTATCATGGTTAACACAATGTTTGGATGTAAAGAAAAAAAAAAGGGGGAAAATGATTAGATTTCCCTAAAAGTTGACATAAGAGACAAGAAAATAGCCTTATATGGAAGAAGTATGCACTTTTTGTGGGGCCACATTTTTGTTATTAATCCAAATTGGGTGGAAAGGGAGGGGAAGGGAGAGATGTTGAGGTGATTTTGACTTTTATGGTATAAAATTATTAATGTATTCTTAAATTTTCACAAGTCACTAGTGTTAGGTGTTGAATTTTAGAAAAGTGTTGCGTTTATAATATTTTAAATAAATCTTAAGTAATAAGTTGTTATTAGTTATAATTTAAATTCATCATTGAAATTACTTTTTTACCCATTAATACCAATCAATATTAATCTGCCACTTAAAATTTGTTATAAAAGTATTATAAAAATGTTATGGATATAGGATTTCTCTTAATTTTAAGAGCATTATAGTACCACATAGTATTTTTTTCTTTTTTTATGCTTACATTTCCATTTCTCTTTCCTTTACAAACCAAACAAAGAAAATATATATAATTTGTCTTTTATTTTTTTTTATCTAAACACACTAAAGCAAAAACACATTCTTTTTTCTTTCCCTTTTATTCCCTCCCCCAACTACAACCAATCATTGTGTAAAGCTAAACAAGTCACCCTTTTGATTTTCTAGGATTGATGAATATAAGCATTGCAAATAAATATAAGAGAAATGATATGTCCACAATATTTTCACAATATTTTTATAATAAATCCTAAATGACAAGTTGTTACTGGTTGTTATTGTTGGGGCAAAAAAGTAATCTTAGTGTTAAGTTCAAATTTGAACTAATAACAGCTAATCACCTATGATTTATTGTGATAATGTTGTAAAAATGTTGTGGACGTAGCATCCCTCTAAATATAATAGGTATTCTAATTGTACATTGCCAAATAGAGGAATTTATTTAATATTTTATCTTTTTTTATTAGGTATTATTGGATTAATGTATTATCATATTTTCATTCTAAAAAAAATTCTAAAAAAGAAGTATTATCATTTTTTTAATATACATAAATAGATAGGATATTAAGAAAAGAAAAGAAAAATGTTGAAAGATAATATATATATATATATATATATATATATATATATATATATATATATATATATATATATATATATATACAAGATAGAATTTCTACTCTAACCTAATCTAATTGTATATGTATGTAAAGCTCCCTTCTGGAGATTTGAACCCCGGCCCTTGCCCCTCACACCCACAAGCATTTATACTTGTAGAGTAACCACCGCACCAATAAGGAGCGGTGGTTATATATATATAGAATTACTAAAATGCGAGAGGAGCAATCAATATAGGAATTAGAAAAGGAAAAGGATAATAATAATAATAATAATAATAATAATAATAATAATAATAAGGCTAGAATTTAATTCCTCAACTGTCAAATATTCCAAAATTTTATTTTTTATCAGTTAAATCCCTCATTTTAGTCAAAATTAATTCAGTATGATTATTTCATCCAAATATCTGAGCAAATGATGCTCTTTAAGCATTCCTTCTATTTTTAGAAAATTTTTTATCATATAATTCATGAGATGTGCCAATAAATAAATATTAAGGTTCGACAGTCCCATTTGAATTTAAAAAAAAAATTTATGTTAAACGGTTTTATTGGTTAAAGATGTAAACAAAGTGATCATATTGACTTAATTTGATAAATGAATGATTAAATTGATGAAAATAAATAAATTTTAAGAACTAAAATGATACTTAAATAAAAATGAAAAATAGAGAATAAATTGAATTTTGATATTATTATTATTATTATTATTATTATTATTATAATAGTTAAAATGGTTTGGGCATGGGAGTTGTGAACTTGTGAGTCTGTTGTGCTTCAACCACCCCAACAGCTCTGATCCAAATTCAGAATCGTACAAATATAAAATGTTATCCCCACATAAATACACAGAAGGCCCACCAATAAGCTTAAAGTAGTCCTATCATGCAGGCAATGATAGTGAGGATCCATGCACAGCACATTGATTCCATCAATATAATAAAGGTGTAAATGTACTTTTAGTTCCTATATTTTGACCTGATTTCTATTTTGGTCCTTACATTTTATTTTTACCACTTTTAATCCCTAAACCAATTAATTTATTAATTTTAACTAAATAAAAAATTAAAAACAGAATTAAAAACTAAAATTCACATGAATTAAGATCTAAAAGTTTATTGAATAAGAACACCAAGAACCCTAACCCATAAATTTTTTTTTTTTTTTAAAAACAACAACAACAACAAACAACAACAAACATCCATTCAACACCAAATTCTCCAGCAAATCACTAATCCACATGATTTTCACAAAGTCCATAATTGAATAACTAATCAGCGAGCAAATCAAACCCATAAACCCAAAAGCTTCTTCAATCATAAAGGCAAAATTGAAGTTTGTTTGTTAAGAAAATAGAAAATCCAAAGTACAAATGTATAAAATGGCGCTTCACACATGAACATAGAGAATGCTATACATACCTGGACTTCTTCAATGGCAACACGGAGTTCAGGAGAGTCCTTGACAGCCTTGAGATGATTAACAATGCCCCAAACCACAGTCAACCGGTCTACGATCTTCTCCAATGGCTCAACCAATCTAGGCCATGATGGGTCCACTGTGCGCTCCAATTCCAATAAATCATCCTCCTAAAAAATCCAGTACCCCATGACCAAAAAAAAAAAAAAAAAAACCTCAAAACCCAGAAAACCAAACCACAACAAAAATGAATAAAAACAAAAACCCAGAAACCAAAATTGTTCAAAGAGAACATACAAGCTTCTTTAGGAGGGCACGGATCCCGGGGCGAACGTGTTTGGCTTCGACAACATCGAAAGGTGGGAAGTCAAAGTCTTGAAGAAGAGGATTGTTTTCGATGGACTCTTCCACTGGTAGAGAAGAAGAGAGGAGGGTAGTAGAGCAAGAAAAAGAGGAGTGTGAAAGAAAAGAGGTGGGGTTGGTGATGAGGAGTGAGATTGAGATTGAGAGTGGTTTGCACGAGAGAGTGAGATTTATGAATTTGTATTTTTTTGCTTACCTGTGAGTCCAAATTGAGAGAGAAAGAAGAGACAGAGAGAGAGAGAGAGAAAGAAACTTTTAGATCTGGGTTGGGGTTCTTGGTGTTTTTGTTCAATAAACTTTTAGATCTTAATTCATGTGAATTTTTGTTTTTAATTTTTTATTTAGTTAAAATTAATAAATTAATTTTTTAAATTTGTATGCTGATGTGGCATTTTTTATAATATTTTAATTCTTCCGTCAGCCACGTCAGCATTTTCTGTTAGTTGGATGACGGCAAAGACTTAAATGTCACGCGTTAATTGGTTTAGGGACTAAAAGTGATAAAAATAAAATATAGGGACCAAAATAAAAATCGGGTCAAAATGTGGGGACTAAAAGTGCATTTACGCCTATAATAAATGGACCAGTTAAACAATGGTGGGCCCGCACCCAATGGAATCCTCTTTTCAATCAACCAAACACCCCAAAAAAAAAAAATCAACAATTAAATTTAGGTGAATACATTAGTACATTACATCCGGTGCAACACGTAACTACTTTAGATACATATCTAAATCGTATTGGGTTTAGAAGCTTAACTCAAGGCTAGGGTACTAAACCTGTTGTAATTGTTCTCATGTCTCTCGTAGTACTTTTTTACTTATGTATTTTTTATTTTTCACTTTTTGCTTTTCTTTTTTTAATGTATATATTTAATAGTTGTGATAGAAAGTTACTTTTTGTTGGCTAAAATGCAAAACTGACCTTTTAACTTTTTTTCAAATTTCATTTTAGTTCTCTAACTTTACTTTTGTTTATTTCAGTTATCTAAGTTCCAGATTTATTCAATTAAGGCATTTCCGTTAACTTTTGTTAAAAAAATTTTGAAAAAAAAATACTAAATAATATTTTTCAATCATTAATTAAAAATTTTTAATTTAAAAAAATTGAAATTTTTTATAAAATTGAAAAATTAACCACAACATATAACAAAAGTTGATAGAAAAGCCTTAATTGAATAAACTTGAAAGTTAGAGGACTGAAATAAATAAAAGTAAAATTAGAAGACTAAAATGAAATCTGAAGAAACATAGAGAGTCAATTTTACATTTTACCCTACTTTTTTTTTTCAACTCTCAATATTAGCCATCAAAAGTAACTACATCAAATACACCTAATTTCAATTACCATTACGAGGCATTAAAGGCGGTGGAATTAATAAATAATGCTATGAGATGAGTGTAAGTGCACAATTTGTACTCGGTCCAGTCACCAGATGGACTCATGCCCAAAGAGCCTTATACAATGAAATTTATAGAGTATGGGCTTGAAACCTAGACTATGGATATTGGATAAAGAGATAAATCAGGCTAGATTGCCGTTATCCGCGTGTTCAATAGATGAGAATAGTAAAGAAACTCTCCTCGGACGTAAGCCGAGGACCACTATATTGCCTTCTTTCTTTAAGAACAATATTGCAACTACGGTTTAAGTATTCAATCCCCCGTTTCTTCTACCATCCTCCCCCTTTTATATCTCTCTTGTTCTCTTGTATCTATCTTATTCTTCTTCCTTTTTTTTCTTCCACGTGTATCATAAATCTCCTCACTAGATACTTGTCCCATCTAGTACCTTCTTGAAACCTTCAAACAACAGCTGGAAGGCTGAACCTCACTGTTCAGAGGTCATTTCTCCATTAATGCGACCAGGGAGGTAGGTGCAGGGTCTTTAATGCGGTGGTAGCAGCTTTTTCTCCTCTGATATTTCTCACACGTTCTTCCTTCCAATGCGACCAGGGAGGTAGGTGCAGGGTCTTTAATGCGGTGGTAGCAGCTTTTTCTCCTCTGATATTTCTCACACGTTCTTCCTTCCAATGACTGTGCCTTTACCCAACAGATCTTCCAGAATTCTATCTCCAAACCCCTTGGCATGTCTCATGACCTTTACTTGACCCGTCCGAGGAGATACTCCTCCTCGGACAACTCCTTCACCCCTTGTAGTGTGAACTGGCCTGCAGACCTCAAAGGCTCTGCTTGGACAGACTTACATCACCAAATCAGGCCCAATGCTCAAAAATATATATTTTATTTATTTTACCCCCACAATGAGCATATGCGATATGAGTACTCCAAGACTGCTATGAAGACTTGAACGGAATAGGGTTGTAAGCATAACTTAACTAAGTATTAAAAGTTGAGAATTATTTATTTAATTTTGTTTTGAACATGAGCCGAGCTAATTTCATCACTAAATAAGATTGTATGTTCAAGCTTAATTCATTTTCTTATCGAACAAATTCAAGGTTGTTCACAAGCTATTTGATGAACTTTTTCTCCATATTTAGTCAAAATCAAAACTAAAAATATTTACTCCTCCATAAATCTTTGAATTTTTACTACAAATTGATTATTTATATTATCAATAAACTACAAAATAATGTATAATATCATATAAATTAATGTAAAAACTTATAAGATCAAATCTCAACTCTATATATGTATGTTTTTAACAAGTATACGTATAAAAATATAAAATTAAATAATTAAATTGACCCTTTATGTTCATGAATTTGTTTATAAACACATTATTATATTTGAGCTTGGCTCATTTAATAGTCGAACTTAAACTTAGACTTGAACTTGACTTGTTTGCTAAACAAAAGAGTATTAATAAGTTTTTTCTTAAACTAAACCTGAACTATTTATAAACAATATGGTTAATATGCAGCCTTATAAGAGATGAGTGGGGAGTGAGGAAATCATATTATTTTTCACATAAAATTATTGAATTGAACTGATATTTCTTTTACGTGGACCCATTTGATCATGATAGAATCCAATTTATGACACTATTTTGGTAATATATCAATACAACAAGTCATAATATATCAATAATTGTATATAAAAAAATGTATGAAAATATATTGTCACATACTAATTTGAGCTAGTTATTATATGATCACACACTTTGCTACAACTTGATAATATTATCAATTGTTATTGTCTAATTGGTGAACTATTATTTTCACATAGGCCCTTCACTTTTTCTGTCAAAGTCGACTACATCATAATTGTAGCAAAAATTGTGTAAAAAGTCTAAAGTCAATTTTTTTTTTTACATCTAGCATTGTGGTAAGTTGAATTTTTTTTTTTTTGGAAGATAAACGGCATAAAGTAAGTTGATATTAGTTTATAAAAAGGTGATGTTAGTGATTACTCTAAAAATAAATAAGCTTAGTAAAAATTTTGTGAATTGCACATGTCAGCATGACTTATGTGACTTAATAATAGACAAAATATCCACGATCACATAAGCTAACAAAATGTGAAATTCGGTGGGCAATAAAAATGTATCTAGATTTGTTCCAATTTGAACGCAAGAAATATGGACATATATATGATGGAGAGTGAGACTGAGATCACAATCGGAACAATCTGGTTATCAGAAAAAAAGAAAAAAAAAAAAATCAGAACAATCTGACACACCACTAAAAAGTAAAAAGCAACATTAATAGACCAGTATCTGATCACATCTTGGACCATATAAAAAAAGTGTTTAGTGGGAGCCACTATCTACGTGGCTTTTACGCCGACGACGTAGTTGGTGGAGAGATTTGTGGGATTTGAAATTAGAAAATTTTACCACGCGCAATTCGGTGTGCAGCGTGTGATACTTATGAGTTATGAGATAAGTGCGGGATCAAATTTTCAAGAAGGAGTTTTACTCACATATACATTTAGATTATGTTAAAGTAAAAATTCTATTTTGTATAAAAAAAATAGAAAATGTTAAACATAATCTACGTATAATAATTACTAAAACAAGAGATGTTACATGGAAAATATTTTTCACAATAATTTCGTAATGAATACTAAGTGGTTGGATACTATGGCTATCATTATTTTGTAAGAAAAAAAGTAATTTCAATAATATGTTTATAGAATAATTAATAATAATTTACTACTTAAAATTTATTATGAAAGTATTATGAAAATGTTATGAATGTAGCGCTTTTTATGTTTAAAATTGTTTTGTCATAATTGATGATAATTAATTTGTAAATTGTAAATTAAATATTGTAAAGGAAGAAAGTTAGTAAGTATCTTAAAAAATTATGCGAAACTACAATGTTGGTCCTTAAAGATTACGTACTAAGTGCTTTTGGTCCCTTAAGTTTCAAAATGAGCTCTATTAGTCCCTAATGTTTAAAAAATGAGCTCTGTTAGTCTCTCTATTAATTTCTATTAGTTTCATTATGCATGTGTCCAACGGAATAATGATATAGCATTTTTTAAATGACATGGCAAATACAATATTAGTTATCAAAAAACAAAACTGCCACATCATATTTATTTATATTAATTCATTTTAGTTTTAAAAACTAAACATCAAATCTATATATCTATATATATAATAATATGCAAAATTGAGAGAAACTCAAATTAGAATTTCAAATTAAGGTTCTAATTTTGCGTCATGTGTCCTAAATTATTTATTTATTTTAGAATCAAATGTGGGATCACATCATAAATATCCATCAAGTGAGTTATAAGTCCAAAAACCAAAAAGTCTAAAATAAATGAAACTTAAAAAAAAAAAAAAAGTACTTCACAATAATAATAAAAATGAACAATTTTATATTTTATACCTAACAATATCCTTACATAATTTTTAAAAAAGCTAACAACAAATAAAAATGACTATTAATAGTATTTAAATTATATATATAAATTATATTGTGCATTTAATTATATATTTTTAAGTGTATTTATGTATATGCATAAAGTTATAAGCTAGTATAATTAAAAAAAAAAAAGATTAAAACCTAAACAACCCGTTCTCAAAAATCCCCAATATCATCGTCCATTCCAGATTTCTTTCACACCGCCACCTTAAATTTGAATCGCACTGTTAATCTCATCGATGTGCCATTATACTTTTTTAAAGAATTTAGACGATATAATTACCTAAAGGCATAAAGATGACAAAGAGAAGAAACCACGAAAATCAAGGATAGGTGCTGATTGTAAAGTGTGCCATGCATCCATTTTGCTTTCTTATTTACAAGGTTTACTCATCTTCTTTTTGAGTAGACATACGGCCGTTTGGTAACGTTGTTCTAATAATATTGTTTGTATTTTTTTTTAGATATATATGTGGATAAAAATTTGTATAAAAAAAAGTGTGTATTGTTGTTTAAAAACTGAAAACACGTTATTAAACTACTCTACCAAACAGGGCTATAAAATGCGAATAAAAACCAACATGGAAGCTTCTCGGAAATCAATTTTGGTTCTAAGATCATGACTTATTGTTGTTTTGGTGACTATTAATCTTGACAATTGTGAACTAGCTAAAGGAGATAACGAAGCTCAATCCCTAATCTAGGTGTAGTTCAAGATTGGTGCCACAATGAGGAGGAAATCTGGAAATGAATGATGAGATTGTGAATTTTTGAAGATAGTTTTTTTTTTTATTTTAATCTTTGATTTTTTTTTTTTCTGTTTAGTTTTTAAACTAAGATGAATTAATATAAATAAATTTGATTTGGCAATTTAGTTTTTAAAAAACTGATGTGTCATTTCTAGTATTTGTCACATTATTGTTCCGTTAAACACATAGCAATGAAACTAATGAAAGTTAATAGATAAACCAATAGTGCTCATTTTTTAAATTTCAAAGACCAATAGAGTTCATTTGAAACTTGAGAGACCTAAAACGCTCAATAGATAAACTTCAAAGATTAACAATGTTTATAATATATTTTTAGAATTTTTTTTATAGAAAAATTAAAAAGTAAATAACTTTTTGGACAATCTTTTATATTTTTCATAAAAATTGTGTAAGTTTTTTTTTTTCTAAAATTATTTATTAATAAGGAAAATGTCGATGAATGTCCTAAAGGCTAAATGTATTAGTTTGGTTTAAGAACTATTTTTAAATAAATTGAACTTTTAATTTTTTATTTAATTATTAAAGATTTTACTAGTTAAATTAACTAAAATTTACTGTTACTTATAAGTATATGTGAATATAATCCTACTGTAAAAATGGCAGTTAAAACCCGTTCGAACGTGGACAAACTTAGATATTCATCTGTATCTTTCTTAGAAGCTGTATGCGTCTGAATCTGACAAATCATAAGAGATAAGGTACTATATGTCTGTAGCCCTGTACTATATAGTTATCTTCTTACTAAGCATGTCAGATCATAGTCATTTACATCAATTTTTGGCCTTATTCGCAATGGTCCTGTCAATTACTTGGATATATGGGGTACACATATTACTTAGGAATCTACTTGGGTAAAAAAAAAAAAAAAAAAAAAAAAACCATTTGGGTATATAAGTATAAATTTTAAATTTTAAGGATTTTCGAAAAAGATTCTTGAATATTCTCATATGAATGGAATTTTAATGAATTGAATGTTGATTCTTATTTTTTTTTTTTTCATAAAATTGAATGTTTATAGACAAATTGGGTTTTCCCCCCTAAAAAAAATTTGTTTTTCATTTTTTATTTAGTAAATAAGTCAAGCCCAAACTTAAGTTTTGAACTTGTAAATCCTATCAAAAAAAAAAGTTTTGAACTTGTTAAGACTATTGTAATTTAATTGGTTAACATTTCATAATGTTTCCAACAAAGATATCAATGATCAAATCTCATTTCTACCAATTATTGAATTATCAAACCAAATAAAAAAAACCTTAAATTTTAATTTGATTATTAAACATGTCAAAATTAAATATAATAATATATTCGTGAACAAACTCGTAATTACAAGAGAGAGAAAAGGAGAGGATACAAAATTTTGATTTTTACATAGTCTTTGAGAGGAGATTGGTAAGTAACCTTATTCTCAATTTATTTTGAAAAAGTTAATTCACGGACTCGAATTCGCAAGTTGTCGCCATATAAAACTTTTATCAAGTAAATGATTGGATCTTGAACGAACATTAGACTAGGGGTGGCTTAAGGCCTAGAAACCCCCCCCCCCCCCCCAAAAAAAACTCCATAAATTTATTTGTACTAACAAATATTAATCTGGGTGCTAAGAAGTAAAAAAAACAATAATAATAATAATTAAGCCTCCAATATCTTGATATATTAGCTATTAGTAATATAAAAACTCTAAAAAGAGTTGTAAACAAGAGGGAGTTAACAATGAATAATGTATTCAAATACTGTAGAATATTGTTTTCTTTTTCTTTTCTTTTTTTGTAAAAAGAAAACTATGTATTGATAAACGATTTTACATTTTATGTGGTTTATTATTAATATTATTTACAATTCTAATTTAAAATAATAAATGTTTTACATGCTTTTTGTTATTATCTATAATGGGAAAAATAGAGGAGATTTAGGCTGCGTTTGTTTCGGATGTAAACAAAATTCGGAAAATATTTTCCACCACCAGGAGTGTTTGGTTTGACCGAAAAACTAAGTCAAACGGAAAATCATTTCCGTTGACTGTAAAATTAAGCCTCTTCAGCCGTAAATTCATTTCCGTTTCTATTTTCACTTCAAACCATTTCCGGACTTGACACACAAAGAGAGAGAGAAGAGGGAGTAGAGAGATCGTGCCCTAACCCGATGAAGCAAAGATCGCCTCCGCCGCGCGATCTAGCCTCTAATCGAACCTAGTCGGCCCTAATCGCATGATCTTGCCTCCGCCCGAGATTGCGCGATCTCGCCTTTCTCTCTTCCTTCTTCTCTCAACTTGACTAGATTTGATGAATTTTTTTTTTTGGGTTTTATTTCTTTTATGTAACTCTGCTGAGAAATGATGATATATATTTCTTTGGATGCTGAGAAAATGTGAGTAACAAATAGAAAATGTATTTTCTATGGTATTTTCAAGAACACAACCAAACACTAAAAAATATTTTCTAAAATATTTTTTAAAATACCACCAAACACCTAAAAATATTTTCACCTGAAAATATTTTATACTTGAAAAACATTTTACATCGAACCAAACATAGCCTTAAAAGGAAAAGACTATCAAAAAGTTCTAAACAATTTGTTTAATTCAATAATTATAACCAATGTTATAAGAATTCCGATTTGGATATTGTGATTTTAAGGGAGTGTTTAGTAGAGTAGTTTGAGATGAGTTTTTTGTAATTTTTTAAAATACGTGTGGCTGAAAAAATGTATGTAATGTTGTTTAAAACATCATGAATCTCATTAAGATTTTTTTTTATAAATGGAATAAACAAATTAGCCTAGCGGCCCAACCCATATTGATTAAAAAAAAAAAAGGCAAATAACTTTGGGGCTATTGTAGGCTGGGCTTTAAGACCCAAACCCAAACTCACTCAGACCAAGCCCAATTCTGTTCTCCAAATTTCACTGATCTCTGTCTCTGTCTCGCCTAAGCATCAGAGGAATCCAGAACTCGCCGGCGATAAGTCTGAGTTTATTTCCATTGCAGTTTGGTAACGAGGGACACACGCAAGAAATAGTGTGTAGCAGCAGCGGCAAAAGAATCGGTGACGAAAATCACTTGGGGTTTGCTGATACAGGTCGGCCGTTGAGGGTGGCTGGTTGATGGGTCACCGGTGACTTTTTTGCTTGGTTTTCTGTGTTGTACACACGGTGGTTTCGAAAAATTGGATCAGATTTGATATGGGTTTCTGGCGTGGTGAGTGAGAGAGAGCTGAAATTGGAGAAAAGAAAGACCATATTGAGAGAAGGACCGTGGGACTTTTTTTTAGCCTTTGGATTGGTTTCTTTTGCCACGTGTCACTCACTCATCTATATTAAAAGAGGGTTTTAAACTTGGAGGCACTCAAAAACCCTACTCGCATAAACCCTTCTCAGCCAAAGCATTTCTCAGTGACAGTTGATATAGAGCTACATGTATGTTCAGGTACAGTTACTTTTGCCCCTACTTTGTTGCATTGTACAGTTGAGAATGTTGAGTGCTTAATGTTTGAGTTGAGTTAGATTCTTAATGTTGTTCCATCTAATTCCTTAAATTTTTATTTCAGTGTATGGTTTTTATTTTTGTTCTCTAATATGTTTGATAGGCTTGATAGTTGTTCTTTGAGTGCTTAATGTTGATGTACCTTCCAAGCAATTATTAGATGGTAATTTCTCCCTACTATGAATGTAATTGTGTGAGAGGAGGAAGTAGACATTATCATACTCTAAAAGTAGCCTAGTCGTGCTCTTTAGCAAATTTTTAATGAATTATTTACTTATATAAAAAAAAAAAAAAATTCTTCAAATCTTGAAAATTTTATTGTTTGGGGCCCAAGATATTAAAAAGAAAAAAAAAAAAGTGTTTTTTTTTTTCTGTTTATAAATTATAAATTATTTGGTTTTGTGGCTTATTTTCCAATTGAAATCTGGGTAGAGTTTTAGGTACTTGAAACTAAGATGTGTCTCTTTGAAGTATTGAGATAAGAAATATGTCTCTTGAAAAATTGTATTAGATTCATGAAATATATATGTCATTGAATATCTGTTTTGGAATGCTTAGGTTTCCTTCCGTTTCGTATACAGTGATGTTAATTGGTGATTAGATTCCACTTGCACGTGTTAAGCGTGTTGCCAACATTCATCCTGAGTGAGGAACTGAGGATTGAAATCTCCATGATATTTATAGTTGCATTACTTATAGCTTCCTTTTAGTTCCAAGTAGCCAAACAACTGTCAATCACTTGCCTAGCAAATTTACTTCGCAAAAAAAAAGGAAGTGAAGAAAAATTCATTTGGGGTAATCTCCCAATTCCAATAAAATGCAACTACATGTAGTGTGCTTTTGGCAATCAGATTGTTTTCTTGGATTTCCAATTTCTTTTAAGCTATAGTTTTTTGTTTTTATGTTTATACTCAATAATTTGTGAATCATATTGATTATTTTATCACTCTCCTTTTGGTGATTTTAATACATTATTTACTAAATTAGAAAAAAAATTTCCTTATAGTCAGTATTTTCTTGATGAGAATTTGGTAACCTCATAGAGTCTATCTGATTTGTGCTAACACCCTATTATTCTGTTGTCAGATTGCTGCCGACCTGCATAGGTAGGCATATTTCCAAATCTTTGCCATCACATCAAGCCCATTGCTCATTGTTTTCAGCTGCTATTTCTTCTCGGCAATTCACATCAGATGGCTTTGACAATGGGAACAAAGACATTGATTTTAATATTTTATTCTCATCTTGCACAAAGGTGCACCTTGCCAAGCGCCTTCATGCCTTTCTTCTGGTCTCAGGGAAAGGTCAAAACATCTTTCTTTCAGCCAGGCTTGTCAATCTTTATGCCTATCTTGGTGATGTCTCATTTGCTCAACGCACATTTGATCAGATTCCGAGAAAGGATGTTTATACCTGGAATTCAATGGTATCCGCTTATGTTCGCAGTGGCCGTTTCCGTGATGCTATAAATTGTTTCTATCTGTTCTTGTTGACCTCTGGTGTTAGACCTGATTCATACTCTTTTCCGTCTGTGTTAAAAGCCTGTGGAAATCTGGTTGATGGGAAGAAGATGCATTGCTGGGTTCTAAAGCTGGGTTTTGAGTGGGATGTCTTTGTGGCTGCTTCTTTGGTCCATATGTATTCCCGGTTTGGCTTCTTAAGTGTTGCACGTAAATTGTTCAATAATATGCCAGTCCGAGATATGGGTTCTTGGAATGCAATGATTTCTGGGTTTTGTCAGAATGGAAATGCTGCAGAGGCATTGGAGGTCTTAGATGAGATGAGACTGGAGGGGGTAAAAATGGATCCTGTAACTGTCTCAAGTCTACTTGCTGTTTGCTCACAATCAGATGATAGCTTAAGTGGGATGCTCATTCATTTGTATGTCATAAAGCATGGACTGGAATGTGATTTGTTTGTGTCCAATGCCTTGATTAACATGTACGCCAAATTTGGTAGTTTGGGGCATGCACAAAGAGTTTTTGATCAGATGGAAGTAAGAGATGTGGTTTCATGGAATTCAATAATTGCCGCATATGAGCAGAATGATAATCCAATTACTGCCCTTGGACTCTTTAACAAGATGCAACTAATAGGAATTCAGCCTGATTTGTTGACGGCAGTGAGTTTGGCTTCTATTGTTGCTCAATTAAGTGATCGTCAAAGCAGTAGGTCTGTTCATGGATTCATTGTGAGGAGAGGTTGGCTTATGGAAGATGTTGTCATTGGAAATGCAATTGTGGACATGTATGCAAAATTGGGTGCAATAGATTCTGCTCGTACGGTTTTTGAAGGACTTACTGTCAAAGATGCGATTTCGTGGAATTCTTTAATCACAGGTTATGCTCAAAATGGTCTTGCAAGTGAGGCGATTGAAGTGTACCGT
Source organism: Castanea sativa (assembly GCF_040712315.1). Classification (NCBI taxonomy): domain Eukaryota; kingdom Viridiplantae; phylum Streptophyta; class Magnoliopsida; order Fagales; family Fagaceae; genus Castanea; species Castanea sativa. Next base: position 30,685,557 of record NC_134019.1, on the reverse strand, counting down.
ATGATGGAAGAGCACAAAGAGATAATTCCTAACCAAGGGACATGGGTAAGCATTCTACCAGCATATTCCCATGTAGGAGCCTTGCAACAAGGGATGAGAATCCATGGACGGGTAATTAAGAACTGTCTCTACTTGGATGTTTTTGTAGGTACCTGCCTTGTTGACATGTATGGAAAATGTGGCAGATTAGATGATGCCTTGTCCTTATTCTACCACATACCAAGGATGAGTTCAGTTCCTTGGAATGCCGTAATTTCTTGTCTTGGTATTCATGGGCACGGTGAAAAAGCTCTGAAGCTTTTTAATGAAATGCTGGTGGAGGGGGTGAAGCCAGATCATGTAACCTTTGTATCTTTATTGTCAGCTTGTAGCCATTCAGGTTTGGTTGATGAGGGTCAATGGTGCTTTCAAATGATGCAAGAAGAATATGGGATCAAGCCTAGTTTGAAGCACTATGGCTGCATGGTAGATTTGCTCGGTCGAGCTGGACATTTAGAAATGGCATATAATGTCATAAAAAATATGCCTATACAGCCCGATGCTTCTGTCTGGGGTGCTCTTCTTGGTGCTTGTAGAATTCATGGAAATTATGAGTTGAGTACATTTGCTTCAGATCGCTTGTTTGAGGTTGAACCCGAGAATGTTGGCTACTATGTCTTGTTGTCAAATATTTATGCCAATGTTGGTAAATGGGAGGATTTGGATAAAGTGAGATCATTGGCTAGAAATAGGGGATTAAGGAAAACCCCTGGCTGGAGCTCAATTGAAGTGAACAATAAGGTCGATGTCTTTTATACTGGAAACCAAACCCATCCAAAATGTGAGGAAATATACAATGAATTGAAGGTTCTGACCACAAAAATGAAGAGCCTTGGTTACATTCCAGACTTAAGCTTTGTGTTGCAGGATGTTGAAGATGATGAAAAGGAGCATATACTCACAAGTCATAGTGAGAGATTGGCAATTGCTTTCGGAATAATTAGCACCCCTCCTAAAAGCACCATTCGTATTTTCAAGAACTTGCGGGTTTGTGGTGATTGCCACAATGCCACTAAATTTATATCCAGGATAACTGAGAGAGAGATTATTGTGAGGGATTCGAACCGTTTTCATCATTTTAAGGATGGAATTTGCTCTTGTGGTGATTATTGGTGACATGAACTGCATAATTGATAGTTGGGATTAAACTTGCCAGGCTTAAAAAGCTTTTGAGTTCAGAATGGATGATATAGTTGGAGGTTGTTGTACCAAAGGAAAGTCTGTAAGTGTTTATGGATTTTTTTGTGAATTGAACTGGTAATACAGTTGTCACTTTTTCCTAGACTCTAGAACCCATCAATTTTGTGGTTATTTTATTTTATTTTTTAAAATTTATAAATACTATAGGCTGTGAACCTACGTTGTCCTCTATGAGGATTGATCTTTACTATCAATTTCGTGAAATTCTTATCATCGCATTTTTTTTCTTCATCAACTAATAAATGTACTACCTATAAATGCACCTTCTGTCAAAACTCACTATCAAATATATATATATATATATATATATATATATATATATATATATATATATATATATATGTATGTATGTATGTATGTATGTATGTATATTAAAAATCATATCAGGAAACACCCTCCTCTCTCACTAATTCCTTAACATTCTTGTACCACGTACCCTCAACCCCTTACTCGTCACCCACAACATCATCCACCTCTTTCACGACAACCATATCTTGCCTTGCTCATGCTTCTCCACTTAATCATATATTAACTCGGGCGGTGGACTTGGCAACTTCTGATCCGTGACCCAAGTCATAGCCACTTAGATTCAATCCAGGGATGACATTTCGGCAATGGTTCGGTTCAGGCCATTGAGATACGGCCCAGCATGTCATTTGCTTATAAGATACCAACTAAACCATAAATCAAAATTTTCAAAAAATCAAATAAAAATCAAATACCAAATGCATGAGCCATACTTGGAATAATTATACCTGTTCCTTTCATGGGCAATGAGTATAATTTTTAATTTTAATTTTTTGTGAAAAAGGGCAGATCTAGCAAGAGGATTTCTGAGTTATCTTTATTTTTATTTATTTTATTTAATTTTTTTGGGGGTTTTTAATGATTTTTGAGTTTTGAATGTGGCAAATTAACCTTGGTCCCATGAAAATTCCACGAGTCTTTAATAACAAGTTGGCATGCTAATTTGGAATTTGACATTTCAACTTGGCATTGAGTTGTTAGATCTTATTCACATGTAAATTGCATGAAACAATATCATTCTTTTGGTAGTGGTACTGAGTTCATAATAGTGAAGTTTTACTATTTTCATATTAAGTAACCGTAATGGGCATTTAATAATTTTTTTTGACTAATATTGCTACTCAGAATCTGTACATGAAAATTAGAAAGTTTGGTATCATAATTTTGCAAAGATTGAATTCAAACTAAAATTATTCACAACTGTTTACTTTTCTATACAATAACCGATTTAAGATTTTATTCAGCCTTTCTATCGAGTCTTCCCACCTACTTTCTATTGTTGTTTACTATCCCTCAGGCTGTGGCAGCGAGAATAGAAAGGATTTAGAGGAATTTCCTTTGGGGGGCCTCAGAGGATGTTTTTAAGTATCCTTTAGTTGCTTGGGATAAGGTATGCTTGCCAGTTGAATGTGGTGGTTTGGGGATCCGGAGGATTGGGTTGTTTAACAAGGCTTTGCTTGGGAAGTGGTTGTGGCGTTTTGGGAAAGAAAATAATAGATTATGGCGTCAGGTTATAGCAGCCAAATATGGGGAGGCGAACGGAGGCTGGTGCACTAGAGGGGTAAGGGGTGCTCACGGGTGTGGGATGTGGAGGAGTATTAAAGAAGGAACAAAGAAGTTCTTTAGCTAGATTCTGTATAATGTGGGGGAGGGTAGTCGTGTCTTTTGGCATGACCCATGGTGTGGGCCTACTCCTTTGAAGGAACTCTTTCCTTCTATGTATGCTTGTTCTGTATCTAAAGAAGCATGAGTCTCTGACTTGGTTGTATCTACTTCAGAAGGAGGTAGGAGTTGGAATTTATTGTTCCGTCATGGTCCTCAATATTGGCAGGCAGCCACTGTCTATTCATTTTTTGAGTTTATTTATTCCTCTATGCCGAGGGGTGAGGGGGATATTCAGCTAGTTTGGAGATTGACTACGTTTGGTGTTTTTGATGTACGCTCTTTTTATAAGCTATTATCTACTCCTACCGCTGATGCCTTTCCTTGGGAGTGTATTTGGCGTACTAAGGTGCCTAAACGAGTGTCTTTCTTCTTATGGACAGCAGCTAATGATGGTATACTCACCATTGATAATCTTATTAAGAAATGTCAGTCTTTGGTTAATAGGTGTTGCTTATGTTGCTGCAACGGGGAATCAGTGGACCACCTTCTTCTTCATTGTAAGTTTTCTCATGCTTTATGGTGTGAAGTTTTTGCAGTGTTTGGGATCCAGTGGATAATGCCAAGGTCAGTGAACTCTTTTTTCTATATTTGGAGAAACTGGTTTGGAAAGCATCTTTCAACCATTTGGAATATGGTCCCGACATGTTTAATGTGGTTAGTCTGGCAGGAACATAATACCCGCATTTTTGAAGACAAGGCGAGAACATTAGAACATCTAAAATGTTTACATTTTCAAACTCTGTTTCTTTGGGCTCGTGTTTGAGGGTGTACGAACTGTACTGCTGTATCTGATTTTTTAGTTTCTATTTCCTTTAGCTCTTGATCTTTTTGTTTTTGTTTTCTTGTTCAAAGTGTTCACCATCGTGAACATGATGTTCAATTTTTTCTCAATAAAAGTCTTATTACCTATCAAAAAAAAATTCTTTTGGATGTAAATTAATGAATTTGCTAAACATTTTTTCTTTATACTTGTCTGTTAAGAAGGAAAGTCCACCAAAAAAAAAAAAAAAACCTTTATTACCAATAAATCTTCGCAGTAATGGAACAAGGCAAGGATGACCTTGACTCTCTTCTTTTGTTATTTATCTCCTCAATTTCCTTCCACACTATCTACTGCCATGTGAGATGGACCTTCATTGTTTTAAAATAGCTTCATGATAGCTAACCGTACATAATATGACCCAGAAAATTAATTAATTCTTGGTGGCCTTATACTGGCCTCATAGCTAGTAGTAGCATGAAATGTCAAACACAACTACTTTGGATTTTCTCCTATGTGCAAAATATTTTGTTGTAAAAACAATACCAACAGCAACAACCAAAGCCTTAGACCCAAAATTTTGGGGTCAGCTTTGGATTCTTAAATTATTTAGGGTCAGCCATGCTTATTCTTTTCTAGTCATTTGATTCTATATTCATGTCCTTAATTGCCATGTCTTTTCTAGTTCTCTATACCTTCTTAATTGCCATGTCCTTGATTACATAAAATCTCTTTTGGTGTTAAAACTCTTGTCTGACATTAGTTATATGCTCCCACTAGCTATATTCTGTTATTTAACAAATGTTGATACTTACATTGAGATTTGATATTTATGATTTGAGAAAGTAGAATATGAACAGTATGTAAAAGGTACTAGGTTGACAGCTTCTTCTGCATTGCCTACAAAGGAAGGAGGAGGTCATTTTCTTAGGAATGGAAAAAGGTTTTTTTTTTTTTTTTTTTTGGGGGGGGGGGGGGGGGGGGGGGGGTAAAGAATGACTTAGAATTAAAATGGATAGATTTAAAGATGGGTTTTGAAGATTCAGAGTTAATGAAACCAGGAGCATTTCATGCATGTAATTCAAAAAAACAGATATTTTTTGTGGAAGTAGGAAAATCCAAACGAACAATTTTGTTGAATAGTTTGTTTAATAACTTGTGGCAAGAAAATGTCATGGAAACAAACCAATTCAGATTTACATGATCTATTCTACCTTAGGTCCCTTAACTTGTTGTGATATTAAGCACAGTGAAAGAGAGTTTGATACTGTTGGGAAGTAATTGGAAACGAACTTTAATGTTACTTGGAAATCAAAGCAGACACATACACACACACAACTATATATATATATAGTTTTATTAAAAAATAGATGTGCTGGTATTTTACTTGATGAAAAATTACACAGCTTGAATAAGTTGTGGAAAGGGAAGAGCTATTTTAGGTATTGACTAAAGAAGCGATTTAAGTTTTGATGACATGATTAATTTGTTGTTGATTTTGTAGCTGTGTATTAATAATCAATGATTTTTTCTTTGATAAATGGTATTTTGGGTGCTGTATATTACTATCCCGAATAGGGACCTCCTTGTATTTTCGAAAATTTCCCTTTTCTTTCTCATGCATTTGTTTAATTATTTTCTAAGATTCTCATTTTACTAGAATTGTGCAGTCCTGTGCTAAATGCATAGGAATGCCTCTACCTCTCTCTTTCGTTCTTTCATTAAACTCTAGTCCAGGTATGAGGAACCTCATCTATTTATGTACATATTTCATTTCCTTTTTCTTTTCCATCCGTTCATTGCATTGGAATGTACATTGTGTTTATTTATCACTCTTTTGAACTTCATTTATGTGTGTAGGTCCCTTTGTTCTCAATTATTTATTTATTTATTTATTTTTGACATATTTGGAGAGCTTTTCACTGTTTCATGGGGTGCCAATCTTACAATTTGTTGCCAACCCGATTATAACCTCCAAAATTAGGGGTTTTAGCTTTGTTTCTCCAAAATTAGGGGTTTTAGCTTTGTTTGTGGATCACTCCATGTGCATTCTTGGATTGAATTTTAGTTTTGTTTTGTCACATTATATTGTGCTTCATTTAAGTTCGTGTCCATGTTAGTTGATTCTGGCATTATGTGTGCTGTTGCATTTATAGCGTTCACTTGCTAATCATAGTATGATGGTAATTATTCTCTCTTATAAAACTCTTGACCTTTTAGTTGTTCAAATTGGCTTTACAGCTTTGGGGATGGTACTTTTGGGATTCCTAGCTAATGACGTGATAATTATGAAAATATGATGCTTCTTCTCAAACAACCACTGTCAGTCCAATTACTTCCCAGCAATCAGAATTCGACTGTTTTAGTACTTGCATTTTATTCTTATTTTGATAATTTCTTTGTTTTCTAATATATTTGCAGCAGGTGATTATGCATTGCTTTTCTAGTAAGAATTTTTTGGGGGAAATATCGAAGTGGGGTGAAGTATATATTTTGTTTGCAAATAAGCATCTTATCTTCTGAGTGGCAATCAATCCATATTATTTTGAGTATCAATCAGTCTATCTTATCTAATGAGCACCAGTGAGTCCAACTTATCTTACTAAGTAGATCTACTTGAAGGAGGAATGCAATTTTTCATTAGAATCATTGAGGGGCATGTTGAAGTGTAAACAGGGAAGCTAAATTTTTTGCTTTCATTTGTAACCCTGATGCCATTATGCTATGTTCTTGTTTTGTTTATGATATAGGAGATTGTCAATTGCTTAAGTCTATGGCATTGCTTTAGGGGTAAAAAAGGTAGGTGAGGTTAACAAGGTTGGCATTTGGTATTTTTTGCTAAAACTGAAATGACCTTGCTCCAATATGTTTTTTCATTACTAGTTTAATGTATTACATGTTAATTGATTACTTAATGAAGGCAACAATGCAAGATATAAAAGTTGTTTGAAACTCAAGGTTCCATAAATGTGTTGGTAGAAAAACCAGATTAATTAGCCTTTGTCATGTTTGTAGAATCAAATTTGATTTAGTGTCGTTATGGTTTGAGATTTTTAAACAATCAATCTTCATTCCTATCGTGGCCAATGGGCTACAACTCAATTGGGTTCAAGACGCACTGAGTGCTTGTGTAGCTTACCAATTAAAAGAAAATCTTCATTTCTATCATGATATCATCATTCTTATAACTGCATTTTTACAGTGTTGAGAACAAATTACGACTAGTGAATAGGGACTTTAGTGCATTTGTTAACTTGTATGCCAAACAATCAGCACAAATGGTTAAAGGTCTCAAAACTCTATTGGGTTTATATGCTGACTATAGGATGCCCCTGTTCTGATTATTAGCTGTATTTGTTTTCTTTATAGTTTATACTTTTATTTATCTTTTAGCATCCTAAGGTTCTTTCAAGTAATAGTCACCTAAATTTCTTGGTGTGGTGTTTAAGTTTAACAGCATATTTGTCTACTAAGATTGCTCAAGGGCCAGTTTGGATGGAGGAAGAGTAGAGTAATTGGCCGGAAATTAGTCCAGCTGATATTTTTTAGGCTTTGCTAGCCCTTTTCCAATATGAGTCTTTTAGGTTTTATCTGTTGTTTTGTATTTTCTTCAATTTCTCTATGATATGGGCCTTTATTTTCATAATAAATTCAATAATAAGCAAGTCTTTTTATTATACGTCTTTTTTTTTCTTTTTTTTTTAAATAATGTTTTTCTATGAGGAATGCTTATTATTATTATTAAAGAGTTTTCAACCTATGATATTTACTTGTTCGAATTAATGTTGTTATTCTATGAAATTTTACAATTAACTAATACTATTATTTTCAATTACTAGTAATTATAAACGTCACTCTTTTACTCAGATTTATATTCATTGTTCATGACGTAGATTGATTTCTAATTGAAACAAGAAGCCTGAACTTTAGCCAAGCTCATTTGCATCACCCTACTAGATTAGGATGTGCCAAAGTTAATTTCTTGTTTGAAGATTCTTAATTTTTCATTGTTAGGCTTCAATACAAGATATCAATTATTTATTTTTTGAATGTTTTTTAATGGCAGCATTGAACTTTTTTTACTTTTCAATTGATGATCGTGAACTTTGAGTGAGAAATCCACTTTCTTAAGTTTTTAACTGAGATGCTACCCTTATAAAAAGATAAATAAATAGTGAGACGCAATTACAAATGTTGAGATACATCATGTTTCAAGATATTTGAACAAATGCTGCTGAATACTCTCTTGTTGTTACATAGTTTTTATTGTGTTTGGTAAGTTTGACCATTAAATATAAAGTAAATTTTTTTAATAAGTCAATAATACACCACCAAATTGTGTCTAAAAAATCGTCATTTTCAAATGATTAAGTAATTTTTATGTCAAAATTTTATAAATATGGCCATTAATAAAAAAAAATTAACATGATTGATCTATTTGTTTCTTTCTTAGAAATTATTGAGTGATAATTGTGGGGAGTAAAATGGCCCAAGTGGGCATATGGGCCTTTGGACTGTAGCATGGAGGGACGACCTGCTCCAAAATTAAACTCTACAAATTGGCCCATACGCCGAGGGTCCGAGGATACAGTCGAGGGGGAGTTGATCCTCGGACAAGCCCAAGAGAACTCAAAGCTTTATTATGAAGGTCAAAGTACAACTCTAGAAAGACTAATGGTTAAAGGGGTAAACCCTGAACCTTCTCAATGCACCAGTGTTAAAAAAAATATCAAGAGCAAAGGCTGCCACCCCCGCATTAAAGACTCTGCATCTACCTTCCTGGCCGCATTAATGGGGAAGTGATCCCTGAACAGTAGGGCTGAAACTTCTAGTCACTGTCCAAAAGGCATCAGGGAAGGAAGTATTTAAGGGGGGTGAAGGCCAAAGAGAGGGGGGCGGAAAAAAAAGAAAGAAAATTAAGAACTGTAACCTTGAAAGAAGAAAGAGAAATAATACAGAAGTAGTCCTCGGCTCACATTCGAGGAGGTCTATTTGCAATTATCGTTTATTATTTACAAGTGTTTGTAACTTCTAGCTTGTTATCATATTCTTACCCACACTTTACAAATTTCATTGTTTAAGGCTCATTGGGCTTGAACCCGTAGTTGTCTTTGGGTCCAGGTGCAATTGTGCACTTACAATAATAATTGTGAAAACTTTTATTATCAACATTAATTTACTAGGTTTTATTTTTCTAAACCTATGATCTTAGCTAATGAAAACTATGATGACACATGTTTTTTGTTTTACTTTCTTTCCTTTCTCTTTTTGGTTTGAAGTGCTTTCATGAAAAAATTAAGCTAAACATCCAAGATAGAGGTATAAAATGTAAGAGAATAAACAAGAAAATTATGAATAACAAAATCTTCATTTTTGGATGGTTGCAGGTGTTTCTTAAAGAGCCTCACTTGTAGCATATGCCATTATTCATCTTGGAAATTTTTAACTATCATGACAATGTTTTAGCAAAACTTAATACTTACCATTGGAATTGATATTGTTCGATATTGTTGGTGGAAGTATTTGGAGAATATGACTTTAGGTAATATAGGTTAAATGGCCACTCTAACAACATTCTTAAGTAAATGAGATCGTAGGTTTTTTAGTGTTAGATTTTATTTATTTCATACGGAAACGCTATTTTAATTTTCTCACTCATTGAATAGCGCTTGCCACCTGAACTAGTATCGAGCAAAAACCTTGAACTCAAATATACAGTTGGTGTGTCACGACTCATGACCTCATGCAATCATGTCGAATCCTCTTTATATTTTCTTCCAAACCAGCAAAAAAGGGTGCACAAAACAGAGCATATACTCTGTGCAGCCCCAACTGCAGGTGCCAACCAGGCTCCATGTCAACAAAATTGAAGTGGGTCTAGGTTCTTATCTGGAAAAAGGAACCAAATCCTTCTATACCGACTTTGCTGTCTCTTTCAGTATCTTTATTTATTTATTTATTTAGAACCCGTGGAATACCTGTCTGTCAAGCCAGCAAGAAAGAAAGAAATCAAGGAATATAACCATTGACCTTTGGGTCTACCTTAGCCATTCAATTTTCCAGCCTGACCCTCTCTCTCTCTCTCTCTCTCTCTCTCTCTCATTTTTCATCCTTGCAATGATCAGAAAAATTATTCAAAATTTCAGGAGCAATGCTCATACACCTCAGAAGATTAGAGAAAATAAGTGTATAATTAATGCAGACATTGTACCTTATTGTACCTAATTCTCCACCAATACCCTATGAGTCATATTTGGTAGGCTTATTGTACTTAGTACCTTAATGCAGTTATTATAATCTTTTCATCTTTGGTATTAGTAATATAAGAAATAACCCGTATCACTATAATGGAAAGAATATATATATATATATATATATATATATATATATATATATATATATATATATATATATATATGTTCTGTCTAAACCCTTGAGGTTGGTATTTTCCAATCCATAATATCTCTAACTTTCATGCTTTAAAAGGATTTGAGAAGTACTATTAAATTATGTGGTTATTGACTATTCCGTACTCTTATTTGAACTTTCTACTTTTACCAATTTTTATTTAAATCTCATTCTTCATTTATTGCTTCATGAACATGAAAAAAAATGAATGAGTTGGATTCAACTTGATCAATGAAAGATATTGTAGCATCTCTTAATGATTTAAAATCTTGAATTAGTACCCTCTTAAGTTTTTAGGTTTTTAGGGTAATTCCACCATTAAATTCCTAAAATTAAATTCATTCATATTGAAATGAATAGATTGAATTTCACCACATTATTAATAATCTAAATAAATATCAAAATCGTGATAATTAACATTTGTTTAAGTGTTACTCAGCATGGTTTTACTTCATATTAAAGCTCATTCTTGTTTGTTTGCATTTTAAGGATATTAAAAAATGAATGACTTGGAGTGTACTTAATCACTAAACATTATAATATTGTTATAATATTATAGTAAATGTATTTGTTTAAAATCTTCATCATATTGGTTTTCTTTCGTGCGGATGTTATTAGGCACTTTTTTTTTTTTTTATAGAAACAAGACAATAACTTTGCTGAATCAACAAAAACTTCTATCAAAACAGTACAAAATAACTAACTTGTTTGCCGTACTATTTTCTTTTTGGGTGTACATGAGAGAAAGAAAAAGATTTAAATTTATTGGATTCGGATTATTCATTTTTATTTTTTGGGTTTAAGTGATTGTAAAAGAATAGGAAAAAACATAACAAAAATATAATTAAACAGCAAAACATAGTTCCAAACTTCCACTTTGCTTAAATAGGTGGTTGGTGACCTGGTGCTTGTGTGGCAATACTTAAAATTAAAGCTCAGCCAACTGAGCCAAGTAATGAATTGGATCCCACTTACCAAAAAACAGTTAGGCCCCAGCATCCACTGGCCCACCTCGAGGTCCAGTCCAACCTCATTCTTACTCGACTGATAGGTGGCAAGTGACAACCAAGAAATTCCCAAAATTCAAATAATTATTAGTCCGCGAATATTGAAATGTTCAATAAAACATTATTCTTTATTCCCCCTTTAAAAAAAATCGATTCTCTTTATTTTATTTTGTCCATAAATATGAAATTTAACAATTATGATTGTAATTAGTATTCTTTTATTTTAATTATGCTCTAATGCTAACTATGAAATTTGATATTTTATTTTAAGTTTTAAATATAAAATCTGATAGCTATGATACATTTTAGCACCAATAGACTACAACTGCACTAAATAATTTTATATTCGATGTAAATTTTGAGAAATACATCATTGAATTATATTATCTTTTTATATCATTCAAGTTTGCAAATTTTTTAAACGATAAAAAATCAATAACTATGTCATTAATTAATTGTTTAAATTTTTAGTTTTTGTAGTATAAAATCATGCACAAAAAAATAAGTTTATAAATCAAATAGTAAATGAATCCGAATGACACAAAATTTTAAAAGTGTGTTAAAAAAAAATGCAAATTAACGGTTAGATTTTCAAAACATATAATCATGTTATTTTTTAGCTGTTTGTCATACTTTTATAATAGGTATTTATTATAGTTATAATTTTATAGAAAATTATTAAAAATGAAATCATAATTATTATTAATATGCATATTTTAAATTTATTAATAAATAAAAAAATTAATAAGTAGGAATTAATTATAATGGCATTTTCATATAAACACAAAAAAACCTTATTCCCTAAAAGGAAAAAACTATAATTCCCTTATTCCCTCCCGCCGCCAAAAGCAATAATATATTTGACCGAGCACACACAAACACAAACACAAACACACATTTGATATTCCTACGTTGTTGTTGTTGTTGTAAGAAAACCACAATAAGCCTATCTCTCTCTCTCTGTGTGCAAAGCAAAAAACCCTCTCAGCCACCGCCACCACAACACCACAGACCCATGTCGAGTAGACCTCACGCGCCGCCACGGCCTCTCTACAAGCAACATTCGTGGTCGCCCGATATCCACCGCGACGAGGCGTGGCTGAGACGCAAAGGCAGCAATAAAAATAGCAGCAGCGGCGACCCCAACCGCCTCCGCCGCAATAAGAGCGTTTCGGACGATGATTTGGAAGAGTTGAAGGCTTGCATAGAACTCGGGTTCGGATTCGATTCTCCGGAAGTGGATCCAAAGCTATCGGATACCATTCCGGCTTTGGAGTTTTACTACGCTGTTAATAAGCAGTACAGTAATAGCTTGTCGAGGTCTTCGTCTTCTTCGTCGTTAGTGGCTTCTGATACCGAGATTGAAACTCCCAACCCCATTATTGATCAAGGTAATTAATAAATGGTGTAGAAAAATTAAACATAGATGATAGATCACATTTTTTTTTATAAAGAAATATAATTTGGTAGTATATATTAACAGAGTTTTTGTTTTTTGTTTTTGAAATCTGATAAATAACAGAGTTTAATATCGTGTAAAATAAGTGTTTCAAAATTTTCAAACGAATTATATTCTTCTGGAATAAATTATTTTTAAACTTTCATAAAAATTTTATCAATTAATAAAATGTAAAAAGAAAATAAACAATATTTATAAAGCAATGTGTAAAAAATGAGGCATTATGTCCACATTGATTAAATTTGGGACGTTTATATTGAAACATCAAACATGTGATCTAAGAATAAATGTCAAATCTGGCTTAATATCATTCTTACATTTCATATGAACATTATGCTTTATATAACAAGATACTTTATTACTAGAATAAAGCATAATGTCCATATATAGTCAGATTTGTTAGCTCAATTGATAGATTTTTTTTTTTTTTTTTATAAACTTAATTTAAAATTTGGTAAAATTTATTATTAAATAAGAGATTTAGGTATTAAATTTCATTTATACAAAAAGTTAATTAATATATTTATCTAATGATAAAGAGAAATTAGACCGAAGGAGTTAAAAAAAATGTTACTAATGTAATGTTCATGGGATTCCGAAAGTAATACATAATAACAAGTAAATTAAAATAAATATTTCAAATTAAAGTAAATAACATAAATTATTTTAAATTCTTAAAACTTCTAGCAATAAAATCTAATCAAAGTTGTTTTTTTTTTTAAATTTTTTTTAAATTTTAGTAATTGAATTGAATTCGGCCGTATTATTTATTTATGAATTGGTTGTGGACTTTTCTTAATTTAAACGGTTGTGACTGATTGAGAATTTTGGGTTATTCTTATCTGGGGATACTTTTAGGTGAGGATGCTGAGCTGGTGAAGACGAGGCTGAGGCAATGGGCCCAAGTGGTTGCTTGCGCAGTACGCCAATCCGCTTCCACAGCAAACGGCGCTTGATTAGAAACATGTTGTATAGTCCACCACAAAACCACAGTGTTTTGATACATTTTCTTTCCCATTATTTGACATTCAATTCTTCTAGCGTACAAATTGACTTTTTCTAATCTTACTTGTAGATTCTTTTTTTTTTTTCTTTTGAAATTATTATTTGTGTTCTTGTTTTGAATTCTTTCCCAATCAATAATGGTGTGTGAAGTGGGTTCCAGTTAGCTCAATTGGTAAATTCTTTGATGGTTAGATAAGGGATCTGGAGTTCAATCCACACTTACACCAAAAACTAATTGATGTCTTGGTCTGATAATAAAAAGTTATCATCAGGAATGGACTACATAAATTGAAACTCTTTAAAGAAATAATAATAATGTGTGAAGGGTTGGAGAATGAGGGTGGTGATTAACAAGGTCTAAATTCCCTATAGGGCAAAGATGTTAGTTCAAGAATTGTGTTCTTAACTCTTTCTCTCTTGGAATTGAGCATTTGGAAATTCTTAACAAAAATAAAAAATCATCAAGGCTTCTACATGTTTTGTGAAAGAGTAATGTTAAGGACTCAGTTGTTTGGAGAAAAAATTTGTCCTATAAAAATTGTTGTAAAGCAATTAGATGATCTTTTCAAAAATAGAGTGAGTTTGATGAAAATTTATTCAAATTGGTTTGTTGTAAGTAAACTTTTTTTTCTTCATAATTTCATTTTCACGTAATTTCGAGACGGACACAATTGTTTTTATACACGGATTGCATTAACTCATATAAACAATTTTAAAATATTTTTCCCTAAACGTTTGTATGTGAAAGGTAGATTTTTGTCTATGTATTATCAAAGTAGAAATCTCTTGCCTATATGCACCATCTTTGCATATAGCACATTCTTGTCAGGATGGGAGAAGAGGTTGATGTGATTATTATTATTATTATTATTGCCACAGCATTTGAAGGCATCAAGGTAAATAAATGACATATTTTTATGAATATATATAACCATTTTAGGCTGGAAGTGGAGTAATAAATTTAAATTATTTAAAATTTAAAAAATTTGAATGACATGACATTTTGTATATTGAAATACAAAGAAAAAATAGTCGATGTAATATAAAAATACAAATAATTTTTTAATTAAAAAAAAACTCTGAATGCATAGTTGTTATTATTGCCATAGCATTTGAAGGCATCAAGGTAAATAAAAATAACATACTTTTATGAATATAACAATTTTAGACTACATTATTGAAAATTTTAAAAAATTTGAATTACATGACACTTGATATACTTCTAGATTTACAATATTTAACATGATTTCAAATCAATAGAATGAATCTATTCCAAATAAAGAATAGAAGAAACAGGTAGGTTGAATAAAAATAGTAATATGTAGTGTCCATTTGAGAATTGCTTATTTAGCTAAAACTGAAAGTTTTTTGCTGAAAATACTGTAAATAAAGGTAAAAATTAGTTAAATAGTACAGTAGGACTCATGAATAGTACAAAAAATACAGTAGGACCCATAAATAGTATAAAAAATAAGCTGAAATTGCAAATAAGCTAAAGTTTTCAGCTGTCTCGATACTTAATATGAATTCTAAATTATAAAAAAGTTTATTCCAATTAGGGAATAGATTTGAAATAGGATGAATAAGTAGGCTCATCAAAGTGCTACCACAAATGCTATGGACATTTTAATATCAGTTTTCCTTGGGCCTTGTTCGTGTGGTGAAGGAAAAATAAAATATCAGTGAGAGTGAGAGCGAGAGTTGTAGTAGTCTAAATTTGGATGGGTATATGCCAAAGAACGAAGATATTTTCCCACACCACCATCATGCAATCCACCTTCTGATCATTACTTCAGTCAATCCCGACAAAGAATTGATGGAATATGCTAGGGAATCAAAACCACCAAACAAATGAATAAATGACATTTGCTTCCTGATAAATTGATTGCGGTCAAAATATCAATTAATTTTTAACGTACGTAGGTATTGAATCACTGATATTTTATTTAGCATAAGATTTCTAAACTTTATTTTCTTAAAAAATTCAAAGCTAATACTTAATACATGTTAGTATACTTAATACTTAAGAATTGGTCTCTCCAGGAAACTTGCCAAAGAAGTATACTTGCATTTTAAATTATTCATAGGATTTGCAATCAGAATGGTTGACCATAAGGCTATAAGCTAGTAAATTCACTATGGGCGGTCTAGGTTGGAAACTTGCCTAAGAAGTATATTTGCATTTTAACGTGTTCATATGTGCAGGGAATCAGTTTGTTTGACCCATAAGCCACAGCCTAAAATTCCCTTGGGGCCCGGAGGATGTGGGATTAAATTAAATCTAAATGCACATATTCTGCCCCATTCTAATCCATATCATATGGGTTGCTGGCGATAAAGGCTACATAACTAGGAGTAGCTTCTTAATCCAACGTCCATATGAAATGTTCTTTTACTTCAGCAGTACAATACTTGAAGAAGAAGAAGATGAAGGAAATAAAATAATAAAAATACAAGGGCTAATTCTAATTGTTAGTCCACGCTTCTTGATGCATACAAAATACACATAAGTTTATTTTTGCACTGAAATCGTGATTTAAAATTTAACTTATATGTACTTTGTGCGTAATAAGGCAGTGTGTAACTACCGCGCACCTTTGGTATGGTGGTCACTCCACAAGTATAAACACTTGTGGGGTGTGAGGGGCAAAGACCGGAGTTCAAGTCTCCAAGAGGGAGTTTTACACACATATACACTTAGATTATGCTAGAATATAAATTATATCTTGTATATATAAAAAAAAAAAAAAAAAGGTAGTGTGTAATAAACACAAAAACAAAAAAAATTATGTGGGACAAGTGTATTTCCTTCCTTTCTTTCTATTTCCACTTAACAATTTTTTTTTGTTTGCTAAATGATTAATGGACTGCAAACATTATTATGGTGCAAACAACTTTAACTATTACTACTTTTTTTTTCCCACTTCAAGAGTTAAACAAATAAGTTATTGATGTTAATGCATTATAGCTTTGACAACTTGCTATTTTTTAAAGATGGAATTCAGAAAATAGAGCTTTCGGTCTTACGCAACTTAATATCATTGACACGTACTGCATGCGTTTATTGTGAATAAAATTCCCATTTTCACAGAAAATAAGCCGCCTAGGTTGGACCATATATGTGCACGTCATGGCTGCCATGAGCCTGAGTCAGAGCCACCTGAAAATGTAATTAAGAATTAAGATACATTTTGTCGTGGTATGGATGGCTATAAATAAAATAAACGTGACCTTCTTCCCATTCAATTCTGAAATCTAGGACTGCCCTAAGCCCCTAACCTTTCACGTGTTTTTGTCACCACTATTTTTTTGTTAGGTTAAAAGATTAGCCCGTTTGGAATAATCGTTTTTTTGTAAAGTTTTATGGGTATATTGTAGTAGGTAACTTGTAACTACGGGATTTGACTATGGAAAAATAGAGAATTGTTTGGCAGGTCAATGTTTTGCTCAGGGGCAGCCTAGACATTTTGGGGTCTAAGGCGAGAATTTAATTAAATTAATGTTTATATAATATTTTTATATTATAATATATAATTATTTTGAAGTTTATTATCAAGATTTGTTGTATTGCAAAATTGAACATCATTGTTATCTTGCAATTGTATCATTTCATTATTTTCTAACTTTTTTATGTGAATTTCTTACTTATTTGTGATATTTTCATCTAAATTTTATGTTATATTTTGTTTATTACTAATAACAAATTTATCCATTGATCCGTTTGGAGACTAATTAATTTTTCTTCTTTTTTTTCTTTTTTTAAGTTTTTCATATCCAGATGCATATTTTCTAGTAGACATTTCTAATCAAACAATATATTTATAAAGACTAAAATAAAAAATAACTTTCAAGTGTAGAGCAAATGAGAAATAGAACCTGATTTATATAGAAATTATTGTTGTAATTTCACCGAACAATAACAAGTTTTTAGCAATTTCAACCTGCATAAATAAAGACTTATTTAATATATTACCACTAACTAATATATATATATATATATATATATATATATATATATAAACACAAGATTAAAATTAAAAAAAAAAAAATAAGCACAAGCATAACAAAAATTTAAGCACAACTATAACACTAGGCTTATTAATTTATAATACCCACCCAAAAAAAAAAAAAAAACACGCAAAAAGTCCTATCTATAACAAAAAAAAAAAGGACTGAATCATTAAAAATGAAATACGACTGAATCATTGAAAAATAAAAAGGGCTGAATCATTCAAAAAAAAACAAAAACTTGAACCCCAAAACTATTACAAAACGTCAAAACCAGGCGGTCCAGGCCCAAACTCAACAGTCAATCTTATTAATTACAAATTTACAAGAAAGTAGTTAGTAGTTCCCCCAATCTCAATCAGTCAAACAACCGGACCCCAAATATTTATAAATTATAGTTATACCTAAAGATGAAGTGATTGTGAACGGCTGGTGTCTGGTGAGTCCGTGAGTGATGAGGGAGGGAGGCGGTCCAGCGGAGAGCAGATTCAGAGCGAAGAAAGAATGAGAGAGGCGGCAAGGCGGACTGATGAGGGAGCAGGGAGGCGCCAAGATGGTCCAACCGTCCAGGTTTGCTGCTTGCTTCTTCAGTTTAGTTGCAAGAGAGAAAGGTAATGAGAGAATCAGAGAGAATGAGAGACAGAGAGAGGTGGAGAGCAGAAAGGTAAAATTTTTAGGGTTTGAATTGTTTTATTTGTTTTGATTTGTGATTGTTTTGTGGTTAATCTCTTAGACTGGATTTGTAGTTTATCTGGATGATTTTTGGTTTATCTAGAGGGTAACACCGGATTTTTGGTTTGTCTGATACTTTTTTTTTTTGGGTTTAAATCTGATACTAATTTTTTTTTTTTTTTTTTTAATCTGATACTAAATTTTCTTCCCCTACTACCCCTTATTTTTTAAAATTTGGGGGCCTCCATTCCACTTGGGGCCCTTAGGCAATTGCCTAACTTGCCTAAGGGAAGGGTCGGCCCTGGTTTTGCTCAGTATAAATGATCATGTAGTATATTATTCTAAGATTGTAAATGGACCAAACTGTTTATTATTAGTGATTGAGATCAGTGTGTTAGGATGTGTGCCCTTAAATCTTATTGTATGATACTATGTATGACATTATGTATGACTTAATGTTGTGATTAATAAAGTTATCTTATTATTATCTAAAAATAATGGTAACATGAATATTGGAACATTATCAAATAGTCCATGAGATGCATAGTATGTGATTTAGTCACAAAAGATATAAATCACAAGTTCTTTGTAAACTTAGAATTTTAGTTCGTAGTCGGTGATGAAATCGGAAATTTCATCTGCGAAGACTATAACATATCAATTAAGATAATTTGTCTTGATCATGGAAATAGAGATTTCTAGTTGGTATGTTAATATGTTTTAAGAGTTAAAACAAATTGAACTGGACAGGTGTGAGATTTATTATTCTCCTAATGACTGTCAATTGAATAATAAATTCACGACTTCTATTTACATGAACTCTTAATCTTGAGAAAATAATGGACCTGATCATGAAGTGTAGGTTACTTTGATATATCAGGAGTGAGGTCTAATGAAACGATCAAAACCTCAGTATGTTGGCAATCACATTTAGTGTTAATGGAATATATATTCTCGAGATGGAATTCATAGTCTCTTAATGAAGATACAAAATATTCATTTGAGATAAGTTTAATGAGTTCAGTTATTCAGAGAGTTAGATCTAACCACTTTAGTAAGGAATTACTAAATTATATATTTATGAAATTTTTCATAAATATATGATGAATAACCTGAAGGATTAAACCGGGTACTTAAGTAATTAAGATGTAGTAATCTTCAAAGTAGCAGTCTATATTCATGACTTTGTATTACTACGAATATTTTATAAAGAGATTGCATGTACAATAAAGGCTTGGGATATAATTTATAAATAAAGTCTAAAGTGCAACTATATTTATATGGTGATATTAAATATAGTTAATGGTAACTTTGAACTTGTCAATAGTTAACAAAAAAGCCTAAGGTCCATTGGAGTTAGTGTCTTATTGGTCCCTTTTGGTCCAACTCTAAGCCACACATTTAAGCCCAATTGAAAAGGTCAGCCCAATTAGATAATCAGTTAGATACAAATGGAGAAACATACAGAATTTTTTGGTGTGAAAAATAACAACACTAATGTGAAATGGCGTGTAAGAAGTGTTAGATACTTTTGATATTATCCCTTTTGAAAACTGATTGAGAGACCACACTTCTTGGGCGTTAGTGGAATTGGAGTGAAGATTAAAAGTGTTCCCAAGTGCTACTGATCTTTGGTTTTGAAATTCACCACACCAAGGTACACTCTCTTGTTCTTAAATTCTAAAACTTACATAGTACATGTTAACATTTATGAATGAAGTAGATCCGTTATTTTTCCGCTCCGTATGCTTTGTATGCGATACAAACATGTATTATTTTTCCAACACAATGGGGGCGAGGTTAAAAATGATTGAATTTGGGGATTACTGTTGGTGTTTTAAATATATGTACAACGCACCGTTTCACTAAAGGGCAACGTACCGTTTTATGTATTTTGTTATTTAAGCTTTAGTGGACAAAACGATGTTGTCTTGCCTGGGAGAAGAGCTGTTGATTCTAGCGCGAAGATCAATTGGTTAAGCAGTTAATTCTGTTTCCTAATTTCATGGAATGGGTACGTATAATTTGGATTAAGTTGTTATTCAGTTTCTTAGGCAGATTGTAATATAAATATCTTTGTACTCTTCAGTTTCATTGATTAAGCAAGAAATACAATTTTTCTTCAATCAATCTTTGCCTCTCTCTCTTTTCACTTTCTATTTCTTTCTCTCAGTCTTTCTTACTTCACAAACAGTTCTTATCTTGCTTTAACTCTAGCTTTAATACTGAGTTTTGTATTACACAACTCTACAAGAAAATCTTCATTTATGATATGTTTGAGCCTGATTCGAGAAATAGCTTGATTATATTCATTTGTTTGGCAAACAAACTAAAGTTCAAACTCAAGCTTAGGCTAGATTATTAAATGAGTTAAGTTTAAACAAAATAATATTTTTTATGAACAAACTAAGGAACATGAAACTTGATTAACTATATATAATATAAATCAACCTTAAACAAGTAATTTTGTTGATTATGAGTTTAAACTCGACTCGTGATCGAAATGAAATTAAATGAACAACTTAAACTTTTAATACTCAGTTCAGCTTGGTGCATTTACAACCTTAATCACCTATTCCATTCTGGCTACTTTACGTCAAAATATTATTGTATAACTGTACTTAAAAACCACACACACACACACACACACACACATATATATATATATATATATATATATATATATAATAAATTGGGGAGAAAAGTTTTGAATCCAGGGTTTTCCGATAGAAAAATTTGATAGTGTCTTTAAATCACGACTCTTGGCGATATATAAGATTTACATTTGATCTTGGGGTAAGTATATATGCCTATTAGGTTCTTCCTTTTTATCTTTTGCAAAATAAAAAACTTCTTATTCAGATAGACGTACACAACAAATAAAGGAATCAGATGGGCCATCTCCTGCCTGTTGTACAGCACTACAGATATACATTTCATCCACAAACAAAAAAGAAAAAAAGAACTACATATATGCATTTGAATGTGCTAAGTCTTGCTTTGTGGTTATCTTGGGTTATACATATGTAAAGATGAATTCCAGTTGTCAAATAATACTACTACTTTTAAGACATGACCCATGAGTGATTCAAATTTCAAATTACTTCAATAATTTGTCTACAAATCTATGATTTTAGGCCCACTTATCATATTGGGTCTTAGTGCATAGGAGTATTAAACTCAATGCGTGTTCTTATTTCTTACTGAATTAAATTACACACAAAAAAAAAAAATTAAAAACAAGGCTCTTTAATATTCATTAAATACCTTATTCCTTTCTCTCTTTATAGTGTTTAATGTTTATAGCTAAATATAATTTTTTTTAGAAAAAAATACCTAAATAATTCATTATATATATATATATGCGCGCAACTGTTAATAAATAATTTTAGAATTTTTTTTATGAAAAAGCAAAAAAAAAAAAAATTTAACAGTTTTTTAATTTATTATAAAAAATTGTAAAAATAAATAATTAATGTGTATACCCAAAAAGTATATATTAACTAAACCCCATATATATATATATATATGTATATTATTCGGACAATATATATTAACAAAAAAAAAAAAGGGGAAAGATTTGTGATTTGTGAAACGTGAAATGTATTAAAGTATTATCATCGAATATGATGTTGTGTATGACAAGACAAGTTCACGTGATTGATTCCAAATCCAATCCCATCAATGGTGTGATTCAATTATGATTTATGACCCATGCCATTGACATTCTACGGAAATTTCAAATGGGGCAAGCAAGCAAGCTTTACGAGTTACTCGAAATTGATTTGTTTATTATGCTAGATATTTTTCACTCCTCCTCCAATTACAGGGTACATACATAACATAATAATATCTTGGTTTCTTTTCCAACCATATGATTGCTTTGGCTTCTCATATCTCATACCTTTGTATCTGGGCCCCTCTGGATAATATTCATTTCTTACATACCAAGAAATTTAAATATAAAAATAAAAAAAAACATTTTTTTATAATAAAATTTTCTTTTAAGTCATTGACTTGGCCTTCTTACGTAACTCGTTTATGCTTGCTAACGATTGGACAATCCTTTGGCGTTTGTGAAGGCACAAGGCGCATCATCACCACCACCTGATCCCCACCCTCCTCTTCTCGATTTGGAAGAGATTCTATTTTATCGTTAAATATTACTTTTTCTAAATTTAATATTTATTTTAATTCTTCACAAACTCTTGTCTTATTATACTATATAACTTAAAATCTTTTTTTTTTTTAATAGACAATGGTATCATATCATATCTTTATTTTTTAATTTTTATACGATAATATATGTGTCCTAGTGGTTATGCCACATGTCCATCTCTTTATATGGTATATTATTTAAATTTCCTCTTTTATGCCTTGTGGACAATTTTTTTTTTGGTTATTTTATTTTACATATTTACAGAATTTTTTTCCAACTAATAAAAAAGTCCAGCACTATAACTATCTTTTCAAAAATAAAATAAAATAAAGTTAATTTTATTGTAGGTGAAACTTCTATGTACTAGACTACTAGTTATGGATTAACTTTTTATTAGACCAATTCAAATTAGAGTCTTTTGGTGTACACTTTTTGCAAATGATTTCAATAAATGAAATTTGTTGTAGAGTTGATGCCAATTTGGAAATCTGGACGAGGATTTAGGTTAAGTAGGTGTAAAATGGAGTATGTAGAATGCAAGTTTAGTAAAAGGATAAGCAAAGATAGAGGTGTTGCAACACTTGATGGTCAAGGGAAGAGTAAATGCTTTGGTATATTGAATCAATAATTTATAAAGATGAAAAATATCAAATAGGATGTGAATCATAAGATAATAGTAAGATATGTAATGTGGAGAATTTTATTGATAGTATTATGTAAGCATAACATTACTTATCAAGTTAAAGATAAGTTTTACAAGACTATACTATATGACTAAATATGAAATATGGTATTGAATTTTGGGCTATTAAGAAGTAAATATTCATAAAATTAGTATACCTAAAATGGAAATGTTATGATATATAAGTGAAAAGTTATTAAAACGTAGTGTTCAAAGTGAATGAATCTGTTTATAGATAAGGGTGGCTTATATCGATAAAAAGATGAGTGAGTGTTGATTAAAATTATTTAATCATTTCATGAGTTAACCATGTGTTTGGAAGTTTGGAGAGAAGACAGTAGAGGGTATGAAGGGGAAGTAGAGGAAAGGAAATGAGAGGGAAGAGGAATGCTTATCTCTTTCCTTTGTTTGAATGTTTTAAAAATTAAGTGAGGAAGAGGGGAATAGATATCCATTCCTCCTGCTTAAATATTTTCAAAATTAAGTCCGAAGTGAGGGGTTAACAATGAAGGCTTTGGAAGGGTTATATTAGATAGCCTCTTGATTCCCTTCCCTTGACTCTCCCTTGTTCATCCAAACACACCCCTAAGAAATGGGGGGAAAAAAAAGCAAAGAAATACTTAAAATAATACTAATTGAAGTAGTAAAACAGGATACATTAGCTTGTATGATTTAAAGTAAAATACTATACTATGAAAAAATATACGTGGTTAATTCATTCATTGAGTATTCATAATAAATTTCAAAGTCTCAGAACTAAGGATCTTTATTGTTGTTGTAGTAGTATTTTATCATTCAATTTCATGATTTTTAGAAAAAATTTAATTTATTTGGTGTAACATTTAAATTTTAATTAATTATGATCATATTAATTACCTATATTTTTAATACTAGTATATTATTAGTTATTGTTGGTGCAAATACAATGATAATGGAAATAACACGAAGAGAAACTGAATAATACTTCTGATTTTTTATTAGTTTAAAGAAAGATATTACACAACACTATTTGGACTGAGGCGCGGCAACCTCCACCCTTCACCTCCCTCTTGCGCACGTATCTGGCCCAATAGTTGAGACAATTCATGTTAGCCCATTAATCACCACAATTAAAAAGAACAAAATAGTCTCTCTCATTTTCAATGTGGAATTAAACAATTTCCACTAATTCCTCATCTTCCACATTCACTCCCACATCTTTACATTTATGTTATAAAATTTATTGATTTTAATTATTTAATATTAAAATGCTCCAACAGTTATTAGTGTGTAATCCCGTGGATATGCACGATTATATTTACAACTAACCACAATTACATATACATACATACATACACACACACACACACACACACACACACATATATATATGATTTAGAATCTAATGGATTTAGACTTTTTGATTTTTACACCCAATAATTTATTTGTCACAAAAATAAAAAAAAAATCAGATGAGACACGTGACACTAAATTGAATTTCAATTGAAATTCAATTTAGAATTTTTGATTTTCGTACCTAATAATTCACTTGACACACGAATTTTAAAATTAGATGAGACATGTGGCATAAAAATTAGACATGATTTACAATCTAATTGGATCTACGCTCTTCGATTTTTGCACCCAATAATTCATTTGCCAAAAAAATTAAAAAATAAGATGAGATACATGGTACAAAATTGATTTTCAATTAAAATTTAATTTAGAATCTAATTGAATTTAGACTCATTAATTTTTGTACCTAATAATTCACTTAACATACAAATTTAAAAATTAGATGAGATACGTAGCACAAAATTAGACTCCAATTTAAAATTTAATTAAATTTTCTTTAAACTTTGACTATTAATATATATATATATATATAGATTTATATGTGTATATATTTATTTTTAAATCAAAAAAGTTACAGACCGAATATTCCCAATTTTGGCTTGTTCCTAGCTATCATAAGTATAAATAGTAGTAATAAATTAATAATTAATAAATATCATACTTTCTTACTATTTTATTGTCAATTGTGAACAAATGAACGAGCAAAAGGAAAAGGCTTTTATTAGAAAAAAGAAAGAAAGTAAAAAGTAACTAAAAAAACCAACAAAATATCTGGCTGACAATAGCCCGAAGATATTATCGCCCACTGGCTGACGTGGCGTTCGGCTGATGGCACTGACACGTGTAAAAGCGACGCCATGTGGAGCCTTTACTGGCCCCAATCTTAACTAAAAAAAAAAAACAAATATAACACCAACACCCACACCCTCTCTCTCTCATTTTCTCTCTTCTTCGACTGAGAGACAGACAGAGAGAGGGCTTTGAGTTTTCTCTGTTAAACACAAAATTGAAATTTATAGTTTCTCTTATAAATTTAAAATAAAAAAAAATTTAGAGAAAAATTTTGTTTTTTGACACTATTTTTTTGGGTAGAAGAGTAGAGAGAAAGAATGGGAGAGAATCTCCGGCCGAATATTCCGGATCCTGACACAACTCGGGGTTGCCGGGCCGAGTTGACTCGGACGAACTCGGACTCCTCCGCCATCACCGTCGACGCCGTTGCTTCCACACAACCTTCGCCTCATTCTCAAATTCCACCGCCGGTAATTTCCTTTTTTCAACGTTCTCCTTCAAAATTTCCCCATATTTCACAAATATCTTATTTATTTATTTATTATTATTATTTTTTTATGAAATCTGATATTTGTGTTAGCACTGTATTGCTTGAGATTATCTGCTAAATCATACGATTTTTTTTTTTTTGCATCGCATTGGATTTTTTTAAATAAAAAATACTGTATTTATTTATAAATTTTATTAGTAAATTTTGTGTGAAATGAGTATTATAAAAAAAGAAAAAAGAAAAAGAAAAATATAAAATGATTTCACTTCTATTTTTTTTTAAAAAAAATTCATAATTTCCCTTTAAAATGTTCTAATTTTCTATGTTCATAATAGCTTTGTGCCTTGTCATTTTTTTTCTCTTCTTAAATTATTAATTATAATTGTGGTGCTAATGGTTAGATATATGTGTGTGTATATATATATATTATTTATATTTATATATGTGTGTATAGAGACACACACAAAGGTTCAAGGCTAATTTAATACATGGAAAATAAAACTAGCATCTGTTCAATGCTAAATTGGTAATTAAAAATAAATAATATAAAAAACACAAAGTAATTATCTATTAATACACTGTAGATCAATGAAATATCATGAAATTTGACATTATTTTAAATTCTGAAAATAATTTATGTTATATACTGAGATTTTCGCAGTAATTTCCATTTCAATGGATATAATCAAATAGTCTTCCTTTGCTGTTTTGAAGCCCAGTTTTGACAATATTTCAGGGAAAAAAAAATGTTTGCTCCATAGTTGGAATGGAATTTAGAAGAGTAAGCACAAGTGCAACCACTCTATAAACTAGTTGGTAGGTTGTTAATTTTCTAGTTCATACCAACCATGAATTGTTGGCATAATTCAATAAAAAATGATGATTAAATAAAACCCATATGTGTGTTTTGGATCTACTATCATCTCCATTATTTATATATAAAAAAAAATTACATGAAATATTGATTAAAAAAGTACACATTCACATATCTCATAGCAAGGAACTACCTTTATAATAGATATAAAAGAGTAGACTTGCTTGAAGCTCTTAGTCTCTTATTTCTCAGTTTGTCCCTTTTTTATGTTGATTAGGAAAAGATTTTGTTTTACTAAAGGATTTTAATTGCATAAAACACCCCCCCAAAAAATAAAAACTCAGAAAATAATATATATATATATATATATATATATATATATATATATATATATAAAGTTTTGTGTTAAAGGCACACATCATGGACCGGTTTTTTATTTTATTTTTGGGCGTGGTCTCTTTGAGCCAATTAGATTCTTGGGGTCAGATGTAATTTCTGGGGACCAAAATGAAATATTTATGTAATTATATGTACAATAAGAAAATTTAAATTGGAGTGAGATAGAGGCAGGGGGAGCCATGGACCCTATTGCCCTTAATGTGGGTCTGTCTCTGATTGTGGAGCTAAAAGAATTATATGAATAATAAGGTTGTTAATTTTTTTTTGAGGAACATAAGGTTGTTAACTTTGATTATATAAATAACACAGTTAATAAAACCTAAAAGAGAACATCACAACCCTCATTTCCCTTTGCACAAGCTGGTAATATGATTATATGAATAACAAGGTGGCTAACTTTGATGTTTTAGGTTCTATATTACTAAAGTATATTTTAGATAATACTATAACCTGTCATTATATTTAAGGTTTTTAATTCGTATTCCCCTTGCTTTGTTTAGACCACCAGATCGGAGGCTATTAATACTTGGCAGAGCACTATAAAAACCCCACTTTTGCTCCTTAAAAAAGGTTTAAATTAAAATCTTAACATACAGTGGACATTGCATCAAAGGAAGGATAATTACCTATAACATAGGTTGTAATGAGAATTAAATCTTCAGAAAGGTACAGAGTAGATGCAAATAATCTTTAAGGGCAAAAAGGTTCAAATATTTTTGGGTGGTGAATATCTTTCAGTTCTCATGATGCAGTCAGAGATTGAAAAGTTAAAAAGATTGTTTTTTGTATTTAAAAAAAGATTATTCATATTGATTCCAAATATGTAATCACTTGATTTGATTTGAATACTTACTTGAGCCATGAATTCAACTGATCTTATTAAGAGCTGTTTTATGTTTTTCGTGTGAATAATTAAGGGCTATGATGTTATGCCTTAGATATTTGAGTGTCCTGTTTTGAGAAAGTAGAACCACTCTGCTTTTGCTTACATCCATTGGATATCAGGCCCCCGTTGAATCCGGATATGCTGATGGTCCCCACATGGTGGGTCATTGTTACTAATTCCTCCATGGAATAGGGGATTAAGCCTTTAAGTAGCAGTGTACTCCAGACAGGAACAGGGGATTCTACTCCCAGGTTTCTTATATAAATAGTGCAGAATTTCCATCCTGTAGTGTACGTTGAACCTTACAGTGTAAGCTTTTTCATGAGGGATGTAATCAATATGTTGCTACAGGATAGGTTTTTGCTACTATGATGCTTATCTTCCTCAGGGCAGAATTAAGTGTTTTACCACCTGGTCCTTGAGCCTGGGTTATAGTATTTGCACTTGAAAATTTCCTCCATTGCTTGCCAATGGATAAGAAGTAGTGTAAGAACATGTTAGCAGGATCTTCGTCAATACGTTGAGTTTAAAATTAAAAGATTTCATTTGTGTTTTATGAATTTTTGCTTTTCTTTTTAATGTCTTTGCTCAGTAACTAATGATAAAGGTGTACTCTTCCATTGTTGGTCAAAAAATATTTAGCCATCATATTGGTATTTTTGTAGAAGGGGCAGTTGACAGAATGGACAGATGAGAAGCACAGTTCATATCTTGATTCTTTAGAGGCATCATTTATTACTGAGTTGCACCGTTCCATGCATTTGCGTGGTTTGCGCTCACAAGATAACATGTGGAGGGCATCTTCATCTGAAAAACCTCAAGCCAAAACTCGTAATTCTTCAGACCAGGTTAGAATTAAATGATTGCATATGTTCAATATGTCCAATGTCTGTTTTCCCTGTCTTATGCAGACCATTGGTGTTGTAATCTTATTTTTTCTTTATTCATGGTCAGTTTGTTGTTCTACGAGATGGCTGCTGGCAGAAGATTAACTTTGAAAGAAATGATGCTTTCTTGGACAGCACTGCTGATTCTCATGTTGTTTTAGGAACTCCATGGATACACCGCATTACATCTTCAAGTAAAAAGCGGACTGTGAGATCTCCTGATGCCCGAGGACATGGTATGGTTCGCAATAAAGCAGTCCACTTAAAAGAGAATTTCACTTCCTCCTGTGGATCTTCAAGAGGTTTGGAGCAGCACTCTGTTTGTCGCCCGTGCCATCAGGATTTGGTTGGCAGCATTACAGGTAATTTTAACTAGCTTTGCTTTTCCAGCTTTTCCCTTCTCAGCCTTTATACAATAGTTATTCCATGGCATAATTACCAATATATTCTTTCAAGTTTCAATCCCTAATTTCATTTTTTATATGCTTATACACATGCCTCTCTCTCTCTCTCTCTCTCTCTCTCACACACACACACACACACACACACACACACACACACCTGCAAGTTGTTCACTAGGTAAAAAATAGTTGTCTGAACAAAATTGTTCGATTTCCAAGGATACTGAATAATGGTAGAGGTTGTTAGAGAAGTTTATATATATTGCAGGCAGACTTGATAAAATCACTTCAACACCCCACAAAAAAATGGTGGAATGAAAATTAAATGTCTCCACTTTTCTCAGGTTGGAATTATGATAAAATAAGCATTTTAGTTACATTACTGGCTTAAGTTATAAAGGCTCTAATATTAATAGTGTAGATCTCATTTTAAGGTCTCAAGAAAAATTGACCTGGAATTTAAGAATATCTGCTTTGTTCTTTGCCCAAGCACCTCAAATCTCACGTTGGAGCTTTTTTTAGTAAGTTGCCTGGTTGCTCTATAAATATAATTTTCAATACTTGATACTACTGAACTTGGACAACAGTGGCAGCTGATGAGTCTGGTTTAACCATTTTTTTCAAATAAAAGTGCCCCTTTCCATTTGTTTTCATCTTGACATTTTTTTTTTTCCTGATAACAGTTTTTATCCTTTTTTTTTTATAAGTAATTGATAAGAGTTTTTATCTTGACATTTAGAGAGGCAATTTAAGTACCAACTGGAAAATAGCATGGATATTAGTACAAGTTGATCTGTTCTTCCCACTTCTGTCAATAGATTGAAGTTCAATGAACTATTGGACTTATTTTAAATTTCCCAGATATATGTACTATGAATTTATGAACTGGTGGTCTGATGGCTTCTTAGCATGTGCTGAATGCATTGGGAAGTGAAATTTCATTCACTAAAATTTTCTTGACCAAAGCTAGCATGAAATATTATGAGAACACTAAAATTAGAAAGGTGGCACTGAGAGTTTTTTGGGGGGGAAAAAAAGAAGAACCTAGTTTCCTTGGGTCGTTTACCAATTCTTGTAATTGAATGAATGGGAAGGGTGAAGCACAGTTTTTTGTGAACCCATTATCTCTTTTTCCCTTACGTATTCATTTTTCTATATTTATGCTAGTAGTCCTTGGATGTCACAGGGATATCATAGTGTTATTGTTCTGGGGTCAAGGTCATAGGGCTGCAAAAAATTTCCTATGCTTCGTAATTGGATACATGTGATGATTTTTAGCATATTTGAAGTTTGGTGTTCTCTGTTTAGTTGTGGATGTTTGTATGTTTATCTATCCTTAAAAGTTTTTGATGTATTTTTATGTGATGATTCTGTGGTTACGGTGTATGTTCGATGAACAGCTTTACTATTTTGAATAATCATCTAGAAATATATCTTGGTTACAAATTCTGTTTGCAGAAACTCTGGTAACACATCATTATGTTACAGTGTAGATTGGTTAAGCCTACAACGGTTGAAAAAATATCCAGTTCGTTTGGGCATCTTCATGGTCTTACTTTTTTCCTAATGTTTTTCTCGAAATCTAAAGAACAAAAGAGAGTGATGTTTATTGTAGATTGAGAAAGAGTGAAGCAAGAGAAAACGATAACACAGGAGTTGAGAAAAAAAGAATGCAGGAGTTCACGTAGTTTAGCCTGATGGCGTATGTCCATAGCAGAAAGCCTAGACAGTAACATCTTTATCGTGATGAATTTATATTTTACAATGAACCCTAAGTAAGGTATATATATGAGTCAGGTTAACCCTATTCTCTTGGTGACAGGACAATGACAATATGCTAACAGCTTTTATAAATTTTATATACATTTGCTTAGGCAAAAGCCAAGCAAACCATAATGTGGCACTGTCAAATCCTTGTTCCTTGGGCAAAAAAATGCTAATACATATGCATTGCCAAAAACATGTAAATTAAGTGTCATAAAATAGAAAAAAGAAAATACATATAGTAATTTCTGAAGTCCATAGTTATGCATAACAGCAATGCAATTTTAAGATGAAACCACAGGTACCCTTGAATCATTAAGTAATAATTTCTTATGATGTCTTTAAGGTGACTGAAAATGATTCGGTTAAGATGGTCCAGAAATATCACTTATTAATTTGCATATCCAGATAATTGAGAACTCAAGCATTTGAGATTGCTGTAGAAATCCCTTTCTCTCAAGTTGTTTGGTGTATTATGCTAATTCTTATTAGTCATTCGTGATATTTCTTTTATATTTTTTCTTATGCATTTTGGTTTGGCTGCAGAGGTTTCAGATCAGAACTTTGAGGATGAAGACCAAGTAGAGATGTCAAGCCGTGTGTCTATGGTGAAAAGGTTGAAGACAGCTTCAGTTGATGCTACAAACAATGATCAAGTAATGATATTAAAAAAAATGTTCCTGCAATTTGGCTTATCACATATATCTTTAAGATGATGTGTTTGTTGCAGACTTATTATTATTTGGAGTATGACTTTTGTCCTCTCCTTAATGTGCTCTTTCAGGTTGTGCCTGTTGGAAAGTTTCGTATGACAGATGTTTCAACAGTCAATAATGCTTCATCAGAGAGGGAACAAGAAGGAACCTATGAACTGCTGTCAGAGCACCCTGAGAGCTTTGTCTGCCCCAAATCTGATCTGCATTATTGTTTGAAAGGGAGCTGAGTTGTGACTTGGAATCTGAAGTTTGATAGATAGCTATTGACAGTGATACACCAAAAGAAAAGCGAATTAAGAATTGCATAAACTAGTTGATCAACAAACTTCAAAGAAGTAAATGGTGACTATTTCTTATAGAGGTGCTGGGGTTCATGTGGTGGTAACGCTGACAGGAGATTTTGGAAAAATTTTGAAGGAAGAAAAAATTCATATTGGCTATGAAGCTTGCTTATATCTAGTATCTATCTTCGTTAAGATCTATGGAGTTAATGAAGTTGATGATGACTGCCATGTTGGTTAGCTATTCAAGATAAGATTCTCTTTTTCTTTTCCTATAATTTTCCTCAATTTTGTTTTCAAAGTGAAGCTTGAACTCCTATTAGACAGATAAAGTAGGTAATGTAATTGATATATACGGGTTAGCGTGTGGATGCATCTAGCTGATTGTCATTCATGTCGTTGTGTTCCACGTATCGTATAATATTTTTGCTTCCAGTGATATCACACTTCTGCAAGGGTTCTTGAACTTTCATATGTTAGTTTCATACTTTGATTCATTGTTTTGCATATTATAGATCAATTTTGAATTAATGTATCTCCAGAAAATAAGATTCAACAACCTGGTGAGACTCACTGATATTTTTGGTAAATTTTGAACATTTCATTCAGGTGTAAACCATAATGAAGTGTTACGTAATTCGGCACACCTTATTGATTTTTAATTTTTTTTGTTTAGTGTAAATAAGGGAATTCAACTCGGACTTAAATCCCACAAAGGGGGATGTCACCGGATCGAAATTTGAGTTTCTAGCCAAAAAAATAAATAAATAAAAAAAATTTATGTTTCACATACACAGACACATTTTGTAGTTGTGACTATATGGTTGATACGAGAATTTGCAGTGGGCGTAGTGTATACCGTATCAGTTTCTACATTTGTTATTTAGATATGTAAATTGAGAAATCCACACTTTACAAAGCACTAACTAATCAATAAGCTCAATGTATAACCATTATAAGATGTACAATCCTTTTAATTTTTCCTGAATCTTTGTACCCCTCGAATCTATGGGGACCCAGAAATTAGATTTTTCAACTCAGGCTTTCCTGCAATTTCTAAATAACAAGAAATTCACTCTTAACAGTGAGATATATGCATAGTTAAGACTTAAAATGGGATGATGAACCTCTTAATAGTGTACTATCACAGTTGATAACTACATCGGATGTGAGACATTTGATACATATGATCTATGATTAGCATGTAGAGAGATTAGGTGTCTTTGTGAATTGTAAGGAAATGTGAACTCTCTGCAAGAAAAGGTGAGATGAGTTTTCTCAAGAAGATGGAAAGATTTCAATCATGGTCCTGCCACCTTATCAAACCAATCAATTGTGACCTCACCTCAGTATTATTCTCACTTTTCAAAAGTTTCCTAAAGCTGATTCTAGATTCATTGCTTGCAAGTATGTTAGAAATTCCATGATATGTGGTTCATCTTATAATTTCCAATCTTTGTTAATATTGATAGTTCTACATTTAGAGAAAGCAAATCCTATGATTGGGAGAGTAATGTCCCACATCAAATCACAATATATGCTTTAAAGAAAGAGGTTTAAACTTTAAATACGCGATGTTATATCTTTTGGGATGAAGTGTAATTTTTTCAATACTTTTTATTTTTGAGGCATTTGAATTCCAAAATCTTTTTTATAGCTTAATTTTTGTTAGTTGATAAACATGACAATTTTTAGTTGATAAGCACTTGAATTCCTAATTGTTAGTTGATAAACGTGACTTGGAAGTGTACTTTATACCCCGATACAATCTTCACCCCTACTACTAGTCACCTTAAATAATACTAGTACTCAGAATGAGATATAGGTTTTTGTCATCAATAAATAAGTTCACTTTTGAAATATAATTATGTAACTATTAGGTCACCTTATTATCCCGTTATATCTCTTTTAATGAAAAACCTTCTGTAAAAATAATTTTTCGTGTTTTTTGGTATTTGGTAGCATAAAAAAAAATGAGTCAAAGGAAAACTATATTTGGTCAACATAAAAAATATGACTTATTTTTAGAGATTTTTTTTCACTAATTTCTTTTTATTGAAAATTATCTTTATCTCTAAGTTAGCTAAATAAAGAAAGTTAGAATATTATTTTTTAACTCATTTAAAATTGCTACCAAATATAAGAAAAAGTGACAATTTTATAAAAAATGACTAAATTTTTAGAAAATACTATTGCCGAACAAACGGAGAGTAAACACCTACCTCCTTTCTTTTTATTACAAGTTGTAACTAATGCCTGCCATTATTACATATACTTGGCCTCATTTCAGTTTGTCACAATTGAAAAAATCGAACTTGACTCTTTTTAAAGCATACAAAAACCATGATCAAAAGATTCAAAACCCATTTCAATTTTCTAGGAATATATTGAATTTAAGCTTCTTTCTTATACCAAAAAAAAAGAAAAAAAAAGAAAAGAAAAAAGAAACAGAATAATCAAAATGTCCAAAAGTTTTCTGATCTCGAATTTTCGATCTTTCCTTTAGGTCCGGGTCTTTTCTCAAT
This sequence comes from Castanea sativa, assembly GCF_040712315.1. Lineage (NCBI taxonomy): Eukaryota > Viridiplantae > Streptophyta > Magnoliopsida > Fagales > Fagaceae > Castanea > Castanea sativa. The sequence continues at coordinate 30,651,176 of NC_134019.1, read as the reverse complement.
TGGACTTTGTGGGTACCTAAAAGAAACACTAACACTGGTTCATAATGCGCAAACCCTCCTTTATTCGTATTGAATATTCAAATACACTGTAACAGTATTTCAACGTAGACTTTTGAATTGTGAAGAAAGAAAAGTATCTATGTTTTGGTTGATCCTCAAGAGTCAAGACTTTGCTTTATACTGATATATTAAAAAAAAAAACACACACACACACATTTTTTCTCTTTGAAGAAACAACACACAAAGATTTATCATATTGTTGTCAGATATAAAAATGTTCCAAACCCAACAACACAAACTAAACAACAACTCAAAACACTTCTCTCTTCTCGTACCCATGTTTTCAAGTCTCACTATTTTGTCTGAACTAGAGCTATAAGCAAATTTAGTTAAACCCCACAAAAGAAAAAAAAAAAAAAAACTCTTTTTCTCTCCCATTTTCTCGGGAAAGAGAAAAAGGAAAATCTGAACCAAACAAAATACAGGGGATTTTGATTGATGGGTGTTCTTTCAAATCTAAGAGGCTTAAGAGGATCATCGACGACGACGACGACCCAAGAAAGCTTACCGATAACTGATGGGGTTTCATCGGTGGCAAAGAAGAAATGGTCAAATTTGATGCCTTTGGTGGTGGCTCTTGTGGTCATAGCAGAGATCGCCTTTCTGGGTCGTCTTGACATGGCCAAGAACGCAGCTTTAGTTGATTCTTGGGCTGACTTGTTCTATCGCTCGCCGCCTCAGGAAGATTTGTTGGACTCGTGGGGTGTAAACAATCGTTTTTCGGAGTCTGAGAGTTGCGAGGATTGGTTGGAGAAAGAGGATGCTGTGGTTTATTCTAGGGACTTTGAGAAAGAACCCGTCTTCGTTTCTGGGGCTGAAAAGGTTTAAGTTTATTTATTTATTTATTATTTTTTGTTTTGTTTTTGGAAATGTTTTATGCAACTTGATTACATGTTCTTTTCGTGTGTAGCTTTTGTGTTTTTATGGTCAAGCTGGTTGGTTTTGATGGAAATTTTATTGGGTTGTTGTTGTTTTTGTTATATAGTTGTAGTTTTTGTGGATTATGATTTTTGACTTTGAAAGTGGGGGTAGTGGTAGGAATTGTATGATCAGTTTTAGAAAATTGTATTTTGGTTGCTTATTTGGAATGTGGATTAGGAGGAATTTGAAATGTAAGAGTTGTGTAATTGTGAAGTGTGGAGGAGCATTTTCCAGGATCAAAGAATAGTGGGTAAAAGCAATCACTTCAACATTATGAGTCCACCCAAAAGGACTCAATGAGGTGAAGCAATCTTAGTCTAGATGATAATCTTAGGTACACAAGAACATAAAGTTTGAGATATGGAACTTGAGTCACCATGATAACCCTAATTGCTTTCATGGAAATGGTGGTTAAATGTTGGTAGAGTATGGCTTAGAAGCTCTAGCTGAAATGACACTTATTTCTTCCATAATAATGGTATGGAGGGTGAGGTCGTAGGTTCAAGACCCACTAGATGTGTGTGTAACTTACCAATAGAAAAAACATGTTGGCGGAGTATGGTTGTGGACTGAAATCATTTTACCTTGTTCAGCTGGGAAAGTCTTTTAGAAATTAGCTGTTTGTAATCACTAATAATTCTATTACTAAGCTATAATGTCAAGCGTCGATAGTTGAAAGCTCTGCCCATAAAAACATTTTTGAAGATTGGAATCGTTCATAATATAGGCCTACGAGTATTTTGTTTCTTTTCTATCTACATTAAATGATACTTTTAAGCTTCTCTTTTGTGGTCCATGGGAAGATAATTTGAAAAGAAAAAAGTTTATGTAGTTTAAGTGGACCTTTCTCCTTTTCTTAGCTTTTAATATAATTCATATAGGTTCTGAGTAATTCTATTTCCAATTTATTTTGTTGGTTCATGGGATAATCTTTGTAGCTCTGGAGTCTATTTTGAGTTAAACTTCTTCCAGGAATTCAATAAGGATCTTTGAAAAGTAACTTATTTTTTGGGTTCACTTCTATGTAGGAGTGGAAGTCTTGTTCTGTTGGATGCCAGTTTGGATTTAATCCCAGTAGGGCTCCGGATGCTGCATTTGGTTCACCTCAACAAGCTGGAACAGCTAGTGTTCTCCGGTCAATGGAATCAGCTCAGTACTATTCAGAGAATAATCTTGATCAGGCACGACGGTGGGTAAGCACAATCTTATATAGCTTCATTGCATTTTGACAAAACTAGGTATTCCTACTGTTTGAGAACAAATGCAAATACATTTCAAGTTTGTTTGAATTAGCTATTTCTTTTTCTGTGTGAGTTACTAATCTGATTAGTGTTTCCATCTATGTTAGTAATTTTCTATAGTCAGTTGTTTGGAAGAAAAAATCATATAAAATAAAATTGAGTATCGGTTCTGGAGCTGAATTTTTGTTAGATGTAGCAAGCATTTTGGCATCAGTTACTGTTTGTAGGGCATGTAAAAGAGGTGTAGATATTGAACTATGAGTATTAGCTGTGGAATCAGGAATGATGGGTCCATTTGAATGTAACAATTCAAAACCACATGATTTGAGGGACTAGCTGATGGGGTTGGAAGGAGTTAGGCACTGACCTAATTTTAATACTAAATAGCTTCACCATGTGTACCATGTTCAACTTTAAATAGCCACAGTAAATAAGAAAGTGTCGTTTTTTATATTGGACTGGAGAGATATTTGGCCTCACTTCTATCACATCCACAGATTTAAATGAGAACTGCACCAATGTTAGTAACTAAGGATCAAAAGCAGACTAAAGAAGCTAGAAGGAAAAAAAAAAAAAAAACTTCTGTTTATGGTTGTAACTTCTTTTATTATTTTTTTTTATTGTGTTGTTTTGATCTTATTCTGAATTTTTTTTTAAAGGAAGCCATTTTGATATTTATTGTACAATATACGAAGACAATGATCTCAAAATGAAAGATCTTGGTGCATTCAAGGAGATTTTACACCATTAAATGTTCAGTTATTTCTTTCTACTCAAATACATCTTTTTCTAGACAAAAACATTTTGCAATGCAATAGAAATAGCATAACTATTTGGAAACATTTAAGAGCAATCCTTCTGTGGCATATTATTATATTGTTCTATTGGTAAGCACACAAACCATAAAACACCATTAACTTTCCTCAACCAAATTTTTTGCTGTTTTCTGATGATCACTTTAATTTGTAATTTTTTTCCTGGCCAATGATTGTAAGTAAGACTAATTTCTTTCTTTTTTTGGCTGTATTAGGAGGGGATATAACGTTATAATGACAACTAGTCTTTCATCAGACGTTCCTGTTGGATATTTTTCCTGGGCTGAGTATGATATCATGGCACCAGTGCAGCCAAAGACTGAGAATGCCCTTGCTGCTGCTTTTATTTCCAACTGTGGTGCTCGCAATTTCCGCTTGCAAGCTCTTGAAGGACTTGAAAAGTCAAACATCAAGATAGACTCCTATGGTGGTTGCCATAGAAACCGTGATGGAAGAGGTGCTCATTTAAGTATATTTTTAAAACCATTTTAAGACATTATCTTTGGACTAATTTATTTTCCTCTGTTAGGTATTCCTAAATTCAGAGCATTCTCTTTTAGGTTGCAAATACAGTCCATTATAAAAGTTTCCTGGTAGTTCTGATCTTGCTTTGTATTTGGTTCTGAAGCTGTTTGAATAGCTTTAACCTTGGAGATATAATTCTAGTTGTGCAATATGAATAGCAAATTCTTCTTGATGTATTAATCATAAACCTGAGGCTTCATCAGCTTACTGCACTGCAATGCTCATAATGATACTTGATTTTGAAAGCAGTGCAATCTCTAAATTTTGATTCTGGGTAGAACATATCTCTAGGTTTCTACAGGTCTTTAAAGTTGCAGTTGTTCCATTAACTTGGTGGATCTTCTGTATAGTGTATTATATATAGAGATATCTGGACTGTTAAGAAGTAGAAAATGCAACATGTATATGCTAGGAGCATCACATTACTAATTTTTTGCAAAGAGTTTGGGTTGTGCAGTGCTAAAGTTGTATTGAGAACTTAAATGCATTCATTGTAGTTAAATGTTCATATCAACTAACCATGACCTGTTGACTATGATTTTTCATAGTTGTAAAGTTTAATCATTAAAGTGTAAGTTGTTACAACTTGAAAGGATTTGAAGTTCAGCTGTAGTTGAAAACTTGACCTTGGACTTGGAAAGTTGTGGGGGTTTGGGCAGGTTGATTGATGCAGAACACAGTAGAAAATAGGATATAAAAGGGAAACAAAAGTAACAACAGAACAAACCCTAGGCTTCATCACCTAGAATCTGTCTGCAAACCCTAGTCATCACCACCTAGGGGAGTCTGGCATTGCCACCAAACAGAGATAACAAAAGAGGAGACATTCTCAACTCATAATAATTAATCTTATTCAAATTCATCTCTCTTTCACCATTACAAGAGTGCTAGATAAATAGGTTTTAGGGATTATACAAATATGGAAAACATTTAATCAAATCCATAAAAACCGTTAACATTAATAACCAAATTAAAAAACAAAATTAATTGCAAAATCTTGGTTAAACATAAAATTTTAGTTCCCTGCATCATTGATGGGTTGGGTTTGCCTCCTTAGACTAGTATCTTTCTGCAGTATGGAACACACTAGGTGATTATTAACAATCACTTAAAAAGTTATCTTCTTGCAGACCTAGGCCTAGGGCCCCCTAATAGTGAAAGGCCCAAAATGGGGTTGGGAATAAGTGATTTTTTATTTATTATTATTTAAAAAAACATGTAAATTGTACATTTTTTCCTCCATTTCTAAGAAGGCTAAAAAAGTATGGATTAATAAAAATCCAACTGAAATTAGTCTTATTAAAAAGTGAAAATAATAGATTTTAAACAAACAAATTGATAATGTAGAACATTAACACTGGTTTGAAAATGCATTACTGAACGGGCACTGATCGATGTGTTTTTAGGGTTTGCGACAACAAAATTATTTGGTCTGATATTTCAATTGTGGATTAGGTTCTAGCTACTGATGTAACTCTTTGTTGATGTTACACCACTTACTAATTTTTCATTGAACTAATATTTTGAAAATCCTAATGTTAGATTATATTTTCTATTTACTCTTTGTGTGCGTTTGACAAAAATTATTTTTGCCAACTTATTTTATTATTTAGCTTATTTTTGTTACTATTCATGGGCCCTACTGCACTTTTTGGTATTATTTATAGGTCTACTGTACTATTTCAGCTAACTTGTACCTTTATTTACAGTACTTTCAACAAAAAGTTTTCAATTTTAGCAAAATAAGCGGATTCCAAATAGACCTTTAACATGCACGCTAATTTTCATTTCAATTGGATGTTATTTACTATATGATCCATAAACTCATGCTCTATACATAAATTTTGAAATACAAAAAACATGAATTAAAACATTTTTATAAATGATATAGTTATAGATCTTTGGATCATGGGTGGAGACAATGTAATCTAAAGGTGAATCTGTCAAAACTACTCATCCAATGCAAAGTTATTAAGTGGTGTAAACATCAACACAATTTACATCAGGTTTAACTTGAATGTAACTCTTCCTTTGTGATGTTCTTATGTTGAATTTTATGGTAGGTTTCTGATTATTTGAGAAAAACTTGTATCTTCTTCTAGCTAAAAATTGTTTACAATAATCTTGATTCTATTTTTTTTTTCCTCCAGTGGACAAAGTAGAAGCTCTGAAGCACTATAAATTTAGTTTAGCTTTTGAGAATTCCAATGAGGAGGATTATGTGACTGAGAAATTCTTCCAGTCTCTTGTTGCTGGTATAAAATCTACACCTCTCTCTCTCTCTCTCTCTCTCTCTCTCTCTCTCTCTCTCTCTCTATATATATATATATATATATCCATCCTAAATCCTATTAATTAAAGAGCTGTATATCCCACATTGCCTTGGTGCCATCACTATATTTTAATGAGTTTGATAGACACCTATGTCATTTCTTACCCCCCCCCCCCCCCCCCTCTTTTTTCCTATTGATGGTTTGCTCCTGCTTGTGATTGGGTTGGAGTTCAATTCCATTCTTCAACTTTTCTGTCATTCTGATAATCATAGTAGCCAAGTTATATCTAGGAGTTCTTTAGTCTTGTGAAAAATCACAGATCAATCAGGAGTTCTTTTTTTTCAAAAGGTTGAGAAATTGTGTTATATTTATGGAAATTTTTTGGATATTTGGAATGGATCCTTACTATATTTGAAAGGAAAAGAAAACAAAAAAAGTGCTTTCAACTGAATTTGCAATTATCTGGCCTTCAACAGTTATTGAAGAATTTTCAGTACTTAGAATTCACAAAATCTGTAAATAATTTGCGTGTTCGTGCGCGCGCACACACACACATGTATGTATGTATGTATGTAAAATTTGGGTTGCAGATGCTTAATGAAAATCCATATACTACCTGAAGAATATGGAAATTTTCATGATGCTGATATTGGAAAATGGTGTTAATCATCCGTAGGTTCTGTTCCTGTGGTAGTTGGTGCTCCAAATATTCAAGATTTTGCCCCTTCTCCTAGTTCAATTTTACATATCAGGGATCTAGGAGATATTGAGCCAATTGCCAAGAAGATGAAATACCTAGCTGAAAATCCTGATGCATACAATCAATCATTAAGGTAAAATTTAATTTTACATGGTGATAATGATGATTCACTAATGGGCCAAAAATGATGGTTAAACCATAAGTGTAAAACTAAATTATGTTTACTTTTGGATTCTTTTCCCTTGAGTATGTGCCAGAAATTGATTACTTCCTCATGAAGAATTTTGTTAACAATAAGATCTCCATTGATTAGGTGGAAGTATGAGGGCCCATCTGATTCTTTTAAAGCGCTTGTGGATATGGCTGCAGTACACTCATCATGCCGCCTGTGCATTCACCTGGCAACAACGATTCGAGAGAAAGAAGAAAAGAGCCCAGGGTTCAAGAAACGTCCCTGTAAGTGCACCAGCGGCTTAGAAACCGTGCATCATGTTTATGTAAGAGAAAGAGGGGCATTTGAGTTGAAGTCCATTTTCTTAAGGTAGGCTCATTACTTTTCATAACTGATGTTCCCCTTCTTTTTTTTTTCTTCATTATGTAGTACAAACCAATTTTTGCTAGAATTGGCATTTTTTTTCATCAGAAAGTTAACTGCTTGGATTGAAGTCATAGTGCTCACATTTGTTTGAACTGATAGAGGAGGAATATTTGTTGTATGACTCTTAATTTTTTGCTCTTTCTGCTCCATGCAATGTGGTAATGGACTGAATTTTTAGATATGGAACAACATTGTTAGATATGATAATTCATCTCCATGCGACAACTGGATTTCCTGAAGTCTTTCTTTCTGTTTCTGATGTGGTGAAAATCTTATTTTGGACTTTGATGGGCAGGTCTGGGAATATAACTCTGCAGGCCTTGCAGTCCGCAGTGCTCTCAAAGTTCAACTCTTCGAAACATGTACCAATTTGGAAGCAAGAAAGACCTGAAAGCATCAGAGGAGGGAATGAACTTAAAGTTTATAGAATATATCCAGTTGGCATAACACAAAGGCAAGCTTTGTATACCTTCAGATTCAAAGGGGATGCTGATCTTCAAAGCCATGTGGAAAGCAACCCTTGTGCAAAGTTTGAAGTCATATTTGTCTAGGTTGGAATTTGCACTCTCGGACTTTTAACATGGATTTTCTGATTTCCGCATTTCTGCTGAAATATTTGCAGAGGGTCAAGGTTCTTTCATTGGAGTATATTGTTTTCCTCTGACGCTTCATCATCTTTGTACATGCTTTGATACTAAGTTAATGAATTGCTAGATTCTAGGGAGGAAAATGGTTTAGCATATTTATGGCTTACTGAGCCATCGATACAATGATGCAGGTGGATCTTTCCCACATTTGGAAAAAAATTTTCTGATTTTCATATTCATACTCTTTGGTGCGTTCAGAAATTATTTGTGACAACTTTAACTTGATTTTAAGCATAAAGCTTATGGATTTAGTTATCTTCATCTTTCCTTTGGTGGAGCAATTGTACTTGCAATCTGGAATTTGATTCAACTCCCAAGGGAGTTTATCTGAAATTTCACAACTGAGACCTGAGTTATGAAAGCTCACATCTTCTGCCCGAGGATTGAAACCCATTTAAACTTCAAACTACTGAACCTCTGACATCTTGCTCTCATGTCCAGCAGCAAATAATCCACAAAGAAATTCGTGCACTCCCATGAATATGGAGGTTCAAGTTACTTTGGTGTAACTTCTCAAGAATTACACACACATTTTTAAACTGTTGATTTTATTAGGTCTAACAGTGTTTAAAACAATATTCTCAAGTCGTGAGGCCCATTTGTTTTTTTTGGTTTTAACGCCAGCATCCCTGAAGGTTTAATAGCAATAAGTGCTCATAATGTTATTCATAATGTGATTCTTAGGTGCACAGGGATTTAAGGTGCCGGCCATGGGTTAATTTCTTTAAAAGAAGTAGCCACTAGGTAACTTGTAAAGTCTTAGGAAATTGTAGATTAGCTAGAGATAATAATAAAAACATTTATTATTACGCACATCAAGCTCTACCTTATCATATAATTCATATCAAAGCATATATCTAGTTTTAATTATCTCTTTTTTGTTAGATGAAACAATGTCGTCTCTCTCTCTCTTTCCTTTGATTCTTTATTCTGGATTTCAGAACAATACATTCATCTAGAGAGTATTTTTGAATGGACAGAATGGAGATGCTTAGCTTAGCCCGTTGTCCTTTGGAGAAATCTCAAGTATGACACAATATATATATTCTTTGCCGGTAAGTCTCTCAAACTCTCACTCTCTCTCCTCGCCTTTCGCCTTGCCTTTGTTCCGAATCGGAATCGCCAAATCGCAAATTTTTTTTTCCCCCCCTCTCGTTTTGCCTCTCATTTGGTTTTGCTGCTCGGTGGCTTGGGTTGGGCTTTTTGCCTCTCATTTGGTTTTGTGGCTCAGTGGCTAGGGCTGGGATTTTAGTCTTTGGTTTGTTTTGACTTAGTTTTGCCTCTGTTGTATATATTGTGGTTGGGTCTGATATAAATTATAATCATATAAATAAAATAATAAATATAATATTTTTTGTATGTAGGTTTTAGGTATGTTTTCAAGCATTTTTATTGTTATTGTTACTTAATTTCAAAACTTAAAATAAACATAAATTATATGCAAAAATATTTAAATATACCTAAAAATAAATATTAATTAATTAATTGTCATATTTTCGACGTATCATATCTTAGATTTTTCAAAAAATGTTGTATCCTTGTATCCGTATCGGTACCCGATACTCGTATTTGTATCAGTGCATCACATTGGAGACTATTGGAGAATTTTATTATTATTATTTTTAAATTTAAAATATCAAGTGGAAGTAGCAAATTATAAATAACTAAATAAAAAATGGCTAGAATTACAATTTATAGGTTTGTAATATAATTTTTGTATTTACATGTTTTTTTTAGAATACTGAGTATTTTAATACAAACACGGGAAAATGAGGGAAGGACTTAAAAAAACTGACAAGTGGTGTATATCCAAAAGTTAAAGAAGGTCGTAAAGAAACTGACAGTAGGTTAATCCTACATCAGAAAATGAGTGTGAGTTAAACAAGTTTAAAATCTGTGCTATGTATCTAAGAGGTAAGCCATTTTGTATTTAAATGTAATAACTCATGAAAAGAGTATTATAATTTTTTTTTTGCACTCAATTATCTAGAGTATTATAAAGGACAAAATTTAGCTACAAAACCAATTGTAGCCTTAGGTTACAAACTGCTCTAGTAAGATGACATGTGTAAAAAAATAGCATGTGCATTGCACATGATTACTTAAGTAAACTTAACTCAACTAACCCTAGAACTACACTACCTATTAAAAAAATAACAACAAAATAAAAACTAAAAACGCTAAAAAAGTCTATACATATGATCTCTCTCTCTCTCTCTCTCTCTCTCTCTCTCTCTCTCTCTCCCATGGACTTCTCTCTCTCTAAAAAAGAGTAATGCCAAAAAAGATGTAGCTTCAACTTGTGGCAGATAAAACTACAACACCCTTTTCTATTTCCTTTTAATAGATTCTGACGCTTGTATTAGGCCTTGAATTCCCTTGTACATAAGAAAACAAACTAACCCAACAGTAGCAACCATATGCAGAAGGAACAGAAATAGAGATATTCTGTTTGTATAAGCTCTTGAATTCAGTGTTGTCAGTGATGGTTGCTGTGCAAAAAGAGAGAGAAACCAAAAAAAAAAAAAAAAAAATCACATTCTTGACTTGAAAATTAAGCATAGATTCTAACGCATTCTTTAGTTATGCATGAAACTTGACATGAGAGATAGTAAGAAGGAGCCAAAAAAATTCAAATTTGCCACCTGTGAACAGCAAATATATAAGCTATTATTTTTTAATCTAATGAAAACTGACTTCTAATTGTACCCATAAGAAAATAGACAAGTTCTTTTGAGATGACAGACTAGAAAAAGGTTCAAAAAAATTTCTCCTTTTGCAGACTCTTTATAAACAAAACTTGTAAATAGAATATAGGATCTCTCCAACACCTTTTATATTTGTTTCAATTCAAAAATAGAATAAAAAGGTAGAAAATAAAGTTTAAAAATTTTGATTGTAGCTTCAAAAGAAAATGTCAAAAGCAAAATAATTAATTGCACAATATGCAAGCACTGGTTGATAGCTAAGTATTAACTTTCCCAAAGTTATTCACTAGGTTCTTGGCCAGGCACATAACCATACTGAGAGATTCTTTCCAGAAGACTTCTAGTGGCAATTGGCCGGCTCTCTTCACACAGTTTGACCACTAGATATTCATAAATGTCAGCAAAAATAGGAATTTCAAATCCCTGAAGCTCTGACAACAATTTCAAAGCTGAAAGCAACTTACTCTTGTTTCTATGTCCTTCCACAACAACTCGACAAGAGAAACCATCCAGGCAAACTCCATTTCCTATCACTCATACAACAATGACTTTGACAGTTTGAGACTTAAATCATTCTTGACCCAATTGAAGAAAGTGAGAGCTGATGAGGAATCAGATTAAAACCTCAACTGAACTTAAAAAAACCAGCTAGCAAATCCTCTTCAGTTCTTGAAAAAATCAAGGTTATCAAGGAAAAAAGGAAATTCAGTGGAGAAGAAGGCCTGGGTGGGCGAAAGTGGAGATAGAGGAGGATTTGAGGTGGGCTAGCGGTGGAGACAAGAGGGTTTGGGTTGGCTGGCGGTGGAGAAGAAGGCCTGGGGTGACCGATGGGAGCTGGGGTTCTGGGTTATAGCTTACAGAAAACACAGAGAAGTCTGAGAGAGAGAGAGAGAGAGAGAGAGAGAGAGGGTTTTTAGTTTTTATTTATTTATTATTTTTTTAATAGGTGGTGTAGTTAACTAGGGTTAGTTAAGTTTACTTAAGTAATCATGTGTAATGTACATGCTATTTTTTACACATGTCATCTTATTAGAGTAGTTTGTAGTCTATGGTGACAATTGGTTTTGTAATTAAACTTTGTCCTATTATAAATTATTACATATGCATGTATGTGTGTATAAATATGGATAGAGATGGATTTTATTTTAAATAAAAATAAAAATAAAAATAAAAACTTACAAAATTGGAAAATGTCTTTCAACAAGAAAATTTCTTCTTAACCGCATAAAAGTTCAGATTTATGGTTCAAAACAACATTTATAATCCAAGGCAAACTTCAAAATTCAAGTAGTTTTACTCTTGTTTATGGACTTTTATGGTGGGCCTTTTTGCAATTTTGGGCTGGACTACCTCCTGTCGTACTGGGCCCAAGTATTCAGGATAACAGAGTCGGAACTGGCCTAACTTTAACTCACTTTGGTCTGACTTGCGCACAAACTATGCCTCTGTTTCCCGAAACTATTGTTACATGCCCACGACAGGCAAAAATGCCGCAGAAGAAAGTTGTAGCGGAATGGGTACAACAAAACATGATAAGCGAGATACATTATTGTTAGGCAAACTAAATAAACAGTCTTTCACTAAAATAAAAGAAAAGAACAAATTGTAAGAGTAATAATGAAGGCTGGAGGAGAAAATATAGTAATAATCAGTAAAGTCAAAGAAGAATGTGACTAGTTTGCCATATTTGGTTTAGTTACGGGGCTGTGGCTAAGGAGAGAACTATTTCCTTAATGTGGGTAACCTCGCAGGAGCATCCTACCGCTAAAATTACACACTTTGAGGGAGCGGACCTAAATGACTTGTGCCCGAAAGTATTTCTTAGCAGAGGGTAGGCTTTAAGAGGGAGAGAAGGAGAAAACCCATTGGTACATGCCTGCCATTCTAATCCCTCTTACTCCTTTTATTTTAACTCTCTGTTTTCTTTCCCCTGTTTTACTATTTTCGTTTTTGTTTTCTCTCTTTTCTTTAGTGTTTTCTCGTGCGGCGTGATGGTGGTCACTCTCGTGGTGATTGGTACCGTTGTCTCTCCCTACTATGCACGACAAAGACTCTTTATATACTGCCTACTGTGACTGTTTCTTTACCATTTTACCCCTTAACAACCTTTGTTTGATCTGGGTGTCCTTGCCAACCACCACTGGTCTGTCAGTGCCCCAGCCACCACCACTTACTAGTGCTGGCTGTGGCACTCTCTATTACTAGACAAAGAAAGTTATTTTGTTCGTTTGCTTACCGTGGTCTTCTCATCTGTTACAGTGTGGGTGTTCTCCCTTCCTATCCCTTATGGTATGCACCTAGTGGTTTTAGCTCATCTTCCCTCTTTTGGGTGGTATATCATCCCAGTAGGAAATTTCCCTCAAAAGAGCTTGAGAAGGAACCCTAAAATATGCTTCCCATTCTCCTCAATGCCAGACCATACTCTCTCTTACCTTTGACCTATGACCCGCCACTCCTGTATTGGCTGGGTATAGGCTGGTAGGGCCTGAGTCTCGCGCATGCTCCACTTCTTGTGAATGTCCAAACCTGTCTACTGCTCATGCGTTTGCCGTGGTCTGGGGCTTGTCTGTGCGTTCTGCCACCCACTTTTGACCTCTTATGGCGTGAATCGTCTGGTCTTTCATTCTTTATTAGTCTGTTTCTTTCCAAGGGCTAGGCCTTCCTTGGGCTTCTCCTTTTAGCCCATTTCTTGCTTCACCCATAGTTTTATTGCTGTTCCTGTCACACTATTCTGCGATTCTTGCCACGGTATTATTGGACCCGTGTTTGCTGGGCATCTTTGGGCCTGCTGCCCAACCTTCTTACAATGACTTCGTGTGGTCATTCATGTTACTTTGGGCTTTCATAATCCGTTATATTGCTTGTAGGCTCCTTTGTCTCATTTCTTTCTTCTTGGGCATCCTCGGCCCATTTCATAATTCTATATTCCCATGGGCATTTTGCTAACTCTTTTGGGGCTTTCTTGGCCTAATTACTTTATCCTTCAGCTTTTGGGCTTTCCATCAACCCCTTTATTTCTTACTTCATTACATCGGGTCTGCTGTGGCCCATTCTTGTTTTTCTTCATTACATAATACCCATGAGTTTACTACTTCCTCTTTTGGGCTCCTCTGGGCCCATTTGCTTTTCTCAAGACCCATTTATTTATTTTATGGGCCTGTGATCCATTACTCCTGCCGTTAATGGTTTCTTCTTATCAATCTGCTGACTCTCTTCTTGCCCATATTGTTGGGCTTCATCCTGCTAATGGGCTTTTTAAAAAATTAGCCTCAACAACTTTATGCTTTAGCTTTTAGAATTTTTTTTATAAGTTTGATGTTATCAAATAGTTTTAACCAAGCTTTTGAAGATCTCTTTCAATATCATGATTACTACCTCTGATAAATATACCTGTACATGCCATAGTAAATTTTTAAAAAGGTTTCAAAATCCAAAATTAACTACTTCAATATCAATAAGTAGTAAGAAAAAGTCTAATGAAAGAGAACAATGGAAATGAAATATCAATTTCTAAGTTTCTACTCCTCGTTCAAGAACAATACCTTGTTCTAAATAGCAATACAATATCTCATTTTGTATCTAAGTATCTAACATAAAATGTTATTTTTCCATCTAATATAATAACTCTTTACTCTTACACATAATATGTACACTTAGGGTCTGTTTAGATACCACTTATTGCTGAAAATTGAAAACTTATTGCTGAAAATACTGTAGCAAAATAATTTTTAAATGTGTAAATAGTGTCGTGAGACTAGTTTTAACTTAACATTTACGTTTTTTCATACTTGCGGGTCCTGTGAACAGTGCACGAGACCCACAGAAAAAATGCCAAATGCAGACTCTTTCATTTTTCAGTGCAATCCAAACTCAACCTTACTATAAAATAATATTTAAAGAAATAAGGGGAAATTACATTTTATTACCCTAAAGTATGCCCTGAATTACACTCTGTACCCTAAACTATTCGAATGCACAATTTGCATCCTAAACTATGACTCTTGTTATACTTTGCAACTTGACATTAGTTTTACTATTAAGTTGGATGGAAATATAAATCATGTGACTTACATGTGTGTATTGCTTAAGTGACACAAACCTAAAAGACCAAAAACCCCTCTTTCCAATCAATTAAAAACAAATTTTTATTATTATTTTTTTATCCTGCTCTCTCTCTCTTGCATTAGCTCCCCTCTCTAAATTAAAAATCCCTAAATAAAAAATCTTCAACACCACCACTGCTCCACCGCCGTGAAACCATTGCTCAAAAGAAGCCCTAAATCCATAAAAGAAACTGTCAATTTGTAGTTGAAATTATGATGAAAGTCAAAACTTAAAGTATTGGCCTTTTACCTATTCTATGAATCCCTATTCTTTGAGGTAGCTTCTATGAAGCATGGTATGTATTCGGTGTCTGTTTGAGAACAGCTTATTTAGCTAAAATTGAAAATTTTTAGCTAAAAGTATTGTAGATAAAACTAAAAGGTAAATAGTACAGTGAAACCCATGAATAGTATTAAAAAGTGCAATTAGACTCATAAATTGTAGCAAAAATAAGCTAAATAGTAAAAAAAACTGGCTTTTTAAGCCAATGCCAAATCCACACTGAATATAATATGGAACAAAAGACAAAGCATTGAAACTTTTGGACAATAAAATTTTACTATTTGGTCAAAGTATGGATTAGTGTTCTTTGAAACAACCTATATATTTCTGCAACACCTATTCTATATTGCAAAAATTTCAACGTCAATCAATAGATGGCCAACAAAGAAGCCCAATTTCTTAAATTGTCAAGGTGACAAAGATCATGCCTCTTACCAAACTGTCAAGCTCCTTGTTGCGGTGGAGTGGTGGTATTGAAGATGATTTTGATTTGGGAATTTGATTTGATTTGGGTGGGGCTGATACGTAAGAGAGAGATTAAAAAAAAGGAGTTTTTTGGCATTTTAAATTTGTGTCACTTAAGCAATATACATATAAGTCACATGCTTCATATTTCCATCCGATTTAATAGTAAAACTAACATTAGAATAAGGGTCCTAGTTTATGGTGCAAATCGTGCATTCGAATGGTTTAGGATGCAAAGTATAATTTAGGGGCATAGTTTAGGGTGGTAAAGTGTAATTTTTCCAAGAAATAAATTGGTTCTTTTTTCTGTTCTAAAAAAAAGAAATTTTCTTCTCAATATTGTTACCGAATATGAAATTATCTGTAAAAAAAAACACATTACTAATATATTTTTGGAGAGCCAAAACTAATACAATTAATGGGCATTCGTGAAGAGGAAAATTTTCCGAACCGGCAAACTGTGATAAACTACGGGACCTTGTGAAAGCACAAATCACATCAATTAATTGTACAAATGAGCTGGGGTCTAATTGTAGAGAGTAATTCTACCACTTAGAACCAATTTGCAAGTAATTTTAGGACATGAAATTTGAAAGTATACATTTAAAACCCTCAGTTAGATGATGTTAGGGACTCTTTGAGTTCAATTGTAACCATTTTATCTATTCTCTTGAGACTTGTTTGAGAGTTGTGTATATGTGTGTGTGTGTCTATATATATATATATATATATTCCCCCTATACCCTCTTCGTTAAAAGTCTACTTTTACGGATGCTGCTCCTGCATCTAGATCCTCTTCCTCACCTGCTCCTCTCTCTTCTTCTTCTAGAGCCGAGGTCTCACTCGCCACCCATGGATTAACTTTAGCTCATGTGTGCATGCTGATTTTGTAGTCGTCTTGACCATCTTTTTGATGAAATGTGTCAGATGAACACTAGGATTGGTCGCATTGCTTGTTGCCAGTCTCACTTTGGTGGTTTTGCTCCCTCTCCCACACTCGAGCTTGCTGAGGAGTGTTCTTCGCGGATGATGAGATGGCTGCCTCTCAATGATTCATCCTTTGTTACTCATGACAAAAATGGGGAGTAGTTTTGTATATGAGAGTAGTCTTGTTGTGAGGGGAAGAGCTAGCTTAGAGATAGACTAGTTAGGGGAAGAGTGTTTTGAGAGATGTAGTGAGGTTTTGTTGCATATTTCTCATTACATGTACCATGGTCTTGTGACCACTTTTACATACATTGTATTCTTTTGATATAAATATGATGTATGTTTCTTCACCCTTGTCTTACATGTGTCGTTTCTTTTCTCTTTTTATACATATGTTTCTTCTATTATATAATTTGTCTATGTTTCACATTTGATGCCTTGATGAATCTTGTTTGAGTGTTTCAGATAAGTCAGGTTGCAAGTCTACCATGCCATGATCTCTTTTCTTGCAAATTTTTTCAAGAGCTCATGTAGTTGTTAGGCTTATATACTTTGCTTTTTTGTAATAGTTATGGAGTTGTTGCTTTAAACTTCTCTCATAATCATGCTTTTGGTTTTGTCACGGATTATCAAAGAGGGAGATTGTTAGAATCATATTTTATATAATTGGATAATCTTTTGACAAAATGTACCTTACTTGTAATTGGGTAGATCTAAAATGAGTTTAATTCATTAAGAAATATGTTGTTCAAGCATATTAAGTATTCATATTAAAAGACATGAAGATTGGTCCATGAAACAAGTAAAGATAAACTGTTCATTAAGTCTCGACAAATAGCTCGACAAATGCCTACTATTGAGACATAATGTGAAGCTCGATAGATGGCTTGACAGCAGCTCGATAGATGGCTTGACAGCAGCTCGATCTATTAAAAATTACAATTTTCAGTTTTCTAAATCTGAAATTCGACCCAAGCTTATGTATTTGTTTAGGGTTTCTTTTTTCACAACCTTAGAAGTTTTTTTTTTATTATTATTTTTTTTTTAAGAGGAAAATAAAGAAGCAAATAATTACGAAGTCCTCCACAAAGCCGTTGAATCATGAAGAGCTCCTTTTTAACGTTGGTCCAGAATCACTACCCCACTTTAAATGAAAATGTACTTAGGTTCACTAAAAGGTGATGTGATTTTAACATTGGTCTCCATTATACACATCAAACAATGACAAAGGAAACCCCCCTCAAAAAAAAAAAAAAACGACAAAGGAAACGGTATCAATGCCGTTGAATATTTAAAGAAGAATTGAGTATTAATAAATAGAAGACATGTTAGACCCATAAGATAAAATCTTATTAATGGAATAAAAGAAATGGACAGTTTTTTAAATGAAGAGGATCCTGAAAACACAAATAGAATAATGTCAATTTCCCTACAAGTTGCAAGTATAACATATGTAATTCAACAATAACTGCATCAATTTAAACCAACATTACAGATAATAAGACTTTTCTTCTAGTTAAAAGTGGCATAAATGATTGATCTCGAACAGAATTTGTACAATTTCATGCCGTATAATACTGGTAGTAAAATCGACCTAATATTTTCACATTTCCCAAAACTTCAATAAACCAAAAAAAGTAGGGTGACTAGTCTTACTATTTCCTTTTCCCCTTATAAGTTTAACCAAAGCCAGTAATTATTATTCTTTGATTCTTTGATATGCCTTTGAGGAAACCTTTTACCTCATGAGGATTGAAAACCAAACATTATCCCCAGCCTAATTCAAGCCTTCTTATCCAATATCTTCAACAACTTAGTCCAAGTGCTACTGCTTTGAGTGCTTTCTACCCAAATGATTGCTTCAAATAGATAGTATATTGTGAGGAGATTGAGGAGAACCAGTTTCAAGTAAAAAGCTCCTACTACAATATGACCTAGATGTACTCGAGGAAGAAGCAAGATATCTTCCATCTCCACTGTGAAAAATTGCATCAGCCCTATGTATTTTCCCCTTACTCGTCCTTCCTCTCCCTTCATTTCCTTCATACTCTTCGTCTTCAATTGCTTCTAAAAGACCACTTTGCATTGGGTCTGAACTCTCATAAAGAAGCCTAAGAACCTGTTTAATTGAAGGCCTACCTCGGCCTTCTCTCTGGGTACACCATCTCATGATTGAGACTAATGTTTGAAGCTGGTCTAAGTCAAATGAATCACTGATACTAGGATCCACTAGCTCAGGTAGACGTGATTCTGATGTTGTGTATATTTGGGACCATTCCACCAGATTCTTGTTGTCTTGTATTGCACGTCTTCCAGTCACTATCTCCAACAGTAGCACGCCGTAGCTGTAAACATCACTTTTCTCGGTGAGTTCTTGACTGACAATATATTCAGGATCCATATAACCTGGAAGCCACCCAACATGTAGATCTCTTTAGCACAAAAAATAGATAATTCATGTTCAAGAGATCATATGGCTTTTCCCTGACCTGGAGTTCCCCGGATATCAGTATTTACTGGTTCAAAGCAAATAGAACCATCTTTTGAAGCATGTGCAAGGCCAAAATCTGCAACCTGGAAAACAAAACAACATTTTTGTACACATTATTTCAAAGCCTTCAACATAGTGCTTGGATGTGCACTTCTTTTTGTTTAATGCATAATCCCTACGATAAGAAGTATGAAGGGAGTAATGCATTGTATCAGACAATAAATTCTTTCTGAGTTATTTTGATATGAGCATGTGCCCTCTTCCTGAAAGAAATCTAATTACAAAGGAGAGAATTAAGAGATACAAAAGTGAAGAACACTCATGGAATCTCTTTTTAGAAAATTGTATCTTCTTTCACTACAATAATTGAGGATTCAGATTTTCAAAAGTTTCATGTGAATCCAAGAGGTACCCTACCTTAGCCACGAAGTTCTCATCCAGTAAAATGTTGCTGGACTTAATATCTCTGTGGCACAGAGGGGGATCACAGTAGAAATGGAGGTACTCCTGCAGGTGAGAACAGTAAATAAGAAAAAGCATTCTGCAAGTTATTAATTTAGTTGTGCGTAGATATGAAAATTAATGAAACCAACCAGCAAAGAAGAAGAGCATAATTCTGTAGATTACCAGTGCATTAGCCACGTCTATTGCAATCTGCATTCTAGTCCGCCAACTGAGAGGAGTTCTACCTGGAGCTGCACAAACATGAGACCAAATTTGTTTAGAATATACAGCCATGAGATAAGGGAGCTTTAGGGGGGAAAATTTTAATGGGCATGCCGTATGCATCAGAGAAACAGAGAACTGACAAAGAAAAGAGAGGGAGAGGGAGGGGGGGGGGGGGGGGATGGGGAGCAAACAAAAAAATTGAAGAAGCGAGGAGCATACCATGAAGATGATCCTTTAAGCTTCCATTTGCCATATACTCATACAAGAGAAACCTGCCATGAAGCAATCAAAATTATATGTGTTGCCAACACATGAGATGCATCACTCAAGTGCACACATGAACGAACTACCTCTCATGTTTTGCAATGCAAAAACCCCTTAGAGCAACAAGGTGGCGATGATGCAGTCTAGCAAGAAGCTCAATCTCTCTGCAGAAGTCATCATCTCCCTGCTCTGAAACTTTGTTCATACGTTTTACTGCTGCCACCAAGCCATCACTAAATTCAGCTTTGTACACTGTTCCGAATCCTCCTCGCCCAATGATGGTGTTAAAACTGCCTGTTGCCTTCTTTATCTCCTTATAGCTGAATTTTCGGAACATAGATGAAGGGCCTGCACTTAACTCCAAATCCCCCCAAATGCCACCCCCAGATCCCAAAGAAAAAATAAAATTAAAGGATTTCTGACATATGGCATTAGCAATGCCAAGAGAGAACGTGACTGTAAAAGATCCAAGGCCATACCTTCCTGAAATTTTCGCATTGGCCAAGAATGAGGAAAAGCTTTTGAAGATGTCTTATCTAATTTTTCAGAATCCTCCAGCTCTCTGCTTTTCCTGCGAATAAGAAATACCAAGACTACTAGCATCATAAGAGCAGCTGCTGTGACTGCAAGTCCAATGCCTGGAATCAATGTCAGGCGGTAGTGATGGAGGTTTTTGGTTAAGGGTGGGCCAAGCATTAGTGGGTTTGGGCTCGCAGCAACCAATGGACTTGGAGAAGCCTCGGGCGTGTGCGAAGGTGGGGATGGCACTGAAATTGGAATAATGATTGCAACAAATTATTATCAGCTGCATATACAGCACCATAAGGAGCCCCCAAAAAAAATAAAACAAAACGTAAAGAGCATTACAAAATCATAGTTAGATGGGGCAATATGATTGGAAAAAACTTGCCCAGTTTCCAAGCCTTTTCTTTATTTCATTCTTGAACAGAACTAGCTTTTCTTATTTAATTAAAAGTATTTTCCCAACCACTCAATTCAGTCAGCTGTTTGTTCAATCAGGATTATTTGTATAACTTTCCACCTGTGGCCTTAACTTTCCATCTGATCTCCTCCTTCATAAAATATCCAGTTATCTTCCTCTCATGAACTTTTCATAATAAAACTGTTTTCTAGAGTTAAAAATAAACAAACTAAAAGAAAAAAACAAGTTTTTTTGCTCTGAAGTGCCATAAAGGATCCTTGCTGGGCCAAAACTCAAACATTACACAGAATCCTTCAAGTACATATTCAAATGACAGAAGAAGAATCAGCTCAAATCTAAACTACAAGAACTCTAGATGAACAAACTTATTATTATCCAACAAATGAGCTTTCCAGCTCAAAAGATACGAAGTTACATGACTTGCTCATCACTGGATATTATGATATGAAACCACAAGTATCTGCAAGGGATTTCTATCAAGGAATGGTTCAAACAAAGCAAGCAAATTGATGCATCAACAAAGATACCCTCCTTCATGTCCCTAGGACAGTGTGAAAAACAAAACAAAAAAGAGATCTTTCCCCAACCCTTCCTTCACGAATAAAGTTATTAGCAATGACAGAAAATGGCAAGTGCCTTCCACATTAAAGCACCATTTCACAAGTTCGAGCCTGGGAGTTAGCCTCTAAAAAAAAGGGGTGTGTGTGTGTGTGTGTGGGGCGGGAGGGGGGAAGGGGTGGGTGGGTAATCACTTCTCTCAGGCCCCATAGAAGTGAGCCTTGTGCAATGGATATGACTCCATGGATCAATGACTCAATTAGATCTCATCACAACCATGCCCAGTAGAACACATATAGGGTAGTCATTCCATGTTTGCCAAAATATCCTAAGAGGCATATAGAAAATTTTAATGAACTTGAAGGTGAAAACCAAAACAAAAGAGCTCTTTCTCTAACCCCTCCTTCACAGAACATATTTATTAGCAATGACAGAAAATAGATGAATGATTCAATTAGGTCTCAACAGAACTAGACCCACTATACAACATGTATGAAGTTGTTATTGCCATGCTTACCAAAATATCCTACCACACATATATAAAAGTTGGACAAACTTGAAGGTGAAAACTCAAAACAAAGGAAATAATGCAGAAAATTGATAGGTTCTATTGGACATTTCAGGTCATTATTTTTGAATTTCAAAAGCACAAACTGCCAAACTTCCTATAAATAAAGGGATTTTCTACGATACATAAAACTAGCACTGGATATAAGAGTAACAAGATAGCAGCAGTATGTAAGAATAGGAAAGCCTGCACCAATGACACCAACTGGTTTATCATCACATGCACAGACATGCACATATTAAAATCCATTTCTTCCCAAGATATTGGTTTAAGGACTTCATTGAGTTGAGTGGTTATACCTGGAAAATTGCTAAGCCCTTGAACTCCAAAAAAACAACTTGCAATTTCAACAACTGAAACACCATCAACTTGGCTTGCAATTGCAGTGAAAGTTGCATCACGGCAAGTACTCAGTGTCATATTATCTTCTGCTCCTATCAGCTGACGAAGGTAAGTGATGCTAGCATTTACACATTTCCTGCAATTAGTATCCTCTGAAAGTGGCAATTTGCAATTTACAGTGACATCTGAGAATTTTGGAGACTGCAGCATCTGGGTGACAGTTGTCCGACCCTCACACACATAATTAACAGGAATTTTTGTCCCAAACCCACAAAATGCTGTTGCATTTCTTGGAACTCCATACAGTCCCAAGGTTTCTGATATGGAATGTAGGCAGGTTTCAGATAAATTTGCAGTAACCCCTAGGTTGCCTGTGGCATTTGCATAGTGAGCAACAGAAACTGCAATAACAGCATTGATGTAGCGGCAACACTTTCCTCTGTCATCGTTAGTAGAGCAGATTGAGGCCACCAGAGTGAAGTTAGATCCAGTCAAATTTAAGGGGCAATCTGCAAAAGTAGCAAGGGTAATTATCAATCATGAGTCATTCTCTGATTTATACAACAACTCTTGACCTATAACATGCACAATTGAATATCTATTTGGAGTGCACAAAAAAGTTCACCTAAGAAGAAAAAAGCTATAAAATATCAATCTGATTTACATAACTTCCTGACAATTTAACTGAAAAATTAAATGGAGTAGTTCCTAGGAGAAGTTGTACAGCTACATAACATGTAAAAACTCTTATTTTCCTTTTCTTTTCTATCTTTTAAACACAAATGGGTAGCTAGACAAGTATCATGACTCATGAAGTAAAGGTTACTGATTTGACTCTTCCCCTACACCTCTCTTTGGGACTGCTTCTCATAAAAAAAAAAAAAAAAATGGTGATGTTGCTGCAATGTCCTACATGTATGTGTTGGACCCAATACCCCATTTTGCAGTTTCTTACCTTTTTCCCCCTTTTCCTGCACTGACAGAGTTGATGCCTTGTATACATGTCCACAACCACACCTATAACAGTCTCATTGTTTTAAATGAGTTTACTTAAAAACTAAAGAGTCAGTTATCTAGGCATTTATCTCACAAAATATGAATGACTTGGGAGTGAATTGGCCAAAAATATTGAGAAACTAAAACCAAATGATTACAAAACAACATATGAGTGCACAAATTACCTGATTTTATGGTAAGAATTTTAGAAAATTTTTCCAACAAGTAGGCTATAATAAGATCTAGGTTTGATATATTCTCCTCTGGAAAGATACTTCTAGAACTAGATGGAGGTGTAGACTCTCTAGAGTAACAAGAAAATATCACATCATTCAAACTTCACAGAATCACAATGCAGCTCCTATATGTTTTCAATAATTAATGCTTATATTATGTGCAATGCTGTTCGCAGGACTTTTTAATAGCTTAATAGCCTAAATTCTTTTGTACTAATATTCCCGTGCTTGCAAGTTTAATTCTGAACCCAAACCTAATAACACAAATTCGAAACCAGAAAAAACAATAAAAACAATTTCTTTCACTGCATTCACAACAAAACACAAACAAGATCATTTAAACCACAGGAACCCTGCTGCATAGTGATCACTTCCTCAGCAAATTTGTAAGAAAAACCCAAAATTTGAGAGAAGACAGCAACGAAGTCCCCATTAAGCTAAAACCAACCAAAGAACACAAATTTAGACATTACAATGAACTCAAAATTAACACTGACTAGCCCTAAACTGGCTAAACATTACTCAGTTCCACATCAACAGCCAAATAATGAATCATAAAACCCCAAGAGCCAGAAAATCATGTACAGTGTAACACTAAAATATCAGAACCACAGACCAATAACTAAAACGAATCAAAACCCATTTCCAGATTCCTGTTTTAACTAATATAAGCCAAAGAAATTGCCCCCATTAAAGGGAATACTAATAAATGAGAAGCAAAATAGAGAAACCAATAAATGTAGCAACTTTAAAGTCTAAACAGTCCTAAAGGAAACAAAACAAAAGGGCACTAAATGCTAAACAAGAGTAAAAAGAAAAAAAAAAAAAAAAGAACAAAAAAGTGAAGAAACAAGAGGATGAAAAGTATAAGTAACACTAACCCGCCATGATTACAGGAAGCTGCATTCCAAGAAATGCTAGCAGACCCAGCAAAAACGGCGTCGAGTAAACTTCCATGGTCGAGACCAAGAGGGAAAGTCCTGACCAGAGAGAGAGAGTAGTGTGATTGTTTGTGAGTGTATAAGAGGCAGAACGACTACGGGCGGAAAATGGAAATGGTATGCCCCACAGTCCACAGACAGGACACACTCTCTCTCTCTCTCGTTTTCAAACCAATTTCCTAAAAATTAATGCACAGTGGTGGAAGAGGGTGGGCCTAGGAAGGATCACTGCCTCATTGTTGGACTAGTTGGAAGTTCCCCATGTTCCCCTTAAGCTCACTTTATGACAAAAATTTATTAACACAACAAAAATGCACAACTTTCAGTTTCACCACAAATTTGCTGCGTGGCTAACTGTAATCTGGAGAGAAAAAGTAATAAATTCATGCGAAAGTAATAGGCATTTCGTCATAATTTTTGTGTAAGAAAGTTGCAATAAAAGTTGTAAATTTGTTTATGATAGTATAAAAACTCCACTTTATGAGCTAAAAATAAAGCAAGGAACAAAGTTCAATTTATTATTTCATTTTGCGTAATTTTCTTTTAATTTGTGAGTTAGTTAAAAGAAGATATGTCACTAGATGAATAATGCTACTACATACACAAAAAATTTGATAACTTTTTTCACTTGATGAATTGACAAGTTTTCCCTCATTTTCATATGATCCAATTACTTACATTATTTTTTTTACTTACCACTAACAATCAATCGCATTACTAAAGTATCAATATTTTTGTCAAATTTTTTGTATACTTACTTTCTCATTGCTATATAATGTCTTTGTTTTGTAACATGATTATGGATTCAATTTTGGACAAAGTTCAAGTGATACAACATGGACATGTGATAAATTTTAAATATGAGCCCGTATCAAATCAAGGACTATGAGTCTAGTATATAGGAGCGCTGAACCTAGTTGGTCCTAATTTTTTTTTTTGTCACGTAATTGTCTTACATTACATTCCAATGACACCTTCGCCTCTCTCTTTCTTGTTGCTCTATTCTTAAAATTAGCACAAAAACAAAAGAATTCTTAAGTATCTAATATATGGGTTTTTATTATTATTATATGAGATTGAGGCAAAGGAACTATATATCTAGGTATATAAATAGATCATATCTAATTTACAAAGCTCTTACTTTTGCAGCCCATACTCGAATTCATGACCTTTTGGCGATGGTCATATCCATACTCGAATTGATGTCCATAGAACAGGATAGAGAATACATATGCCAGTTGTTATTGCAAAACATCTTATGTAAAGGCACAGAAATTTGCTGTAAATAGCACATCCTTTGTGTAAAGAATAGAGAGTAGAGATGATTGGTCCACTGATCTAGTACTAGTCATTAGTGAATAGTGATGGCAACATATATGTATGAAATTCCTAAGGAGTCTCGGGGCCAGGGGTGGGTGAGTAAAGGCCGGACCCACAATTGTTGATTAGTGTGAGGAGACAGCAAACCCAAGGCAAAAAGAGACACGGGCATGTCGGTACTGTCATTCTTTGTATAGTGTATGGGCACGGGTGTTTGGAACATTATAATAGGAATATTTTATATTTTTAAAGTATTTTTTAACTGGTTTTATTAGTTGGTGTACTTAAAGCATCTATCAATAAATAATTTTAAAAAATTCTTTATGAAAAATAAAAAAAGACTTTTTAACAATTTTTTTTCATATTTTTTTTCTAAAATAATTTATTAATAGTTGTCTTTAAGATATCTGTTAATAAAATCCTTCTTAATTACATGTATCACAATATTTCCTTGATGAGATTTACCTCGGGGTTAATTACTACTCATTTG
This sequence comes from Castanea sativa, assembly GCF_040712315.1. Lineage (NCBI taxonomy): Eukaryota > Viridiplantae > Streptophyta > Magnoliopsida > Fagales > Fagaceae > Castanea > Castanea sativa. The sequence goes on along the minus strand of NC_134019.1, from coordinate 30,625,092 downwards.
ACATTTTTTTTCAATAAAAATGACAATTGTGTTTTTTTTAAAAATAAATTAGTGATATTTATAATTTTGGACATAATATGTTGTAAGTGGTATATAATAAAGTGATGTTAATGAAAAGCATTTCACTCCACTTATCATATCTACTAATACTCTCTCTCTCTCATACAAGAGTGTTCCAAGCTTCAGCCAACCAATCTAATGCAAAAGCTTAACCAAGATGATTTTTATTTTTTTTTTGAGAATCAAGTCTGCAAGTTTTATTAATCAACAGAAATACTGTCATCAATTACAAGTCGTTGCACATTACATGGTAGATCAACTAAACAAATGTGTGGACAAGGTATACATTTTTCTGTTTTAGCTAATCTGTCTGCCACAGCATTCCCTTGCCTTTTTACATGGACAAAACTTGCTGCTACAAAATTCAAAGCTAAAGTTTTTATATCATCAATTATATGACCAAAGGAGCTTAGGCATGGTAGAGCCGAGTTAAGGGCCTTAGTAATTGTCTCTGAGTCGCCTTTAAACACCACTTCGCGCATGCCAAGTTCTAAGGGAAAGACAACTGCTGCCCTGCAAGCCAAAGCCTCAATGTCTTCAACATTCATAGGGAGGGTAAACCTGTTCGAGAGTGCCCAATGAACCCCACCAGAAGCATCTCTGACCACGACGCCCACCCCTGCTTGCTGAAAGTCATTGAAAACAGCTCCATCATAATTAACTTTGAGCTGGGAATTTTGAGGTGGAGTTCAGCGTGTGACTTCTAAATGTATGGGTTTAGGCTAGGGGTCTTCTTGAACAGATTTGAACTCGCAGAGCTGCTCACACGTCTTGATACAATCTGCTAAAAGGCAATGAGGTGAACTGAAGCCTTTCTTGATTTCTATTATTCCCTATACTCCAGGCAAGGTAGGCAAATCTCTAATCCAAATTGGGGTCCTCTGAATTTATGATACCTGTCCATAGGTCTCTGAAATCCACAAAGCGTGTTGCTAGCTGGTTCCTGAGAGAGGGTTCTTCCCACCACACTTCCTTTAGCGCTTGGCAGTCCCAAAGAGCGTGGATTGCATCTTTAATCTCCTCTTTACATCTATCACATGTTGCACTCCGTGTGACTTTCCTGCTGAACAGATTTCTTTTGGTAGGTAGTGACTCAAAACAAGCTCTCCAAATAAAATGTTTAATTTTGTTTGGAACACCAAGGGAATAGATTCTTCTCCAACAAGTATTCTGTGCCAAGGAGTTTGATGGACCTAGAGTGGTTGATTCACGGCTATTTGACAACATTTTATAAGCACTTTTCGTTGTATATCTCCTTGATTTAGTTCCTACCCAGATAAGGGTGTCAGGTACTCGGTTAACACTTAAAGGAATACCTAGTATGATTTTGGCTTTATGTGGGAGAAATTCCTGCACTATCCGTTCTTCAATCCAACTTGGTCCCTCTTCACCTATTAAAGCACATACCTTAGCATTATTGGCCAGATTTTTTTGCGGTGAAATGATGTATTTTGTGGACAAACCAAGCAGCCACATGTCACCCCAGATCTGAACTTGTGAGCCATCACCAATCCGCCAATATGCTCCCTTTTTAATGACGTCCCTTGCCTTAAGAATGCTTTGCCACGCGTATGATCCCACTGTTTTGACCCCACTGTCAAGGACTGAGCAGTTTGGGAAGAATCTTGCCTTGAAGACTTTGTAGAATATGAAGTCTGTGTTATGTACTAGGCGCCATACCTGTTTGCCTAGGAGTGCAAGATTAAAATTCTCCAAATCTCTAAACCCCAACCCTCCATGGCTTTTTGGTTGACAAAGCTTTTTCCAAGCAATCCAATGTACTTTCCTTGACTTTCCTGAATACCCCCATGAGAATTTTCGAATCAAAGATTTGATATCTTTGCACAAACTCTTGGGCAATTTGAAGCACCCGATGGTGATAGACGGCATTGCTTGGATAACCAATTTGATTAGGATTTCACGACTCGCTGGGAATAGGAGCTTTTCCTTTCATCCTTATATTTTGTGCCAAACTCTTTCTCTAATGTAGCTGCAACTTTCTCTTTTTCCTCTTTGCACCAACAATGGCAAACCCAAATATTTTTTATATTGAGTTGCCACTTCCACCCCCAACATGTCCTTGATTTTATTTTTGTGGTTCCCTTCCGTGTTAGAGCTGAAGAACAATTGGGTTTTTTCACGGTTTATTTTTTTGGCCTGAAGCTTGCTCGTATTTTGTAAGAATGTCCATCACCGTTTGGCAATCCGCCTCATTTGCCCTACAAAAAAGCAAGCTATCATACGCAAAAAACAGGTGGGTGATTTTCGGCCCTTCTTTACAAAGGGATACTCCATGCAGCTCTCCATTGTTTGCTGCCTGTTGTAATAACGAATGAAGGCCTTTTGCACATAAGAGAAATAAGTAAGGTGATAAAGGGTCTCCTTGACGGAGTCCCCTACTAGGTTGGATCAATCCATACGGATTTCCATTGACCAAAATTGAAAAGGAAACTGTACAAATACAGCCTCCTACAAGTGTTCTCCATTTGTTGTCAAAACCCAGCCTTTCCATGATTTTATCCAGAAAATTCCACTCAACTCTATTGTATGCTTTACTCATATCAAGTTTTAAGGCCATGAACCCCATTTTACCTTTTCTTTTGTTTTTTAGATGGTGGAGAGTTTCAAATGCAATTAGAATATTATCAATTATGAGGCAGTCTGACATAAATGCACTTTGTGTTTCGGATACAAGTTTAGGGAGAATTTTTCTGAGGCGATTAACTATAGTTTTGGAAATTATCTTATACATTACATTGCAAAGACTAATGGGGTGGAATTCTTTTGGGGTTGAAGGTGATTTTGTTTTGGGAATAAGGGCAATGAAGGTGTCGTTTATATTTGGTGGCATGTTTTCAAAATTTAAAACCGATAGAGTTGCTTCAATAACATCCGAACCAACAATATTCCAATAAGATTAATAGAAAAGTGGAGGCATACCGTCTGGTCCAGGGGCTGTTAATGGCTTCATTTGTTTGAGAGCTAATTCAACTTCAATGGTAGTGAAAGCTTGAGTGAGATCAGCATTAATTTGTGGTGTGACTTTCGGCTTAATTCCTTGGAGAATTGGATTAAGCCGGCTGTGTTAGAGGACTGAAACATGGATTGGAAATAATCAACAAACGCCTTTCCAATTTTGTGCTCGTCCTCCAATACTTCCCCATTGTCTAGAACTAGCTTGGAAATGTAATTCCTTCGGTTTCTTTGGTTTGCACAGCTGTGAAAATAGCTCGTGTTGAGATCACCCGCTTTCAACCATTCCACCCGTGATTGTTGCTGCCACAAGCAATCTTCCTTGACCATCAAATCATACACTTCGGCCTTCCCAAGCATCTTCCTCTTTTGTTGCAGCAAGAGCCAAATATTACCAAAGGAATTCTTGCTCCACCTTTAAAGTGACTCACGACAAGCCTCAATTTTTATCACAAATCTGTTGGTTGGATTATCCACTGATTGACTCTCCCATGATTGTTTTATTACACCTTCGCATCCTTCATCCTTCATCCAAACCGCCTCAAATCTAAAGGGTTGTCTTTTCCTGTAAAATCAATCATTTTCATCATTTGTACAAATCCACAATGGACAATGATCTGATAGTGAACCTAATATGTGGTGAACTCGGGTTGATGGAAACATCTGGATCCAGGAACTAGTGGCCACTCCTCTGTCCAATCTAATCCATATGGTTGTTTTGTCGAATTGATTATTACACCAAGTATACAGTGCACCCACAAAACCCAAGTCTCGAAAACCGCAATAGTCAAGTGCCTCTTTGAAATCCTTCATTTGACTCTCTCGTCGTAATGCACCACCCATTTTTTCTTCGGCTTTGACAATCTCGTTAAAATCACCCATGTATAGCCAGGGTAGATTTAGTTTTAGACTCAAGTGTTTTAGCAGCGCCCAAGAGTGTTCCCAGTTGGCAGTAACAGGATTTCCGTAGAAGCCTGTAATCCAGCAGGCATCATCCACTCCTGGGTTAACTACTGCATCTATGTGTGAAGACGATGAGTCAAGTATGCTGAGGTTGATCTCATTCTTCCAAAACAATGCTAATTCGCCCCTTGTATTGTGTCGAGGAACAATGTGGACATTGTCTAGTTGAAGCTTATACTTTAGATTCTTGAAATCATCATCCTTGGCTTTAGTTTCCATGAGAAATACAATGGAGGGAGAGGGTTTCCTCACCAATTGGGTGAGTTCTTGAACTGTGCGTGGTCATCCCAAACCACGACAGTTCCAACTAATGCAATTCATGGTGATTGGCAGGGCTACTTAGCAGCCTCCACCGTTCGACAATCTTCAGGGACATCTTCATGAGGCATGGACTATCTCTTTTTTGGTCTGCACTCCTCCTCTGGTATTGGCGTTCTCTTGTGCTCTGTTTCTAGCATATGCACACCACTAGAGTATTTTGTTTTGTCACATGGGATCCGTACCCAGGTATGTGGTTTGGCTAATGTTGGGTTTTGATGGATTTTGGTCTTTCTATTGGGCCTAGTAGTAGTGGTCAGCCCAAGAGGAAATGGAGTTATTTGGGCTTGCGACGTGGGCTGGAGATCCAGCTTACACTCAGTGTCACAGGAATCTAGCTTTAAATCCACATTTGTGCCATTATTTGGGAAATTAATGCTAGATTTTGTAACGTGCACCTCTTTTGGAATTTCAGTGTGATTGTTAAGGGCCTTAAATTTTTGGTTTCCCTAACAATCCTCCTCCAAATTATGAGCATTAATTGTCTCAATAATTGCATCAGGACTAGCTGTTTCGAGGAAGGCCGTCGGAGGCTAATGGTGGTTGCTGGGCGATGTTTCTACTGGGTAAGTTGATGTGGCTGTCTGGTCAGGTTGTTTTGGTGGGGTTTGGAATGGTGTCTTAGTTGTTTTAGGGTATCTAGGTCTAGATCCAAAGACGGTGATGGATGTTTTTCTGGTTTGGAGATCAACCTCTACTTTCATCCAATTCCAGTAGTGCTGATCTGATTTTTTCAAAGAGCCCTTACTCCGTAACCATCGTTCACAATCTCTGTCATCGTTGGAGACCAATCCACACCAATAACAAAAATTTGGGAGACGCTCATACTTTAATACGGTGCAGGCAATGACTGAGCCTTCAGACCAGATTTTGCAGACTTTGTTCAGGGGTTTTGTAATATCAATTCGAACCCAGACTCTTAGATAGTTTCCTTTTTCCCCCTCGCTTTCTAAGTCTGTCATAAGAAGAGTGGTGCCCAACGAGCTTCCTATTTCATCTCTGGTTTCTGGGTTGAGGCAGTGTATAAGGAGGTTATGAATTTGGATCCAAAAGGAAGTGAATTGAAAGGCTAGTGCTGATATGGGGACGTTTGCTACCACCTTCTCAAAAATAACCAAGTGCTTGTTGTATGTCCACGGCTCATGCTCGATAATCAAATGTTTTCGCCCATGTCCTTAATCTATACATCCTTCTCCGATCTCCACAGTGGTCGAAAGGTGCGTGCAATTGATTCCACATTCACGATTCGTTTCGTCAAGAACTTTGCTGCAAGGATGAAGTTCGCAATAGCATCCTTCTTTGTGCATTCAATCCCATTTTCTTCATCGTCAAGGAGGGAAAATTTTTCCCATGATCCCTCAAAGGATTCCATTGTGAGTGTGTTGTAGTGTTTGTGAGAGAGGGGCAGGTTGTGTTAAGAAGGAAACTGTTGTAGAGGCCCTACCAATCGCTAAGAGCTAGAGGGGAACTATGAAACCTATATAGTGACAGGGACAGAAAAGCTCCACTGGGTTGTAGGACTAGAGAGAAATCCTAGGACCACAGAGAGTGACACAATCTATAACTTGTACCCTTACTTCAACCAAGATGATTTTGAAGTCTAACAAGTGAAGCACATATTTTAAATAAACCTTCCCTCAAATTCAAAAGATTAATGAGCTATTTTGTCCAATAAGTTAAAGAGCATTTATTTTGAGTTAAAGAAATATTAGTCTTTATGTTTCGGCTTAGGTAAACAGGTTCTCTAATTTGTTTAAAATTTCAATAATAGTCTTATTTTACTATGGTTTTGAGAACGTAACGTTTTAATTGCTATTTTCATTCTTCTATGCTTAGAGGGTTATTCTAAGCTTCTATATTAGCTATTTGGCTAGAATAAATAAAATATATAGCATTTTTAGAAAAAAAAAAAAAAAAAAGAAAGATGAAAGAAAGAAGCTTTTGTGCTCTAAGAAGAATGATTTCTTTTATTCAACTATCATTCCTTGGGTGGATCCTTTGGGTGATGAGTTTCAGTTTTTGTATCTCTTTAGGTGGTGATAATTAGTATCTCATTAAGTGTTGAGTTACTTCAACCAAGTATTCTTAATAGAATACGATCCTTTGGGTGGTAATATTTGTATTTCATTGGGTTTTATTTGGTGGTGAGTTGGTCTATGCATTTTAGTTCTTGAGTGTTTTCTATTCCATACTTCCATCTATCTCAAAAATATCAGTTTGGTTTCCCCATACTTTTTTTTTTTCTTTTACGGTATCATTATCTCATCCCTTGGTTATGTTTGTCACTATGAGGCCAATTTGGAGGATCTATAATTAAATCGGGGAACTTGTGGTTGTGGGCTATGCGCCACCAAACATGCACAATAGCTTTAGATCAAGGCAAGACTGAATGGGACATTAAGAGGAGTATGTGGGTCATGATCACCACGCTAAGGGGGTGTTTGGTACATGCACTTAAAAACATGTTTTGTTATTTAAAAACATGTGCGGAAATACATATGGGTGAAAAGTGTATAAAAATGCGTGTAATGTTATTTAAAAACTGAAAATGTGTGTTTGAGCGGGTGTACCAAACACCTCCTAAGTCTCTGTCAATTCGACTTGTTCTGATTAATTAGCATGACCAAGCCTTGTTTGTAAGTCTCTACTCTCTAGCTACCATGATTGACAGGCCAATTGCTTAATTAGGTCCCATGAGAACCATCGCATCGATTTGTTTTTGTTGGTGGTGTTGTGGCCTCAGGTTTGTGGCCTCAGGTTTGTGGCATCGGTGTATGAGAATGCCAAAACATTGTCTTTGAGTTGAAAATGTGACCTTTTTTTTCATTTTTAATTTTTTAAAATATAAATCTATAATTTGATTTAGTTTGATTCAATTGTGATGTGATGGCGATGGATTTGTAACATTAATTTTGTTTCGATGGTAATTGTACTTGAAAGTTCAGTTTGGATGTGTTGCCCATCAAATGTTGTGGAAATGTCTGAATGGTTATTTTGACGGCAAATTATATATATATATATATATATTTTTTTTTTCCATCAAAATAATTTTTGTTTAACAAACAAGTCTTTTTGGTTTTATTTTTTTAAGAACTAATTTTGAGATGTATCATACCAAAAGCATTTTTTTTTTTGAAAAAAAAAATTTATATATATATATATATAATTTTGTTCAACCTTTAAAAAAATGTTGAAGTTTAAAAAATACAGTTTAGAAATGCAAACCGAACAAACCTTAAGGTGTGAGCCTTGCAATTGTGGTAAAAGCTTGTTAAGTCTATTAGAGTTGAGCATGTGTTAAAAGCAAATAGTTGAGTGGACACTTTAAAGTTTTAACTGTTTTGAGGAAAACACAAGCTGTAGTAGATTTTATTTTATTTCCTTTTCCTTCATCTACTTTAATTTTAAGAGTATATTGTTCCTTTTGATTCTTTAGGGAAAAAAATTTATACAAATACTATAAGACCAGCTATACCCTATGGTACTAGATATTGGGTTTTTAAGAAACAACATATTTTTCAAATGATCATTGTTGAAATGAGAATGTTAAAAGTTTAAGTAAAAATACACAAAAATATAGGATTCAAAATGAGGAAATTAGGTTAAAGATAGAGTGACCCCTAATGATAAAAATTTGAGGAATAGTCACTTGAGAATTGAGATAGTTTATTCATATTCAAAGAAAAATGGTTAATGCACTAGTAAGAAAGATGTAGAGTAATGCAAAAAAAAAAAAAATTGAAAGTTTTAAAAAATGACGTGTCAATTAAGAAAATAATATAGAGTTTAACTTTAAATAAAAATAAAATAGTAAAAAGTAATATATGTAGTCAACTCTAACTAATTTAGGAAGATTTATAACCTACCTCAAAAATTTTTGTGATAAACTTTGTGATTAATTATTTGTTTGAAATAACGTTTTATATTTGAGGTAACTTTTGGAGATACTACACGAATTTTCTTACCCTCGAAATAATCAAGACAAAAGAAGATAGAACTATGTAACATATTATATTTATATATTTTAACATGATTAAATAACAATATATAAAGTGCCTTTTGAGGTATTCAATATTCTTATCGACTTAAGATATTTAGCTTGGTGATGACAAAAATGAAAGTATCATGACCCTGTTTGGTTTATTTTCTTTCATCGCTCATTGCTCCTCACTCAATTTTCGTTACTCATCACTCATCACTCAAAATACCTCAATTTCTTATACCCACCCGTTTGGCACACATCAATTAGCTTGTCATCACTCAATTTTTTCAACTTTTTGTGGGCCTCATACCTGTAACTTGGTCAGAGCAAAGCTGTTAGCCTACCTGCGGAAGGTTTCATCCCCATTTTTTCTCTTTTCTCTTTTCCCCTTCCCCCTTCAGCCCACATACTCTCCCAAAGCACAAACTCGAACCCATAATTCTAGAAGAAGCTCCCTCGCCAATCTTCACTATCTGTCGCCAGGGCCACTTCACCCATCTCTTCGATGTGTACCAGCGGCTCTATGTCCTCCATCATGACCCAGCGGCGCTGACGAGCAAACCCAGAGATTGCAAACCCAGAATAGCGGAAAAATCTTCTTTGCAAAGAGCAAGTTCTAAATACCCATCAAGGAATTTCAGTATCTCTCTACTAAAAAGGTAAAGAAAAACTCTCTTTTTTTTGTTTTTGTTTTTGTTTTTGTTTTTGTTTTTGTGAAAACTTGTGCTATGATTGTGTAACTCTAATGGGTCTTTTTAGCTTCTCTGTTGTTCACAGCCAAGCATTCTCAGTAAACACAACGCAAAAAATGGAGGAACATGGAAAAAAAAAAAGAAAAAAAAAGGCAGAACCCTTTGAGCTTTGAGCATGTAAATAGATAGAATGTAAGCGTTTGGGTCTCACTAGAAAATGGAATCGGTGAACGGAGCTTCGTCGGAGCTGGGCCTTGTGCTTCAGATGGATTCACAGTGATATCAAAAGGTTGTGCTTGTGCTGTGGGTTTAAGAGAAGGGAAAAGGGAAAGTGATGAGATGATGAAGAAGAGCTCTGTTGGGTGGTTGGGACAGTATTGGCAAAAAGACCCGTTGGAGCTGCGTAGGGATGGGACGGGACACTGGCAATGGGATCCGTTTGTGCTGAAGAATTACGAAATTGCAACTAATATCCCATAACTCATATCTTGAAAACAAGCACCGGGTGTTTCTGAATTAGTTAACTCAAATCTCAAAATTCTAAGATTTGTTAACTCAGTTAACAACACAATAATAAGCCAAATAAGCATCCCTACCTGTGGGCCCCAGTGATTTTGGATTATGAGTTAGCAAAATCCAAACAAGGCCTCAATGACTTTCCGTGAAATCAACGAACTTGACTTTGATATCAAAGCATCACCAACTTGCTATCGTTAGCTCCTCTGCAAATAGTGAACAAATTTAATATCATATTATCATCTAACATTTTAAATATTATAGTACTCTATACAATTTTAGAATTATAATATCTAATCTAAATCATGAAATGGGTTAATTTAAAATATCTAATTTTCTTACTTGATCATTTTCTCCTGTTTTAGACAAACTAATTTTACTACCTATACTCTTTGCTAGCTAGACTTTCTCATGTATTAGAGAGGAAACCATCCCATCTTGCCATCTTCTTTTTATCTTACCTTCCTCCTAAAAAAAAAACTAGACTAGTAAGTTCTACTTAGCTCAAGTTGAATAAGAGATCTAGATTTCAATCCTCACCTACACAAAAAATCAATTGTTGTTTTAGTTTGATGATTGATGCGAACCTCAATCGACTTGCTTTGAGACCCAACAAAAATATTGGAATATTTAACCCAGGAAAGCTAAAAATCAGATATTTGATAGAAACCCTGACCCACCGTTTATAATCGAAACGCGAACCAAAGGTATAAGTTGACCTTGACCCAATGATTATAAAGAATCACGAACCAAATGTATAAAGTTTGAACGCCACAAGGAAGAATCCTTGATAAGTTCACAGTTCTTGAAGAACCAAAAGAGAGCAAAGCCTCACCTTTTCTGAATTTTATTCAACAATAATCTATAAAAAACGTTTACAAGCATAAGGCCTATTTAAGGGCTCCATAAAACTTGACAGACAAGAAAATATATTCTAAAATAACTCCTAATTGATACCTTACCATATCTGGAATCAAATTTGACCTAAAAAGCATTAAATGCACCTAAAAACAAGGAATTAAATCACCTAAACCTAAAATAACGTTTTTACATAAAAATACCAAAAATAATAAATTACAATAATTAAACAGTAAATTGTGTCCTCATCAGACCCCTCCACTTGAAACAAACTCGTCCTCGAGTTCATCTTTGAAATCTGAAATCTTCCACTCCAAATAAACAAATACTTCGAATGCTTTAATGACTTGATCCTGTTATGAAACTTGAATCCTTCATAAAGTGTAGCAGAAAATTTCTTCTCATCTACTTTCAATTTATTTGCAACATCAATCAACAAAGGGTTGATAATAAAATTAAAATTTTCTACTCCAAGAAAATCAACAAATTGAATAGTCATCTTCAACAAATCAATTGAGACTAGAGGATTGTGAGTTGTGGGCTCATCCTCATAATTAACCTTAATTGAATCTTCCACAATGTTCTCAATAATTACCATCTCTTTTTTTTTTTTTGGATGATAACAGGAAATAAAAGATAAAAGGATAGAAAACTGATTTTAGAACCTGTGCTCTGATACCAAATGATGCGAACCTCAATCGACTTGCTTTGAGACCCAACAAAAATATTGGAATATTTAACCCAGGAAAGCTAAAAATCAGATATTTGATAGAAACCCTGACCCACCGTTTATAATCGAAACGCGAACCAAAGGTATAAGTTGACCTTGACCCAATGATTATAAAGAATCACGAACCAAATGTATAAAGTTTGAACGCCACAAGGAAGAATCCTTGATAAGTTCACAGTTCTTGAAGAACCAAAAGAGAGCAAAGCCTCACCTTTTCTGAATTTTATTCAACAATAATCTATAAAAAACGTTTACAAGCATAAGGCCTATTTAAGGGCTCCATAAAACTTGACAGACAAGAAAATATATTCTAAAATAACTCCTAATTGATACCTTACCATATCTGGAATCAAATTTGACCTAAAAAGCATTAAATGCACCTAAAAACAAGGAATTAAATCACCTAAACCTAAAATAACGTTTTTACATAAAAATACCAAAAATAATAAATTACAATAATTAAACAGTAAATTGTGTCCTCATCAATGATAATGAGTACAATCAACAAAAATGCACGCCATAGGTTGAAATTCTATTAAAAAAAAAACTTACTAAAGTATTCAGAAAATTAAAGTACCATTCATTGTAATTTGTCAACACTCAAAACGTTAGAGAGTTTTCCAATTAAAGCTCTATAGATCCATTGATTTTTCCCACAAATAAATTGACACCTATCAATATCATATCAAAGATTTTAGATATAATCCATTGACTAAAGATTATAAGTCTTTTTCTGAACAGAAAAAAAAAAATGATAAGTCTTATCCAGATTTACTCTAACTTAATGACATTGTTTGGTTTCTTTTATAAAGAGGATCATAGTTCAAATCCCCCTCCCTACTTATTTTTAAAAATCGAATTATAGAAAAAAAAACCCTTAAAATTTGAATTATAGTTCATATTGTTCTTAAAAAATAAATAAATAAAGGAGATACAGAAATAAACAAAAAGAAAGATATAACAAAATAGTACTGCTACTTTCTTATGTGATAGCTAATAATATTTGAGAAAATTAGGCAACCTACTAATTAGCAAGTATTACTAAATTAACCCTGATTATGGCTTAGTTATTTTTAGGATAAGCTAGCAATTACTCCAAGGAAAATTATTAGATAGTCCCGGAGTACCATAAATGCGTACTCTCCCCTCGTACATAAATGGTAGGTCCTACTATGAATTTAATTAGTGAGACTCATCATTCGTGTGAGAGGAAGGAGTACGCATTTATAGTATTCCGAGAGTACACAATAATTTCTCTTAGTCCAATATGCAAGTGATTAACCAATTAACATAAACATGTAAAAACACATGAATGTGTACTTCCCCTTTACACACAAATATAACACATGAATGCGTTATCAAAGATGAAAACTTGAGTGTGGGGTGTAAAAACTTCTCCGTGACTTCACTGTCAAAAATGATTAACTAGAATAGATAATTTTAGTACACAATACTTATAAAACCCTCCAAGCCTAGTACTATCTATGTACTTAAACCCTTGGAACTTCTGCTCACAACCACTCTTCAAGTCCTTTCTCTACTCCAAGCTAGTCTCATTATTGCAATTGAGCTCCAATTGCTACTTCAAACCTCCATGGCTAATTCTGTCGTGGCTCCAATGAAAAAGCATTAATTATGAATTTATGATCCGGTCGGTAGAGGCTGCCTCTCTTAGCTTGCAGGAGCAGAACATTTTGTTTTTATATATCTTGGAAAAATTTGAGTAATAGCAACTAGCAATGCAGCCAATACCGCGGTTTGTTAAAGACAGTGACAGTTTGGAAAGTTTCATACAATTTTGGTCCCAAACTATGGATGGGTCTGGGCCATGGCTCCACATTTTCTTTTTTATTTTTCATGTCAGACTGATTGCCCTATAAATTAAATGATATTATTATACTATGTTATGCTTATAAGTAACGAGTCAGTACTCAGTGGTCCATTAACACCTTTCTGAAGCTTTTGTCTCAAAACATGGGCTATTTAATTCATTGGCCCGCTTTACTAGTGTACAAATGATTGTGACCCATGAAACTGTGAAAGGGTCTCGTGTGGCTCACTTGATTCTTTTTATTATTATTGGTTGTTGGCGTAACTAGGGTTCAACCGTCGTGGGCTTGTGAACTATCACTTTTGGTGGTGTGGTGCCCAGGGTTTTTAAAATTTAATAGTCATGAATCTTTATGTGAATTTTTATTCTGTCCTGTTTACACGTGGTTACACAAGTAACGATGGAAAATATCTATTATGTATTCCGGCAAATTATCTACCTTTTCACGTGGAGGTAGATTTCACAAGTATGAAATACAATTTCATGTAAGAAAAAAATATTTTATATTAAATGATACTATGTCCTTTGTATCAAAATTCAATAAATAACAGACATGCGTGTAAAAATAATTACCCACAAACATGTCTTTTATTTGTTAGAGGGTAGTTATTTTTGGATTCAATTCTCTAGATTTTTTAGGGTACTATACTAAATAAATTTTTGTAAATCTTAACTATTCTTTAATGATTTAATGGTCTAGATTTTGCCATGTTAGCATTTCCTAACAATAATTTTAATTTTTTTGTTTGCAACATTATTTTATTATTTTAAGAGTATTGTTAATAGAATGCTGACATGACAGAATTTTGACCCTTAAATCATAAAGGAGTTGTTAGAATTTAAGAAAAATCTATTGGTAGAATATCTTAGGAAATCTAGAAGATCTGAATCTGTTATTTTTTGCTGACGTATCTTACACTTATAAGATTTTGATACCAAATACCTTCTCATAAGAGGATGAATATTTATAATATTGCCTTGTAACAATGACACCAAATATAATATCATGTGAACAACTAGATGATGTTAAGACAGTAATTTATAGGCAGCCTTCAAGGTATGAGTAGAAACAAATGACTTTTTACATAAAACAAAATAAAAGAAAAGGTTCTTAAGTTGGGTAGCTTTGCGATGGGTGGTGAGTACTATTTAGTATCTACAATTAGAAAATTCACATTCGCTTGTCTAAAATTTATCCATTTTAGATTGTTAAAAAGGTTTTGTGGGAGAATGGGGCCCGGCAAACCAAGCTAGCCCGCACGGGCAAAGCCCAGCACGCCTAAGGTCCACAAGGCAGTGAGGGCCCAATGCATAAGTGCAGGGTAACCCTGGGCTTCATTATGCTGGGCTCAAACTTGAGCCAGGTGTCGGGAACTGGGGAGACCGTTCCCCGAGGGTTCCCTAAGAGGTCGGTGTCTTAGCCGACCATAAAGAAAACCTACGTGTGGTCACTATGGGTCGATCACCGAGGATTACCGATTCTGAAGAGAAATCCACTCCCGTACACTGTCTGGTGTCTAGAACAGATTCCAAGAGAATTCTCTGAATTCGTGAGGATCCATTGGGATTCTGATGGGTGTGGGAACGCGTGAGTGAGTGGGGAAGGAAATGATGAGCATCCCACTCACAAAGGGCTATAAAAGGAGGATGAAGCAAAGATAGTAAGGGTTGGATTATGGGGAGAGAAAAGAAGTAAGACATACACTGAGAGAAACAGAGGGAGGTGCAACTAGAAGGAATTACGGGGAATTAAGGGAGAGCAGTGTCATTGGTTTAGGGCCTTACTTAGTAGGATTGTGCATCACACCAACTTACAAATAAATTGTGAGCCCATTGTTGTCTCAAAGTTGAATTTGGACACGCACAGTTGGCGCCGTCTATGGGAATCCTACTCCACTAGAGGCTTCGAACGCGTTTAGCAACTTTATAGCATGGAAGGTCCATATCAGGGCGAGGAATCCACAGTTGGGAATCAGTCAGAGGCTTCCTCTAGGCCAAAGGAGGCGCGAGAGGGAGCGTAGGAAGGAGTAGCAGCACATGCAGGAGGGGCAGGAGACCAGAGTGGACTTTGATGAGGGGTCTTCTCGCGAGGAACGAATTGTGTCGTATGTCCCCGGGTGGCCCCACCGCAGTGACCATTTAAGGGAACTTAAGAACATATAGAAGCAAGTTTGTGATCTAGAAATTGAGTTGAGAGGCCAAAACCAGAGGAGAGTTTGAGAGGGTTCATCTGATGACCTGAATTACGACCCATACGGATCATCCTGAGGTAATGGTTCGCATCGGTCAAGAGAACAGTCGTAGGACACCAGAGAACGCTATTGGTAATCCCTTTCTCACGAAAGGCATAAGCATCGTAACACAGCTTTGGATGCCGTGAGCTGGGAGTTGAGAAGAGCCGCCCAGTCACCTTTCACCCAGGGCATTGAACACATCGAAATGCTGAGAAAGTTCACACGCCCGCCTTTTGCCATTTACGACGAGAAAATAGATCTAATGGAGCACGTGAGCCACTACATACAAATGATGTCCCTGTACTTGCACAATGACGCGTTAATGTGCAAGGTCCTTTTAAGCCTCAGGCTGACAGCTATGAGATGGTTTAATAGTTTAAGAAAGGGGTCTATTCGTAGTTTTGGAGAGTTAATACAATCCTTTGGAGCGTGGTTCGTGACATGTAGCAAAGTCCCCCAACCGATAGGTTCTTTATTATCCATGAGGATGAGGAGCGGGGAAACCCTTCGGGCATACACGAACCGGTATTGGGAGCTTTACAATAAGATCGGAGGGGGGCAATGAGGAGGTCGTCGCCAGCACTTTCCGAATAGGCCTTCTCGCGGAGTCAACGTTGAGGGACTCATTAACCATGTGGCCCCTCGAAGACATACATTAATTGATGAGGAGGATTGAGGAGTATAAGAAGCTAGAGGATGACCATTTGCAGGGTAAGGGCAAGGCGCCGGCCTCGTCGCATTATCACAAAGATTTTCGCCTGGAAAAATTTCAACAGAAAAGTCTAAGAGAGCCAAGAGCCCCCGGGGAGGGCTTGGAATGTCGTGCCGAGGGGGTCAACATTGCTTTTAAAGAGCCGGTGTACAAGATCCTCGAGCGCATAAAGAATGAGCCTTACTTTCGGTGGCTAGGGAAGATACGTGGAAACCCAACACAGAGAAATCAGAGTTTATATTGTACCTACCACTGGGAGAAAGCGCATACTACTGAACAATGTCGGGTGTTGAAGGACCACTTGGAGCAGTTAGTAAAAGTAGGGCACCTGAAAGAGTATCTAGTTGGTCAGGAAGGGGGGAGTAGGGGACAAGGATCAGGGGGCAGAAATCTCCAAGACCTCCTACCTCCTTTGGGGATCATAGAGGTTATCCATGCAACATTTTGGGGGGTGAACTTTAATATCTAGAAAGGAATACTTAGTGTAATGTCCCCATTTGAGGCGGAGACAACGGACCGACCTGATAAGAGGCCTCGAAGAATCACCGTGCCCATCATCTTTGGGGAAACAGACTTAGAAGGAACTTCTCAGCCCCACGATGATGCATTGGTCATGACTTGATGGATAGGGGGTTCCAGGTGAAGAGGGTAATGGTAGATCAGGGGAGTGGGGCAGAGATAATGTACCCTGATCTCTACAAGGGGTTGCGTTTGAAGCTTGAGGATTTGAGCAAGTATGATACCCCACTTGTGGAATTTGATGGGAAAGTAGTGACGCCTGAGGGGCAGGTGAAACTGTCGGTGGTAACCGAAGGAAAGGAAGTGGAGGTCAGTTTTATTGTGGTTAAAGCTTTCTCGCCCTACATGGCTATACTAGGAAGACCTTGGGTCCACGCCATTGGGGCGGTGCCGTCAACACTACATCAGAGTATTAAATTTCCCACCGAGGAAGGTGTTGCAGTAGTTCGAGTCGACCAGAAGATGGCCAGACAATGCCTGGTGGCAGCCATTACCCATGGGATTAAGCAAAAGGAACCAGAGCAATTATTGGAGTCTGACGGGTCGGTTTGGGTGGATAGCGCCGAGGAACTAATTCAAGTACCCATCCTGCCATACACAGACAAATGGTTTCGGGTTGGGAAAAGCCTGTCCAATGAAGACCGCGTGGAGATTTTGTTGACACTAGTACAAAATATGGAGGCATTCGCATGAAGTCCATATGACATTCCTAGGGTGGATCCGAGTTTTATAATGCAGAGACTAAATGTAGACCCTAAGATTGAGCCTAAAAAGCAAGGGCAAAGGAGGTTCGCGAGATCGCATGAGGAAGCCGTAAGAGAAGAAGTGGAGAAGTTGAAGTGTTCTGGGGCTGTAAGAAAGGTGTTCTTTCCTAAATGGTTGGCAAATGCGGTGGTGGTGAATAAGAAGAACGGAAAGTGGAAAGTCTGTGTTGATTTTACAGATTTGAATCGGGCGTGTTCGAAAGACCCTTTCTTAGTGTCGAAGATTGATCAGCTGGTAGAAGTGTGTCAGATCCAAACTGGGCAATGAAAGGTATTTATTAATGGAGCATCCAATGCGAGGGGGTTAAGGGTCGGAATTGTAATGATATCGCCTGAGGGTATTAAGTTGGAGAAGTCCCTCATATTAGGTTTCCGTGCTTCAAACATTGAAGCAGAATATGAGGCCCTCATTACTGGGCTCAGGGCAATGAAGGACCTTAGGGCTCAGGATGTGGAATTGTACTCGAATTCGTGGTTGGTGGTGAGTCAGATTAAGGGAAGTTTTGAGGCAAGGACCACCGTATGTCGCAATACTTGCGGACGTTTTAGAGCCTGCGGGGTAGGATTTCAGAGGATCAAAGTGGTAAGAGTACCCATGAATTAGAACAGTCATGCCAATTCCCTGGCCACCTTGGCATCTTCCCTCAGGGACTGCATACCCTGGATGATCACTGTAGAAATGCTGAAGCAACCGAGTATAGAACTGCAGTTAATAGTGGCCGTTTCGTCAGAGTTAGGACCGAGCTGGATGGACCCCTATACAAGACCCTTGCAGATAATGCATAAGAGGCTGAGAAGGTGCGTAGGATGGCAGCACGATTTTGGTTGTCCGATGATAGGAGGCTATTCCGACGCTCATTTGGTGGGCTGTGTCTTTTGTGCCTTCACCCCAGTAAAACTGCTGAGCTCTTGGTTGAGCTTCATAAGGGGTTATGTGGCTGTCACTTGAGTGGCCAATCACTCGCGCACTGAGCCATGACCCTGGGATTTTGGTGGCCAAATATGCAATGTGAAGCAGTTGACTATGTCAAAAGATGTGATCGGTGTTAGAAACATACGCTCATGCTCCACCTTCCAGGAGGAAATCTTAACCCCATTCTTAGTCCCAAGCCTTTCGCACAGTGGGGGCTGGACATAATTGACCCCTTTCCTCGGGCCTTGGGAAACAGAAGATATGTGATAGTGGCCATAGATTATTTTACTCAGTGGGTGGAAGCCGAGGCTTTGGCGAATATCAAGGATGTTGATGCGAAAAAGTTTGTTTGGAAGAACATTGTCACAAGGTTTGGGGTCCTCTGGACGCTGGTATCTGATAATGGCTTGTAGTTTGATAGTAAGTTGTTCCGAGAATACTGCACTGACCTTAGCATAACCAACAGCTACTCCTTCCCTGCTTACCCCCAGAGTAATGATCAAGCCGAGGTGACGAATTAGACCATTGTGAGAGACCTGAAGATATGACTCGAAGGCGCTTGGGGAAACTGGGTTAAAGAGCTGTCGAATGTGCTGTGGGCCTATCGAACAACACCTAGAAGGTCAACATGCAAGACTCCTTTTTCCATGAATTACAGAGCCAAAGCCGTTGTACTAGTAGAAGTCAATTTGTTGAGCTCTAAAATCGCCAATTTCGTACAAGAATAGAACGATGAACACATGGTCGGAAGCTTAGATGCTTTGGAGGAATGTAGATGCATGGTAGCTGTGCGACTTGTCGATTATCAACAAATATTAGCGCGGGGACACAACAAAAAGGTCAAGCCTTGAGAATTTATGCTCAGGGACCTTGTCCTACGAAAGGCTGTTGGATGCGCAAAGGATCACAGTGCTGAAAAATTGGCCCCGAACTGGGAAGTGCCCTATCGCGTGACAGTTACGGCCGGGACGAGAGCCTACTATTTGGAAGATTTAGAGGAAAGGCCCTTGCCCCGACCATGGAATGTTCACAATTTGAGGAAATATTACCAATAAATGCAATGGGATATATGTAATTGTGGATTTAACCTATAAGGTGGCGATGATAATGGAATTAGGTGGCTTTATCTATCTGTTGTCATTCACTATTCTGGGGCACCATAGGGTTTGGGCACGGTCGTTCCACACCAATTTCTTTTCTAAGGACAGAAGTTTGACTCGGCCTGACCCCGGTCATCAATTAGATGGAAACCTTAATAAATTTTTCTAAGGACAGAAGTTTGGCTCGATCTGACCCCAGTCATCGACCAAATGAAAATCTTAATGATAGGTCAAAAATGTATTGAACCCTTTGGAAAATTAATTAATTAATTAATTCAATTTAATATGCAAAAGCGTGGTAGCACAAAAAAATCATCAACTAAGTTAAATGCAGTAAAATAAATTTGACACACGTGATTTTTTTATGAATGGGGAAAACTACCGAGGCAAAACCCCACCGGGTGAATTTAAGGTCATCACTTCCAAGAATCTACTATTATCAAAACAAGCGGGTTATAAGTAAAAGAATCCCAGTACCTAATACCAACCTACAGTTGAACCCTTACCCCAATATCCAATTGGACTTGTATTGTAGCGGCAATCTCTCATTTCAATGCACGAATCTCAGTACGTGACTAACCAATGATGCACGAATCCCACTACGTGACTAACACACCAATCTTGAGTAAGATGTTGGCTACAAAGTTCTTCAGTTCATCAACTTGAAGATCAAGAAGCTCTTTGGTCATAAAACCCTTGGCACAAAGATGTAGTAGCTTCTACAGAAAAAATGATGAACTAGGGAAATTTCTATCTCTGGTCACAATGTGCGTGTAGGGATACAAAAAAACCTTTTACAACACTAAAACGACCCTTAAAATAATTCTTATATATGTATAGGGTTGTGAGAAAAGAAACTCTACACAAATACACTTGGATATACATGTAATCAGATCTGAAAAGTCTGATATCGTAATTCTGAACAGATACAGCTTGTGTCGAGCTGTTGTCAAGCTTTAACATTAATCCTCAATAGATATGCTTCTGTCGAGACATCTGTCGAGCTTTAGTGAACAACACTTCTTCACTTGTTTCTTGAACAAACTTGCATGGCTTTAACACTTGAATTGAACAACATGTTTCTTGAAATTTTAAACCATCCTAGATCTACCCAATTACTAGTAAAGTGCGTTTTGTCAAAGGATTAGCCAATTACATCAATAATGTCCCTAACACTTAATAAATTTTCCTAAGGACAGAAGTTTGGCTTGGCCTGACCCCGATCACTGATCAGATGGAAATCTTAATAAATTTTCCTAAGGACAGAAGTTTGGCTCGGCCTAGCCTAGGACACTGACCAGATAAAAATCTTAATAAATTTTCCTAAGGATAGAAGTCTGGCTCGGCCTGATCGTGGTCACCGACTAGACGGAAACCTTAGCAAATTTTCCTATTGACAAGATTCGAGCCCGACCTGACCTTGTTCGTTGACCAAGTAGTAACCCTAATAACTTTCACCAAGTGCATAAGCTTGGCTGGATTTTGAAGACTATCTGAAAACTAAACTCAACAGCGCGCTTTGTAGCCATGTTATTCCCCTAATTTTATTTTACTTTATCCCTTTTTAGGTCTAATAACATAGCTATGTCTAATCTCTTGAGCATGAGGGAGCTAGTAATTTGTAAACAAGCACGGGCGTAGCGTGCTACCGAAAACCTAGATTACACGTACGGTCACCGAGCAATGATACTTAAGCAAAATTTCACTTTGAAACATGGGTTTGGCCGCACTACCAAATATCCCAATTATCTCTGGTTGAGGGAGCAGTGGTTTCAATCCTCGGCTGATCTTCGTCCAGCACCACCATATGAGAATCAATCTGCTGAGAAAGCTCTCGGGATTCTGGACTCTCGGCACCATCCTCTTCTTCGCTGCTTTCCTCTTTATCATCTCCAGCCTGGGTCCCAACTGCGAGGTTCTCGAGAAAAGGGACTTGATCTGCATTCTTGAAGGGGGAGTCAGCAAGCAACCTGATGGCATTCACAGTTGCCACCCAGCCCTCCATGAACCTGAACTTATGGGCCTGAAAGATTACAGGTCCAGCTGAGTTCTTGGCATGCCTAAAACCCTTGTCATAATAGCTCCACTTCCAAACCTTCTCGCCACCCTTATAGTCATTGAGCTCCTTATCCCAGGCGGAGAGTAGGCTGGCGGTCTCAGTGAGCTGAAGCTCAGTCTCTTCGAGCTTTGTTGAGGCCTTAGTAACCTTCTGCTCAGCGAGCTCCAAGGCTTTCTTTGTCGTCGTGGCACGCCGCTCCATGTCGTTTAACCCAAAGGTCTTCTCCTTTAAGCTAGCCTCAGCAACCTAGTTCAGGGCTTTCTCCTTGCCTACCTCCTCTTGGGCAACTTTTAGCCAACCCTTCACTAGTTAGGTCAGCTAAGCGGCCTGAGACATGAAGAAGAAACATAATCGGGTCAAGTCGACCTATTATTAATACTTAATAAAAAATATGTACATCATAGGAGCTTAGGGAACACCAATGATGATGAAAGCATAATAATGTTAAAAATACTGTAATTAGGACATACTGCGACAGTGTGCCACTTCAGCTTCAGCACCAGATCGTCGTCTCAGTAGCCGGTGTAGTGCTCCATGTCTACCGGAAGCAGTAAGGCCCACCCAAGACTATCAGATACGTGCCCCCCATCACCGTTCCTTCAAGTTCGGAGGTATGAGCTTGAGGGCAGGGGCTCATCCCCCAGAAGGAAGGAGCACTACTAAGCGGCTGCCGAGCCCGAGGAGGAGGCCGCAACCTGGGAACTTATTTGCATTGGCTGCCTCATAGGTTCGGTCGCTTGGGGAGTCTTTTCGATTGTCAAGGCAGGCTCCCAACTAGAAGGGAGTGCAGTAGGCTGAGCAGGAGGGGTGTCGCTCACTACGACAACACTGTTGTCTCCTTTTTGGTGTTTCTTTCGCTTCTGAGAGGCTGAAGGGGTGGTCTGCTCAAAAGTGGGTTATGTGGAAAGCTGGCCGGCCAATGCCTGTGAAGCCGAAAACCAACGATCCAGTGCCATGGATCTCTTCTGTACCATGTCAGTAACGCAGATGTGACGAGGGGTAATTCCTCGTGAGCGAGGTCCTCTTCAGTAGGATCTTCTAAGGCCGGCGCTTCCAAGGGGATGCGAACTGTCCTACCTTGGAAAACTTTGTCCCCCGAACCATCTTGCATGGGTTTAAGAGAGTCGTGCCTCGCTATTCGGGGACCAAGTTACCAGGCCTCCCGGGACGTTAGACCGTGCGGCAGAAGTCCAGGTAGTCGCACGTCTAGATAAGATAGTGTCTGGGACGTTTTGCAACAAGGGCCAAAAACATGAGAATGGCCCAAATCTTCCCTTGGGTTCTTTAGAAGTGTTTATTGTGGAGAATCAAGCCCAAAATTCCAAATGTATAATGAAACAAAAGGTTAATGGTGCTTTTACAAGAGAAAATCAAAATACTAATAACAAAAGTATAGAAAAGTATAAAAACATAATAGGTCTGAAACTTCGACCCACAGTCACCAAGAAGAGGAAAATGAGAGAGGTTGTGAGGAAGAGAGGGAAGGTTCCCCTGTACCCCTATTTCCACCCCTAAGGTTTAGAATTCTGAGAATGTTTACCGGCTCAGTAGGTTTTGGCTCTCAAGTTTCAGCTCTATGGGGAAAACGTGGTTCAACAGGTCTGAAACTTTGACCGACAGTCACCGAGAAGATGAAATTAAGGGAGGTTGTGAGGAAGAGAGGGAAGGTTCCCCTTTACCCATATTTCCACCCCTAAGGTTCAAAATTGTGAGAATGTTGATTGGTTGAATGAGTTTTGGCTCTGAAATTTCAAGTCTGTGGGTAGAACGTGGCTACCTTTTTTGAATTTGATTGGGGCCTTTTGTATTGAACTTGGGGTGCTCTAAGTGACTAGTTTTGGTCAATAGAAGAGGCTTTGGACCCCAAGGTCTCAATCAAAGAGGTTGTGGTCAGATTTGCTTTAATTGGAAAAGAGAGTTGGCTTGCTTTTTGCATAATTTGGGAAATGGAATGACCTAAATTCATGGGTTGATGTTTCCTAGACATGGCAAGCCCTTGGAGTCTGCATTTGGTTGTTGCAGTAGACAAGGCCAGCCACTTAGGTCCAGCTATGTGTTTTAGGCAAAAAATGATAAAGCAAAAAAGTTGGGTCACAGTCACCCAGAACAAAAAAGCTATTTTGGGGTGGAAATTTTGGATACAAGACCTCTCTCATGAGCCTAAGGTGCTACCAGTGTCCCTTGCCCACTTGGTAGCACGCATGGGCTAGGCTCATGCAAAAGGTCCGAAAGGAACCGACCCATACCCTCCAAACCACACTTCCTCAATTTCTCTCATATGTCACATGGGCTTGGGTCATGCTTAAAAGAATAAATAAAATATAATACATGAATCGAGTCCATAACGAAGTCGAGCTTGGTTGAGTCGGGCTTGTACGAAATGTGTCGCAAAAATGAGTATCAACAGATAGTAATGGGCTACCGACTGTGAGGGCATTTGACGAATCCTCGTAGCTTGTGTAGGAAGGCACACAACCCAGGATCAGGTGGGAAGCCCTCAACTGCCCATTGTAATGCACAAAGATCTCAGATCGGAGGACGAAGTTAAGCTCCAGTTGAAATTTCTTGCAAACTGCACCGAGAAAAATCACAATTAGAAAGAGTCTATCTTTCTTCAAAAGCGAAAAGACATGCAAATCAAAATGCCAACAATTAGTCGGTGATAGACAAGTAAAGACCTATTTAGCGTGGTAAGGTCGGGCAAGTCAACTCTCCGTTCAGCCAATTTCCGCTCACCTTCACAAATTCCCCTACCGAGTTCCTATTGGAATCAAGGAGGCAGGATATCAACCGAACCATGGTACTTCAGGTTTGAAGATAGTACCTGAGGTCTAAACTCCCCCAGATGGAGTACATGAAGTTGATATCATGATGGGTAAGGCTTAAGTTGTACAAATGGTTGAGGCGCCCCACACAACTCATTACCCTATAAAAGTTAGGCAAACACTGGTCGGGGCTTAAACCGTAGAAACTAAGGGTCTTAAGAAGTAAGAGGTCTATTGGGAACTTAACCCCGCTCTCTAAAATGGACATCAGTGGGATAAACATTACGTGTGGACGCCTTTGGTCTTTTATAACACCCTCATCACAATACGAGATTTCAACATCTCGTGGGATGTTAAATCTAGCTTTGAATGATGCCACATTCTCTTTAGTTTTTAAAAGATAAGTAGAAGGCATGATGTCTAAATTTAAGTTGAGAGGGGAGAAGGAAGAGAGACTTGCAGGATTTTTTTCTTATGGAAGAGGGAGTGAGGTCTCCTAAAGAAGATGAAGGCTCGGGAATGGAGGGAGGAGTAACAGCTCTAGAATAAACAGGAAATAAAGGAAAAGAGGCAAACACAATGATTGTGGTGGGTATTTATGGAAACAAGGATGCCATTAATGGTAACTGTCACATGGAAATAAATGCGCGCCATCATTACACATCATGCGTTCATTAGTTAGTGAAGCATTAGGTCATCTGAGCCGTTGAATGCATCAAGCTCTACCACGTCCATTCCAGAAAGGGCAGGCTGTCCAATCTGTCATGTTAAAAGGCGGCCTGTTGGTCTACCCGAGGTGCACACGCTCCATCCTTGGGGACTAAGCGGGAAAAAGTGCACCGACCATGTGCTTGCTTGAAAGCTCACTTAGTGTGTAAAACACTTGTGAATGTTTAGAACCCCAATTACAAAATTACAAAGCAAGCTTATATTCAAACAATATATGTGCAGAAAATGAACTATAAGCAATACCCAAATAATCAAACTACTCTAAGCCATATTTTAATCACAACATAACAATAATTAAAAGCAAAGAGTGAGGGAAAGGGATATGCAAACACAAGATAACATCGGCACGTGTTATCGAAGAGGAAACCGAAGAATTCGACGAAAAACCTCTCTGCCACCTTCTAAGCGGTAAATGATCCATTAGAAAATCATTTGGGATACATGAATAGCAATAGACCCTCCAAGCCTAATCTACTCGATGCACCTAAGCCCTTCAAACTTCTTGCTCTAATAAGGTTACGCTGGACCTTATCTTCTTTAGCTTACCGGATCCCGTAATTAGCCCATTGCGTCAACCAATATGAATTGGTTCTCTCTTGAACTGCTTCCCAAACACCAATAACCTTCTCACTGCTTTGAATTGGGTGAGGTAAGGATTTGGTTTATAATCCTTTCATGGGTATGATAATGGAGAGGATGAGAGTAGAGGAATTTGGAGAATCAAATGTATAATATTGTGGATGAATCAATCTTGTTTGTCTCTAGGGTTTTTCTCTTAAAATTCTCTCTGGAAGCTCTTTACATTTCGTGGGAATAAGGGTATATATAGTAGGGTATGAGATGGAATGTGAAAAGTCAGTTTTTAGCAAAATAAGGTGCACTGCTGAGTCACTTACGACTGTGATGAGTTATGAGTTCCAGTCGCCAGTTAACAGAAAGGCCAGACTGTACTTTTTGTCATGTAGTGATCCAGCTGTCGTGACCCTTCAACTTCCTACATGTTTCACATGTGTGCCACGTTTTGGCGGGTCACCACTCGCGAGTTCTAGTCGCTAGATTTTCCTTTTTGCACACACTTGATCAATTCTTCACACTCTCTCACACACAACTTTTACATTATTCCTACTTAAATACAGGGTTTCTAAATGCTGAATTACAAGTAAATTTGGCAAGAAATAAAGCCAACATATGGTTGAATAAATTCAACCTTACATAGCAAAACCCCGATCCTATCCTTACTACGTAAGAATAGGATCATGGGGGACTATTGTGGGAGAATGGGGCTCGGTGAACCAAGCCGGGCCGCACGGGCAAAGCCCAGCACAAAGCCCAAGGTCCACAAGGAACTGAGGGCCCAACGCATAAGTGCAAGGGAACCCTGGGCTTCATTATGCTGGGCTCAAACTTGAGACAGGTGTCGGGAACCGGGAAGACCGTTCCCCGAGGGTTCCCTAAGAGGTCGGTGTCTTAACCGACCATAAAGAAAACCTATGTGTGGTCACTACGGGTTGGTCATCGAGGACTACTGATTCTGAAGAGAAATCCACTCCTGAACACTGTCCGACGTTTGGAACAAGTTCTAAGAGAATCCTCTGAATTTGTGAGGATCCCTTGGGATTCTAATAGGTGTGGGAATGCGTGAGTGAGTGGGGATGAAAATGATGAGCATCCCACTCACGAAGGGCTATAAAAGGAGGATGAAGCAAAGATAGTAGGGGTTGGATTCTGGGGAGAGAAAAGAAGTAAGGCATACACTGAGAGAAATAGAGGGAGGTGCAACTAGAAGTAATTGAGGGGAATCAAGGGAGAGAAGTGTCATTGGTTTGGGGCCTCACTTAGTAGGATTGTGCATGATACCCACTTACAAATAAATTGTGAGCCCATAGTTGCCTCAAAGTTGAATTTGGGCACACACAAGTTTTTTTTCCCTTACTTTACATAATCATTTTACAATTCACCCTATAGCCAATTTTTCATTTTACAATACAATATATTAAGAAAATCAAATAACTCTTTATATGTAATTTTTTTTTTCACCCAAAAAAAGCAACAAAAAAGAAAAACAAAAAACCCTTCTACCCAAGACCAATGCCCTCGTTGGCCTTCAACCCATTATCAATCTTAATTAGACCAATGCCATTAATGGCATTCATGTACCTAAACCTAGCACCACTTTTATTCACCAACACCGTCATTATTTACTTTTTCGTCTTGCAGTCGTGTCGTGGTGCCTCCAAACCCTATCACTGCCCGATCCACAGTGACCAGCCCAAATTGCCCACCCACTTCCTAAGAGAGAGAAAATTCCTGTATTTATTTGGTAATATTAGGGCTGTCCATGGATCGAGCGGGTTGGGTTTGTGCTCAACCCACCACCGACCCGACCTGATCAGGTGGAGCCTGCCATCAACCCGTCGCCGACCGAGAAACTGATCAGATCGGGCGGTTCAGACAACCAGTTGGTTTCGGGCGGGTCGGTCGGCGTCAAGATTTGAGATCCTGGTGAGAAAATGGCGAAAAGTCAGTGAGATTTCGCCAGATCTGGAAGATGAGATTTCATTAGATTTGGATGAAATATCACTAGATCTACTTGATAAGTCCCTGAAATATGAAAATTTGAAGTCGGAATCTGGAAATTTGAGGCCAAAATCTGAAAAATCTTGCTAGATTATGGAAAACTCGCCGGAATTTGGGAAAAACTCACCAGATTCTGGATATTTCCGGCGGAATCTGGAAATTTTGGCTGAAAATTCTTAAACATCGGTCAGATTGGGTTTTTCGGGTTTTGGGGGAGGAAAACCGAGACCAACCACCGGAGTCGGTTTTTTGGAACGAATGACCTGCCGCCGACCGGCGACTTAATCGGGTCGGCCGGTTTCGGATCGGTTGCCGGTCGGATCCTCCGGGTGGGTCGGGTCTCGAATGGGTTTGGACAGGCCTAGGTAATATGGTGCACCTTCATACATACAAAAATCTTATTTGCTAGATGGTGTTGCTTTATAGAAGTTGTATTGATTCGGTGAGTTGTGACTCTTGGGTAAGACTATTAACTCTAAACATAAAGATGTATCTATTCACCAACAGATATGTGTCCTTTGCCAGAGGGTATTTAGTAGTCTAAAAATACTTGGGCAATCATTTAAATCATTACACAAACGTTTTATCTATTCTACTTCAAAAATAAAAGATATATTCCACTTTCAGTTTTTATATATATATATATCGTTTCTCCTTCCATTGACAGCTGAAAAATGAAAAGAAATTCAAATATCCTTTCAACTCCATAATTTTTATTCTCTTTTGGAATCACTTTCCGTTATTCTTATCCAGAAGGATTTATATATATATATATATATATATATATATATATATATTTTTTTTTTTTTTTTTTTTTAATATACTATTCAATTCTTCTTTCACTTCCTATTCCTTTTTTATTTTTACAATAATTTTTTTATACCTTTTATTGATTTAAATAAAAAATAGATCTAAGTTAATTTGTTTATTAAGTATAAAAAACCTAGTCCAAGTAGGATTAAGAAAATATAGTTAGAATCTATTTCAAGCAAGGGTTAGCCAAGCTTAATGATTAGCGTTAGCAAGTTTCTTTCACGCCACAACTAAACCTTGCTTGAGCTAACTTCTAAATTTAGCACTTTGAGCACAAACTTCAAATACCGACTTTGACTAGATTTTCCAATGTCTGAATTACATTTTAAACTTGAAATTTATTACAGACAAAATGCTAAGGAGTAAGCCAACACTCAAATTCTAATAAAGAGATTAGTGTTTTCCATTTGAGACCTCGTTTGGTAATAGTGTTTAAACAACGAAAATTGTTGTTTAAATACCACAACATGTATTTTTACGTATTTTTTCACCTATATGTACATATTTCTATAAAATTTAAACAACATTACTAGAAATCTCTTATCAAACGGGTCCAAGTTTTTAGTAGTATGGATACAAAAATATGGAATTAATATGGAGCAATGGCCCATAGCTAAATAGATTAATGATAAAAAAAATTGTACAGTTTTACTCGGACGTACGCGGTATGTTGAAATCACACTAAAACCGCTTTGGATATCGCTTATTTTGTTAAAAACTGAAAACACTGTAGCAAAATAATTTTTGAATGTGTGAATAGTGCCGCGAGATCCATTTTTAATGAAAGTTTTGGTGAAAAAAGAAGTTTGTGGGTCTTGTGAATAGTGCACAGGACCCATTGAAAGTGCTGAAATGCGTTTAAAAAAAAAAAAATGTAGACGCGCAATACTCAATATCCAAACGGATACTAAAAACCTTGTTTTTGTTTGTTTACTTTTTGTTTTCCTCGAGCATTTTTTTCACTTGTTTTGAAATTGACATTTCAAAATTCTTATATCAATATTTGACTTTAAATACTTTTATATTTCCCATTTAATTGCCCCTTACGTTCATCATCTATTTTCAGCAATGAAAGAATTATTTCACTTTCATTAATTTTATTATTAATTAAATTACAATGCACTATTTGGATCAAGAAATTAAATACTCCCTATCAAAAAAAAAAAAAAATACTAATCTTGCTCTCGGCTTGGGTCAAGTGACAATTTCTTTAGGGTAATATTATGTTCACAACATATTTGTGTCAGTTTGAGAAGTGATTATAAGCTAACTTTTTACTTATTTTATGTATAGTTTGTGGGTCTCACGTGACTTTTTGTTTCAATTTTATTTCAAATAATTTAACTTTCAACTTTTAGAAAATAAACTAGTTTTTATCTCATATTATGCAAATATACTTTCGAAAATAAGCAATTTTAAAATGAACATTTTATAACAAATCATAGTTAGCAAGTTATTACTGGTAGATAAAAAAGTGATGTCAATAGTGAGCAAAGATTATATATAACTAGTAACAATTTGTGCTACCTAGGTTTTATTGTAAAAATGTTAAGGTCATAGTATTACTCATTTCTTTAAGTTGTTTAACATTGCTCTAGAATCTAGCTTAAAAGAAACAAAGGGAAAAAATTAGAAAAAGGAGAAAAGTACTAACAAAAAGATCACCTATTTCTTCTTGTTACTCCTTTAAAAGTGGGAAATGTTGAAGAGTGTAATTTAATTGTGTAAGCGTAAAACAACTAAAATGCTGATATTTATGAAAGGAACAAACTAAACTAACTTTGGTTAGATGTACCAAAATTAGTTAGAAAACCTTAGAACAAAACAAGCAGGGCTCGGATAACATCAGACATGGGTCATTGGCTTATACTTCTAACAAAAGTTAATAAATGCTAAAATTTTAAGGTTCTTTTTATAAATTAAAAAAAAGTTAATATTCAAATTTGTGGTGTCTGTTAGGTTGAAATTAATCACAATTCAATGAATCAATTACTCAAGTTGATTAATTAAGTTTAATCAGTGGCAACTTTATGAATTCAGGGGCCTAAGGCGAAAAATAAAATGAGGCCTTTTATATACTTAAAACTGACTTTTAAAAAAAAAAAATCTAAATATTGCTTAAACTCTATTCTCTTATTAGATGCAAAATTACTAATTAATATGAACCACCTAGAATTTTTTTTTTTTTTTTAGAATGTCTATAGATGCAAAAAAATTGACAAAACATTTCACATCTGTTGATGTGATAGATTAATAATGGTAAGTCAAAAAGTGACATTAGTGGTGGATCTAGACGAGAATTAGTAAAATTTTGTCAACTCAATTGTTGTGAAAAATATTATGAAATTTTTTGTGTATTGCTTTTTTTTTTTAGAAGTGCTAAATTCATAACATTTTCACAACAAATTCTAGGTGTTAAGTTGTTACTAGTTTTAATTTAAACCCGCCATTGAAATAATTTTTTTAACTACCAATAACAAACAGTAATATCCTGCTGCTTAGAATTTATTGTGAAAGTATTGTGAAAAATATTGTGAATGTAAAATTCTTTTTCATAAAAAAATACTATTTTATTTATTGACTAATATTTGGGCTTAATTAATAATATTAAAATGAAAGAAATAGCTCTATTAATTAAAATTAGAGGGCCTTTTTTTTACCCGGGTCTTAAGTGACGGCCTCTCTTGCTTATATGTTAGAGCCGGCTGTGAGTTCAATTATATAATGGTTCAATTCCATTAATCGACAATCTCAAGTTTTAAAAATAAATTTGAACACAAAAATATGGTCACGATAGGGAAAATCTGGATGGAAAAACCCCAACTAGTGGTTTTAAGGTAATCACCAATCTTGAAGATTTCACTATGAAGAACTTTTTGAATTATCCTAGCGCAGCTCCAACCTGGTAGGACTACTTTTCATATGAATCTCGAAATACCTACTCCTTGGTACACGGTAATCCAATATGTGACTTCACTTCACACAATTACACTTTGATTATTGAAGGTAGTAGGTGTAGCAATCTTGATTGAAACACTCTAAACTTTGCAGTTCTGGAAACTCAACTTGATGCAAAATCCTAGGCGTACAACGTCACAGTCGATTCTCCAGTATAGAGTGCCCTGAATTTGAAAATCTCTCTCTATGATGTCACAAAGTAGTTCTCCCAGATCTCTAATGAGGACGACTGTGAAAAGTACCATTTAAGTTGTTCCAGTACCCTAGTGCATGAATTCTGAGGTTGCCACTTCATCTGACGTAAAACATAAAAGTCAAGATTCATGAAACTTGATTGATCAGCTGGTGTCGAGCTAGTGTCAAGGTTCAAGTAACCTTGATTAATCGGCTAGTGTCGGGACATCAAAGATGACACTATTTAGAATAGATTCTTTAGTTATTTTTTGTGTCTTAAAATGTAGTTCTTTAACTACTTATAGACACTAAAAATTAAGACCCAAATACATTAAAAGTGCGTTTTAACTCAGATTTGCCATCATATAAAATTTGACCCTAACAGTGACTGCTTTATAGCGATTTTTTGTTGTTGATAATTCGTTAATTACAACAAGAGGAATGGGAATTTGATCCTAAGTTACCTGATGTAGGCAGGGTTGGATCCCAATTATTATTATTATTATTTAAAATTTTTGTGTAGGGGGGTTCCATCCCAGGTTATTTATTCGACCGTAAAAATCTTTACCTCAAGTTATTATTGGGGAAGCCTAGTTTTAATCACTTTTATCTAATAACTATACATTATAAAATTTTGGGGAGGCCGTCTTGGCTCCAAACATAGGTCCATCCATGATAATATAGTGATTCAAAACACTTATTTTTCTCTGTAATCCAACCCCACACCAGAGATGGAGGTATATTACCTTTCTACTCAGCATCCTTTTCTTGCTTTCAATGCTTAATCAAGTCCTCAATACTTTTGTATTCAACTGCAGAGAATAATCTTAGCTGCTACTGTGTGTGTGGCAGCTCTTCTCTTTGGCTGTACCATTGCGGGCAAGGTATTCAATATCATAAAAGAATCAATCAGAATCATCATTAGCTAGGATTGAACTCTCTCTTCTTTGTACCAATTTATTGTTTATCAATGGTCTTTTAACAGGAGGGACAAACATGTTTCCAAAGCCAAAACTGCGACCCGGGTTTGCACTGTGAGATTTGCCTCTCAGCTGGCATGAGGCCACGCTGTACTCGAACACAACCCATCAGTCCCACTTCTAAGGTCTTCCATACTCATTGTTTTTGCGTGTCTTATTGGGTTTTCCGGTTTTTCTTGTTTAGGAATAGGATGAGAACTAATATTTGTGATCGTGTTTGTGAATTTATGTTGGCTAGGTGAAGGGTTTGCCGTTTAACAGGTACTCATGGCTTACCACGCACAATGCATATGCGAGGATAGGAGTGAAGTCAGGGACAGGCTCTATAATTCTGGCCCCTACAAACCAGGAGGACTCCATTACTTCTCAGCTCCAAGTATGTTAATTAATTTGTTTTTTGTTTTGTTCTATTGCCAGAAGATTTTAGATTACTTTTTCTGTATGGTTTAAGAGAAAAGAGAAAACAATGCAAGATAAGAGACTATTTAGAAAATATGAAAAATAAAAGAAAATTGCAGACAGAAAGATTTATAGAGGTCAATTTAAGCATATTCGGTTGAATAAAGAGATTCTATAATAATTTAGCGGTTTGAATATCCTTGTCAGTAACAGTAAAAGCTCTCTTTTTCTTTATTTATTTTAAATGTTATTATTATTATTATTATTATTAATTTTTGAAGCCATAATTATAATAGCTTTAAGTTTTAAACTTTTGGAAATAGTATATATATATATATATATATATATATAAATGATAATTATAATGGGAGAAGGGAATTTGAATAAAGTACAAATTGAGGTATAAGGCAAAATTTTATTTAAATTTGACGTCAACCAATGTTTTTTTTTCGAAAGGAAAATAGAAAGGTCACCCTTTGTCAGTGTATATATTTTTATTTTATTTTATTTTTTGGTGTGGATAATTTGGAATTAGAGACACTCCTGTGTTAACATGGCTTCGTTATTGCTTCTAGGAAAGGAGAAGTACAATCTAATTTCAATCCAATTTGATTTCAATATCTTTGTCCTGTTTGGGAATGAACTATTTTATTTTATTTTTCCTAGAATGGAGTTCGAGGGCTGATGCTCGATACTTACGACTTCAAGGACGATATTTGGTTGTGTCATGGCCAATGTAGCGACTTTACAGCTTTTGTAAGTGTACAATATTAATGATAACTACGCATACCATTAGATAGAATAGAGTTTATATCCAAATAGATTTGGAGGAAAACTTGTCCTACTCACTACAAGGTTATTAAAATGATTGTACACATGTACTTTTAGTCACATATGGATGGTCTTATGAATCACCCGTAATGGATTGAAAGAAACTTCCCCGAACCAATTTGGACTAGGGATAAAAATTGTCCATTTAGAGATATGAGTTAAGCTAGCTTGAATCATCATAATTCTTAAGAACTTTGTATAAGTTGAGGTAGCTTGCATCATCGTAATGCTTAGTTTCCAAGATTTTCTGTAGTCCATATGGCAATGAACTTTCAATGGATTAAAAATTGAATCTGAAATTTTCTTTTCTAGTTTCAGAAAAATCTATTAATTTTTATTTATCATTAATTACACATAATTTAAAACAAGTCATTGTTATAAAATCTGATTTACCAGCAACCAGCCATTAATGTTCTGCAAGAGATTAAAATATTTCTTGAAGCAAACCCATCGGAGATAATCACCATTATCCTTGAAGACCATGTTACATCAACAAATGGCTTAACTAAAGTGTTTGATGCCGCTGGCCTAAGGAAATTCTGGTTTCCATCACGTCAAATGCCAAGACATGGTGAAGATTGGCCAACAGTTGATAATATGGTGAATAAAAATCAGCGCTTAGTAGTTTTCACTTCAAACCAAACTAAGGAGGCATCTGAAGGGATTGCCTATCAGTGGAAATATACAGTAGAAAACCAATGTAAGTCTTGTTATTCTCCTCCTATTTTAAAGTTTATATATTGGACTAAGAATAGTTTACATCATGTATAGTTTTATGGTTTAATGAACATTGTTCGATTCTCTCATAGTCGAGAATTTTGGTTTAAATCTCCCTCTCTCCATTTATTGTGCACTATAGACGGGGATGGTGGTATGATAGATGGCTTGTGCCCAAACCGCTCCGAATCGCCTCCCATGAACACAACCTCGAGGTCACTAGTTGTAGTGAACTATTTCCGGAGTGCTCCAAATATAATTGAAGCTTGCAGAGATAATTCAGCTCCGCTACTTAGCATGCTGGATACGTGTTATAAAACAGGGGGTGATCGGTGGCCTAATTTCATTGCTGTTGATTTCTACAAGGTATGGTATTTGGCATGACAAAGCCAATAGCCTAAGAACATGATTTTATTTTTTTGTTTTCTTTTTCCTTCTCTTTGAATAACTTTTTGGGGGTGTTAAGAATGAGAAAAAAACTCAGCAGATATATAATAGTATTGTATATGAATATTTCAGAGGAGTGCTGGTGGTGGAGCCTCAGCCCCAGAAGCTGTAGATGTAGCAAATGGTCATTTAGTTTGTGGGCATGGAAATATAGCCGATTGCAAGGTATGAAATAAGAACAAATCAGTTTACTTTTGTTTTTCTCTTTTTTAATATTCATGAAACTAATTAGAAAGTTAGAAATCAGCAAAGATTTAAGTCCAAACACTTGAAGGTTATTAAAATATGACAATTGTGTGCAGGAAAATACAACTACTGCTGGAGCACCTAGCCCCTCTATAGGCCCCAACAGCCAATATATGTAATTATGTATCAGTAGCACATGAATCCAGCTTTTTGCATATTTGCAGCAGAAAGTGTTCAAAGGCCCTGCACCCAATATATGTATTAGTTAACTTTTGGTGGCTATCATTGTCAATATGGTTTATCAAACAAAAATCATTGTCAATATGAATATAGAAATTACACTCTTCATTTATGTTTGTAATTCTCCATTGAAAGCTGGAAAAAAGTATTATTTGATGAACCTTCCCACGGTAGTGTTAGTGGGTACACGACTACACGGTAGCACAAGTGCACACCCTAGATTTGGAGTTCAGTCAATTGGTTTCGACAATTGAAACCCCCTAAACCTAAATAAAAAATAATTGGGTTCCAAAATGTAGAATCTGCCATCAAAGTTAAGTCTATGGATTTGGATTGGCTGCAATATTTAGGGTACTGCCAATTATCCTTCACTACTCACAAAATATTTTTACCACATTTACTTTTTAACTTTTATTTTTTATTTAACTTTTTTTTATTCAATAGTTGAGATTAAAAGTTGCTTATTTCAACTCCCAATCTCAACTGTTGAGAGCTATTGCATCAGGTGCAGGTTTTGCACTTAATCTCAATTCATAAGTCCAAACACTTGAAGGTTTAGCATTTGTTAAATACGCATGAATATTTGTATGAAAATGTAAGGAAAAAATAAAACAAAAAGAATTGTGAGATACAAAGCACTACTTGTAGCACAAAGTTTCTTGTAAAGATTTGGTATTGATTTTCAAGATAAAATTTTTTCATGTAATGAATGCAATTACACTCATATTTTATATTAGCATTGTTGTGGGGGGACGAGGATCCAAAACAACTAATAAGATAGGTAAGGGCATTTTCGAGGAGGTGAACTTTGTGAAATATTAGTGGTGTGTCCTTGGAAAGACCTCACCTAACTTATGAAGAGGTTGAACTACTACAGTTGATAAGGGCATCAATGACTCCTACTTAACCTGGAAAAGTCGAGAATCAGGGGTAAAGGGGGAGCATGCTACAACCCGAGGGAGGAAAAGGGTAACTTGGCATTAAATAAGAAAGAGAAGAAAAAGGAAGGACAAAGCAGTCATCCCCTCCATATTAAATGCATTGCAATCACTTAGTTGACTGCATTAATGGGAAAATGATTATAAATAGTGCTCACACAGCTCACACCTTGGTGTAAAACCTACTAGCAAGGCCTTGATAAGACAAGTATCAAGAAAGTGTGATCCTAACCCTTCAAATGTAGAGTTCAGATGCATTTTCGCTAACTATATAAAGCCAAGAAGTACCTGGATCAAGGGGAGGGATTCTTTTCAAAAAAAAAGAGAGAAAGAGAGAGGTGATCCAATTGTAACCACTTCCTCGAATTGAACCAAACCCGATGATAAACACTTAGCCATTCCAAAGCTCTTTTTAATTCAATACATTCACATCTATATGGATAATGATTATAGATGAGAATCCCTAGAAGAAGATAAAATTCTTGAAAAATAATTCAAAATTCTTAAGCGTGTATTCCATCAAGTTACAAACATTGGTGTATATGAGTTAAATCAATTCAAACACACGGTACAGTTCTCTGTAAATATTTATTAAAAGAAAGATTTGTGAATAATACGATTTCTTCATGTGTTTTTAGTACAAAGTCAAATTTTAGATCTGCTATTGTAAAGTATATGTTGACAATTT
This sequence comes from Castanea sativa, assembly GCF_040712315.1. Lineage (NCBI taxonomy): Eukaryota > Viridiplantae > Streptophyta > Magnoliopsida > Fagales > Fagaceae > Castanea > Castanea sativa. The sequence goes on along the minus strand of NC_134019.1, from coordinate 30,588,426 downwards.
AAATCATGTAAGGAGTTCAAAAGAGCTTACAAAAACTACAACTTAGTACAAGGAATGAGTTTGAGATGAAAGATCTTTTAACAAAAAAATTGTTTCAAGTTGGAACTTGAACATTTTCCAAATGGGATTCTTATTCATTAGTCAACATACAAAAAAAAAAAGGGTCTTGAATTACTTTCAAATAGCTAAGGCTCCTCCTTTGAATACTCTAACGGTAATCCAGTCATTTTAAGTAGAGAAGGACCCTCTTCACCCTAAAGAAGATGAATAAAAAACTTTTGGTCTTGAAGTACCACACCTCTTAGTACAATCAGTTAATTGATATATATATATATATATATATATATATATATATATATATATATATATATATATATATTGCGAATTGCCCATGACTTTGAAATTATATTTTCAATCAACTTACTAGCAAGTATAGTTTTGCATGAACTCAAAGACAAAAAAATGTGGTAAAACATGTATTATTTTACCTTCTTGGAATAACTAATATGAGATTATTTTATTTTATTTTTGTAATATGTCAAATCCGTCATTAGTTGGAATATGTAGATATAGGTTATCTTTCTATTCCACACAAAGGCCAATTATAAAGAAGATATCTTTTTAACTATGGTAGCACTGCTATTCCCTAAGCAATTCATGAATGCATTTGGTTGAGACTAAATACTAATAAAACAATTTACCAAATCGAAAGGTCATCTATTTTCTTCTCTTTTCTTTCAAGAACATGGAAGATCAAAACAAAAATAAATATATTTTTTCAAAGATTAAACATGCAAAATCTAATGTAAGGGTTAATTATATCTAACTTCTAGTTTGGATTAAGTTTGATTTGTCAACATTTGGTTTTAAAATAGTAGTTTATCCGCTAAAGTAACATCATATAGTATTTTTTTTTTCTCAAAAAAATCATTAAATTTGTATGTGTAAATTGTAATTCGCATTCAAAGAAAGTTTTTTAAAAATAGTACATATCAATTAACCTTTTAGTTGGTAGAGTAAAAATTTTTTTTTTTTGAGACTTAAAGTGCAATTAGTTGGGAATTCAAAAGCCTAGATGATAGGAGTAAAATGTAATAGTTAATCCTAATGGATAATTAGAATATATATGTTTTTTCATTTTTACTTTAGTTTAATATAAATTGGAAGAAGATAAATTTTGCTCATTGGCGACAAAAGCAACAGCAAGCTATGGAGGTACGTATAATCGAATATGCCTATGCTTACCCTTCTGTTTCTTACTCTTGTATTACATAGACCTAACAAACAACCCTGTATCCAAATTGCAGGAATTCATTTTCACTGGGATTTTGTTTGTTGCAACCCTTCTCTTTGGTTGTTCTTCTGCTATTTCGGTATTTGCTATCACATGGAAATCCAACAAATTTATACTGTACTTCCTATATATATATATATATATATATAACCTTTCCCTTCTTTTTATAATTTTTTTTTTCTTCTTATAATCCAACAGCAGGGACAATTATGCTTTATCCTTTTTGGAGGAAGCTGTGACCCAGGCTTGGAGTGTGGGTCGTGCTTCTCAGGCCCAGCCTTAAATAAATTGCCACGATGCACCCGAGACAAACCTATTAGTCCCACTTTAGTGTTCGTATTTCACATATTTTATTATCTATACTACTATTTAAGAAACATTCCCTATTTTGGAATAGACTTCTTTGTGCTCAAAATCAAGAAACTCAACCGATTGTTTTATGGAAAACAATTTCTCTTTAAACTAGTTTGAAAAAAAAAAAAAAAAAACTCTTTAAACTCTGCCGATTTTTTTTTATTTTTATTGTATATGAATTTTGAAAATCTAATCGTTGGATTGCATTTCATGCTTGTAAAATTTCGAGAAAATCAAAGATCAATAGCTATATTATCAATCAAATGTTTAAATTTCAAATTGTTGTGATCAACAATTACGCATAAAAAATAAGTTTATTGATTGAATAGTAAATAATATTTAATTTTAATGAAATTTAACAAGTGTATTACGAACATAAAGAATATGCAATCTAATAATTATATTTTCAAAATTCACATCGAATAAAAAAAAATATAAGAGGGGATTTTGGAGAGAAACATTGTTTAGGTGTTTTGGTATAATTATTTAATTATGTAATTGCATTAAATTAATAAAAAAATTTGTAGTGTATTTTTTATTTTTTTTTTTAGAAAAATTGTTTGCAGTGTAATATAACCATTTATAAAATTTAATTAGTACAACATTTTAAAAACTGTAACTAAATTTTATCCTTTTAGTATTAATTGCTATCCTTTATATCATATCATTCATAACTTTGTACTAATTTTCTTGTCAAAGATTTTTTTTTTTTTGGGTTTGTTTGTGAGATGAGTTCTTCCACGGGCACAACAAAATTCATAAGAATTTTACAACATTTAATTTCCAAATCAGCATACCATCTCACGTATGGTGACAAGCTAATTTAAAAACGTTGTAAAATTATTATCAATTTTGTTGTGTCTTTAGTTTTATTGTTGTGAGATACTATTGTAGAATTTTTTGGGCAGGTAAAGGGATTGCCGTTTAATAGGTACTCGTGGCTGGTGACACACAACGCATTTCCTAAGCTAGAAATGAACTCGAGAACAGGCAATGTGCTTTTGGGTCTCCTGAATCAAGGGAAAAAACTTAGGTGCTTCGGGAACAATACTCCCTTCTCTCACATGAGGGTGGGCCCCACGCGTGGGTCCCACCATGGATGGTAGTGGCTCAGCAAAAGGAGAGAGGGTTAGGGTTCAAAAGGGAGTGAAGTGGGAGGGGGGAGTGGGAGGCGGCACAAAGAAAAGGTTCTAGGGTTTGTGTGAACTAATTGGCTTTTATATAGAATAGGAAGAGCTTGTTTTAAAAAATTTATTAATTATATAATATATTTTAAATATATGGGCGGGTCGGGTCAGGTCGGGTTTGGCGGGTTTGGAATTTTATGACCCGAATCCAACCCGACCCGCTATCAAAAAAATTTTTTGTAACCCAACTCAACCCAACCCACAAAGCCCTAAAAATTGACCTAACACAGCGGGTTGGTTGCACACCCTACTGAACACAACTACAAGGTCACTAGTGCTAGTGAACTATTTCCGTACTCAACCAAACGTATTTATAGCTTGCAATGATAATTCGGCTCCGATACTCAGCTTGGTAAACTCTTGTTCTCTAACTGCTGGTAATCGATGGCCTAATTTCATTGCTGTTGATTTTTAATTACGAGGTATATATGATATGATATATCCTTACATCTCTTCATTACACAGCATATCTATTTACGGATTCACATGATCAATTATGTATCATTGTAATTTACATAAATATATGTACCATGAAATTGTATTTGTATGCATGTGAACATTTCAGAGTGATGGTGGTGGAGCCCCCGGAAGCTGTAGATGAAGCAAATGGTCATTTAGTTTGCGGGTGTGAACACATTTCCAAATGCAAGGCTTGAAAGAACTAACAACTTTAACCTCGGTTCCGATCTATCTCCATTTAAAAAACTATTTATTTAGTTCAGATTTTATTAATGGGATTTAACAGCGTAATTTTAAAAGATGTAACAGGTTGTATGATTGTAAAACTTAATTTGGGCTATAAAATGGACCAACGGACAAAGATTTGAAATGGAAATAATTGTTTCCCCTTTCAACTTTGCATATATATAGAGCTCAAGAATACAGGTCTATTCGAATTTCTAAAGTAACTAATTATTAAAAGTTGATTATTGTATTGAGTGCAGCAAAATATGAAATTTGGAGCGTGCCAGTAGGCTGTTGTTACCCTTGCATCTGTAGAAGTAGGACATGAATGCCGCTAAATTTGCTTGCTCGAGAGACAGTCTTTGTATATGGCTATATGCAATATCATATGTACTAAAAATTTGTGATGAAAATCATGTTTGTCTTTGTTAGGGATATTATTGATGTAATTAGCTAATTTTTTGACAAAACACACTTTACTTGTAATTAGGTAGATCTAGGACGGTTTAAGACTTCAAGAAACATGTTTAAGTCAAGTGTTAAAACCATGCAAGTCTTTTTAAGAAACAAATGAAGAAGTATTGTTCATTAAAACTTGACAGATGTCTCGATAGAAACCTATCTATCGAGATTTAATGTTGAAGCTTGACAGCAGCTCGATAGCAGCTTGACAGAAGCTGTATCTATTGAAAATTACGAAATCAAACTTTTTAGATTTGATTACACGTATATCCCAGTATATTTGTGTAGGGTTTCTTTTCTTACAACGCTAGACATATATAAGGATTATTTTAAGGGCTGTCTTAGTGTTGCAAAAAGGTTTTGTTGTATCCATATACACATATTGTGATCGGAGACAGAAATTTCTCTAGTTCATCATTCTCTCTGTAGAAGCTAATTCGTCTTTGTACCAAGGGTTTTGTAACCTAGGAGTTTCTTGATCTTCATGTTGATGAACTGAAGAACTTTGCAGCCAATATCTTCCTCAAGTTGGTGTGTTAGTCATGTACTGAGATCCATGCATCATTAGTTAGTCACGTACTGGGATTCGTGCATTGAAAGGAGAGATGGCTGCTACATTGCAAGTCCAATTGGGTATTAGGGTAAGGGTTCAATTGTAGGTTGGTATTAGGTACTGAGATTCATTTTACTTGTAATCGCTTGTTTTGATAATAGTGGATTATCAAGAGTAGTGACCTTTAATTCACCCGGTGGGATTTTGCCTCGGTAGTTTTCCTCATTCGTAAACAAATCACCTCTGTCAAATTTATTTTTCACTGCATTTAACTTAATTGGTGATTTGTTTGTGCTACCACACTATTGCATGTTAAATTGACTTAATTAATTAACTTTGATAATTAATTAATTAATTAACTTGGATAATTAATTAATTAATTTGTCAAATGAGTCAATATATTTTTGGCCTATCAAGTGGTATCAGAGCAGACATACTCTGATTAGGGTTAATCTTTGTTGTGTGATCTATTGACCCCTGTTTGTCATGGATAGAGGACAATCTTTTATTATACCTTATTTATTTGATTGCATTAACTATACATACTAGAAAGTACGCATGAGAGTCTTCTTACAGTTTTTAAATGAAAAGGTGTGGCAAGCTGTGGAGATTGGCTGGACTAAGCTAAAGGAAGCGTCAGTTGATTAAGATGATGCCAAGATCAAAGCGGCAAATTTCAACAGCAGAGTATTGAATGTTTTATTCAGTGCAGTCACCAATAAGGAGTTCAAGAAGATATCCTCTACTGAAACTGCTAAGGAAGCATGAACTAATCTCTAGACAACCTATAAAGGGACTAAAGTTGTCAAGGATTCAAAACTTTAAAGGCTTACTACGAACTTTGAGGAGATTAAGATAAAGGAGGATGAATCGTTTGACGAGTTCTATGCCAAGCTGAAGGACATAGTCAACTTTGCCTTTAATCTTGGAGAAACTATTCCTGAACTCAATGTTATAAGAAAGGTGCTCAGATCTCTGCCTAAAAGATTCCATGCCAATATCACCGCTATTGAAGAATCCAAGGACATTGATAAAATTCCTTTGACGGAACTGGTTGGCAACTTGCAAACCTATGAATTAAAGCCCGTCAATCATGTATAACATCTGTGTGCTTCGGTATAGCAGAATTGTGATTTTTTGGCATACATAATTGGGTATTTTTTCTCTCTATATATATGCCCCTGCATGATCTGTTCAAAAAGAATTATATGCAAAGAAAAAATAAAAGCAAAATAATCAAAATACTTTTAAATATGGTTGCAAGCATGTTTCTAAAAGATGTGGGAGTTATAAAATCTACCTCGAATGTGATAGTCCCTATCAAGCAGTTATGATTGTGTGTGAGTGTAATTGATTTTCTCATATCTCAAATCGTTATTATATGAGACATTTATGCACTCTTGCCATGTTTTTCACACACAACACACAATTCTTTGCTACTTTTGACACATGTGCAGGTACAATGTTATTTGACCATAAGGAATACATGTGTTAATATATACTCACTAAATTGTCTTAACTTGTTTTTGAAATATAAAATTGGTTAAACTCGTTTAGTGTGTGTGTGTGTGGTTTTGGGTCTCTGAATGCTTTGCATATATGTTGAAAGATGTTTTGAGAGCTTAATATGTTGATTGGATATCTGGTTGAGTTGCTCACTTGTTGCATTCATTTTTATGTGTTTTTCTTCTCCTTGAAAAACTCTTTTTCTTCAAGCTCAATGGCTTCTCGACAGATCCTCGACAGATTCTCTTCTATCGAGCCCTTTCTTCTTCCTATCTCGACAGATCTTATTGCAATCTCGATCCATCGAGGTTTTTGAGTTTCTTCTCGATAGATTCTCGATAGCTTCTTCAATCCATCGAGCAACCTTCTGTCTGGCCGATAGATTCTCGACAGCTTCTTGAACCATAGAAGCATTTTTGCCGTCGACAGATTCTTGATAGCACCTCGACAGATTACATCTGTCGAGATTTAGTGCTTGACAGATCTCGACAGATACTTCGATCCATCGAGCTGCGGATTTCTTTATATACCTAAGGCATGAATCATATCTCACTTTTCTCTTTCTCTCTCGGATAGACTGTGTTATGGCACCCAAACGCAAATCCACTCCGACTCAGAACTCTCTTCGTGGTTCTAGGTCACTTTCTTCTTCTTTTGATCCTCTTCCCCCTCTTCACGTTTGGTTCCGTGATGAGAAGGCCCGAAAGTACTTCTTGGAGAACATTTAGCAACGTGGCGTTCATTCAAAACGCCAAGTCATTCTATCAGATTTTACTGACACTCCTTTCCCCGCCGTCATTCGAACTTGGGGCTTGGCTTCTCTATTAGAGAAACCCTTGAGGTGTCCCACTATGTTTATACAAGAGTTTTACTCCAACATACACAGTATTGATATCGATGTACCTCATTTTGTCATGACATTCCAAGGTATACGTATCGTAGTTACCCCAGAGTTTGTTTCTGAGGTACTAAATGTCCTGCAGGTAGCGCATCTTGACTACCCCGGTTATGAGCGTCTTAGGAAGGTGATGACATTCACTCTCACTTCACTGTCTCGCTATTACTCTATCATAGAGCCTCGTGCTCGTTTTCTTTTGTCCCTCTTAAAGGACCTCGCCCTAGACTTCCCTTCCCACTTCATCACATTGGTCTTCGATGTTTATCAAGATATGGCTACACATGATAAGCTCATCTTTCCTTCTGCTATAATGCGTATACTTCGACACTTTTCCGTCGAGATTCCTGATTCCCCTCATCTATTCTCTGTTATGGGTTCCATCGACGCCGTTATTATTCGACGGAGCCAGGCTCAACTTCGACCGAAGCGGCCATGTGTGGAGACTCTCGGTCTTGCAGCTTCTGCTGTCCCTTCCTCCTCTGCTCCTTCTTCTTTGGTCGGTGGTGTTACCCTGGAGGCCATCATGGCATAGCTTTAGCGCATGGATGCTCGCCTTGACACTCTTTCTGATGAGTTGTGTCAGGTGAATACCCGTGTCGGTTGTATAGCGTGACAATAGGCTTAGCTTGATGGTTTTATTCCCTTTCCATCTCCTTCTCTAGAAAGTTCGGCAGATGAGGATAGTGATGATGGTGATGAGGATGCTAGCTCTTCTAGTGATGTCGAGATGACGCCTTCTCAATGACTTGCCATTTGCCATACGTGACAAAAAGGGGGAGTAATTTTGGGATGAGAGTAGTCTTGTACTAAGGGGGAGAGTTAGTATAGGACATTTTTGTTACGGGGAGTGTCTATACATTTTTGAGGGATATAGTGAGGATTTTATGTATCTTTTCTTTATTTTAGTTACATTTACCTCATGTATATTAGTCTTGTGACCATTCATTTATTGATACACATTGTACTTATTTTCCATATATATATAATGATGTATGTTGTTCTTTACCTATCTCTCCATGTGTTGTTTCTTTTCTCTCTTTATACACATATTTCTTTATGTATGCAATCATTTATTTTTGTTTCACATATGATGCCTTGATGAGTTTTGTTTAAGTGTTTTAGAAAGACAAGTTGTGAAAGTCTATCTTGCCATGAATTCTCTTCTTGCAAATTTTTTTAAGAATTTATGTTGGGATTAGACTTATTTTGTAATTCAACAAGTGATTATGAGTTTAGTGATTTAAGACTTCTCTCATGATTCATTTGTTTGTTGTGGTTTTGTCACGGATTGACAAAAGAGGAGATTGCTAGGGACATTATTGATGTAATTGGCTAATCCTTTGACAAAACGCACTTTACTTGTAATTGGGTAAATCTAGGATAGTTTAAGACTTCAAGAAACATGTTATTCAAGTCAAATGTTAAAGCCATACAAGTTTGTTCAACAAATAAGTGAAGAAGTGTTGTTCATTAAAACTCGACAGATGTCTCGACAGAAGCCTATCTATCGAGATTTAATGTTAAAGCTCGACAACAACTCGACAGAAGTTGTATCTATCGAGAATTACGAAATCAGACTTTTCAGATATGATTACACGCATATCCAAATGTATTTGTGTAGGTTTTTTTTTCTCACAACTCTAAACATATATAAGGATTATTTTAAGGGTCATCTTAGTGTTGCAATAAGGTTTTGTTGTATCTATACACACATATTGTGATCGGAGACAAAAGTTGCCCATTCTCTCTGAAGAAGCTACTGCCTTTTTGTGCCAAGGGTTTTGTAACCAATAAGTTTCTTGATCTTCATATTGATGAACTGAAGAACTTTGTAGACAACATTTTCCTCAAGTTAGTGTGTTAGTCATGTACTGGGATTCGTGCATCATTTGTTAGTTACGTACTAGAATTTTTGCATTGAAATGAGAGATTGCCGCTACATTGCAAGTCCAATTGGAAATTGGGGTAAGAGTTCAACTATAGGTTGGTATTAAGTACTTGAATTCCTTTTTCTTGTAACCGCTTGTTTTGATAATAGTGGATTCTTGGGAGTAGTGACCTTAAATTCACCCAGTAAGGTTTTGCCTCGGTGGTTTTCCCCATTCGTAAACAAATTACCTGTATCAAATTTATTTTCCGTTGCATTTAACTTAGTTGGTTTTTTTTGTGCCACCACGCTATTGCATGTTAAATTAACTTGGATAATTAATTAATTAATTTTCTAAAGGGGTAAATAAATTTTTGGTCTATCAGTTTTAAATAAATAAATTATTTAAAACAGACCAATGCAAAGGGAGTCCCTACTCCCAACTCCAAAAGCAAGCTATTAGAGTATTAAGTAGTATTTGATACCACGTCTTTTTCTTCCTTAAATTGTTTTAAATTTCTTGTTTAATTTAATGAACATTGTGGGTTCTTAAATGTATATTGATAATCAATGCTTAAATTTTTTTTTAACCAACACCACATATTTTTGGCATGATACTCACCCTACAAGTACATATTCATGGGAAAGGGAGGAAGATTGGAGTTTAAGTCTTCAATAACGAGCTTTACACATACATACATTTATAGTCCATTTGGTTGGGTGGGTTTTAGGAAAGATGAAAAAGGGTGATTTTTTAGGGTGTTTGGTTTGCTAGATTGTTGGAAGGAAAACTGGTAGAGAAAATTGAAGAGAAAAGACGGTTAATCTGTGCATAATGCCCATGTGGACATTTCACATAGGTTTTGTCATTTTCCTTTTTCTTTTTTTTTCTTTCTTTTATTTATTTATTTTTATGTTTTCTTCTTTTTCTTCTTCGGTTTTTGGCTTCCTTAATTAAAATAAAATAAAATAAAAAATGACAACGTTTTGGTCTTAAGATATGGTGGTAGTAACTATTAACCGCCACAATAAACTTTTAATAAAATCTATTGCAGCAGTTTTAACGCGCCGCTATAACTGATTTTAATAAACTTTTTTTTTTTGTTTTGAGAAACGATTGTAATTGTTGTCTTAAGTATTTTGATTGTTTTACTTCTATCAAACCGCCGCAATTCCTATGCTATTGTGGGGGGTTTCTAAAACGCTGCAATGAATCACTTATGGTGGCAGTTTAAAAAACCGTCGTTTTAGAAGAAAAAAGATGGCCAACTAGACTTGATCTTTTGTAGTGACAACGTGCGTGTGAAGACGCTTAATAATTGTCATGATGGACAAAACCATGGCCATGATAGATAGTCCTTGGGGCTATGGCCTTGAGCTCATGGAATCCAAAACCATAGCTTTAACAAAGACTATTATTATTTAAATGTTAAGGGAGAAGAAATTTGAATCCAGGATGTTAAAATGTCAGTTAAGTTATAACTTATAAGACTGTTGACACATCATAGCTTTACTTTAACGTAACAGAATATGGTATATCACCAGTTACATAAGAATATATAAGATAGCTTAATTTAAAATGTGGAGACTCCTTTAAGTTTTAACCAAACAGAAGCATCTTCCCTAGATTGGGCTACGACAAACAATGCGTGAGCGGCACTATAACACTTCTTTTAGAAACTTTGGAAAGAAAACTCACGAAAAAGGTTCAGCAAACAACTTCAGTACTAGAAAGAAGGCCCACAGTATCATCACAGGGAGCATCAGAAGCTAGAGCAGAAGTTATTAGTTGCCCCCTCAATATTAAATGCATTTTAATATTATACATGGCTTTTAGTTTTAAATTTATATAATAATATGGTTTCTGCCCTCAATAGGTTATTAAAGGAAACTATTAATAACATTTTCGTGAAAAATTTAGAAAGTAAAAAAAAAAAAATCAGTTATTTTTTTCTTTTATTATAAATTTTTTTAAAAAAATTTCATAAATCAATATTTTTAAAGTATTTATTAAATTTTCCTTAATAGTATTCATTTATACCCTTACTTTGGCCTCCAAGAAAAAGAAAAAGAAAAAGAAAATACTCATTGATTGGCCCTACTCCTGCAATGCATGAGTTTTTTTTTTAGGAGTGAACTTGGGGATCAGTGTCTAGAGTGTGTGGGGCTGTGTTGAGCCTAGGGGCATGACTCTTTTTGTTTTTTTGGGGTAGAATTTGGGTATGACTTATTGCTTTTGAGTAAGTTTTTTTTTTTTTTTTTTTGATGCTTTTGAGTAAGTTAAACGTGCCTGCCAAAGCAGCGTTTGCTTGTGACTTGTAATTGTGAGGAAACTTCTCTCATAATTACAAAGTTTTGTTTGCTGTGTAGGAATAATAGATACGCAACATTAGGCTACTTCTGTAGATGAACTAATACAATTCTCAAAGAAAATTAGGAATGGAATTAGGATTTCAAGTTAGAGGGACCATAATATAAGGAAATTTTTTTTCAAATAAGCATCCATATAGTATTAACAAATTATAAATATACAAAATTGTTGTTTCTTAATACATTAAGATGCAACATCTACCAACAAAAACAAAAAAACAAAATAGTGTTTTTAAAAAAAAAAATCCTAGGCTAGTTAGATTTTTTTGTTGTTGTTAAAGTTAGAGCATTCGCAATAGTGGTGCTAAAAAATTTAGCTTTTAGCATCTCAAAATACTAATTTATCTGTTTTACCACTTCACTTTACAATACATCCAACATCAAATGTTCTATTTTTTTATCACTTCATTTAAAATAATATAAACAACTCATTATAATAACAAGGAAGAGAGAGAATTTGAGTTTTAAATTAAAGGTAGAGAAATAATCTTAATAAAATAAAATATTTTATTTTTAACAGCTTGCTACAATCAACTGGTATTTATACCAATTTACTGTAATTGCAAAAAAAATAGCTTTACCTTCTCCAATAACACATGTTTTTTTGGGTTTTTGTGGTAAAATATTTTTTTTTTGGCTAAAATACAATCATCATTATGAATATTTTTATTGTTTTTGTTAAGTTTTTGGCTTGAACAGATGCTAATTGGAGGGAGCCTATGGTTTTGGAAAGGGGGCTGCTAGAAAAATTATATATATAACTAGTCTCTAACCCGTGCTATGCACGGGAACCTACATATACGTGAGATAGAGAAAATAATTTCATAAAATTTTAAATTGATTAAGAAACTACATTGCATGATTTGCTCTTGTATGACTTCAATTTGTGTTACAATTTGATGAAGAAGTCATCACTTGAACATGCAATGATTTACAAAAAATTTGTCAAAAATTTTCAAATACTGCAAAAAAATAACTCAAAAATTCATATATTAAAACTTCTAAAAGACCAAAAAATATTAAAGAATCAGATGATTCATGGTTTAGAAATTATTGAAACAAAACAAAATATATATGACTAAACAATAGAGAAATATAAAAGAAAGATAGGTTACATTCAAAAGAATAATTTCAATTATTGCAAGTTTTTTTATATCTTGTAAAAAACAGCTAAAAAGAGTTCGGTGGTTTATGTATGAAAATTATTTTTTAAAGAAGTTGCGGTAGAATTTTTCTATTATCCAAAGAAGTTGAACTTTATCAATAGTTGATGATTTTTATATTTATCCAAATAAAGTCACGTTTAGGTTAATCTTAATATAAGATTTATTCAAGTTTTTTTTTTCATTAACATTTGAGTTTGAGTTTAAGTTAGACTTGTTAGAGGGATAGAGTTTCACTCGTTTTTAAGTTTGAATTAAATAAAAATAATTTTGTTTTAAAAAAAAATGATAATGATGAGTTTGGTTAAGTTTGGACTGAACAAAAAATGATTTTATTTAAAAAAATGATGAGTTTGAATTTAAGTTGGACTTGTTAGAGAAATAGAATTTCACTCCTTGTTAAATTCGGACTAAAAAATAATAATTTTATTTAAATAAAATGATAATTTTATTTAAATATTGCGTTGACATGAAAAATTGTGGGAGTTTCAGAGATTTCGGTTATATATATATATAAGTATTAAAAAAAAAATTGGACCAGGGGGCCCTACCCCCTTAGGCTCCTACCTGAGTCCGGCCCTGAAGAAAACGGAAGAGAATTATGATGATTACTCTTTATATAATATTAATATAAAGATACTAATTGGTTTTTTACGTAGATAGAGTTTGAACCAAGATCTCTCATACAACCGACTTTAATATATTAATTAGCTTTTTAAAGGTAGAATAGAAGAGATAAGGATTGAACTCAGATCTCTTATTCTGCTATCATATTAAAAGATCATGCTAACGAATGCCTTTAGGGCATTGGTTAATAATCCATGTAAGCGCACAATTGCACCTGGCCCCAAGAACAGTTATGGACTCAGGCCCAATGAGCCTTAAACAATATGAATTTGTAGAGTGTGGGCTTAAAACCCAGGTTAGAAGTGTCTGAGGATTGAATGACAAGCCAAAGATTGTAAACACTTGAAAACAACAAGGAATATTGTAAATCCACCTCCTCGGACGTAAGCCAAGAGCTGTTCTTATATTATCTCCTTCTCTTTTTTCTTTTTCTTTTAGATTACAAAAAAGGGAACCCCTATTCCTGTTCTAGCTTACTCCTTAAATACTCCTCTTTTTGATATTTTGTACACGTGTTGCCCCAACTCCCCCTTAGCCTAGATATTTCTTTTCTCAGTGCCTTTGAATAGTAACCAGAAGTTTCCCTTCCACTGTTCAGGTGTCACTTCCCCATTAATGCGGCCAGGGTGGTAGGTGCAGGGTCTTTAATGTGGAGGTGGCAGCCTTTATCTTTGGTATTTCTCTAACATCGGTGCTTCCAGGACATTCAAGGGTTCACCCCTTTTAACCATTGGTCTTGACCGTGTCATTCCCTAACCTTTACCATGAAGTCCCTGGTTCTCCGGTGTCCGTCCGAGGAGAAATTCACCCTCGGCTGGATCCTCGGATCCTCGGCGTATGGGCCAACCCGTAGTACTAACAAATTCTAAACCCAAGAGCAGGTCGGCCTTCTTTAGCATGGCCCAAAGGCCCACATTCCCATCAGGGTCTTTTTACCCCCCACAATCCATTTTAAGAAAGTTTTAATATCACTTTTATATGTAATGAAAAAAGTTGTCAAAATATTAATTACTTTATTTCATTTCGTAAAAACTTTCTTTAAATTATCGATTGTTTCAAAAATTAAGCTATTATAATATAAGAAAATGCTAATGATACTTTTAGAATAATGGTTAACCATCCATTTTAAGAAAAATTTTATAGAAAAAAAATTAATATTTTAAAAAAAATTTCTATTTCTTATAAAAATTGCGTCAAAACTTTGACAGAAAGCTCCTTAACATAATCCTAATATATATATATATATATCAAAACTTTCATTACTGCCTAGAATCAGAATCTGGACCGTCCTAGTAATTAATCGTAGGCTAGTAGCCTTTAAATCATGGTATTACAGAACAAGCTGTAAAAGGGCATCTTTGGGTGGTGCAGTACAGACAAATATATACTGTCAGCTCTCAACGTGTTCCTTTAAAATTTAAACTGATCGTGACAATTGCAAATAATTGTTGACAATAGTTATTAGTTGATGGGGATGGAACAAGTTATTGTGACCTTGTTATTGTACGTCTAAAATGGCAACAAAAAAAAAAAAAAAAAACACATAACCAATAAAAGAAAAAAACATAGATATATCTTATTTTGAATTATTAGAAAAAATAAATTACAAAAACAAAAAGATTTAACACGTGAAGAACAAGAAGGGCTCGTAAAAAAAGAAAAGAAAAAAATGTATCTATTTAATGATTTAAATTATAAAAACAAAATATTCTCCTTAATATTGGCACTATTCCCTTCGTTAACAGTAGATAATTATGGCATTGAGTATTAACATGTATTAATTGCAGATAAAAAAGACTTACATTATTACTGTGCATCTTTAATGTGACAAGTTTTCAACCAAAAAAAAAAAGAAGCTAATTAGATTATTTTAAATAATTTTTTTATCTTGTATAAAAAAATAAATTTAAAAAAAAAGCCTGGGTCCTTTATTACTTCATTTCCCAAAGAGTTACCTTAATCATACACGTCTTCTTCACTTCATTTCCTCTTGAATCTTAATTTAATACTCCTACTATTGCTAAAATCCAAGTCTCTATGTAGAGACATTCCCATTAGTTTCCCACACCACATTTCTCTGTTTCACACCAAAAAAAAAAAACAAAATCCAAAACGAAAGCAAATGAAGGCAAACATTCTTCTTCTTCTTCTTCTTCCTCATGCTTCTCTGTTTCTTGCTCCCTGATAAATCTAAGACATGTCTAAACTCTGTTTTCTCTTGCAGAAGTCCATTTTCTATACAACTCTCTTCACCTTAATTGCTCTTCTCTTTGGTTGCTCCACTGCTCTCAAGGTATTCTATTCATCCACTGATAAAGAGTGATGAATGTTTCTTTAAATTCTCTTGTTTTACATATTATTACTATTTTTTTTCATTTTAAACAGGAGGGACAAACATGCGTATCAGACAGTAACTGTGACTACGGGTTGCACTGCGAGACTTGTGTAACAAACGGCAATGTTCGACCAAGATGTACTCGGATCCAACCTATTAGTCCCACTTCTAAGGTCCATACAATATATACGTTTAACCCCATTTGTAATTTTGCATTTCTTATTGTGTTTTGGACTTTGTTTGTGCGATTTGAATGTGAAAGTGAAGTAGTGAACGTTTTGATTAGGTGAAAGGGTTACCATTTAATCGGTATTCATGGTTGACAACACACAACTCGTATGCTAGGCTGGCACAGAAGTCAGCTACAGGCTCTGTAATCCTTTCTCCTACAAACCAGCAAGACTCTATTACAAGTCAGCTCGATGTATGTCACTCTCTATTTCTTTTTCTCTTTTTCATTCTGTTTGTTTCTCGGGAAAATTGGAGGAAAAAGAAAAGAAAATGCAGCCATATTTTCATTTAACAAAGACAGCTCTTTTGGCGGTTGGCGGTGGGCGGTGGGTAGTTGTCGGTTGTCTCAGTGTGTTGGATTTTAGTTGCCGGAAATGTTAAGGTTTTAGTATGGTTGAAAGACCAAAATGTCCCCCTTAGGTAAATGTGTGATTTTCCTTTACTTAATCTTTAAGAAAAGGAAATGTCTTTTTTTTTTCCTGAAACAGGGGACACTGAAAGGTCAGGATTTGTGTTTGAATGTGTTTGTGGGGTTCTAGGAAATGTGTTGCATGTGGGAATATATTCTTTCAATTGAACTTTATTGGTTGGATTTATATTTATTAGAATAATTAATTCATCAACTAAAGGCATGGTTGGATTTTTAATATGAATTGAATAACCAGTTATGAGGTTTGTCAGGGTTAGCTTTCTTCTTCTTTTTTTTGGTAGAAAGCTTTCTTCTTTTTACCTACTCAGTTAGGGAATGCCACTGATTTTAGTTTATTAAGTTTTTGTTTACTATGATCTATGAAAGAACCCCAAAAGCACTTTTAATCATCCAAAAAGAAATTTTGTAAGGAAAAAGTTGAACTTGTTCATACAAAAAGGTCCAATTTTGCTTAGTGGAAAAACATGTGACAATTATGATGGTGAAAAACCGTTTACCTACTTTTGTAGAACAATATGGCATTCATAGTGCATTAGGTGTAATACGACTTTGATGAAATCATCAGCTTCCGTTTTTCTAGTTGAACCACGAGAATAATCTTGTCTTTTATTCACAGAAAGAAAAGCTCTACACCTTGTTTTTCTATCAATGGTGGTAAAGTATTGCTGAAGGAAGCATCCACAAATTTTTTGTCCAAGAATAGTTAGCCTGTAGAAAATGTTAAATATTGGTGTTCTGTTACCAGAAAAAAAAATAAAAAATAAAAAGGTTTAGGCTTGGTGTTTTGCTACCTAATTAATGTTTATGTTGTCCATATCATTTATAATAAGTGGAATTATTCCTTTTGATTCCAAAGCATACCTAATGCCTGCTTAGTTTATTAAGTATAACGATCACTTCTTTGACAAAAAGAAAAAAAAAATTATAGACCACATCCACTAGGGAATAATTTAGCTGCCAATAATGAAAATTTAACCTAGTGGAGAAAAGGAATTTGATTGTCTATTGCCAAAGCACAATTGCACAATAATTATTCAATCCGAGGGATGTAATCATTTCTGCTCAACACCGTTGAGTACTTTCTGCGCAACTATGCTGCACCAATTGATGTAAGATTTGAGGTTTCAAAATACAAAGAACATTATTTCCGGGTTTATTATTTTGAGTAAAGTGATTACAAGATTTAGATATGCATTGTGACTTCAAATTATTTTATAACCAAGAAAACTTCAGTGGGTACTCAATAGTGTGCCCCTGATGTTCTCTCTTTTGGTTCCTTTTTGGAGGTAATTTTGTATGATTGTGATATAGTATGATTAGTCATTTGCAATTTTCTACTATCTTCTGATTTCCTATTTTTTTTAGAATGGGTCTTTTCAGGAATTTTAAAAAGTTGACCTAAGCCTTTCTAAATCAAAGAGAAGCTGTTTGTGTAGTTTCATGCTTTTTTTGAATTGAAGTTTAGTTTGATAAGCCTTTGTTAGAAGTTGTTTTCTCTTGCAGGATGGTATTAGAGGGTTGATGCTTGATATGTATGACTTCAACAATGACATTTGGTTATGTCACTCCTATGGTGGCCAGTGCTACAACTACACAGCTTTTGTAAGTTTGCTTGTATTGGTGCCTGGGAACCACATGACTTGAGGACCATTTCCAGAAATTTCTTAAGTTTTATCCTTTAGAGTTGCATATATAGTCTTCTTAAACACATAGTTAATCTGACACCTGATTCACCAGCAACCTGCCATCAATGTACTCAAAGAGATCCAAAGTTTTCTTGATGCAAACCCATCAGAGATTGTCACCATTTTCATTGAAGACTATGTTACATCACCAAAGGGCCTGACTAAGGTGTTTGATGCTGCTGGCCTGAGGAAATACTGGTTTCCTGTATCTCAAATGCCACAAAATGGTAGAGATTGGCCTACAGTAGATGATATGGTCCAGAAAAATCAGCGTTTATTGGTTTTCACTTCAAAAGCATCTAAGGAGGCTTCTGAAGGGATTGCCTACGAGTGGAGATATGTGGTAGAAAACCAATGTGAGTTGTATAAATTCTCTTCCTCTATGACTTTAGTTGGCTGAGGACATCTAAGTTCAAATTTTGGTATAGTTCCTTGGTGTGCTAATTAAATTCAAAGCATGACTATTGAGGAATGTAGCATAATCGATGTCATTTTTTGGAGAATAACTAATTTCAATGCAGCCGTGTTTATATTTAATTGGGGAATCTAAGGTACAACATATAAGAAACTGTATCTAAGTTATGCACAATTTCCATTATGAGAACTAATTCTATTGAGGTTTGAAACTACAGATGGGAAAGGTGGAATGATAGCTGGTTCGTGTCCTAATCGGGCAGAATCACCTCCCATGAACTCAACATCGAGGTCTTTGATCCTAGTGAACTTTTTCCGAGATTTGCCAGATGTAACTCAAGCTTGTAAGGATAATTCAGCTCCATTACTTAGCATGGTGAACACCTGCTATGCAGCAGCTGGTAAACGATGGCCCAACTTCATTGCTGTTGATTTTTACAAGGTATGGCATATTAATACTATGTTTAAAATCAACTTGCTAATAAAGCAAATAGATAAAACAAAGTGTAATTCATTTGTATATGAATATTTCAGAGGAGTGATGGTGGTGGCGCACCAGAAGCAACGGATGTGGCAAATGGCCACTTAGTTTGTGGGTGTGGAAATATTGCCAATTGCAAGGTTTGCCCGGCACGGCCTACTTTTAGTTCCAATTCTTTTCAAATTCTCTTATGATTGTTTTAGTATAGAAATCATTAACATGCTTGAAGATAATGACTGACTAGGAAAAGAAAACTAATAAAGATAAAATGTCACAACTTAATAGGAGATTACTAAAATGGAAGGATATGATAAATTTCGATTTTAACATAAAAATTTGATTATTACATGCAGGCAAATGTGACATTTGGAGTATGTGACATTCCTGAGGCAAAAGTTGCCCCAGCGGCTAGACCTGCAGCAGTAGCACATGACTCTGGCTTTGGTTATGTAAATAGCAAGCCACTTCAATTGCGGTGGCTGTTAGGGACAGCTTTTTCAGCCCTGTTCTTGTCATTGTGAATATAGATGTAATACTATTACCTGTGATCTTTTTCTGCATTAATTTCATGGAAAAGAAAAGGAAACTAACCAAGACTAAGATAACCCATTTATTATACATTTTAATGGCACTCTTAATCACTAATTAAGAGAAGAAGAAAAAATTCATTATTTGTTATAACAGGTTTGTCAAATTGGACGCTTTCACACAGACCAGTGCAACTGTGGTGGTCTTGGAGAGTTTCGGTGGACTTTTCTTCATGTCATTTTGAAATGTGATTGTTCATTTTGAAGCATTATTTTCTGTTTGCTCTTAAGATCGTCTTTCAAATTAGAAAGTTGACTTATAATAAGGATTAGTTTCGATTGGTATCACATGCTTGTCATAATAAATTAAAGAATCATCATGTCTAATTAAGTTGGGCAGTTTGTTTTGTGATGGATTTATCTAAGTTGGTGGACAGAAGCCATCTTACTATCTTACTAAAAAAGAAGAAAGGTATTTGAGAACTCAATCTAGGGCTAAGGTATTTGAGAACTCAATCTCGAGCTATGAAGTATGGTGTGTAATTAGACATATAATTATCCTATTCCCAAGCAAGGAACTCCCATCGCTTTTGAGTTTGAGAGAATCACTTGAGATGGATTGGTTATCCACAAGAGAGAATGATTAATGCACTTAAAAGAAGAGTAATTTGATTTAAGTTGAGAGAACAAAAATAGGTAGAGAAAGACCTAAAATAGCTGCTTCTTTTTTCTTTTCTTTTTTTGAGAAACATCCTAAAATAGCATTATTACTAAGAATACTAAAAAATTATATTAAGTAAGAATGTAACATAGGATATAATTTTGGATACGATATAATAGTAAAGAGGAATTCATGTTGAGAATTCATAACCAGCATGTAGTTTAGGCCCTTTTGGGATGACCAAACCAAGCGTGTAGTTTAGGCCCTTTTGGGATGACCAAACCAAGCGTGTAGTTTAGGCCCTTTTGGGATAAGACTTTATAGATATTTTCAATCTTTAGCAAGTAGGAGAAACATGCTTAAAAGTCTGATTGCAACTCAGGCTTGCATTGTTTGAAGTGTTTCGCAAGCCGAAATGTAGAGCAATATTTCTAATCCAATCTATTATTCCTAGTTTAGACTTTAGAGGTCTGTGCATCACATTCCTTCATTTTTTTTTTTTCATTGAGCATTTTTTTGTTTTAACAAATAAAGAGGGGAGATTTGAAACCTGATTCTTCTTATAAGTGAGATTGAAACCTAATTCTTCTTATAAGTGAGGCTCTTGCCTCTTGGTATTCAATGAACTAGTTATGTTCACTTTAATGTGTGATTTTTTTTAATGAGTTTGTTTATCCTCGTTAATTTGAAAGTTTTGATTACATGAAAGGAAATTCATTTAATCTAAATCGTGTTATTCATGACGGAACTGGCTTGGGTCTAGTGCGCTAATGCATTGGATCCATTGAGATTTGGATACGTGTCAAATAATTGTCACGTGTCTACATCATGGCGGATCCAATGCACAAGAGCACTTGACCCAACCCTTGCCCATTCGTGATAAGAGATTAACAACTCATAATGCAAAGGCAAGATTGTTGGATACAACTTACATGCTCCTAGTCCTAGATCTTAGCATATTAGTCCAGATGACAGCTGCCACAAATTAGGATTAGGACCTTTTAAAAAAAGGACTATAAAAAGTTTGCTCTATATATGTAGATCTTCTCTTATTAAATCCTCCAATTCTCTCAAATTCTTATTTAGGTATAAGACGCGTGGCACTTAAAAATAAAATTAGTATCGCCACATCCAACTAAAAATAGGATAGCATCCAAAGATTCTAGTGGAGGGGATCCTTTCCTCCTCCAACCAATCAACCCCTCTCCATCTGCAGGTCTTGTACCGCTCAACTGTTAAATACTGAAATCAACATTATGTAATGACCCAATGAAGGTCATTTGACTTTATAACTGTTTCATGGTATTTAAGCAGAGTGAGGATGGCTTTAATTCCTAGGGTACTACTCTGTATGATATACCTACTTGCTAAGGAGTCAGGCTACTCATGAAATAAAATTTAACTACTGGAGAACAGAAAATTAATGTTGTGTTGACTTTTTGCCAGTGAACTAGTGCACTCTTATATAATTCAACTCAGTGGTGCAGTCCATACCCAAGTTTCACTAAGCCTTAATGGTTCATGATTAGAAAGGATAATATATATATATATATATATATATATATATATATATATATAATATAAATATGGGACTATCAATGATGAGAGAACCAGAAATTAAGAACTTCACTTGGACGAATATTGACTACTGATGGTAGACTTTTATCTAGTTGTGAGTTTGTGGGTGTCATGACTACCTAAGGTCATTTTTACAGAATGGTGTTGTAGTGTCATTAATGCGTGATGTGTTACATTAAGGCCAGGGCAACCACGAGAGAGAGAGATCCATTATTCCAATGAATGACTTGTTTCAGTACTATAAATTTCTTGATGATTCCATTTACCAAAACTGATTTATGAGTTCAGAATCTATAAATAAAAGGGACCGTAAGCCTTGGGCTCAAATGGAGTTGAATTCAGATAGATCTTTAAGTTCATTAATTTCTTACTAAGAAAAAATATATTCTCAGAATGCCATTTTGAATGTCTTTATTTTCAATTAATTTATTTCCTGTTTGTTGCTTTATCATAATTGAAGGCCATTTTTCATCACCAAATGGCCAAAATAAGTTCTTTGCGGAAATGATAGTGGTTTTCACTTCAAAAGCATCTAAGGAAGCTCATGATGACTATAATCTCAGTTCCCCTTACTTTTCTTCTCTTACAAAATTCTAAATATAAATAATGGTCAACCAGAACAGTGAAAGTAACTGGTGAATATCATAAGAATCAGAAGAAGATTATTACAGTGGGAGCTAGCTCGTGGTGAATTTTTAAGTTTATATACTATGATCATTATGTGCAAGAACGTGATTTGTGTAGCATGTGACCTACTTTAGATCATTGGTGCTGTCCTACCATCCAGACAAGTGGTGCACGAATCCAAGACAGTTTTCTTCCGAACTAATTTAGGGGAAACTTTTTTCAACTTACAACGTAGCAACTTAACAAAATTTATACATGTACTTTTATTCATATAACCTACTTTGATGTAGAATGAACAACACAGACTTTCCTTGAATTGAGAGATTGTCATGAATTAATATGTAAGAAGTATAGAGATCATTGAAGTTGATGACGGAAATTGCATGAAATTTGGTGAGTTAAAAGGGATTTGTTGTGAGCTTTAGAATTCATTGCCTTTTGGCAATGGCCTATGTTGCTTTTTCATGCACATTTCTTTGTTTAGGCCTATAATTAGTCATTTTTTTGCTACTTATGGTTATTTTCCTTTTTGTTAAAACGTTCAATTAAATCAGAATAATTTCTTTTCTATAATGGACATCCCTAAGAGACCGTAAGTTGTGATTTTGTAATATTCTCAATTTTGAAAATTTTTTGGTAATTTTTCCATATTTTCTAGCTTAATTTTGTGCCTAACACAAATTAGAGTTTTTAGTATCTCCTAGTTGTCTTTAGAATGCAATTGGTATTTGGTAGTCATAAAGCTTTCCTTATGGGTTCAAGGAAATCCTTTTTGAATTATGGGCTATCATCTCTCGAAGCATGTTCAGGTTCTTGTGGCTTTCCACATACATCATACTTAATAGTCATATAATTTATTTGAATAATTTAATAAATCATGCAATTTAATTTACAAGAACAGGGTAATTAATTTAACATGATTGGGAAGAAAACTTTGTACCTTTAATTAATTAGCGGTGTAGCAGACAAGTGAACTGCGGTAATTGGTTTGTGACAATTTCATGTTTATTCTCATCATATATAGTAGATATGAAAATTGAATATCCAGTGTTAGTTTTCAGCATTAATAAAACTAATAAAATAAAACGAAAT
The DNA here is from genome assembly GCF_040712315.1 of Castanea sativa. Classification (NCBI taxonomy): domain Eukaryota; kingdom Viridiplantae; phylum Streptophyta; class Magnoliopsida; order Fagales; family Fagaceae; genus Castanea; species Castanea sativa. The sequence continues at coordinate 30,565,400 of NC_134019.1, read as the reverse complement.
TTATCTGTATTACTTTTGAAAGCCCTTTTGAAATTTAATAAAAACTAAAATCCCTTATGAAAAATAGTGACATAGAAATAAAATATTGTATATGGCGTCAAAGAAGGAGATTGGTTTTGCTTGCTTGGAGAGTGTAGACCCTGCAAACTGATGCTCACATAATCAAAAACAAAAACATTGTGAACGGTTTTTTTTTTTTTTTTAAGTGGGAATTGTGAATGTTATTAAATTATTAATTAATACTCCATAAGAAACTAATATGATAAACTATAAGACATGCCATACCCGAACAAGCTTTTCTTAATTTTATTTTTAAAAGAATCCGCACAAGCTAAATTCAATGGTGATAAGCACATTATTCCTTGGGGGAAAGGTATGTTGCATCAAGTTTGAAATTCTCAACGACATACAGTAGCCGCACAAGCTAAATTCAATGGAGATGAGCAAATTATTCCCTTGGGAAAGCTATGTTACATCAAGTTTGAAATTCTCATCAACATAAAAACTATAATATTTTGTTGATTTACCGTAAAAATGGAGAACATATTCCCTAAGCCAACAAATGTTTTTTTAAAGGCATATATATATATATATATATATATATATATATATATTAAAAAGGTTTTGATTAAACCATGTTTAAGTTCTAAGAATGATTGATATACTTAGCTATGCTGAGAAAAAACACCACATTTCGGTGTATGCATCCTCACAACTAGAAGAACCCATTCAGTTGTAAGTGGGAGGAAGCATACACCCAAAACATGGTATACTTCCTCCTAAGCTAGGATGTTACTTTTAGCCACGGAATACAAAGATGACATAAATCAGGTAATAAGATTAAAAAAATTTATTAAAAAATAAAATTCAGTTACCTCAGCTTTTTCAAAAAGTATAGCAACGGCCCAATTATTTCTGAGTTATGAAATTACTTTGTAACCTATTGTCTTTCTGCCTATTGAAAAGGCCTACTTTTAGTGGATTCAATTGGGCCTATTGAAAAGGCCTACTTTTAGATTTGACTCTCTAATCTCTAGGTCGGCTCAAACTTATTATATTTAAGGTTTGATTAGTGGGTATTTTTAAGGTTTGATTAATGGGTATTTTTAAAGCATTTGTCAATGGGTTCTTTAAAAAAATATTTTAATACTAATTTTATGATAAATATAAAATAACTGCCCAAAAAGTTAGTTGATTTTTCTATTTGCCATAAAAAAATTTTAAAAGCATTTCATAAATCAATAATCTTAAATCTTAAGGCATTTGTTAACTTTTTTCTACATGTAATGCTGCTTAGATGCTCAGCTGCAACTTTTGTTGAGGGTCAAGAGTCAAAACTCAAGAGTGAGGTGAATTTTTTTTTAGATAAATGAGAGCGTAAATCAAGGGCACTGATGCTTAAATAAGATGATGTGCACGGCTCAAGACACCTTAATTTCTTTAATTTTTAGCAATTCAAGGGTAAGTAAGGTTAGATTAAAATGTAAGCAGTTTGGGTTACACATTTCTGACCAAGCACTCTGATCAAAGACATTAATCTCATTTATTTAAGTTTACTCATGCATTAAGTAATGGAATATAGATTTATAGGTATATAGGGGGAATCACTGACCAAAAAAAATTCAACATCAGTACATTTTTTAACCTTCTAGTCCATGCATGTATCATAATTTTTCTAGTGTGGTAGATTTTGAAGTTACGTGTCTCGTGAAATAAAAAAATATTTCACCAGTTAGATAAGATTGACAAGCAAACACAAAGTTATCGTCATGGCCTTCAAAGTTATGACCTTTCTAAATTTAGTTAGACATACTGAGCCACTGGATGCCTCCTCTTTGGTTTCTTAACATGATATTTTTCATAAAAGATGACCTATTCACGTTACCAAATGCTTTTTTCTTTTTCAAAAAAGATGACCTATTCACCATGTAACAATAAGTCAATTTGATGCTCTTTATTTCTACTGCTTTTCATTTAAGTAGTTTTGTTTGATTTGGAGATCTTTTAACTCAGTTGTTCATTCTGCTGCTAAATTTTTTGTTATTCTTGAAATTAGTTCTTTTGTAATAATTAACTGCAATTTGTCTCCTACAGTTCTGGAAAATTGCAAATGTGATTGTCGTACTACTTTTTAATTCTTAATGAAATTATAATTTATCAAAAAATAAGCCAATGTTCTGAGGATAGAAGTTCGATCTTTGTTAATCTTTTGAAAGGAAATTTTCAATCAAAAAAAGGAAAACCACAAATTTTTATTGACGTAAAAATCACAAATCCATTTGAGAAACATATATAGCCCTCATAAATCCCTTTGACGACATATTGTAGTTGGATGGGATGGAATTTGGTTCTAGCTTACTTGTATCTAGTTGGGGATTTAATCTTTGGATCTAAACTCGAATGAATGGACAGAATGTCATTAAGTCATAGGGCCACATTTTCAAATAACAAGACCAAAATAAGTTTTGAGATTAATTAGATGGCATTTTTAGGGTCATCCTTGAAGTTATAGCCATAGAAATTAAAAAAAAAAAAAAAAATTTATGTATGACAATATAGTTCATGTATTTCTATAATTTATTCTTGAAAACAATTTGTGGATGAACCTTACAAACATGATAACAACATGCCAGCTATAGTGTCTCTTCTCATGAACTGCTTTCTATTCACATAGTTTTCACCCAGCTATAAGCTATATTTAGTATTATTGTATTTGTGCCATGAGCCATAAAAAGAAACATGACCGAAAAAAAATCAAAAAATTGTTAATTGGTAATGCCCATGCACAGAATACAAATCTAATAGAAAACCTAAATACCCTGAACCTTACGTACGTAAATAGTTTATATTTGGCTAGACTTCGAATATTTTCTATTAAAAATTGTTTACCAAAATTTGTGCATCTAGGTCTTCTAGAAGTCGCACATGAGTATAGTCTTTGTCCAATGGCAACTATTTATATAAATTATTATTATTATTATTTTTTTTTTTGTGGTTTGAGAAAACTATAAATTATTAGTTGGATAATGAGTTCATTTACACAAAGGGCACCGATTTCTTCCGTGATTGGAGTATAGATTTCCCACTCACTTTGAATGCACATCATTATAAGATATGACATTTGGTTAACAGTCGCCAAGTTTGAAAGCAACCCACATTTTGTAATTGGCTAGTACCTATGACCAGTCTCCCAGTCCCTTCGGGAACATCCAATTAAATGTCCAAATGGGGCCAAGAATTATTTTTAAAAAAATTCTTAAAAAAAATAAAATAGGGTAGCTTTATTTCATTATATTATAGTAAAATGCAACTAAGTTAGTGATTAGGATAACCATAGTAAACGTTTTGAGGTTGAAGAGCAAACTACACCCTAAAGTTTGGAATTTTTTGAATTTTATATCTTAAAATTTCAGATAAGTTTGGGAGTCATTTGCATTAGCAACCCTTCCGTTCATATTTTTCGTTAAATATCATATAAGTTTGTCACACGTGTTTGTTTTGTCTAATAAAATAATATTACGTCATTTTCATTATGTCATGTGGCATCATTTTATTAGAAGGACTAAACAAGCATAGCAAATTTATGTGGAACTTAACAGAAAATATGAACATTGAAGGCTGCAGATGCAAATAGATTGTAACCTTATGGGGTAAAATTTAAATTCTAAAATTTCATTATGCAAAATTTAAAGACTCCCAAACTTTAAGGTTATGATTTGCACTTTAACCAAACATTATTAGGTCAAAGAGATCAGTTAGCTTCATTGGTTGCAATTGGAAATCAAAATAGTGTTTTCCTCCCCCCCAAAAAAAGAAAAAGAAAAAGAAAAAAAGAAATCAAAATAGTGTAAAAAGAAAGAAAAATCACATAAGATCAGTCTACTTCAAATAATCCACAATTTAACAATCCTTTTTATGCTAATAATTTAACAAAATAATTGATGTCATACATGAATGTCACAAGATATGATCTTGTCAAGATATAGTCAATGTTTTCTTCTACATAAGCTAGTTCGGCTCATTCTAGCTTGTTGAGGTGGATTCCGTCCTTATCTCTTTCATGCGTGCCAACCATGCCTTGTTTGGCTCACCCATAATAAGATAGAAAATGTTCCGCCAACCATTTCAAGGTGAAAAATCTATCCAAGAGAAATAAAAAGTGATGTTTAATAGTAACAAAGATTATACGTTTGATAAGAATAGGAATGGCTAGAAATGGTCTCATATCAAATCAAAATCACTTTATATTTGGTTGAAATTTTTTATCAACGTGTACACTTTTCCTTGTATCTTAGCTTTTGGGTGGAACTCTTTAAAGGTGACATGGAGAGCCATAAACCCATATAGAAAAAATAGGCATACAATATAATTAATAATTAATAATTTGTTAAAATGAGAAGTGGTGAGTAGTGTTTTTTAAAATGATAATAAATTGTTTTGATAAACAATAATGAGTTTTTAGCGGTACAATAATATTTTCATATGGCCTCATCGCCAATAACATAATTTAAATAGTATACTAATCACAATATATCATCTTATTCTTAGCAACTATAAAAAATTTTGTGTTATTACTTATACGGTTTAGTTAACGGGTATCCTTAAAAGTGTTTATTAATGAATTAAGAAATTTTTTTATACTAATTTAATGAAAAATATATTATAAAAAAGTCCTAAAAATTCAATTACTTTTTTCTTTTTTCATAAAATGTTACTGAAAATATTTTTTAAATTAATGCGCTTAGAGTTAGCTTTATTGAAATAGAAAGTATTAGTTCCCTTTAAAAAAAAAATTGACAAAAATGTTTGGTTATGGAACACGTCAGCATCACAATGAGAATGGACACGTGCTGGATGTGTGGACCACACACGTGGAAAGTGGATTCAATTATTTGATTAAGAGGACCTCAAAGATAAAAATCTTAGGCCGAATCACAAGGCCAACTAGGTTTTTCCCCTTTACACTCTAATGGGTGCCTTGAAAATTATTAATAAAAGTAAACAATAGAATATAAATTGCAATTTCTCCTAATAAAGGTAGATTTTAGAGTTTGAGATGAGCTTCTTACTGTATGATCTATGACATGAGGAGCTCTGTCATAAATCAATTAAACCGGTAAGATATAATCTCATTAAAGTGGTTATGAAACACTTTATATATATATATATATATATATATATATATATATATATATATATATATATATATATATATATGTATGTATGTATGTATGAAAATAGTTTGCTTTTAATCGTGGCATGCCAAAACATGATTGGTGCTTCATTACAAGACATTATATATGTCATTAGAATATTGAAAATTTGCTTCAATGGGAAACGAACAATCGTATCCACACTTGAAATATAGCTCACAAAAATTTCAATCCAACAAGTCCTTTTACTATTTCTTTGCATTTCTATGAATTTCTATCGAATCAAATTATAGTTTCATTGCTATATATTGTCCAAACAACGCATGAAGTAGTAGGTATCACTCTAATAAAATCATTGCTTTATGTTTTTTTTTATTTTAATTAAAACTAAAATTCATGTACTAAAAGTCTAAAACCAAAGTAAGAAATGTGACAAGGACTCCTTAGATTATAGGGTTATTTTTCTTTCTCAGTGTGAACTTTAACAGGTAGTTGATTGTCAATTTGCAGACAAATGAAAAAGGAATATATGATGTCTGTATCATTGAGAAGCCTTATTAGACGAGATTCTTAATTTATAACATAATGGGGTACATAAAAAAAATTAAAATATACATTTGGGGATAAAATTCTCTTATTTGGATTCTGATGTGACCATTAAATAGATTATTTATCAAACGTAATGAACTTATTATATGCTTTTTAAAGGATCTATCAACTCAAATCTAAGAAAATTAGGTTGAGTAATAAAGTCTTAAAAGTATCACATTAAATAATAATAATAAGCAAAGTTGTCAAAATCGGGATCCTACGTAGAATTGTGGGAGGTAGGTGAGATCGTAGATCGTAAGATCTTATATTATTTGAGAAAAAAAATACACATTGGTATATTAAATAATCACATAAATTATACATTCATTGATATAATTACCATATATCACTACATTCATTTGTAATTAGGCATCATTTAAAGAGGTCAAAAATCTCAAAATGTGACACTCTATTGAGAAATTTTTTATTTGAGTCCAACTGACACTCCTTCTACATTGGAGTAGAAAAAACTTGGTCTATTGAGATTTTATTTTTTATTTAGGTCCAACTGAGTCTTCTGTCAAGTTAAAGAAGATTACAAGAAATCAAAGTCGTTTGAGATCGTCATAATCATATGATCCTACCGATCCTGAACAATCACAAAGATTCTTGAAAGATCCAGATCGTTTTGGGCAAGTGGGATCGTAAAATTGTAAGATTGTAAAATCGTAAAATCGTAGGATCCAAATCGAGATTTTGACAACCATGATAATAAGAGTAAGTAGCTAATATAATAAAAGTGAATTAACGGAGCTTATAGAGAAGGAAGAAAAGAAAGAAGAGGGGAAAGAGATAAGAAGAAGAAGATTTCCATTTAGATCTTTTTAAACAAAAAAAAAAAAAAATTTATTTGTTTTATATGTTGATAAAATTTAATAAATGCCTACAAATATAGATTTATGAAATATTTTTAAAAACATTTTATAAGAAAAGGAAAAAGTAATTATTTTATTTTATTTTATATTTCTTACAAAAATTTATCAAAAGTTGTAAAAAAAATGATTTATTAATATATTCACTTAGAGCAACCACATCAGTCCGTTTAAAATTTTCGTCTATTTTACACTAAAAATTTACTTTTTCTATTTTACACTACCACATTTCCAAAACAACCACATCAGTTCATTTATTTTACACATCTATTCTAATTAAATAATATTATTTATTATTATTTTATTATTATTTATTAATACTCACTCACTATCGGTTCCTCTACCTTTATACTTTTTCAGCTCTCTCAATCTCACCCGTTCCTCTCCTTCCCTCATTCTCTCCCTCATAGCCGCCTCACCTAGACCACCGTCACGCCGATCCAGCTCGCCACCTTAGCCCTCCACCGATTCGGCCTCCCTCTTTCCTTCGCCCCTCCCTCTCTCCTCCACCACCGACCCTTCGCCTCCCACCCCCAACCAATGACAGCAATGGAAGATCCAGCGGCAGCAATGGAAGACCCGACGACAGCAGATCAGGCGGTAGCAGTGGTAGCAAATCGGGCGGCAGATCCAGCTCCATTGGGCATTTCACGTGAGTTTTCCGTTAAGTATGGTTTGGGCTAGGTTTTCCGATGAGTTTGGACTGTTTTTAGATTGGGTTTACTGGTGAGTTTTGATTTAATTTGAGTTGGGTTTTTAGTGGGTTTGTTTTGATTTTAAGTTGAATTTTCTAATTGATTTTTTGTTGATTTTAGGTGAATTCTCTGTGCTAGGTTGTGGTGTTTGGTGATGGTGCTGAGTTTGGTGGTTATTCTGGTGCGCTGGGTTGTTATAATAGTTGGGGAAGATAAGTAGTCTGAGAGAAAAAAAGAATAAAAAAATCGTTAAAACGTGAACAGTAACTGTGTATATTTACACGGTTACTGTTTATTTACACAGCCGGATGTATATTTTGCACAACTTTACACCCGTTGATGTAGATATTTTTTTGATCAAAATGAGTAAAAATAATTATTTTTTAAATTTTATAAGAGTATCTATAGACTGACGTGGATACTCTAAGTGCAACAAACCATTTCTTCAAAAAGATCACAAAACCGTCCAAACTTGTCCCTTTTAAGTCGACTACTATTACATATATCATCAAACCAGCTTTCTAGGTAAATCATTATCCATTAATCTACACAATAACACACCATACGATATCTAGATTCAACAATATTAGTATCTAAATAAATTCTGATGTCATAGATGTTGTTGTTCGTGTAAAATAAATATACATAATAGAGGAGGCACACATATCTATGATATTCTCTCGACTCTCAAAACTAAAACTGGTAAACCCATTGGATAATGTTCACAGAGGGGAGACTTGGAATTCCGTACGTAGGGTGAATAGCCAGCCGAGACAACACACTTGCACACAGCACAGACAATCACAGTGGGTGTGGTCAAGACTCATGACTAAGACTAATTTAATTACAATATAAAAAAGATTGCGTTAATAGATGCTTAAAGCAATTGTTAATATATTGTAATAGGAAAAAATTTTACACCTTTTTTAAGAAAAATATAAAAAACTGTTAACAATTATTTTATCATTTTTAAAAATGATTCTTAAACTAATGTATTGACTAACATTTTCTTATAAAAAAAGGTTACAACTATTTGAACAAGAGACTAGTTGTCTGTCATTTTTGCATGTACTTATCATTTTTCTATATGTTACAGTTTATAAATCACTCTTGATCTTGCATAATGAACTAACTATTAGTCACTTTCATATGATCTCATAACTTTTTCTTTGCCTGTTGCAGTTACATATGAACATTTGTAGTAAAAGTCACAACTATCTTCTTGCACAAAAAACAAGCTTTAATTGTCACCTTCAATCTACCATTTTTTCTCTACTTGTCACAGTTTGCACGTGAACAACTTTAGTAAAAGTTGTGACTAATCCTAGTTAATTTGCAAGATATATTAGGTATTAGTCAATTTTATATGAATCCACAATTTTTTCTTTACTTGTCACAATTTACACCTAAACAATTGTAATAAAAGTTACGACTTTTGAAGCCGTTTTAAAAATTTGTTCTTGTCAAAATAAGCAAACAAAGGGGTCAAAAAAATTTCAATTTTTCTAAAAAATGTTAGAAATAGCTGGAAACACGTGCGAGGTTGGAGAAGGAGCACGTGCATTGGGGGAAGTACATAGTAAAAAAAAAAACGAAAGTAGTGAGCGAGTGGGCGAGTGAGTTGTATTGTATCGGCAGGCAAGGTTGTCGGGTTGACCAGAGACAAAGAAGGTCACAGTGAGGGGGCGTGGCTCGTGGGACGCACTGTCCCCGTCTGTTAATAATCCACGCGTGTGTGATTTGCGCCGCTAAACGACACCGCCTCCCTTCCCTTCACCCTTGCCTTTGCTGCTTCTCTCTCTCTCTCTGATCAGTACCTTGTTCTGTTCTTCTCTGACTGTCTGGATTCTGGATCTCTCTCTCTCTTTTTTATCTTTTTTTTTTTTTTTTTGGTTTTGGATAGTCTGTCAAAAGTAGGAGTAAAAGGTTACTAGGAACATTTCCCCCTTTGTTTTCCAATGGGGTTTAAACTTAAAAAACTTTAACTTTCAAACTTTAAAGCTGTCATGGTTATTGGACATTTGTACAACTGGTGGGGACTCAGCATCACATATGAAAAAAGGTCTTTATGAAAGTTTCTATTTTTACAGGTCAAGTTCAACAAAGATTAAACTCTTTTTCTTCTTCCTTTTTCTTTTTTTGCTGAATTACGAATATAAAACATAAATCCCAGCTCAACAAAGTAACATGAGTATTCATATGTATATAAAAAAAAAAAATTGTAGAATATACCCTTTTCTTATTTATTTATTTATATTTGTGTATAATTGTGTAAGTTTACAAGTTTACTATAATAACAATATAAATTTACATTGATATTATTCATTTTGTATTTAGTTAATTATTTTTTCTTTATGTAGTTTGAAGATAAAAAAAGAGAGGATAGATGGTAGTTGTTATGTGTAAAGAAATAGATAATCAATATTTTAATGAAATGTAATGTAAAATAAATAATCAAATATGGTTATTTTGAAAAGTAAATATGTAAAATAGAAATGTTATATTATTATGCTAAAATAAAAAAAAAAAATTTGCACAAGCTAATGCGAATGTTTTATGTGTAGAAGCATACAAAATTTTAAAATTACTAAAATAGCAAGTTATTGTTAATTGATAAATGAAAAAAGACATTAGGGGTTGATTTATGTAAAAACCAATAAAGAATTATCAACTTAATTATTATGAAAAATATGAAATTATAATGTTAATAATATTTATTATTCAAATTGATTGGAGGTCATATCAGACAGCTAGCTTCTTTTTAGTAAAGGCAGAAAAAAAAAATCCAAATGGGATATCACATAATATAACATTTGAGTTCCATTCCACCCAATAAGGTTGGAAAAGCTTCACTCCTACTTTGCTTCACGTTGATTCTAAAAATAAAAATAATGTGTGGTGGGGAATGGGGAATGAGTATATTATTTTTTTTCAAATCAATAATATCTTTTCATATTAAAATTACTTCAATCCAGTTCATAAATTAGGTTATCTAAATTTACCGTGTAACTCTGTCTTTTCAAATTTACCATATGGTTAATACATGGAGTTATTTCCCCCCTCTAAATTTAACATTTTAATCCTCTTCGTAGATGGAGTTTCCAAATTAATAGATGGTGTATTTTTCTAATTGTATACTAATTTGACACCGGCTTAATTTAACCCTTTTTAGACTATTGAAGAGTCTTTAATTAAGACTAATGCATTCCAATAATTTGTCAAATCCTTTATTATTTTTAATTATTAAAATTAAAAAAAAAAACAAAGCAAAACATTATCTATAATGGTTGTTAGTTGTTACATGATGGTGACTTATCAAAATGATTTAAGTCTTAAGAAATGTTAAGCAATTATTTAGAGCATAATTAACTTGACCATAGTCGTCTGTTTAGCTTATCTAATTATCTAATTACCAATCATTAGCATCTAACCAATTATATTTTATAAACTGAATCTAGAAATTCGTTTGAAAATAACTTAACAACTTAATACCATAATTGTGTAGTGTGTTGATTTTCTTGTTATTACAATATTACGTACATGTATGAAAGAAAGGGTTATACTTAAATATGGTAATAGACAGTGACATTTTCCTTAGTCCTTACCTTAATCTAGCTCTTAATCCTTCTCATCCACACAAGGTTATCATTATGATTATGATATTATCTCTTAACAACGCTGTCATTGTGGTTTTTTTTTTTTCCTTTATTTATCGATGATGTCCGATCTTGATGATTGGTCTTTCTGATCAAACTAATATACTAATAAATTTTTGGTGTAGATGAGAATTGAACCCAAATTTCTTATTTAACAATAAATTTTTTTATCAATTGAGCTAATTGAAATTCCATCGCTTTGTTTGTTTTGGCGATAATGTTTTCTAGAAAATGAGTTGTTTTTCAAAAAGTATTTTATATAAAACTATCTCATTTTTTAATATTTGGTAGCAACTTTAAATAAGTTAGAAAAAATCTCCTAACTTCCCTTATTCAGATTGCTGTGAGATAAAGTTGCTTTTTAAAAATTAAAAAAGAAAGAATGAAAAACTATCTTTAAAAATAAGTCATACTTTTTAGAATATTCTTCATTTCTCTTGAGAAAGAAATTGAATGGAATGAAAAAGAATGAAAAAAATAATTTTAGAATATTTTTCCCTTCTCTTGTTTGGGAGTTTTAATGAAAGGAATGTAAAATTCATTCCCTTGTTTAGGAGTTTAAGTGGGAGAGAATGGAATTACTTACATTCCATTTATTTTCATTCATTTATTTTAAAACATCCAATCAAGGTTACTTAATTCCATTCTATTATTTTTCATTAATTTCCATTGCTTAAATGCATTCTATTCCATTCTATTCTTTTCCATTCCCTTAGGATTATTCCATTCTATTCTCTTATGAACTCCTTAATGGAGCCTTAATTTATTTTTTTGATACTAACAAATACTAAAAAATACAAACAAAATATTTTTACAAAATATTTTTCATCGAAACAAATAAAGCAGTATGTCACCAGCTAAGTTAACTTAAATTTCTTTGTGGAATTAAATCTTATTATAATTTCCAGAAATTATTTTGGTGGGTCACACATAAATATCTAGATAAACATTGTCCACTCATGGTAGGACCCTGTAAGAGAGAGCCACTCGTCGAGAGACCACGGTGTGTTAATGTTATCGACAAGAAAAAAATTGAGCCCAAATAAAGAGGTGGAGAGACAACCTGGACCCGCACATTCCTTTGTAATCTGTTCATCTTTGACCTTTGACTACCCACTACCTAATAACAGACAATTGAAACCTAATTAAATATCATATCTACTTTGCATTCCTGTCCCTTTTATTTCACGATATCTCTTTTGTACGCCATGTTTTTCTTCATTCCCTTTTTCATTGAGGGCTTCTGTGAAGTTTCTTTTTCATTTGTGCCCTTGACTCCCAATTTAATTAAGACACAAGTTCTGAGATTTTTCTTCACTTCCTTTTCATTTTTACAGTTTTATCTGAAGTTTCTTACTGATTTGTGTCCTTAACTCAAGAAACAAGTTCTGATATGTTTCTTCACTTCTTTTTTTCTTTTTTGACAGTTTATGTGAAGTTTCATTTCATTTGTGCCCTTGACTCCTAATTTTAAAATACAACTTTTGATATTTTTCTTCACTTCCTTTTCAATTGATAGTTTATGTGAAGTTTCGTTTCACTTTGTGCTTTTGACTCCTTATTTAAGAAACAAGTTCTGATCTTTTATGCAATTTAAGCTTTTATTATCCATGACTTGATTGCAAATTAGAGTGCCAAATCTACTTTAATAGAAAATCATATTCAACCAGAGTCTTACATGGCATGAATATTTTATATTGTTTATTATCTGGGGGAAATAATGATTTCAATTGAATCCTTTAATTCCTTTACATTTTTATCCGAATTTGTGACACATACATTTATGAAAATGACTCAATGGAAAATGATTCTTTTTAATTGAATCTTCTAAATTTGTTCCCATTTTTAGCCAGATATGAGACATATTATATTAAAGGAAATGAATTAACAAGAGGAGATCTTATCCACATGTCTATACTTGATAATAAAACCTAATTTCTTATGATTTCACTTTTTAAATATTTACTTACATAATCATTATGTGGATCGATCAAAATTTTAATTAAAGTAGATTTTGGTGTATCTTATTTTACATGATATATTTTGTTTAAAAAATAAATTAAACAAAAATACAATTGTATTTTTTTTAAAATGGTTTGAAAAGTATCTACTAGCATAAGGCAAAGACAAAGTGCATGGTTTGCCTTTTAAAATACAAGAAATAACATAACAGAAACTTTTACCATTGACAAACTTTTGTTATGGATATTTCTCAAAGTTCCTTTAGTTCTTCTTCTTCTTTTAAGTTTTTTTTTTAAATAATTCTTGTAATATATTAATTATAAAAGGTACTTTAAGTATATGTATGATTACATTCTTCGAACCCACTTGTCTATCAATTTAAGGAAATGACTTTTAAATATTTTTACTTTTTATAAAGTAGTTAAAAGCACAAAGTATTTTTTTCTTTTCTTTTTATAAAATTCAATCAAGATTTTTTTTTCTTCACCCAATTAACATATTTGAAGGGTTTCAAATTGATCAAAATTTGGGAAAGAGTCTTTTGGCCTTTGGTGCTTTTATATTGGGGAACAGCCCGTTGAGAGGTTAAGAAAAGTAATTATAATTAACTGATTTTTCCTGTTGAATCACGGGTACAGATTTATTGAGAATAGTGAAAAGTTAATCTCTATTAAAAAGGATGGTCAAAGAAAATAATTAGACAAAAAAAGGTGAGTCAGTCAAGAAGAAAAAAAAAAAAAAATTGATTACAAAAGATGAAAGTAGTAAAAAAGAGTGAAAAGAAATCACAAACAATCTACACAAGCACAAGGGCACCAAAGCAAAGACCACTCTTAATGAATGATGCTCAATCAAATCTCAAAACAGTAATGACATATAAAAAGTCATAATTTTTATTGCAATTGTCTTATGTGGAAGAGTATAATTAGTTGTTTATCACTTTTGCTTAAATTTATTATCTTTATTTTACTACCACTTACCATTTACAGCGCAGACAATTGTGTGTTTTTATTAATACTAATTTTTTGTTTTTTGTTTTTGTTAATACAATGATGCAAACAGGACTTAAGTAAGATTTTCAATTTTAGGCTGAACATATGTAGGACCCACTAGTCGCACATTTCATTTGACCAACCTATTTTAATTTCCTTAACTAGGGTTAGGTCCTCAAGTTAAAATGGGCACCACACGTGTGGCTAAAAGAGTCAGATAAGGGCAGGTAAAGACAGGGTCTGGTCAGGTTAGTCCCTCCAGCTGTTGGGTATGTCCCTATGTTTTCTTCTCATTTCGTATAAGAGAAAGCAAAGCGTAACAAAGTTAAAACTTAAAAAAGAGAATTTGCAGAGCTCTCAGATTTAGCATTTCTTAGTCTCTTAACACTTTTGGTACTATCAAACACACAACACAAACAAAACTCTTCTATTCAAAAACCAACCCACAGACTCAGAGTGTTTTGTTCCCATTTCCAAATGCCTGGGAGTTTAGAGCCTTTGGATTTGGGGATTCAGATTCCTTACCATTTCAGGTGTCCTATTTCGCTCGAGCTTATGTGTGACCCGGTCACCGTCAGTACCGGTCAGACTTACGACCGAGCTAGCATCGAGTCTTGGGTCGCTACCGGTAATACTACGTGCCCAGTTACACGAGCTCCACTCACCGACTTTACTCTTATCCCCAACCATACTCTCCGTCGCCTTATCCAGGATTGGTGTGTCGCTAACCGCTCTTTTGGGGTTGAGCGTATTCCCACTCCCAAACAGCCTGCTGACCCGGCTTTGGTTCGCTCGCTACTCACTCAGGCTTCGTCCGAGTCCAACGCGACTCCCTCGCGCCTCACCGCGCTTCGTCGCCTCAGGGGACTCGCTCGTGACTCGGACAAGAATCGTTCCGTTATTTCCTCTCTCAACGCGCGGGAGATACTTCTGCAAGTTGTGTTTGCCAATATCGACTCCGAGTTGAGCCACGAGTCGCTCGCGCTACTCGTCATGTTCCCGCTCGGTGAATCGGAGTGCGTTTCGGTTGTTTCCGATTCGGACCGAATCGCTTACTTATCGCGCTTGCTTTTCCATTCCTCGATCGATGTCCGAATCAACTCGGCCGCGTTGATCGAAATCGTCGTCGCCGGGACTCGGTCGCCGGAGCTCCGAGCTCAAGTCAGCAATGTCGACGAAATCTTCGAAGGCGTGATCGAAATCATGAAGAATCCAATCTCTTCGTATCCGCGCGCCCTCAAAATCGGCGTCAAAGCTTTATTCGCTTTGTGCTTGGTGAAGCAGACTCGTACCAAAGCTGTCTCAGCCGGAGCAGCCGAGACTCTAATCGACCGTTTATCAGATTTTGAAAAATGCGACGCGGAGCGAGCGCTGGCAACAATCGAATTGCTATGTCGAGTTCCCGCAGGTTGCGCAGCGTTCGCGGCGCACGCGCTCACCGTTCCTCTACTAGTAAAGATAATACTGAAGATCTCCGACCGCGCAACGGAATACGCGGCGGGAGCTCTTCTCTCGCTCTGCTCCGAATCGGAGATGAGCCAGAGAGACGCGGTGGCCGCAGGAGTACTAACTCAGTTGCTATTGTTAGTACAAAGTGATTGTACGGACAGAGCGAAGAGAAAGGCTCAGCTGTTATTGAAGCTTCTTCGGGATTCGTGGCCCGAAGATTCTATCGGAAATTCGGACGATTTTCCTTGCAGTGAAGTTGTGATACGGTTTTGCTGTTCTTAGAATGAAAAAAAAAAATTTAAGATTATGTTTTTTTTTTTTGTTAATCCGGTCTCAATTTTTCTTTGTTGTTAGTATAAGAAAAAATTGGAAAAAAAAAAAATGATAATTGAGGTTTTGGATTGGTGTATAGTGAATTGTAATTCTGTATGTAATTTTGTATGTAAGAATTTTTGTTGGAAAGTTGGAAAGCAAATGAAAAGATAGATCTGTTCTTGTTTTTCTGCTTTTATTTTTATTTAAGTTATTTAAAAATTCTTTTATTTAGTGGGGGCCATTTTGTTTTGTTTTTGTATTGTATTGATAGACTGATAATGGTGATTAGTGTGTGGTTGGTGGTTCATTTGTTTTGTGGAATCTTTATGTTTATTGGGTGTGGGATTGATATGGAGAAAGAATGTTCATGGCCACTGCCATTGCCCATTGCCCATTGCCACTGCCACCACTTGTTGACGATAGACACTTTTACTAATAATGCAAATGGGAAGATATGGCATATGGGAAAGAAAGTCTTTTGGTAATTGAGCAATATGCAAATCTAAAATCATAGTTTTTACTTTTGAATACTTGGGTTGGGTGTGACACATATTTCATTGCTTATTGCTTTCCCTGGAAATCAGATTTTGAACGTTGGAGTGTTTGACTGGGATCCTAGATGTGAGGCTTTAAATTGGCCTAGTTGGCCTGTTTTGGAATTGCTGAAATTTTGTAGTACATAGATGAATAGATGATAGACCAGCCCTGAACCCAATTAAAGCTATGATAAGCTTAGTTGAAAGTTAGAGGAGTCAGAAACGTGGGTCAACAACCAAAAAAAAAAAGGGTTGTATTCTAAGTTAGATAACAGGAATGTTTTCTTAATAATTTTCCTACTTTGAAGTGAGTGTGAAATTTTATATGTACTATAGAGTGGTAAATGGTGGTGTGTTGAGTTGGTTTGACCTAGGACTGACAAAGATTGATACACACACAGCCCCGCGTGCAAGCCAGGGGTCTACAATAGAATTATGGCATATATGCTAACAAAGTAGTAATAAGCAGGGGTTCTCTCTCTCTCTTTTTCTCTATGAAAGGACCTACTTAAAAAGAATGGAGCAAGAGTTTTTGTGGCTTGAAAATTTAGAAGATAAAAACAGTACTAGTCACATGTTTTTGGAATAAAACCATGGATTCACATGGCTTTGTTCTTATTCTTTTTTCTTTGTTGTGTGATGGCTACTAGTGCTCACATGCCAAACCCAACTATGTTCCTACTCTAATATTAGTCACAAGAACTTCAACGTTTGTCTTTTGAAACACCCACGATATCCAGCATTTGGGACCCAACACTCTCAAACGTCTCTATTTAACCTTTTGAATTTTGGCATATTGTTGGATTCTCCATTATAAGCTATTAATTGCTACCCCAGTTAGGTTTTATCTAAACGTTTTTAGCTAGAGTTTGTAATTTGATTTTATAGGGTAAAGTGTGATGAAAGTAAAGTCTAGTTTTCTGGGTTAAAAAAGTAAAGAAAATAACAAAAAAGTGTCACCTAATTTAGGTGGTAGTGGTAAAGGAGTTGGTGTAAAGAATACAGTTTAAAAGATGCAGAAGAAAATGAAAAAGGTGATATCTTAGGTGGATTTTTTTTTTTTTTTTTTTTTATATTCTTTCTTGGTGACAATATATTCGAGGTTAGGGTTAAAAACCATCTTCATCTTAATGACAAAGAAAAACTAAGCTTTCTTTTCGTATTGCATGCTATTCTTGAAGAAATCTTTGCTTTTGTGATATACACATGAAAATGCAGAGCTTAAATTGCCACTGTCAATGGTACTCTTATCTCTCTCTAGGAGTCGGTGACAAGGTCAACTATTGTGAGCCACCGACCTCTAGTGAGAAGAATTGGAATAGCCTTGGATGACAGAGTTTACATGCGCACGTGTGCCACTTTAAATTACATGAGAAAAACTTTATTCATCACAAAAATTGTCAATAGTACTAGCTGATGAAAGAATCCCTTGATTCGTATTTTAAAAATACTTAATTCTATAAGAGAAATGGCTTAAGATCTTCAATTCAAAAGATTTCACATTTTGTTTTAGCGTGTCAATTGATCTAACTATTAAAATTTCTTGTTGTTGAATAAATAATTTGCGCGCAACAAAACCCCACCTACAATGGCAAAATAAATTTTAAGGGAAGAAAAATGATTTCCTCTTATTGTATTGCTCACAAAACCAATTTGCATTCATGAACTCATGTAAGTATATCCATTGTTTTGTTCGAATATTGGTGAACTTTTCTTGCTGTTGTGATGAACAACTTGGTTCAAACAAGTTGAAATAAACCCAGAAAAAGTGGAATAAGCAAAGAGAGGGATGGGTGAAATTGAACAGTTTCTGCTTAGGCAATTTGGGTTAGCGAGTGTGAAGGTCTATATTGGGACAGTGAAGGAAAATGGATCAAAGGATATTCTCCGTCTATAGGCTTTACTGTCAGTATTGGAGTAAAACTATGGCCTTTGAATGATAGTTTTATATTGGTAGTAGACAGAAATTTCTAATCTGCATGATGAACTTAATGCCAGAATATTCCATCAAAGGCTTCATCAAAACCATTCTAATCATCTTATTGAACCTCTCAACGATTGCAGGAACTATTCAAAGCATTCCCCAATAGCTGCATTGATCATGCTTTTATAAACAAGTGCACTAACATTTTAGCCATAACGAAAAGTCATTACCAATACTCCCTCTATTCCATTTTATTGATATACATATATCCTAGTCAATAAATAAGAAAGATAAAAAAAAAAAAAAAAAAAACACAACATTAGAAACCACAAATTTTCTTTCTTCTAAAAAATAAAAATGTAATGTCCCTATTTCTAATTCTCTAAATACAAAATAAAAAGGGGCTTTGGTTTTGTAAAAGATTATAAAACTTTTCTGAAAGAGGACTACTTTTCTAGTTTTAGAAATATATCCTTAAGTACACTCTAATTTAATGAATTATTGTGATGTCCTATAGTAATATTATATTAGTTAAGTATGTGTTGTGTGGGTATGTTGCTTAGTCTATCATTGGGTATAAACTAAGTTTACCCGGGTTTATAGACAACTGTAAAGAATTTAAATTGTGACTAGACTAATCTTTTTAAGATGTAACACAAATGTGACTAATACTTATTCTTAGATCATCACAAATATATCAAAGTGAACCAGGTAACCACCTATAGGCTTGAAAATATTGTCCTACAATGTGAACCTTAATGAGTATGCCAAAGATATAAGAAAGGAAGATTATCATTCCGCATAGTAATATTGAATTATTAGGTCGTTAAAAATATACCAAAGTCAACCATGCAAGCACTTATAGGCTCAAAGATATTATCCTACAATGTGAACCTTAACGAGGACGCTATAAATTTAAGTGAGAGAGATTATAATGTCACATACCAACATTAAATTAATTGAGAATATTTGTTGCGTGTGTATTTGCTGAGTCTCACATTGAGAATATATTAGTTCAAATTTGGGCACTCTGAACAATTAAAAGAAGTCATAATTGTGAGTTTGTGACTAAGCTAATCCTTTTGAAGCATATATCGCCCATGAGACTAGCACTTTTCCTTAAGTCGCTAAAAGTATGATGTTAGACAGTCAGAGTAATAAGAAAAAAAAAATTGATACATTAATAATTTTACATTAAAAAGCTATTAAAACTACTACAATTTAACTACAAAACATGAAAAAAAAAATTGATACATTAGTCATTTTACATAAGATAGATGTTTTTTTTTTACTGTGAAGATAGAAATATATTAAAGTAAAGGGACTGAAGCCCAACGTAATACAAAGTATGTATATGGGAAGTAACAGTCAGTACGTCAAGTTCTAGAGGGAAAAAACAAAAAAACAAAGTATTACAAGCAACATAGCACACTCAGGTGCTTAGGGTCGAGCAAGGCTTCGGTTTAGCCTTTGATAGTCCTGTAGCAGCGATGTGGCACCATGGAGAATATCACTTGGCTGGGACTGCTTCGCTTCGAAGTGGTACCTGTTCCTTGCATTCCATATAGACCAAGCCACCATTGCCCACAGCTCCAGTTCAGGTCTTGTGAGCTTAGCCACCATCTGTCTAGCAAGGAGGTGAAATTTTAGTGCCATCGCTCCACACTTCTGTAGCTTACCTCTTACCAGTGTCCATACGTTTCGAGCTAGAGGACATTTCTATAGTGCGTGAGCAACCGTTTCATTAACTTGGCCACATATTGCACAAAGTGGATCGATTGGTATCTTCCTTCGAAATAGATTAGCCCGAGTAGGTAGTATATCAGAGCAAGCCCTCCACACAAAGTTTCGGACCTTCGGTGGTACCCCTAGCTTCCATACCTTGTTCCGGAGCTTCTTGTCTTCCCAGGCCAGTGAATGTTTGACCACCTCAGCCCTGTTTAAGTGAAGAGCTACTTGATATGCTGATTTGACCGAGAACTCATGGTTTTTATTTTCCTTCCATCGAAGCCTATCTCTTGACTGTAGATTGCCAAGCTTAATGCTTAAAATTTCTTTTGCTGTGGATTGCAAAAAGGTGGAATAGATTAACTGCCTCTTCCATTGCTTAATATGCTGGTCAATAAGGTCTCCCACCTTTAGATTTGTAACTGCTCCTGGTCTGAAGAGTGGGGGGTTGGATAGCCACCTTTGTCTTTGAACATCTATATTCTGGCCATCACCAATCTGCCACACCATTCCTTCAGTGATGAGGTCCCTGGCCGCTAACAAGCTGCGCCAAACAAATGATGGGTTGCTCCCTATCTCAGCCTTCATAAAGGAGCACCGTGGGAAGTATCTCGCCTTATACACCCGATAAAAGAGAGAGTGAGTTTCAGTAACTAAGCGCTAGGCTTGCTTGGCTAGCATAAGATAGATGTTAAAACAATCAATTTTACTACAAAAAATTTACAAACTGACACTGCAATGAATGTAATTAATTTTATGTTAACAACATAAAACTTCTTTTGTGAAAGAGTGTCTCTCGAGTTCCTCACAGCTTCTCTTTGTTCCCTCCCACAGCAACCTTGCTGATATTCTTAGCAAACTAATGCATAAAACTGAGTTCAACACCGTTTGCAATAAACTGGTCATATTTCCATGAACTCCTCCCAATTTGAGGGTGAGTGTAAAATCAGTAAATCAAGACTCAGCCGTTAAACATGCAGAAAAGGAAAGACCCTTAACTACAAACTACAAAGGCAGTGTCGTGCCCATGATCCAAGCAAGCGAAATTCAATTAACCAATTCAAATACAGATAAGGAAATTGTGTGATTAGAGAGCAAATACAGATCTCTAGCTACTTTGTTTAATTCCTCGTACAACTAGCTCATTACTAGTATATAATCAAGTTATAATAGCCTGTATGAAATACACTTTCCTATACTCAAAAACTATGTTTTTTTAAATTAATAAGTGTTAATAGAGCTACAAGACTCTTAGCTTCTGCACTCAATTCATAATTTCTCCTCACAAAAAAATGGTATTAAGATTCTCTTCATTTGAAATGTATTCATTTTATAACCTAAAAAAAAATGTATTCATTTTATGGTTCAGTTTATATATCTCAATATAGAGGATATCAAATATTACATTATTAATATTTTTAAATAAGGTGATGCACTTTATACATTGTAGTGAATAAAATCTTAATAATGAAATTGCTTTGATCTATTTCAAGTGAAATAGAGAGGATGATGTCCACGAAATGAGCCATGCCTTTTTTCTTTTTCTTTTTTTAATTTTTTTTTTTACTCCCTTCCATTCTCCTTTGAGATTTCTAAGACAAGTTATGGGAATTTTGTTAAACTAACAAGCCCAAAAGACTTGGATTATGAACTTGACAATTTACTCATAACTGACTAACTGGTTGAAACCATTTTTAATGACACGTTACACTATCATTATTATGGGCCCATTAAATGAATGGACAATGAGAGGTTCAACTAGCCTTGTAGTAGTTGACTAGTTGTGCCCAGGCAAAACAGGGCCTAAATTTCAAGCTGGTTGCATAGGTTGGGCCACAATTTAGATGGTTGTATATAGTCCTTTTTCTTTTTCTTTTTTGGGTGAAAGTTGTATATAGTCCTAATGAATATAATAAAAGTCCTATTCTCTATTTCTGTGCTAGCCTGATATAATCGATTGTGCCTAGAATGAAGATTGACAATTAAACTCAACACTTGACAATCTTTTTTTTTTTTTTTATAAATAATTTTTGTAGAATTGTTTTACAGGCATCAAACTTTCCATAAAAAAAGTTCACACAACTCTCCCATGCCACTTTAACACAAAAGCTAATAGGGTGTGTGAAAATTTCGGTTTTCAAGTAACATTGTATAAAATAGCCTGCATGTTACACCCCATATCTTCTTCTTGGCCTCCATGATTAAAAGAGCACTCGATAATAGACATTACATTCTAAACTCCAAATTATTGTTCATGTCACTCTCATTTTGTAATATTTTGCTAACTCTCACCTTAGTCTCCTCCTACCCCTCCCAAGTGCCAGACTTCTGACTTCTCTTCTCAGCAACTAATCTGCATACCACTATTCCACTACTACAAGCATTAAACCTACTATTATCTGGTATAATTAAAACATTAAACAATAACACTGTACCTAATCTTGATTTTGATTTGCACATAGAAGAGTTAAAAAAATTTTAGACATGGACACATTCAGTATTAGATAAAATGAATGAGAAGGCAATGCAGATATCCTTTGTTCTTTCATCATCAATTCATGCACAAAAACTCAGGAAATGCAGAGGCAGTACAAGCAATTTAAAGACAAGCAAAATTTGACTAATTGTTCTTATCAATGTCAGTCTACACACGAAAGCATTTAACTATCATCACGCAACCTCTACAAGAATTTATATTTGTATCAATGTTTTGGAGAATCTGGGCTTTAACTCTTTGAGCACATCATGGGCAAATTAATCCATGACTAACCATGTTGTGCAGTGACAAGAGAAGCAGAGAGCAGAAAAGCAACACAGAAGAGATGCTCTGTACATAAAACAGACGGCTCATGTCCCCCCAATATATATCATGAATGACACTAAGAACAATATTCAATGAAATTAGTCAGTCCAAAGCATTGTAATTTGTAAGCCCATTCCCTGATCAAATTTCCTCATCATTATCACTTTCACCCCCAAACATAGCAGCCATTTTCATGGCTAGCTTTGCTGCCATTTCCCTCCTCTGAAAATCAGGCATCAATCTCATGTTTTCACGCACACTCCCTATCTCAGACATCAACTGTTCCAAATCCTCTAATTCAAAAGGTGCACTCTCATCCACCTCTGTGGCTTGCTCAGATGCATTTGGTATCACACCCTGGTCATTCTCATCCTGCAATGACGCCGTTGAAGTTGAAGGCTTTTCTTCATCAGATCTAGTTCCATTCTCTTGATCACGTTCAACGACAGAGCTATTTTGAGTAACAAACCCTGCCATCTCTGAGGATGGGGTAACAGCATTTGCAGAAACCCATCCTATATCTGTGTCATCAAATGGTTCAGCTGAGCCGGCAGAGAGGATTTCAAACTCAAATTCAAAATCAGATTCTCCTGAAGATAACTCTGAGAAGAGGGGATGAAAAAATTTAGCCATGTAATTAGCAAATAAAAGTTCAAACTGAATAGCAATACACTATAATTTTCTAGAATGGGAGAAGGGAACCTTCTTTTTCAGGTAATGATGGTTCAGTTATCTTATTGCCAGATTTTAGAATCATTCCAGGCCACATATGAGCAGAAAGAGCACCATAGAGGCGTTCAACTCCTTGTGAATCACCATCAACTGATAAACCTGTCAAGAACAACATCTTTATATAAGTTTGAACACAAACACATACATACATGCATGTACGTACTTACGTATGTATGAAAAAACATAATCTATACCTAATTCAGTCCCTTAATATTCTGAAAAACCATCAAGTTATGTAGAGAACACCCCATCATGCTCTTTCTTACTCCAATATAAAATACACATGTAATTCTATCTACTATGTAAACCTCATTATCAATATAAAAAATAAAAAATAAAACTTCAATCAAAATATGATGTCCATGTAACATCAAAAGTATGGTCGTCTTTCATATCATGTACAGTTTCTATAGAATTTATGGCTTTACAGTTTGAAGTAAAACTAACAGTGCAAATAACCTTTATGAGTGAAAGAAAAAATCTTTGCAATTGAGCAAGGTATCTCAAATTGCTCCTTTTTGTATACATATTGTCTAATTGCAACATATAAAGGAAATATAAGGAATGCAAAATAGCTAATTGCAACTAAAGGCAAAGAATGGATTTACACTTGTCAAAATCAGCATTGGAAGCACAAGCTTCAATAAATTCAATATTATGTTGAGTGCACCATTCCAAACAAGACCTCCTAATCTCATACGAAGGTTCTTCATCACCCAGTAGACTACTTCCTTCAGTTTCAGAAATTCCATATTCAGTAGACTCTGCATAAGGATCAGCAGAGGAATCTCCAAGCTGCTTCTGCAGGTGTCTTCTGTATTCAGCATGAACTGGATGGCCTGGAAGGAGATCCACCTTGTTGCCAATGCATAATAATATTTCAAAATTTTGAATATCGGTGCGAGCTACCCAATCCTTAAGGGCAACAAGAGATG
The DNA here is from genome assembly GCF_040712315.1 of Castanea sativa. Taxonomy (NCBI): domain Eukaryota; kingdom Viridiplantae; phylum Streptophyta; class Magnoliopsida; order Fagales; family Fagaceae; genus Castanea; species Castanea sativa. The sequence continues at coordinate 30,541,057 of NC_134019.1, read as the reverse complement.
ATAACTGCACATAATGAATGAACAGAGAGATATAGCGCATCAAAAAATCACACTGGCATAAAACATCAAAGAATTTTTTTGATAAGTAAAAAAAACATCAAAGAATTTGCAATGTAAAGATGTGAAAGGGGAAAGAGTCTAACATCATTCACGTCAAAAACCATGACCAAGGCAGTCAACTGGTTAAACATTGGCAATGTCCCAATAGAGAAGGCATCATGAAGATGAGCCATCCATACAGAAACATCAGCTGTGTAGTACTTGGTGTTGATAGTCCAGCTGTTGATGAATATCTATTAAGTACCATTTATTTGTGTTCTAGCAAATCTTTTTAGATTAATAATAATAATAATAATAATACAAGTAACATAGAGTAAGAATGTTACCCATGGCCACAAAGTTGAGACGATGAATCAGAAGCTTCTTCAAAATCCGTAGAGAGTAATCCTAAAATCAGATGATGAATCAGAAGCCTCTTCAAAATCCACAGAGAGTAATCCTAAAAACAAGTAATAATATACAATTGAAATCATCCAAAATTAAGCAGGCAGTGATTAAATTAGGAGCATTTGTAGATTGGTTATTCAGTTTAAACAACAAGTGAGCTCAAGGACTACTGATTGATGCAGACAAAAAGATAGATAGGTTTAAAACTTAATTGTCAAAAATATAGATTCGAATACAAAATCAATGAGCCACTTGACTAGAATAAAGAATATCTTGCAAAAGAATTAGCAGTTAGGTTAGGTATAGGGTTTCTATTAAGTAAATCATTAATATTGATCGATTATATAAGGAAGCAGTGAGATACATAGTAAAGATAAAATACCCAGATTCGATAAATTTATATATATATATATATATATATATATATATATCATTATCATCAAAAGAAAATTTCTTTTAATTGAAAAAAGAAAAAAGGAACATACGGGAGAGGAGGGTCCGTTTGCCAACATTGGAGGATCCAAGGACGAAGATAGCGGGTCGATTCTCAATCTCAATCCCAAGAGAATTATTTTCTTCTTCCCCCATCATCACTCGCCCGTCTGTGTCTGTGGTGGCACTGCTAATTTGCAAAATGAAAATGAAATGATCAACAAACTAACTGATTCTGACTTTCACAAATATTTCTTCTTTTATTTATTTATTTATGGCATTTGTATCAATTTTTTTCAAATCAACTAAATATGTGGAGGAATGTCATATTCTAAATCAATTATTATTCTTATTATTATTCTAAATAAATATAGTTTTTTTTATATATATATATATATAAAATTTATAAAAATAGTAACCTTTTTCATACTATATAGATAACCAAAGTACCAATACATTAAACCTACAGACTTTGAAAGCAAAAATTAAAAGAAATTTCAATAAAGTGAAAAACTATACCTGGCCATACTGTTTCTTCTCAGAATTGGATTGCTTCAAGGTTTTGACTTTCCACCTAAAAACCCAGAGAAGAAAAGCAAAAGAAAAACCCTTTTAATTTGTAATTTCACATAATTGGAATTGAAATCAATCAATGATGAATGTAAACCTAAAAGACTTTGTAGACACCTAAAAAGACCCATTACCGAAAACACTTTCTGCTCTCTATGCTGATACAGTATCCCCATCACTCTTCTCGATCAATAATGAAATCTCAAACTTCCCAAGCCTTACCTCAAAATAAATAATTCAACTTTTTTTTTTTGTTTTCAAACGTTAACTTTAAATTTTTAACAAACTGAATAGAAACCAAAACCTAAAACCAATCCAACCAAAATACCAAAAAGAGAAAAGAGAAAACTTTACCGCTAGCGGCCCTCTGAAGCTCTTTATCTCCGCCTTATGGAGTCCCTCTGTGTAGCGGTTCCGGTCGTCTGACAGTGACTAGGTCTCTCTGCTTCTCACGGAATGCACAATCTCACAACTCTTTCTACTTTTATTTTTATTTTTCGATCTGACTTTAAGTTTTTTTTTTTGAGAAAAATCTGACTTTAAGTTTATTGTTGTTTTGCTTGTGTGTTTTTTCAACAGCCAAATGGTTTTAGTTTAACGCTGTGTTTTAAACCACCTTTATTTATTTTATAAAGAAATTTTTTATGCAATATTTTCACAATAAATCTTAAATGACAAATTATTATTAGATGTTATTAGTAAGTAAAAAAGTAATTTAAATTTTGAATTCAAATTAAAGCCAATAATAAGGATTCAAAAAAAAAAAATTTAAAGCCAATAATAATATACTATCTATAATTTGTTGTAAAAATACTATAGAAATAGTATTTTTTTTTTAAGAAGTAGATAACCTTAATTTTAGGAGTTTTGTTTTGGTAGATATTATTATTATTATTATTATTATAGAGTTTAAAAAAATTGTAATTATTATTAATAATCATTAAAAGAACAATAATTTACGATGGTAAATGTTGATATCAATTTGATGACTTTCGTCAAATTATGAAAGTCTAAAATTTTGAAAAAGAACAACCCTTAAGAATAATTAGGATAAACTAAAATGATTGTAGGTACTCAGAAAATAAAGGCCCAGACCCACTAAGAACAATAGTGTTTTAGCTTTTAAACCAAGCCCAAACAATAAAATTTCTTGAAAGAGAGTGAGAATTCGTAAGTGAGGTAAGGTACTTATTTCGGTTTGAAGGGGGTCGAACTTTTTTGGTTGAAGTAACATGTAGCCAATCATACGAGAGTGATAGAGAAGTGAAGTAAAAGTGAAGATTGAGTAAAATGCTCTCCTCCGGTAAGTTCGAAAATTGATTTCTTATATATGAATGTTACTAGTAATACACTATTCACTTCCTAGTTTTTTGTATTCCATAAGAAAGCCCCCTCCTTCTGGGAGGTTTCCTTTCTTTTATATCCTCTCTTCTTGCATCATAACCCTCCACATGTACACCTTTAAACATTCCTCAGGATACTTGTCTCATCACAGCTCTGCTAAAGGTGGTTTAAGGAGTTGCTAGCTGTGAAATCACTGTTCAGGTGCCATTTTCACATTAATACAGTTGATATAGTTGGCATGAAACATTCAATGCAGATGTGGGAAACATATCTTTCAAGAAACTTCCTGTCACGTCCTTTGTCCCTTCCATGGTTCCCTTTTCCCTTTTTGGGCCTTCGTAGGGTACTAACTACCTTGTCTCTACTTCCATCCTCGGGCAAGTGGACTCCATAGGTCTGACTCATCTCTTCGGTCTGGCTTACACATGCTTTTCTACGGTTTGACCCTCTTTGCTCCTCAGACCCCCCACAATTATGATATATAAAGAGGGATTCAATAATCTCCCAAAGCATAGTTCATAAAGAGATATTAAACTTTTAACATGTGGTATCCGTTTTATGATTATAACTCATTATCATTAGACTAACACACCAAATGGTTTTTTGCTTAATAATATTCTACAAATTAAAATCCACTTTCAATGCATTTTTTTCATTATTATTATTATTGCCAACAAAACCTTATTATATTCATTAGATATACTATTTAGATGAAAGTACTTACAAATGTGATCATGTCGTATGTTAGATAAGAATCTTGAAATTATGTAATAAATTTTTGTTTAGTTGTTGTTTTCCAATAAAATAATATTATTCGTAAGTTCATGTCTGCACAGAAATTCAACTAGTTTATTTTTAAAATAAACATAAAGAATCATAAATGTTAGACCAATAGCGATTTATATATGTTTTTAAAAAAAAATTATATACTTATTTATACTACTATTTAAGGGACTTCCACGCTTTGGGATGAACCTTTTTTTGAGTTAAAAATACTCCTACACCCTAAATTTAAGTATGAGCAAAACATGAGACTAATACAGTAAAAATATATTTATAAAACATTGTCTATAAAATAAAACTACCATTACATGGGTTTTTAATCCCCCGGAGTTTACACTTTTTAAAAGAGAAATAAATATCCACGTTAAAACCCCACATTGCCTTGCCATTTACTTTTTATTACATATTTAAAAAAATATTATGAGACAAGTTTTTTTTTTTTTTCCCTAAACCGTTATCTATTTTGGTTTTTCTTTTAATAAAAAAAACCCACTTACTTTTTTAGTGTTAAAAAAAAAAATACTTATCAGTTATCATGTATGGGTTATTCTCACAACGTCCCACAATCATTTGCTATAAAAATAACAACAAAAAATATTGTGATAATTTTTAAAGTACTTCTGACAAAAAGAAGAAGGTCTTATATGAGAAGAAAGTGATAAATTATGTCAAATAGAGAAAAAAAAAAAAAAAAGTAATGGGATCTAACAAATTTTGTGGGCTACTGCCTCAAATTTTATGATTATTTTACTATGTGAGTTTCAGGACTTAAAATTTCTTTTGGTTGATATATTTTTTTGGTTGGGTTTGCTTCTTCTTTCTATTTTACAATATTGATGTAATAAAAATTCATCTTCAAAGTCTTTTCAGGCTTTTTTTCTTCGGGAATTTTTCAGGCTTTTTTTATCATATATTTTTACTAGTTGAAAATCATTAATCTTTAAAAAAAAAAAAAATAGAAGAGTCTCTGAGCACACGTTCTTGATTATTTTACTATGTGAGTCAAGTAGTGCTTGAAAAGCACTATACAAATGTACAAAATGAATGTAGGACCAGAATATACAGTTGGTACATTACACAACTACATATTTTTCACAAAAAAATGGAAGTAGTTTAGTCTACTAAGACTGATAGTTTAATAATTTTCAAGTGTGTGTTCAATGCTTATGTTGTCATGTATGTATCTAGTAAACAAAAATAAAGGAGAGAGCAGCAACAAAACCATCAAGCCAGCAATCGCCAACCAGCAGTAGCCCAAGTACTCAAACACTCCTAATTTGGTCATCTTCACGATTAAGTCAGCAAAATATCCACACAAAAAGTTTCTGCAATCAGCCAACCAACAACTCCAGCTCTAAGTCATCATATACAAAAAACTCCATCCCTATAATGTCAATCTCCAAAACATAATGATAAGTAGAAAGCAGTACATCATAATTAACACCATTACAAACAACAGCTAACAAACATAAGCAAATTACATAAAATTTAAGTTATTTTAGGTAGCTAAGTCCAAAAATCAACCCTACCTTCCAAATCAATCTAGAACAGTATCTGTACCCAAAGTGGGTTTTGGTGCAATCTCTAAAAGGAAAGAAAAACTAAACAAATTGTATATAAATAATAACCCACAAATAAATAAATAAATAAAAGATAAAATACAAGAGAATTTACAAATAACAAAAGCAAAAAAAATTAGAAAAAAACCTACACACATTACCCGATTCAAGTTCACAGTTTTCCACTTCATCCATTGCCTCTAGTAGGTTAATTGGTTCAGTTGAGTCTTTGATCCTCAACCAATTTTGTGTACAAATCAAAGCTTCAACAATGTTAGGAGACAATGAGCTACAGAAAGGATCCAAAACACGACTTCCTGTGCTAAATGCAAATTCTGATGAAACGGTTGAGATGGGAATTGCCAAAACATCATGGGCAACTTGAGAAAGGATCCTATATCTTAAAGAATTCACCCTCCACCAATCAAGAATATCAAAGCCTTCTGTCTCCGGATCTACACTAGCTTCTAACAAGCATCTGTCCAATTCAGATTTGCATTCTACATTATCCTCATCTGCTAAGTGCTGTTTGTATATGTTATTATACTCCTTCATCCTCACTTCTACACTACCAAAACCATTTAGCATGGAGAATATGGTAGCAACATCACTATCACCAGACTCACTAGTCCCATTAGCACTAGCACCACATGGGGTCCCCATTGCTCCATTATAGTGCTTGTACAACCTATTCAAAGCGTCCTTAACTCTCAATCCTAACTCATCATCCTTCTGTTGTCATATCATTGCTTAAACCAAAACTTCACGTATTTCAATTTATATCTAGGATCAACCACAATAGCCATAAACAACATTAGATTTATCCTATCAACACTTCTACAATACTTATCATACTTCAATTTCATTCTTTGTGCCAAACCCTTTAACAAAGGATCACCCCTACCATTACACAATTGATTTAATTGGTCTTGAAGACTAACAGGCTCATGGAAATACACATTAGTAGTCATAAACAAAGAACCAGAAAATCTTAAAGTTGCCTCATAGAACATACCAAGAAACTTTGTAAAAAGTCTTACATTTTCCCAATCTAAAAACCGAGGGGGACCACTAGATGGATCCTCAAAGTAACGAAGAAAATGCCCATCATCATCCTCCATCCTTTCAAATGTAGCTACAAACTTTTGTGCACTTTCTAACATTAAGTAAGTTGAATTCCACCTAGTAGACACATCAAGGCACAACAAATTTTTGCTTTGAATTTTTTCTTTTTCAACACTTGCCTTAAACTTCTCAAACCTATTAGGAGAGGATTTCACATACCTCACTACATTACGAACCTTAACAATTGACTCATTAAGGTCCTTTAGCCTAGCTTGCACAATTAAATTCAAAATATGGGCACAACAATGTATATGAAGGAACTCACAACCCAAGAGGTTACCCACCCTATCCTTTGTTTTCCTCCTAAGATAGTCTATGCCCACATCATTTGAGCTTGCATTATCAATAGAAATTGTAAAAATATGATCTATCCCCCATTGAAGCAATCAAAACTCAACCACCCTACCAATGGTCTTGCCCTTATGATTAGGTACTAGGTAGAAATTTAAAATCTTTTTATGATAAACCCAATTAACATCAATATAATTTGCAGTAAAAAAAAAAAGTAATTAAGGTTTTGGATTGAAGTTCAAGTATCAATTGTCAAACACACTCTTTGACCCGTCATTAAAACCTTTCTCAAACTCTCCTTCTCCCTAATTGATGAGAATCAACAAGCATTCAAGGATCCATTGCATGTTCCAGTTGGGCCTATTACAAAAGCAAGATCCAAGAAGATCCAAGAAGCACTTAATGGGCTGATTCAAGAGATTTGGGCTGATTCTAACGCAGGATATTGCAAGCTTGGCCCAAAGGAAGATGAAAGTGTTCTAAATTTAATTCAAGCTATTTAGGGCTGATCTGACTTAATTGGGAGTGATTTATGGCATGAATTAATGGCTGATTGACTTTCCAGCTCTGTATCAGTTAAGGTAGATTTTTTCCTATTTTGGATATGCTAATTTCAGACCAAATCAGCTTTTAT